>NC_066363.1:22640000-23272500 GCF_013377495.2 Cygnus atratus | reverse complement strand
CTGCTTCTGTTTTTCCTCATGTTATCTGGAGACGAGACTTACTTGGTGATTTGTTTTCAACTGTCAATACTTCCAAAGCAAAGCAACTTGTCTGAGGTGCATGAAAACACAGAAATACCAAAGAGTCTCAGGATATAAACTTATTTGTTCATTTTCACAAACCTAGTGCAAATAAAGTTGTCCATCTCCATACTTTTCCATAACTCTGAATGTTTCTGTTCTTCTGAGTTAGGACTACTCTAAGTGATTACAGTTCAGTAACTGGTAGTTCACACCGACATTTAAACATCGCTAACTTATGTGTACTAGATACATACATTTTTATATAAAAAAAAAAAAAGAAAGGAAGATGAACTATTTTTGACAGGTCTTATAAACATGAAACTAACATGCCTACAGAAATAAATCTGGCAACAAATGAAAACAACAGGCAAACTATAAATTCTGTCAAGAAAATGCAGTGATATAAAATTATGAGAACATGCTGTTACAGTTCCCAAGGTAGAGTTCATTAGGAAATGTTTATCCAGATGGAGAAAACCCATTGTCAAGGGCCATATCACAAAAGTGCTCAGGCTACTCAGAGGACTAAAAATACCAGAAAATCATATGAATTACAGATAAAAGTCCCATTAGTCCATCCTGAAGCACCTAAGTATTACAGCAATACTTGTGGGTGCTTTAGAAAGAAAGCGAGAGAAAGAGACATTGATTGTCAAAACAGATATTTCCCTGATGTTTCCTACTCTAATTTTAAATGTCTTCAAGCATGGAGCTTTTAAAATTTCTTTGAGAAAGCTCTTCCACAATTGTACAGATCTCAATGTCAGGTAGTAGTTCTTGTTATTAGCCTAAACCGTCTCTTTACTAAATCATATTCCCTTATATGCAGTCACATTCCCTTTGGCACATTTTAAATATGGTACCAAGACAGTATTACCCAAATCAAGAAAAGAATTTAACATTAGTAGTTCTTTTTGCTTTTTCCCTTTCAGCTATGTCTGTCCATCCCCATAACAATACTCATTTATGGATAATGAGGAGCACATATGTATTCCATCAGTTTTCTCACCAGCATCTTGTAGAAGATCCCAGCCTCAGGATCTGGTAACTTGTCTAAGCAGATGACAATCACTTTTTATGCGGTGAGAACAAATGTCTTGCCAGTCCTTAACAGATTTGTTGATTTGCTGGTAATGTGGATGAGGTAAATAAATATAGTAAATGACAATATAGTTGAGTGTCTACTGTGTGCTTGCTTGATGTTCAAGTGAATAAAAAATTCCTCATCTATACATATATATCTAATGGCATTTCTTTGGCTCCTTCATCTTGGAATTCTTATGTTAAGTTGAATTCATCTTCTGCACAGTGTCCTGACACATTTGCAGTAATATCTAGACACTAAAAGTCCTTTTGAAACCTGCAGCAGAAAACACAGAGCTGTCGCACTACAGAGCAGATATGGGTGTTTATGGGCAATCATTACATTTTCTGACTCTGAGATTCAACTCCCTTTATTCTATCTGTTTAGACATTTAAGCATTATTGAAAGGAGACAGCCACATTAATAGAGACAGTCATTCCCTCCATCTTGATTGACATCTTTCTCCATAGAATGTGGATGAAGCCTTGAAGAACAGGACTAAACATGAAAGAGAAACGCTCTCTGTGTGACTTTCCCAAATGCTTAGGGAGAGAAACAACTTTAGACCTTACTCCTCTAATGAAACAAGTATAACTTTTCACTCATACAGCATTACTCTCATCCATTCAAAATTGGATTTTTGCACTATCTGACTAGCCAACCAGATCAAAATTACAAAAATATTACACTTCAGAAGAACAAGCCCAAAGCAATATTCCAAGCATGAAATGGCAAAAATTCTCTGTACCTTAAAGGAATCACATTTTCCTGACAATAGGGAATCAGGGGGCACTATCCCTGCAGTCTGTTTCACTTAACTTGGCTAACGACCTTGAAGTCTTCCTCTACAATCTCTTCATCACACTCATACTACATTAGCTGTGGTTACCTTCTAAATCAGCACCTCATATGGGTCCTGAAATGTAAGATTTTTCTTGGGAAGTAAAGTTGGGAAAAGCTTCAACCACCAACATAATAAATAATGGCATATGCTGCACCCAGTATATAGTGTCCTGTGGGACTTTAAATTCTTAGGTACAATAACTACAAGAGATAAATATAATAACCAAATTGAAAGAATTAAAATATATATATATATATGAAAAAGCAGTGCTTTCTGTCAATAATAACAATAACAATAATAATAATAATAATAATTATAAATCCAAGCTAGCAACAGCACAGTTTTTACTTAACCATAAAGATAAAACACCACCTGCAACAAAAAGGATCAGAGAGGAAAGTTCATCTTCCAAATTTTCACTGACATCAATATATAATTAATATAAATACTAGTCTCTCTTTGCATTTTTGTACTGTCTGCCACACTGCTAGAAATATTCTGGTTTAAAATCTTTGGATTGATAAGGGAAACATCTTTGTTGTTTTTTTTTTTTTTTTTAAAATCAATTTTAATAGTTCTTCACTCAGTGATCCCGGTTTTCCTATGGGCATGGTAAGGTATATAAGCACATCCCCCATTGAACTATGATTCATATGTTTGGTAAATGCCAAAAGAAAGGGCTTAGACATCTGTAATTCACCACAGTCAAGAATAAGCTACAGAAAAAAACATTTTTTACTCTGTTCAGCTATTCCATGTGCAATAAATAAAAACTAAAAAAAAAAAAAAAAATGAAACAATCTGCAAATAGAAAAATATTTAGTTCACTTCAAGTAAGGTCTTCTTAATAGGTGACTAAAGTAGGTACTATGAGATACAAAGCTTTTAAAAACAAATAAAAACATGGATTTTATATCTTTTTGAACTCTAGTTATTCCTTTGGAAAACAACCTATTCCATAGAAGAGGCCTCCGTGGTTCCTAATGAAGACTATGGCACACAAATATGGCACAGGTTCATGAGAGCATTTAGTGCATAGAATGAACATGCTTCATAAAAATGTCCCTGTCATGACTGAAATTATCTCTTTTTTTCTTCTCTTGAAGAACAACTAAAAACTTGTTATTTCCAAGATTTAATGGAAAGATAACATTGTAATACCTTCCTGCCCAAATCTCTGTCTTGGAAATAGAACTTGAAAGGATAAGTCATGTGTGGGGAAGCAGGAATGAGCCCCTTTGTTTTAGGAAGTTATAGAGAATGATGTTATAGAAAACAAAAACAAACAATAAAAGGATAAGATTGGTTAAAAAATAGGAAAAAATAAAAAATAAAAAGAATCAGTTTTCTCATCAGCCTAGTTTAGTTTGCCTTGCTCTTATTGGGAGGAATGAATGTGCTGTCATTATAGCACATCTAGAAGACAGAAGGATGCATTATCTGACAAACACAAGGCAAGGAGAGGAGTATGGGAGTCTGAAAAACATCCTCATGAGAGTCAAGAAGACTTCAGTGACCATCTATCATATCAGCAAACCTGACAACCTAAAACTCACATGAAAGGGACTAGGGATGACTCAGTGAAGATCTCATAAAACAGGAATCTTGAACAATTTTCATTGAAATTCTTGTAATTCTTAACAAATGAAGGAAAAAACACAGCAAAATAATGAATATCAAGGAGTAGTGCTTTGGGAAAAATATGGGTTTGGACAGGAAAGTGTTAGAATGCCTGCTAGTGATGAAATGGATGTCTGCTCTATGGATGGACCCCAGAGAAGTATCAATCAAGCTGAGAAGAATGCTAGTGTGGTTGATGAAATGAGTTTTAAATTAGGAAATATAGAGGTAAATTAGAAGGAGGTAGGCTTCATTTGCATTTGCTTGGTTATTCAGTGTGGGGAAAAAAAGGAAAACAGATGAAGGTCTGTAGCATACAGGAAGAGGAAAATGAGTAGGTAAGGATATGACAGTAGAAGAATGATTATCAGAGGAAATTTGAAAGTACAATAAGGGCAATGAAAATATTAACATTGATGGGAACAGTAAGTATGCAATCGATACAGATAGTGAAAGGAACATGTCACTCCAGCATATATAGTCTAAGAGAAGGCTAGATCCACAAGTTCCTAAAAGAAGTAATTGAACTGCTGAAATGCCAAGGCAACAAAATGGAGGTATTAAAATTACTGATACAGAACTGAAGGCAGCTAATAGAAGCATAATAGAAATATTATGGCAATCCTAGCTGGAACAAAAAGCATTGTGGAAAGGTGTTGTTAATGAAAGATGAATTTTTGCCATGAAAGAGAGAAGTATTATACTGAAAGATAGCATCACAATTTATTGACATGACAGTGCATGAGAAGGTGACATGAATAACATGACTAAGTAATAATCCCAAATCTGAATGAACAGATGCAGTGAGTTTCAAAACCGGCAATGCTGATGAGCACAGTGCCCAAGGATTAGGGCTAATTGTGGAGAAGGCTCAAAATGGTTTTATCCCACCTGAACTGAAAAAAAATCTAAAGTAGTTTAATGCTTTCAAATATCTCAGTTGATTGTTGTCCTCTTTCACCACATTAGTGTGACCTTCAGAGTGCAAGGAGACAAGGTAAGCCAGGAACAAAGTCTAAGGAACACGGAGTAAGGAACAGGAAAAACGTCATCCAGAATATGAACAAATTTTAATTATGCCAAAAAGAGTTAAAAAGCCAAGACGGTGCTATTTCAACAACTCTGAAGAGGCTCCTACTGTTGTGTCTACACTGAAATTTGAACTGAAAGCCTGAATGTACTCAGTAACTTAATAAGTCGGAAGAGAAAAAAAATAAAGTGTTTATGCTTTCTCCATATTTTAAACACATTTCATTAAGTGAATGATATAATTCTATAAGTGAGGTAACAAACTACACAAAATAACTCCCTGCTACCTGCTACTTATGAATTGCAAACAAAATATGACTATTGAAGTTCTGCTGGATGAAGTTAGCAGGAGATCAGATTTTATGCTGGTACTTTTTCTAGAAAGAATAAATGTTGATATCTACATGACATGAGTCTAGTGGATAAGAGTAGAGGTGAAAAAAATATTTATATATGTATTAATTAAGCATTTGAAGGGAAAAGTTTTTGCAGACTTTTACTACAGCATAAACAGAATATGGTCACTGCCATAAATGAAAGACAGTTGTAAGGAAATCATTGTCCCCATGGGACTACCACAATAAAAAATTATCTGATAATTTTATCATACAGGAAGTTCAGTTCCCCCATCTTTGGCAGCACATATACTACAATTGACATGATACACACAGTATGAGCATTTCCCTTGAGGCAAGGATGATGTAAGAAGTTGCAAGATATACTCAGTCAATAGTGTTAGACATGAAACTTGGATGTTTATCGGAACTGTTAAAATACCTATGCATTACCAAAAATAATTATAAATTTGTAAGAGGATTTTTTGTCATTTTGTGGCAGGAAGTTCCATACCTTTGGAAGATTATGTTTTTTTTCTGCATATGTAAAAATATTATTGAAGTACCTATAAGTACCTACGTGCAACAGGCACAAAAGGACAAAGCACCTGTATTTTCACTCTTACCTTTTCTAGCAAAACAATAAAGGATATATTCTTCATATTCAATTTCCTCAATTTAAAAATAAAAGTATGATGTTCTTATCTTTTGTCTAATTCCTACCTTCTATACACTCCCACGAACCTTAGCAATGGTAGCAAACTAGTGGCTAAATCAGGGCAGCGTTTAGATCATATCTAGTACAGCCAAGACCCTTGTTGAGGGCACACACGTACTGCTGTAACAGAAGACATATTATCTACAGAATTAGTAACAGGATCATGATACACACTGCCACACATGTGAAGATGCTGTGGAAAAACAATCTAGAAGTTGAAAATAGAATTAACTGGCCACAGAGATGTGATGTTACCACCAAATGTTGTGATATTGCTTCCTGAGTATAAGAAAATAATAGTCAAAATGAAAAGGTGGATTTGCATTTGAAGTGATCCTCTGCACAATGCAGTAACCAACGCCACCCTAAAGGATATATTTTGCCACTGAAAGCTACACTGAGAAGTACACAGACAAGCCAGGTGTCCCTACAGCCATAAAAAGTAAAAGTAGTAAATCAAATTACATCCTTCCCTCTATCATACTACAAGAATTTTCTCTCCTGAAATCAATATTGCTTTTGTTGTTTTGCTATATATCTATTATATGAGTAAATATATATAATACATGTATAAGGTTAGACCTTTTTTTATATAATCAAAATCTAACTTTTTTTTTCTTTTTTAGGAATATTCTTTTTATTATACTTTCATCACATTATAGTTGCATCAGACAGGTAAAATCCTAACCATGGCACTGTTTTCACAGTTTGAATATCTCAACAAGAAATCAGTAATATGTATGTAGACAGATTTCAAGTATGTTTTACATGAACCATGGCTTTGGTTTCATTTACATGCACTCATTATTTATAAAATGAAGTTTATTTAAACTTACTGAGGTTTCTGTTTAAGCTTTACATCTTAAAATTTAAATGGGTCTTTTATTTCCTCTTTTCTTGTACTAAGAACAAATGCAACTCTTTCACAAAATACTTAATTCTAAACACTTCAGTTCATTTCCTTTTCACCCTTAGTTTTCTACCTAGAAACTGGGTTTCATTTCCTTTTATATTAAAGATCCCTATCTAAAGTACTTACCTAATATTTAAAGAGATATGCATGAAAAGTGGTGGAAAGAAGAACAATCTTATTACTCTCAGGCTGTGGTCCTACAAAGCAAAAAGGCAACCAAGTTGTTATGCTTCAGTGAAGAAGTGGTTTCTAGTTCACAGCAAGCCCAGTGGACAGGGCACATTTCCCTGCACAGAGAGTGTCTCAGGTTTTCTTGCATTCAAACTCAATACCTGTTGCAGAAACAGTTCCAAAATGAGCAGGCTGTATGCAAGTAGACATATGTCTTAAAATGATTTCAAACTCGACACAGGCAAATCATGCCTTTCTCTTTTATGCACTTCTCTCTGCTTTTACATTTTGAGTGTCATCATTAACGTTTGGGCAAGTTCCTCTGCACCCTCTTCTGCAGAGGAACTCTCTTCTTTTAACTTCATTTCTTCACCAGCTGCAATCCAGTCCTACAAGATTCCAAGTTAGCACTGGATGGAATGTTAAAAAAAATCTCTAATTTTAAAATATTAAAGATATCTTCACAAATAATCTGGCACACCAAATACTACCTCTTGAGGGTACAGTTTCTTTTTAAGCATGTCTGATATTTTACGTCTTAGTCTCAACTATGCTGTATTGCTTTGTATTAGTAAAACATTTTACATGTTGTTTTACAATACCACTGTAGAACCTATTTTCACATAATTATTTCTACCATATTTTGCTATTGGAGAAATATTTCAAAAGTTCAATAAGAAGGACTCAAACTGAGATTTAAAAGTATTCATTTCCTAAAATAAACTTTAAAGAATGAATTGCAGGATTTGTAAATAAATGCATATGAATGAAAAATTAGACAACTTTGAAAAGCATTATCTTTATGATTTTCCTCAGAAAAGATTGAATCATTTCTTGCTTGTTCTTGAATGAAATACTAATCTCTGGCATTACTCAATAATTGTGGTAATATGAGAGGGAAAAAACATACTGTCTGTGCTGGAAGAGATTTAAAGAATAAAAATTAAAAATGTAGTAGTTAGTATTTGGTGTGCCTTCCTCTCCATGTTAAATAGGATTCATATTCCTAAAAGTTGAATGACTGTATGTATTCTTAGTAAAATTTCAGAAGACTTTATAAAAATAAAAAATAAAAATCAAAAAGCCCTCTACCACCAGTTTGCCCTTGAATATATAATCCAGCAATTAAAATTTTAAATATAATATTTTACTGATCATCAATTTAGGGGTGAGACATCTTATTCAGATAGCCAAAACTGGTGAGGGAAAAAAAAAATCAAAAAATTCATATTCCTTTCATCAGCAGAATAGTGAGAAACAACATTAAGACATATTGGGCAATTTTCTTTCAATGCTCCTTCAAGAAAAACTCAGATCAAATTCTGTCACTGAGAAGTTATTTACATTTTGAGATTACTGAAATATTTTATTTCTAGCATCTTTTGAACAAAACTATTAATACACATTGTGCAGCACTAGTCAACATATTACCACAGACCATCAGCACCGTTTTAAAATGGATTCAAATTCACAGTCTTTGAAATCAAGGCATAAATAAGGGAAATTATGTCATGTACAGAAATTTGCCAAGTAAAACTTACAGATGCTGCAAAATTCACTAAATAATCACTTTTCTAGGGTATTGGACAAAACATTTAAAATGAAAAAAAATAAAGTAATTCTGGAAAACTGGTGTTTGGCATAATTTTACTCTTTTATTCTAAGACTATTTACAACATGAGAAAACCTATAAAGTAGAAAGTAACTTAGAAAAGTGAAGAAAAAATAAAAATACAAACTTTTTTATTAGAAAGAATATATTTTTAATATACTTTCCGAGCTGCAGAGCAATATAAAAGTTTTCTGGAGACCTTTGTAAATCATATCAAAGAAAGGAGCCTAAGAGATATCCTTGTTTATTTCTTAAGGTATCATTCATGGTCAATAGGTTTTGAAGTGATCTTACACTTGTTATTTCAAAGATGCTTCAGC
The DNA here is from genome assembly GCF_013377495.2 of Cygnus atratus. Lineage (NCBI taxonomy): Eukaryota > Metazoa > Chordata > Aves > Anseriformes > Anatidae > Cygnus > Cygnus atratus. The sequence goes on along the minus strand of NC_066363.1, from coordinate 23,263,791 downwards.
TTTACTGCCTCTAATCCTAAATTTAATGATTTCTTGACCAACAATACAAAGAAATAGTCAAAATTAACTATCGGTGGTTTTCAAAGGAAAAAGTGATTTTGAAGAGGGAAATGGGTCTTTGGGTCTTTTCAGGAGTTGTTGGTTTGTTTGTTTTTTTTTTTTTTTGAACAACAGTGTAGTCATGTTATACAATTCTTTGCCAGAGAGATAAAGAATGGGAGAAAATAAGTATTACATCTGTGTTCTCGCTGCTCTATTCCTATTTCAGCTTTTGTTATAGTTTAGGTCAACCCTGAAGACAAGATGGATTCTGAATAATATTTAGACCATGAATAAGCAACAAAGGATGAAAAGCATTCAGACAGATATTTTGTTCAAATACTTTCCAGAAAATATATAAATTTCATTTAAAAAAAAAAACATTTAACATCAGCCCAGAAATGTAAATGTTAAAAAGCCCTCTAGAAGCAGAAAAGGAAAAACATGATGAAACTTGTCATGCAAAAAGCCTTTCTGACAAAATACAGCTGGCAATGACCAGGTAGTCAGTTTAAAATTTCTGAAAAACGATTGGTTTTAACTTCAGTCTGTACTTCCAGGGATCGGAAAGCCTTTGTGTGTGAATAATTTTTCATAGTTACAGCTGAATAGGTGTCAGACAAAGAAGCTAGGCTTTATGGTGCATAAGTCATTAATGACTCCTATGCAAATACAAAACTATCACAAATGTAGGCTCTTTTAACTTTAAAAAATGTGAAGCAAACTGAACAAATCCAGTGGGGGGGGGGAGGGGAAAGCGAGGGATATTAAAAAAAAAAAGATAATATTTTTTCCTAAGTCTTGCCATGTTGGGATCTAACACTGGATTTCAAGATTTCAAGTTTTAAAACAGATGTTGACCCACATCTTGTAAAAAATTTACATTCACCTTTCAGAGGACTTTCTGAACTATTGATCCTCAAAGCATTATCTATATGAACAGATAAAACTTTCCTTTGCTGCTGAAAACTCAGAAGAAAACACTTGCTTTTAACAGCAAGCTCAGTGAGCCATTCATTCAAATTAGAAAAATCTGCACATGTATGAGGTGAGTGCTTCATTACAGCATTTCCTACAGCAGCTTTGCTCCTCCCAGAATCTCTAGTCTTTTCTCCTTTTGCTATTTTCACATTTTCATGTATTTCTAACATCTTTTTTTCTTATTTTTTCCTTATGCTGTGATTTTAATGCCTTTTCCCCAGTACTTTTTCTTCTACTTGAAAATGCTTTTTGTGTTGCAAATGATCTGTCTTTTCAACCCAATCTTTTCTGAGAGCTCACTACTTCTGTGAAGTGGTTTTTAACCCTCTATATATCTATCATATGTGTCTAAGCTGAATCATTTGTATTTGATTTACATTGTAGAATCTACTTATTCTTCTGTGTATTTGCAACAACAATTGTGATCAGAAAGCCTGGGATTTATTTCCAATAAAGAACAGAAGTCACAAGTCTCTAAACTGAGCTAACTCCACAACTATATATGAGACAAATCCACATCCTTGGTCCTCAGAATGGATTCAGTTAGGCAGCTGGAAGACATACCACATGCTAACCAATACCGCTTAAAACATCAAGCACATTGCTTAGCATCCTCCACAGATTACAGGAATGCATACCTATTAAGGAGGTCATTAGGCTGAGCATGAAGTAGGAGAACATGTTAAGGATCATGCAGAGAATCTATATTGGGGGCTTAAAGTGGAAAAAGACAATACAATCAGAAAGGAGTGAATTTTTCTGCCTGGCTGGACAATTCAAAAAAACACACAGCACAGCAGTGAGCCGTTCCTGTTGCCGTGATCCTTTCATTTTGCCAGTATTATAATAAACTATCAAATTAAAGGTAGCTTGAATGCTAACACTGCTTAGTTCATCATGGTAGATTTCAATAATCAAAGAATCAAAGCTTTTTTTTTTTTTTTTTTTTTTTTCCTATACACGTCTTTGGCAGGTTTGCCAGCTTCTGAAGCATTTACATATTCTCATGATCTGCCAACAACTTTATAATAAAAACACATCAAAACACTAATACTGAAGAGGTAACTGTGAGTTACCACCTAACAGTTGTCACGTCTTCTGAGAGCTGGACCTTTTTCACAGTACAAAACCCTTGCACATTAACTTCACTCTGAGCTTTCTGTTATGAAAGTTAGATTTCACAAAACACCAAGCTGGTGAAGATTGGTGTAAAGATGGCACAGAGCACCTCAGCCTTATCTCTGCCTGCTGCTATTAACTCACCCACTCCATTTCCCACAGACCCACATTGTCCTCGTTTAGTCTTTCAATACTAATACAGCATTAGAAGCTCTGCTGGCTGCCCTTGACAAGTCTCAATTCCAGCAGAGCTTTACCTTTCCTAAAATCCTCCAACACACCTAGACAATGTTTCTAAATTCTTCCTGTGCAGCCTGTCCCTTTTCCCACCTCCTGTATGCCACAGTTTTGCAGTATGCATTTAATTCCATGAACAGTACCTGGAAAAAAAAAATCCAGAGAAGGCTTTTCACCATCTGGGCAGAAAAATATTATTGGTACTTCCAAATATAGACCTGTTTTATGGGACCAAGTGTTTCTGTGCAGTCATTCATCCTGAAGCCATCATATTGTGCATTACTGAAAAACATGCCTCTTGAAACTTGACAGACAGGTATGTCAGCTGTACTTCTTTATCCCCTAAGTTAAACATTTTGCATCATGCAAGTCTCTCAGATATCAAGCAGTTCTAATTTAAAGCCATACGTTTGAAAGGTGGGATAAATCCGCATATATGTGTATACTCATACAAAAACATAGGTGTGTATTTCTGGATACAAGCCTGACAGTAAGTATATTATAAACAGAATGTCACAAATTACAGGAGTTTTGCTATGATGTTTAACATATAGCTAACATATCACACATGGAAAGGAATAAATGAAGAGAACAGCTTAGCAGACTAAGGTGGCATTTACCACTGAAATGATCATTTTCAGAGCACCAAAGTGTGCCCAATTCTTTGCAAATCACTCAAGTGTAATACCCTGAATACTCTGGAGCTATTTGAAAAAAAAAATAAAAAAAAATAGTACAATGCAGAAGCAGTATCAGAAGCAATGGCAATATTACTGGTGCTGATACCAGTGCTGAAAATATTCTCAAAAACAGCTCTGAGCAGGAGCCTGTAGGAGAGGGAACATGGTGAATGAGAAATCAGAGACTTTCAACAGGTAAGGGTACCATGAAAGAAAATGCACACCTGAAAGAATGAGAGAGAATGGAAACAGCTATAACACTGATAATTTAATGAAAAACGAAAACAACAACAACAAGTTTTGTGGACTACAGTAACCTACACAATCAGTATTCCAGTGTTGCAGGCTAGGGGCATGTTGAAATCATGGCATTCAAGTCTCTGTACCAAAGTGTCTGATATGCCTGGGATGAAATCCATGCTTAGAGTTGCCAACACAAAAATATTATTTACCATCAAGTTTCAAGTAAAGCCAGATAAGTAAACGTACATATCACCCTAGAAGAGCTTTTCTGTGCAGTAAAGTCACTGTCAAACCAAGTGTAATTAAGCAAAGTAAATCCTATTCTTTCACAAAAAGATATTTTACATGGATTTGGCGACCTCTGCTACTTTTCTTTTCCTCTTAATTTAAGATGGAAGGCTTCTAAAAGTAAATAGCTGCCTGGATGGCACTGCCTTGAGCAGGATGCAGAAATCAGAACTTCTCATAATGCTTCAGGGAATCAAAGCCCCAGGACAGCTAGAGTTCCTGACAACTCCTGAAGTGTTTCACATTGAAGAAATAATTTTATCTCCTGAAAAAACCATGATTAGGAAGAAATTACAGGAACAATTGCTCATAAAGAATCATTTCCCTTCCTTCTCAAAACAAACAAAAACAAACAAACAACAACAAAAAAACACCATGGCAGTTCAGGCCAAGAAATGATAAGAAGGAGAAGCAGAAATTGTGAAAATTTGGAAAATGGTCCCCTTGAGCATCAGAAAGGTTTAGCAAAACAATCTCCATCTACTCTGCTGGCCACAGGTGGCTAGAGAGAAGAAATATACATGTCATGAAATACTATTTGGCACATCAAGGTGAAAGGGAGCAAGAGCTCTCACCTACAGACCTAAATACTCCCTGCCTTTTCTTTCACTCAAAGAAAGACTGAGCTGGCTTCACGTATTTTCTTCTGAAACGTTGGCAGCTATCTGCTTGCTTTAGAATTTTATTAAGCTGTAGGGTACTTCCTCTAATCAGAGCGAGGAATACCGTTGAGAGTGGACTTAGTTTTATGAAGAAACATTTAAAAAAACATCTTGACATTCAAAAGACATAAATGTTAGCACAAATTGAACTGCAGCACTTTGCACACTCTGCACTTCTCATTCATTTTGTCAGGTACTGTGAGACAATTTGCCTGGGGAAATGAAGCAATAATGTCTGAAGGTCTGATTTTTCAGAGGTGTTAAGAGATATAGCTCCAGATGTTATCACAAGAACCTGCAGCACTCACTGGTTCTGAAAATTGGGCTGTGGATGTACAAAACCTTACCTTGCACTTGTCTAAAAGGCACATAGTAGAGGGCAAAAAGTAAATACAATACTTTCGAAATAAACCTTGTCTTGCCTTCCTTCCAGGTCTAAAATTACAAATGAGTGTCACAGCCAAAATGAACACTTAAGAAAAAAAAAAAAAAAGTATAATATTTCTTTTCATTTCTACCTGTTGATAGAACAGGCCTTCACTTATACTTAAATGACTTGCAAGGAGAAACTCTTCAATTAATATACGGCTTCTGCTAAAACTTCTATAACTTCATAAGCAGCTGCCCTGAAAACCTCTGAGTTGCCTTTGGCCATGCAGTTACTCTAACTTCAGCTGTCTGAGCAACCTGGTCTTACAGAACCTTGTCTTGCTTTGACATATTGCACTCTTCTGTGTACATTACGTGCTGGATGCACCAAGCTGTACCTAGGTGTAAATCTTTCTTTATATTTAGTACAAATACACACACAGACAAGGTTATTTTGTCCCAGCAAAAAAGTACTTCTCAATATTTACCTTTGCTTTCTAATCGTCAATGGTAGGCAAGCCACATTTAATCCATGTTTTCATCACAAAAGCAAAGTTTGCTTCTGGACATATGAAAAACTAAGTGATTTTCATTCTGATGGATGGGATAAAGAGTTTCCTTGAGATGAAGAGTAAAAGTTTGTTTTTTGGAAAAGTGTTAGTAACAACCCTTTGAACACTTCTGAAATATATTATGTATTAGTAGGTCTATTTAGACTGCTAGAATTAAGTCTGTCAGCATTTCTATATAAATATGTTTTCAGAAGCTTCAAGTCTGGTAAAAGTGTTTTCATTATTGCTCTCTGATGAGCAAGTAGATCTTAATAAATCAGACCTTTTATATCATAATCTCCCTATAAGTGTACTTGGCCATTGCAATAATAATTTGAGTATATCTACATTTTCTTCTCTGACTCAAACAATTATACGGAGTCTTCACACAGATACAGAACCAGAGCAGACCTACTCGATGGTGGGTATAGTCTGCTATCTTTCCTGACAGTGGCCTCCAATATAAATACAAGAAATACCACAGTGAGCAATTACGGAATGACAGGCTTTAGGCGGTTTCATGCTTTCAGTCCTGCTTGTCTTGCATATAGGATTTATCTACCTCTAAAGGTTGCCTTCCTTGAAATCTACTCTTAAAAAACAGGGATGGTGTGTGTTTCTCTTATTCACTTTCAGTTTCTTCAACAACATCATCATGATGTAAATCCAGCAGCCAAAATACAGACACCCACCCCACTGGCTTCATTAGGGTTTTCATCAACTCTAAACAACATATTTTTTGAAGTTAGAGCAGTTCCACTCATCATCCACATACTTCCAAACTCTAGATACATTCAAACACTTTGAAAAGAAGGTCATTGAACTAAAAGCCTGTCCCTTGACTTAAGAAAGTAAACAGGCAAGATTTTTAAAACTTTGACCACTACGATTATTAATTTGAAATAATGGTATTGTTTGCTGTGTTTAGGATTATTTGTGCTGTTGTTTATCTAGCTGCTAATTGACTGCATGTGAACAAAATAAGCATTTGTATTGCACTGAGTTCTGAGCAGAGATTTTTCTAAACTCCTCGGCTACAAATCCTGCTCTGCTGGAGGGGGACCTTCACCGCTGATGATGCCAGAACTAACTCAGCTTTGGACCAAGAGGGCTTCTTTGCAGACAAGAACCCCCAGGTAGCTCATAGCAACTACAACAACCCCACAACATCCCTGGCATTTCTACCGCAGGGTTTGTAACAGAAAGTCTCCTCTAATGTATGCCAGAGGCCACAATAAGGCACCTAGAATGCCTTAAGGTGACTCCAGGTGATTTTTTTAATACTTCCATTAAACTGAAATGAATTCCCTGTGGTTCTGCACCGGCATCTAGCATTTGTCATGGAGAGTATGAGGGTCAAATTGTTTGCTTCAGACAATCAACTTATTGACTTAAGATGTTACTGCCCACCACATGCACGTTACCACCCTTCAAAGCTAAGGTGCTGTTACAGACAGGGAAACAATTTACTTTAAACCACGACATCACAGCAGACAAGAAGTGGCTTCATAGCCCAGGTTATTGATGGGGATGACAGGCCCATCAGAACCACTTCACTTTGGTGCATCTGAAGAGCAGTCAGCACAGGAAGACAGCAAATAGCCTGTAAGAGTTTAGAGAGGCCAAATGCAAACTTTGCTGTGAAACTAGTATTTGACTGTATATATTTTGCATGTCCTACACTACAGATAAAATAAAGGCTGCTGAAAATATGAAAGTTACAACAGAATAAAAAACAGTTGTCACTTAAGACTTCTAAAACCCACTGTTTTTTGTTTGTTTGTTTTTAAGTAGCTTTGATTTAAAACCAGAAGTAATGAATAACTGGAGGAGTAAAAATGGAAAAAAAGAAAAAACTTTGTTAATGTGAGAATCAGCTAAAATAAATAAGATTAAACTCCAGTGAAAGTACTTTTGTTGGCAGGCAATTACTGTCAGATATCATCAGTATTTGGGTGATAAAATGATGGCTTTAAGAGAAAATTTTGCCTGCTTCATTTACCGCTTTCTTATAACGAATGACTCTCCTCTTCCCTTTAGTTCCTTCTGATTACTACATCTGCAGTAGGAAACAGTAAATTATCTTTTTATTTCATTTTCTCTTATGACATCTAAGGTCAAATCCAACAAAACCTCAGGCTCAGTCCCAGAAGAAAACGAGACACCTGAATGCCTAGGAGAATCTATCTCAAAGGCAGATCTCTCTTGAGCATTACTATGTCCTGAATTCCTCTGTTCTTAAACTAAACTCCATGTATCTAAACTGAGATATACAAAATAATAACTTTTCACCTGTTATTCAGTCCAGAGTGTGAGATTCAGATCTGACCTACCTAATTCCCTGTAAATTCAAAAGGAGCTAGAAATACCTCTCAGATTTTTGCTTGTCTCCATACTGGAGAAAATCAGAAACAAATTTAATTGAACTTAAAACCTCAAATAAGCAAACAAATATTTTAGCTCAAAATCTACATCTATTTGCTGTTTCTTCTCCTGCACTTAAGGATCTTAAAACCAATATTTATAATTGTGAAAAACACAAAACATTTGTAAGAATATCTGTTTCGTTATGTCCAATAATTATGTTTTAAAAGAAAAATTATTTTTGTAGTTTGTCAACTGAACATACAGGAAAGAGTTAGTGTATTTTTAAGCATTTACAATCGGTGTGCTGCAATATATTTCAGCTTCTGCAATAACAGTTCTTTGGCTTAATGTTTGTTGCGTGAATGTAAAAAAGATGGCAGCCGGCACTGGGATATCAACTGCCTACTTGGAAAAAGATTAATTTAAGATAAATAGATGCTGGTTTCAGCTGCACTGATTGTATTTCCTATCCCAATGCTCCAGAATCGGTGTTTCCACTCAGATGTTGTAAAACATATGCAGGAATCATTCTTTTCTACTCAAAACCACAGTGCATCATAGATTTAATCTTGCTCTTCAGTACTCTGTGGATGAATTTAATTTTACTTCTTCCACCAGACTAATAGACAAAAAATGTGTCCCATTTATTTTAACACATAAACTTTGAACTCATGTTATTCTGATTTCATCCCACTTCAATTTCTTGGTTTGATAGCAAATAAGAGGGCTTAACTCTGTCTATATGTGCATAACAGAACCACTTTAAAGAGTTTTTAAAAAAACTAAATAAATTAAAACATTCCTAATTGAAAACATATGTGACTCTGTAATGATCATGGAACTTACCAGACATGAAAAATACATAAAGACACAAAAAGAAAAATATTGTATTGCTTGTTTTTGGTGCCACAAAATGACGGTATGAATTTGTCCCATGGTAAAATAAATTTTTAAAACAGACATCTAGAAAGGCTAATGGCTTGAAGTCTTACAATGCTGCACTTCTTTGAAAACCCCATCCTACTGGGTTTAGAGCAAACAGCATTTACCATTTCACAACTAAGTATTCTAGGTGGAGTCCTTATCTATATTCCTCTGCCTGTAGGAATAGTCTCACTCACCATAAACTATTAAACATTCAGCAAGTCAGGGTTGATGTGGAAGAGAAAGAGAAGGGGAGGGAAGAGAGATGGAGAGGAGGGAAGAGAATGGAAGGAGAGGGAAGGGAAAAGGAAGAGAGGAAAAGGGGAAGGGGAAGAAGAAGGGGAAAGGGACGAAAGGCGCCAGTCCCAGCGTGGCCCATGGGACACCCACAGTGTGGCAGGGACACTCCCAAAGGACTGTGGCCCTTACCAGGGCAGAGGACCACCAGCAAGAAGAGAAGATCAGCAGGCAGAGACCTTAACACACGACTCCCACCTCTCTCATGTGCCACCCACTACCTCTCTGGAGGAATTGGGATGGATGGAGTGTAGTAAACCAGAGTGAACATTACTGAAGTAGAGACTAGGAAGGAGGCAGGATGGGTGTTTGATTTACACTGATCATGGGAAAGGGGAAGGACAGGTGTTTACTTAAGACTTTGATTGTGATGATAGGTTGCGGTCTTTCTTCTTCCCCTCTGCCTCAATCACTGTTCAGAAGTTAATGTTAAATGACAATAATTTAAGTAGAAATTCCTCAGCTTTAGACTGCTTTGCCCCAGCAGTCACCTCAGTGAGTCTGACCCAAAAACTTGCATATCTATTTTCCTCTGTAAGATGGAGGTACTTACAAAAACGAACACTTCTTCCTCATATGCAACAGAAGCAACCTACTCAGAAAGCAAAATTGCCATGTTATTAAGAAAGAAATTTTCTGAACCTCAGTAATTTAAAGAACAACCTGTTCCTAGCATCATCATGTAGACAGGCCATGAGATTTCAGTTTCTGAAAAGTAAGTTGTGGTAAACTTAAATAGCTCTGTGGATATGGGCCTTTCTCCTGTCAGAGGAGCACTACAGAAGTAGGAGCTAACAAGAGATGAGGGGATGGATAGAAAAATTCTTATTTCATAAGGTGATATTGTACTTTCTACTGCAAGTTATGGTCTGGATATCAGTACAGTAGTATGTGCTTAGGTGATGAATTAAGGTAGGAGTCAAACATATAGTCAGATTTTTAACAGCACGGGTCTCAAAGCCACATTATCACTGGATCAACTGAAAAAGGAAAGAGTTCCCTCAAAGTCACTGATAACTTCTTATCCCTTTGAGGAGTGACATATCCTTCCTGACAAGCAGTGTTTTGCCTCTTTATGAATCGGCATTTCCCAGCTTGTACAGATTTTCTACTGGCAAACTTAACATCTCATTTGGGAAGAAAAAAAGCTTTTTGCATATCAACTTGAAAAGTTGCCAATCCTCCTCATGGTGCACTAGAAATGCTGCCATGTCCTCTCATAGTTATCACTGTGGATGAGGTGAGTAAAGGTTTCCCCTGAACTATCTGTACCAAACCAAATACCTCTTTGCTTCAGACTGGGAAGTTCTTACTGAGATGGAGAAATTAGTATTTAAACAGCTACCTTTGATTCTGTAAACAGCCCACAGCATCAGCAAGTGGGTATCAAGACTGTTCTGTTGAAATTCTTCAAGCATGAGAGAGACTTGTTTCCTGTATCCTCATGTTCTTTTTATTGTTTGTTTACTCTTATTTGTTTATTTCTTAAAGTGGTTGAAACAAGACAAACAAAAGGTTGCTAATCATTCGAAGATTCATATTGAGAAAATTATTTTAAAAACATTTTGATATTTGATTTCTGCTATGAAGATAGTTAAATTCCATAATTCTTGAGACAGTAGTCCAGATCCTCAAATCCACATTTGCATTTTGGACCAAAAATAAACAAAAAAATAAATAAAATAAATGCTAGCATAATAATTTAGTGTTGTAGATAGTTTTAATTTATTTAAATTTCTTTAAAACTTTATTAATTTATTTTTCTTGTCAAAATCGGAAGGCACTTGTGGACCTGAACAAAGAACAGGGGGACAAGAATTAAGGCTTCAGCCCTTTATTCTTCAAACAAATTACATAATTGCAAGATTAGAGGTTGAGAATAACCAATCTACATTACACTGATCTCAGCAGTGTACACGATCAAGAGAATAGTCATTACTAGAATTCAAATATGAGGCAGAAATGAAAGCTAAAATCAGTTTGAATCAGTTCATAATGGCTAATCTACAGCTCTGTTCCTTTCCAGCAAAAGCAATTCTTCCATTTTTTATCAAGAAATTATTCTTACAAGGCACATCAGTAACAACTTGGGGAAAAACAAAACAACAACAAAACAAACAGCTATTTATTTTTTTCTCTTTTATTTTTTTTTTTTACAAAGGAGTAGTATGTTTTGAGAAGTCATACTGTATGTATTAGGTTTAGGAACAGCATTGTCTGGGGCCTTCCATGTAAAACAAACAGCTCCATAGGATGATTTTTTCTCTTTAAACCCCAAGTATATCTTGGAAGTAGGTTTATGAAAAGCACTGGTTAATAACCTTGTTCTCAAGCATGTAACTAGAGAGAGATTTAGAACTACTAGAGATGAACCATAGGGAAAAAAAAAATTGGACTGACCTTATATTGGAGCAACTTCTTCAGCTTTTCATATCAGTAAATATTCAATAAGTCAGATAAGCATCCCTTGAGTTGGATGAAAAGAAAAAAAGAAAAAGCAAAAACAATCTGTGTGCAATTTAATTTTACATTGCTCAGTATTACACATATGGATCTTAAAAACAAACCCAACATTTAAAGCAAATGTAAGCAATTCCAATGAACAGCCTGGAAATTTGCCTACCCCATCACAGAAAAGGCAGCAATAAAGATGTGGATGTTAGGAACCACCTATAGAGATGAGAGATTATTTTACTCTGCATTCCAATTTATTTTCTTCCCAACAGTCTTCCAGCCAGGGGACCAATTAGTGCTGCACAGTGATTTAGAGTTTTAAGCATTTGTCCACAAGAATCAACCTGCAATTAGTAAACCATTTTTTGTAAACTACCAGTAAATAGCAGATGATGACAAACTCAGCTAAAACTGCTTCTTATAATGGAACAACATGTGTAATACCAGAGGTAATTTTTAATTACATGTACGCCTTTATTGACTTTATTTCTTCTAGTGATCTTTTTTCTTTTTTTTTTTTTTTCCCAAATAGTGGAAGCACCATCTTGAAAACAACAGTAAGTTGTGTTGCATCTGCTGTTAATCCTTGACAATAAACACTGTGAGGAGCAGCTCTTACCTCTACTGAGCCACACAGCCTGGCTGAATCACTTGGAAAGATTCCTGCTACGTCACCTTGTTCTAAAAGGTTGAATTTTCTTCCTCTGTTTTATATCTTACTTGTAATCAATACAAGGACATCGTACAGAGCTAGAATTATGTCCACAGGCAGAAGCAGGCTCCTTTCCGAGCTCCTGAGCAATTTAAGTCCTTTGGAGTACTTCCTTGTTTCTCTTCTGCCTGGTACCCGCTTGCTACCAGTTACAGATAGTGTACAGGTAATTTACACACGTCCACATGAAATATATCTACAGCCAGGAGTACTTTGTGTATATGGACCCACAGTGCAGTGCAGCTGGATGATATAAACTCCTTACATGTAAGTCCCAGGAAGCTGTTTTCAGGGTTCTAGGTATTCTTCATGATGGATGGGAAAAATTAAGCTTCTTGATGGAATTTCTGATTGTCATTGCACATACAGACACAGCTGTAGGATAGACAAAGCTGTAGCGAAATAGAAAGGGTTCATGGGCTACCCCTCTGGAAAGCCAAAGTAGACTCCAGAAATCACCTATTGTACATGTGTTACAAGAACACAAGATACATACACTAGAATTCTTTAAAGATTACATTTTAAATACCAGTACCCAAAATTACATTTTAAATACCAACATTAAGATTACATTTTAAATACCAATTATCTTACTCAAACATGCAATACTGTAAAAAAGCATCACTCATGAATTATAATATTTCAAATTTCAGATGCTAAAATAAAAGCTACATAAAAAAAGAGAAAAAAATGCCCATTACAATGGTACAGCAGCATCACCCCATATTCTTCCACATGCCACACAGGCATAAATATGTCAGATTAAATGACAGATAACAATACCCTGATGTAAGATATATTAGTATGGTGCAAGGCACTCTCTCCAAACTGAAGAGATGGTCATAATACTATTGAAAACCAGCAGTGACATCAACAGGGCTACATGGGTATAAACCTGGAAGAGACAAGGTGAAATTCTGGACGTGTTTTCTGTCTAGAAGTCTGCTCATTTCTAAGAACCCATTGACAATCAGATATCCTGTCTTTTAGGATCTAGGTCATTTGGCACAACGACCTTTCCTTATTCATAATGTTCAATGCTCTGTATGTTCAGCAATTACTTTTTCAAGTGACGAGTGAGTCCCTGTTTCTGAGTCTTGTTGTAAAGGTACAAATATCACAGCCACTTTTCTTTCTCCTAGGAAGTATTCAGATATCATCAATACAAGATAAATACATTGTTGTTAAGAAAAATGATGAGCTAAAAGTTAGATGCAAATAAAAGTCAAATTTTCTTTACTATACAGTAATTTGAAAGCTGTCCCAAAATCTTACACAACGTAAAATCAGAATATCTTGGTCAACTTTCAGATGACTATCAATACTCAAATTTTTGCCTGCATGAACTCTCCTTTAAGGTGTAAGTTTTTGAAGCAATTATCCAGAATATATACCTTAATTTAACTTGCATGGATAATATGGAGGAGGGGTCATAGTGAAAAATCAATAAGTAATAAATAAGTAAAACCCACCACAAAATATAACCATAGAAATATGTCCTGGTGCAGGTATGTTTCATTTAATTCCATAAAATGGGATCCTCTAATGCATCAAACTGACTTCAGAAGTTTAAACTTGCAAGCACATTAAAGACAATGTTAAAAGTTTTAAACCCTCTTTTGGACATCAGGAAAATATTAAACACAGTTTACTGTAGTTTAATGATACACCCTGAAAATTGTATGCCCATATATACAGGATTTGTAAAATCTCTTATTGTAGAAGCTTGAAAATGTAGTTTAACTTAAGTTAGAAAACTCTTATGTTATTTTGTAACTCAGATATTTTTTATCTGCTTGCAAAGATGTTTTATAGTTTGTTAAAAAAAAATAAAAAATAAAAAGGCAAGCATTTTTCCATATCGCTGATTTAATAACAAGAAATAAGTTGTCCAAAAAAGAAATGGAGAACATTAGAAATAGAAATGGGGATTATATCAAAACTAATGTCTTCTTGCTTTGACTATATGCTTGTAAGTAATGATTTGACTTTTACTCATGCAGGTAATCCTATTGATTCAGCAAATACTTAAGAAATCGAATCTTATTTTCAAAAGGTACAGGAAGATGTTGTACTGGTTTAGGTTAGAATAGAGTTAATTTTCTTCCTAGTAGCTGCTATGGTGCTGTTTTGGATTTAGGATGAGAATAATGCTGGTAACACACTGATGTTTTAGTTGTTGCAGAGCAGTGCTTCTCATACCGTCCTGCCAGCGAGGAGACTGGGGTGCACCAGGAGCTGGGAGGGGACAGAACCAGGACAGCTGCCCCAGGCTGGCCAAAGGGGTGTCCCACACCACATAAATGGCATCATGCTGAACAGCTGGGGGGTTGCCTGTGGTGGGCACGACTGCAGCTGCTGCTTGGGGTCAGGCTGGGCATCAGTCAGTGGATGGTGGTTATATTGTGTATCACTTGCTTTGCATACTCTATCTTCATCATTATTATTATTACTTTCCCTTCCTTTTCTGTCCTATTAAACTGTCTCAACCCATGAGTTTTTACTTTTTTTTTTTTTTCTCCAGTTCTCTCCCCCACCCCACTGTAAGGTGGGTGAGCAAATGGCTGTGTGGTGCTTAGCTGCCTGCCAGGATAAACCACAACAGATAATGAGATAGTATCCCTAAAACCGGGGATGGACAGTATATGAAAATCATGAGTCCTACCTCTTGCAGAAGTATCTTTTTCTGAATCAGAAAGTCAAATCTGATGTCCATACAAGCTGATAGAGCTTTCTACTGGAGAGGTAAAGAAAGAAAGCAGGAAGATGCGAGTATGTATGGGGCATGAGACTTTCTTGCTTCTGTTCCTGCCTTTAACCTCAATATCTGTGGGCTTGACAGGCAAAACTTCTGCTAATGAGTCTGTACATTTAAAAGGGTCTATCATCCCGAAAAACAAATACAAACAAAAGACCGTGATAACATTACAGTTACCATGCTTTTTTTTTCCTTTTTGAACAAGGGACTTAGTTTACACCTAATTGCAATTTTTATAGATAACACTTCATTAATTCTTGGAGCCTTCATTTGTCTGAGGGTGACAGCAGTACCCTGTAACTGCCAGACTGCAGAAAACAAAAGGACTGTCTCAATACATAATGCAAGTCTGCCTGTTGCACATTTAACCAGCTTTGTGATTAGTCATTTTCCGGTTTTTCACTATCATGAGCAACACAGAGGTCTCTAGACAGCTCACCTCTCAGGCTAGCCTGAAGCATGTGCCTGCACTGAATTTCAAACTCAATCTGTTTTTACCTATTACTGTTTTCATGAAAAGCATTCTTACCATTTGAGCTGACTTCAGCAGCCTGCTGCTATTGATAATCATTACTGTCTGGGACACAAAGAAGGCACATTCACTTCCAGATTTCCTAGGTTCTTGTTAGTAATGGCCCAGGAATGCAACACTTAACAAAATGAGATGTCTCTGGATAGCTGCTTTTGATTAAAAAACGCTGAATCACATTTTGCTATCGTTTACATGTGTGCTACATAAACGGTTCACTGTCTGCATACTAATAGAGGTTGAACTTTTGCTTTCAAAGCCATGTCCTCACCACTCCAAACCACACATATCCCAAATACATGGAACAGCCATCATTCTGCGCCACAACTGGCCTCCTTGCTCGCTGCAGCCTGTAAGGAGTTTTCCTGATGAATCTGATTTCAGCTTTCGTTAGCACAAAAAAAAAATTAAATAAAAATAAAAAAAAAAGCCTGAAGGCTGTTTGTGATGAAAACTAATTTACACTTCATTCTGTTGCAAGTAGAAGTCCTGATGACTGGAGGGTGTCCGTAGGGGTAAAGGGAGAAGTTCAGTGCAGTCCTCGGTGGAAAACCGTGGGAGACCTTTAAGGAAGAACTTAAGCTAAAGGCAGTGATCACACTGCAACTCTCTCACTGTGAAGCCTTAGGAAAAGGCTTCTGAACAGCAGACCACATATCCTAATTTGTTGCTTAAAGGGGTCTCAGCACAGACCAGAATACTTTAGCACCTTGTACAGTGCATTAATGAAACCATGATATATCCACATAAGCTGGCCACAGTTTCTCTGATTATGGTTACATCTTACATCCATTAAAATCATGGCTTTCTGTTTGAGTCCATACCATGTATTCATATAATCTTTATTTATACGTAAAGGTAAAAGATACATGTCATTTCCACTAGCTGATGTTTAGACACCTGCTAAACTTGGGAAGAAAGCCTAAGCTTTAGAGCCCATCACTGCTCTGAAGCAAGGACGTTTTGCCACCTTGAAAAATAGCTGCTTTTGAAGACAGCATCTCCAGACACGATGACATCTGTAGCTCCTGAGACCATACCAAAGAAGGCAATGTAACAATAGGCAAATATTTATTCATTATTGTGCACTTTGATCAGAAAAAGATGGGTGAGTAACTGAGAGTTCCCATTTTCAAAGATATCACAGATTAAAGAAAGTGCAGTTAAGAAAAAAGACAAATCAACCCCCTCATATTATTATTAAAAGTCAAATTTAATGAAGTTAAAAATGAAAGAAGAAAAACAAATAAATAAATAAAAATAAACTCTTAAGCACCTAAAAGAGATCTAAGGAGATTTTAAGCCCTTCAACTGATCAATCTACACCTGGAGGTACCAAAACTGATACAAAAGATTGGCTAAGAAAACACCGAGAGTGCTGACCCTGCCCAGATGTGCCCTGTGTGCCAGGACCAAGCTCCCAGCTGAACTCCCCTGTTTCCTCAAAAACCAGGCACTGAAATGCCTGGAGGAACAGGCTTGGCCGGAGTACTTGGTCAAATAAACACACATCAACATTGTTAGGTTTTGCGTTCAGAACACAACAAGAGTAGGAAGGCTTTTACACAATTCAGTGCTTAAAAAACTTCTCCAGAAATTGAGAGAGCTGTGTTCCGTGTTCTTCTAAGTGTGAAAAATAAATGAATGAATAAATAAAGTTATATTTAAAAAAAATCAAAACACCGTCTACAACCTCCTGCAAATGCTCTAATCATCACACAGAACTTTGTACTCTAGGATTTTTCCTTTTTTTTTTTTTAGTCTTACTGCCACTGTGAAAAAGGACAAGCTAAATAATTGCTCAGTAGTTTCTTCATCTCTAAAAATACATAGGTACTTACTTCACAGAGGCACTGCAGGAATGCATTAGTTAATGTTAAAGCACTGTGAACAGGCAAGTGCAGTATAAATGCCAAGTTCTGTTACTACTACTAGTAGCAATAATAATAATACTTGTATAGCATCTTTCACCTGAGAATCACAATGCACATTACAAAAATCAGATATTAAGATGCTGTAGAGGCGGGTAAGCATTATCTACCTTTTATAGATGATGAAACAGGGGCTAATATCAGTTAATTGAATTGCCTAAAGTTATCCAAGGGAGGCAGGCACAGAGCCACAATAGACAGTGCAAATAAGAGCTCCTCTGTCATCCCCAACCACTAGGAATTCTTTCCACTGTGTCACCTATTTGCTCTCACATTGTTTTTATCAGCTGTCTTCAACAAGTAGTTTTCATTTCCCTTCATTTACCTTTTTACCTTTCCTATCATTATAAATTAAGGACACCATGCTAGCAAATATACCCCTGTCCCTTCAATTCTAGGATATGTATCATGTAGCACTATACAAATAATCCATGTACATGTAGTAATACCCGTTAACATTTATTCTCCTTATTCTTTTTTAATGTTTTGGTAAAGAAGTATATCACACACACACACACACACACAAAAAATAAATAAAAATAAAAATTGAAATTAAAAAAGGGTAAATTTTACAAAAATAGAAGCTGTAAATAAAATCATTTGTATTCTTTGTGGTTCTAGAAAACAACACTCAAATTTTATTAGTCTTACTTACACTTATTGATGTTGTTTCTTGAAAGAAGCGCTCTTCATTAGAGGGAGTTTCCTTAACACAATTTACTCGTTTGTCATTAAGCAAAAATTGCTTTTAAAAAGTATTGTATAGGTGCTTGCACAGATGACTTCTTCTTTTGCTCATTTGTTAAGAGAGAGAGGATTTATTTATTTTTTTAATGACACGGAATTATGCCTATATGGCCAGGAAAATATTACATTCTACCACTCTGCACTAGTCCAGTCAGCAAGCTGCTCAAGAATGCACTTGTACGAGTGAGTCCCACCTGCCACTCTGGCTTCCGAGCTCAAGTACAGTCATGTACTGAAGGAGGTTACATGACACCAGACACATCTCACCTTGTAAACTCAAAGCATCTGATGTGAGACTGACCGTCCACACTGAATATGCAGGCATATTTTGTTTTTAAATAATACACAAGATATCAAAGGCCTACTAGTCTATCTTGATCTTATATAGATGACTACCACCTAACTTCTGCTAGGATTTTCTCCTTAATTAGCAAGGTCAATGTATTTTATTTTATTTTATCTTTTTCTCTAAAGTCAGGCACTAGCTAGATAATATGTAGGTGCACATATAGTTTCACATATAGACAAAGGTAGAAATATTAAAATTATCAGATCCAGGATATGTCAAGTGAAGTAGATATGCTGCCACTAGATTCAGGTGAATATTATTAACACTGTTCTCACATATTAATCTGAGAAATTGTTATCCATACCTACCTATTAATATTAACATAAAATGAATTTATGGAAATGTAATATACATTTTTAACTCATACCTTCACTTTCCCTCACATACTCCTTCCCTCTCCAATAACAGTATTGCATTTTACAAGGAGATCCCATCTTTCTCCAGATTTAGTGGAAACAGTTTCCTTTTCCTATTTATATTGTGCCTTACAAACAGCCTCTTATGTTCACCACCTTCTCTCAAGTCCATTTCCCAGCTACTGCTGCATCACTCCACTCTGCCTGCACAGGCTGCTTCTTGCAGCAAGGGGCCACAGTGGTCTTGGTCTCCTTGTCCATCCTTTTTCTCCCCTCCTGCTCTTTGCCCTTCCCCATTTAGCAGGCTCACCATAAGTGTGTGCACTCTGCACTAAGCCATCATGCAACTTTCAGAGCAAAGCACACAGCTTTCTAGGAACAAGCAGGGAGATACAATGGAAGTAAGCAAACATTCCTTCATGCAGTCATTACCTTGCTTTTTCCCATCCTTTCCTTCTCCGATCTTGCTGAATGTATTTTTACCAAATTAATGCATAAAACAGAGGGAAAAAGAGGCAGTCAGATGTCCTCAAGATTTCCAGTACTCTGAGAAAACAAGACCATATTCCTCCCCCTATCCTCAGGCTGCAGCGAGGAGGGCTCCAACCAAATTTTGGTTCAAAGCTCTCTGCCGGGGAACATTCAGTACCTTTACTTCAAGCTGACTTAACAGGAGAAGTTAAGTCATTGTGCATGTGTAAAACACGTTGTTTTCCTTCAAGAGAGAACACAGCAATACTGTATTTCCAATTTTGAACTGTCTAACACTGCCATCATTTTGATACCTGTTTCTTTTGAGAGTAAAAAAAAAAAAAAAAAAAAAAAGTCTTTACTAGGGGCAAACAGTCACAAAACAAAAACTCTAAATAGATTAATTAACTGACATCTGCAATGTGTTTTGCATGTCTAATTTGGAGAAAAGATAAATTAACAAAGGTATGATAACCTTTAAAGGGATAGTGTTGGGTATCCTAGACCTTACACACAGTTCTTTCCCCTGATACATTTCATTACATGTTTATTTTCAATACATAATGGTACCAATTCCACAAATCCACTTTCTTTAACAGTGCCACCATCCAGAGTATGAACTCACACCACTTACAATATCCTGCATAATACAAATTTTAAAGTTTAAAAACATATTTCTGCTGATGATTCTGAACATTGGGTTACAGCTTCTAATTTTTTTCTAGGAGAAGTCTGATCATACATCAGATCACATTCCAAACACAGGCAGTGTTAACTAACTTTAAAGTTCTTTAAATATCTCAACCTTAAAGATCATTTAGAATGAACTCAGGTACATGACCATTTAACATTAACCTTGTTTGCTGTCAAGCCAAACCATGTACTAAGCAAATCCCCAATTAGCACTTTTTAGTACAGATGATATAATGATCTGAAAGTAATCTGACTTTTTGCTTCAGAAAATAATTGTAGGACTGGAGATGTATTTCTTCATGAAAAACAAAATTGTTGGTAGAAATTTGGTATTATCTGGAGTTGGACTCGAAGATCCTTGTGGGTACCTTCCAACTCATAATCGTATGATTCCAACCCATATTCTATGATTATCTTCCTTATACAAGAATGTAATGTCTTGTTTTTGCCATTGTTTGTTGTTAATACATTATGCCTATATTTATTTAATAATATGATTTTGTATACAATCAAACAAAAATCCAAGACCTTTTATGTGCCATTCATAAACCAAAATAACACCAAGAAATCTCAACTTTACCATATGCAGATCTAACACCAGAATTCTTGACTTCAGCATATGCAAATCAAGCCCTTAATCCACATTATCCATCACTATGTGTGCACAGCATAAAATTAATTTGATGTGTTAATTTTGTACTCTGTAGTAGTATTTATTCTTAAATCCCTCTGGCAGCACAAAATGTTGAAAGAGTAGGTGAGATGTGTCACTGTATGGCAGAGTCATTGCATGGGAGATTTTCCATAAACATTTTTACAAGAAATTTTACTGAAAATCATGAGAACCAAGCTCAGTAAAACTCCTTGAAACTATTACAAGAAGCACAGATTAATTCCTGTACTAGTTACAGGGGAAAATAATGTACCTTTCCAAGCTCTCACTGCGTACAAATGCCAACCCTCCGTGCAGGGATGAAGCAGCAGCCTGCTGCTGCATTCTTCTCCCCAGCCTGCCATAAGCACGCAGAGCACCTGTGACACTTTGCCAATATTAACAAATGGTTCAGACATAAATTAATGCACATGTCTGGCTAAAAACTTTGCTTCCTAGGGACGTATCTACCATGAAAAGTTGTGATCCTGAAACTGAAAAAGCTAATGATTCATTCCTTCCTTTGCACAAAATCATTGTCAGCACCATACCTGAAGAGGGGTACCCTTTGCTTTTCCCTCACAAAAGCTGCACTTTTTTAGAATTTTAGTTTGTGATAAATACACTAAGTGTTCTAACAGAGCAACAGGTTATAGTTTACACACTCTGAGAAAAAGACTGGAATTACAGTCATGCAAGGAAGACATTTACAGCACTAAACCAAATCACTTATCTGCATGCTGAAATCAGCCTTTCTTCCACTATATTGCCTGTAACTCATGCATACACACAGACTAACTACACACAAATTAACCCCAATCCTACATAATGTGTATCTGTTTCTCAGGTGTTTCGGGGTGGAAGTAAATCAGTGCCAGTAGGATAAATATCATAATGAGACAGCAGAGTCCATTTCCAGTTGCAGTTGTAGACCAGTTCATCAACCAGCTAAAGAATGAGCAAGAATATCCTCACATACAACTAAAATTCCATTTTCCAAATCTGTTACTTACTTCTTTGTGTCAATTATTTTAGATCTACTGTCATGCCGCAGACCTTTGGCCATGGATAAATGCCTTTTTTAGTACTGCTATCAGTATGCAAACAAAATCAATGGAAAAAAGGTGTCTATTTTTGCATATTTAGTTTCCCTTATTTTTCTGCCCCTTTTGCCTTCCTGAGGCAGTTCTCCACATCACCTCCACTCTGCTGAACCAGTGATGACTGACTCCTTGCACTTTTCAGAAAGGCAGAATGAACAATCCAGCCCTTCACAGCTCCATCTTCAATGTTGTCTTGCAGATCGCCTCCTGAACTTTTGGATAGAGACAGAGAAGTGACCATTTAGCTATCACCGTGCAGCTGGCATAGCACTGCTGGCAGACATACCAACAGGAGGAAAATCAGAATTCCTGTGTATATACACCTCAGTTACAGAACTTGTAGCAGCTTCACAAAGTGTCTGGAATGCCTTTAGATGTAATTTTCCAGACTTGGTTTTCTAGTAGCAATTTTCCAGACTTATCAGATCGTCACTTAGTATCACAATGGAAATACTTACTAACCGTGGATCATAAAGCAAGACACATCCACCTCTCACATGCCTAATGGAGGCATCAACAGTTACACAATGGAATAAGACTACCCAAAGGTGAATCCCTCTTGCCTGGAAAAGCATCATGCTCAACAGCTTCTTTACAGAAGATGATTGTTGGCATATTTCTAGTACATATTATGTTAGAGGAAGTTACCAGCATAGAAACACTGCAGTTCAAGAAGAAAACAAAACAAAACAAAACAAAACAAATCCCTCATGGGGCAGCTAAACATACAAACCCAGAAAATCCATCTTATATCGTTAATAAAAGATCGTGTGTTAGATTCCAAAATAAACCTAAAAATGACACGTCCTCTATAGAAAAAAATAATCACTGTGTCAACAGCTGTTGTTAACTAGCCTTGTCAACGACTTGTGCACAAAAATATTAACAGCAGAGAACAGCATATTAGCCTAATATTCAGATATTGAGATAATATTAATATATTCATTAATGTTAATTAATATGAGAATATTAAATCTGATTACTATTTCACATTACTGCTCTGTATTTCTAATTCAGCAAAAGTTGTGATTGACTTCTGTGGAGCTTTTTCTTTGCTGAAAAATTAAGAAATGCCTTAAATGTGTCTTTTACTTAGATCTGATGTGAGCCAACTGGAAATCTGGATCCTGAAAGCAAGTGGCACTGAAGTTAGCATGACGAGTATCTAAAATATATAGTATAACACCACCACACAGTGAGTAAATCCAGAGTTGTCCTTCTTAACAAATATCTATCTGTTATGAAGATAAGGAATGTGGAAGCAAGTTCTCAGTCAAACTGCATGTTCCCAGAGAAGTGTGCAAATCAAAGAGCTGCTAAGTAGCAAGAAAGGTGTTCTGGTCACTGTGTGAATATATATGCTATAGCAGCATGGCTTGTGATTTACCAGCATTGTTTGTCAATAAGTAGTACAGAAAAAAGAAAAAAAAAAAAAGTCAGGGTACAGAGTCCAGCAAAAAGGAAAAGGTTTAATTTTTGGACTGTGGTTGCATTTTCCGTCTATTTAAACTCTGTAACTGAGTCACAGCAATGTCTGAACCCTGGAGGTCCTAGTTAACTGGTATTCACTAACTTTAGTCAGATTACTTTCTAAATAAGGTTGAAATAAAATCTGAGGACCAGATCCACACTGGTGTAAATCAGCCTTGCAAGCTGCAATCGATTAACCACATTGATTTAAACAAGATAAAATCTTGCCCTGACCCAATGGCCTCTGGGCACTCCTGCTGCCTGTGCATGTTAAGAATGCTTGGAAGAACTGTGAAAAGCACTCTAAGAAGCTCATTATGATTCACAAATATTCTCTAACCTGCTCTTTTTCTTTAAAGCTTATTGCCTGTGTAGTGAAGCTGAGCTTTATTCCATTCAGTTAGCATATGCATGTCACACTTACTGGTACTCTACCTATTAGAGGCACAAGGCTGACTTGTAATGGTGTTTGTAAGGAATGCAGCCACTCCATCTTGTCCACCCACCCGACTGCTGCCAGGAGATCCAGCCACTACTCATCAATCTTGGGATGTCACAACACACTCCAAGGTACAGTCCTATCTTCAGCATACGTTTAAGGGTGCTGGAGCCAAGGCTACACTCTAGTAACAAAGTGCCGTGACATGGGCTCAAGCACTAGAATGCAACTATCAGTATTCTTTTGTTCTTACAATGCTCCCCAGCACAATTTGGGTTATGGTCCCCATCGCTCTCTCAAAGTGTATTTATAGTTTGGGGAACAACAGAGAATGGGCAGCGCTCCCAGTAGGTGGTTTGGAAAAGGGTCCCTTGTTTCAAGGTAGAAGAAAGAGTGTGGCCACGTGGGAAAGTGCTGTGAGTGCCTGTCATCTGTCTGTAAGGCTCTGATGCTTCTGCCTTCACCATGCAGACATGGCCATGCAATCCCACTGTCAGGGCCCTGGACCCAGCACAGGCTCTGCTTTATTCTATAGAGAAGGTGAAGTCGGTGTTAACTGCTGAAGTGTTGTTAGGCCTCAACAGCTTCTTCTAGCAACTGTGCCCATGATGGAGTGCGAAGAGTGGGAAAGCAGAGGGCAGTCCTGCACCTACTCAGACACACAGAAATCTTATAACTTCAGGGTTAATCCATAATAGGCCAAACATCAATGCTGAGCAATCCCAAATGCCAAGATACATTTAATACCCTAATGCCTTTCAAAAAACATCTGCAGCCTGATTCTGGCATGTCTTTGTGTTTGCTTTCTTCTGCAGGCACCTATGTGTTGCACAAGTTTCCCTCTGTACTACCTGATGTTATCTCAAAGAGGAAAGATGGTCTGAAGCTAAAAATCCTGGGCAAATGAATTGCACAGGCTTAAACACTAACTGTAGGATGACTCCAGCACATCCAGAATCTGAGCAAGGTTCAAGATCAAGGCAGCTGAGACCAAGAAAGATTTACATGGAGCAAATATGCCTAGAGAAAGTGACTGCTGCTGCCCCCAAAATGCAAATGGTAGATATATAGTGTCTAGAAGAAATACAAAGTCAATCTTCATAGGCTGAGGATGTGATGTTCTGAGAACTCCAGGTTGCAGGGAGTTTCTCCAGATTTACACCACAGAAATGATACATGTTTGGGCTCATTTTCAGCTGGAGTCAGAGATGGTCCATTCACATAGGCATATGGGATTGATCATACATGGCAGAAGAACCCTAGGAGCAGCAACCTTCTCCCCATATAGGGGTGGGATTTCAACAGTTGAGAACAAAAGAAGGAAATTTTTTTACCTGCCTTTACTGGCAGAAATTTTGGTGCTCACGTTGAGCTGAGATAGACACTTATACATCTCTGCCTGTCTCTCAAAAAGGGCTCAGGACCGTTCTCTGGCAATGGGGACAACTGGTACTGAACAGCCCATGTCAGTGCAGTTAAACATTCTTAGCTTCCAGAAGCAAGTATTCACATGGAAACTGTGTGCTGGCAGGGGTCCCTGCCCTACAGTAATTCCCAAACCCTCACCAAGTTTGGGAGAGGGCTGCTTGATCCATGCCACAAGTACACTGGAAACAGTGCTTACAATTTCATAGTCTAGATGATTAAACTCCAGTGCCTGGCACATCCCCTGGTGTTGCTTACTAATACACATGCAGCCTTTGAGGCTCTGAGCCTCAGCGCTTTCTGTAGTGAACTCATTTACTTTGCAATTAACCTCTCCATTCCCATTTATTAGACTTCCTTCCTTTCCTCTTTCCAGTCACTTCTGAAAACCAAGTCATCTCCATGCCTGCCAGCAGCAATGCCTACACGCCTTTGTTCAGTGTCCTTCAGAGTAAAAGCAAGGATTCACATTTTTTATTGTTTGTTCTACTCACTGTGAAGTACGGTGTACAATTGCAGCACTAAATCACTGTAGTTGAGGGCTCATTCTGTTCTTAATATGCAGATCTTATCAAAATATATTAGTACCATCAAGTAGAAAATTGACACCTCTATGTTTCTTCAGATACCACATATCCTTTATAACTCTGTACGAGATTTGAACCCTACAATTTATCATACGGTATGCTGTAATCAAAAGCATCAATCTTTTTAAGGCTGTCTAATGCCTAATGCCTACATTCACCATCCTTATTAGCCAGATGTTAGAAGTATAAACATAACTAAGTAAGTACATAATAATGATAGCAAAAAATAGAATTCCTTTTATGACATATAACATGCTCAGCAATACCTTTTTATTGTCAGGAGACAGTTCAGAGTAGCTTTACATATTTAAAACTCTTCAGCGTAAGGTACTACAATTACTTAATGAGATATTATTCTTAGCATGCAATCAGGAAGCCAATTAGGATCTATATAACTGCTCCCAGGCAAATGGAAGGGCAGGATCTGAACTTCACCTGTATGGACGTGGGAAGAGAGGCTGTCAGTGATTTATTGTAGTGGTGTTGATCTCACCCGCTAACTCTATTTATTTTGTTGTGGATTGTGGGCATGGGGCTGTTGGTGGGTTTGCATTTTTTTTCACTGTTCAAGATTACAGTATTGCTTGGTGCAATTATCAATCACAGGCTAAAAATAGATTCTAAAAATACACATTTGGGGCACTTTTTAATAATAATTTTATTATTCAGACAGTGCTATGTGGAGTGTCAGAAATACAATATTACTGCAATTAGATATATTTGACAAAAAAAAAAAAAAAAGGAAAGAAGGAAAGAAAGAAAACTTGGGACAAGCAATGGTGTTTTGATAGAAGGGAAAGGCATCCAAGGTCCCTCTTATCTAAGTTTGCAGATGAAATTAAACTTGAAAAACTAGAAAAACTGTTTTTCAGCCTGATTATTACTAAGTGTATACACCCAATAAACTTCATTTTCTATAGCTTAAAGAATGGGTCTTCAAGAATAGACAATGGAAACAAAACATTTTTGCTATGGATTTTAAGCACGTTTCTCTGTCTTTGGTTTTATTGACTGTGAAGATTATGCAGGCGCTGTTAAGTCATTCTGTAAACTTGGTTAAACCCCTTTCAAGGAAACATTTTTTTTTTAACTTCTTGTGATTTGCTGTTTATAATAATCTCTTCTGATGAAAGTCATCAAGTATGCACAAGTATGCAAACCAACAAAAATATCTGAAGGCTGATTCACAACCCACAGATATCAAAATCAGTCACCTACAAAGTCAGAGATTATTTGAGGTGATGAAATAATAGTGTGAATAGATACCCAGGCTAGAAGACCCTCCCCTACTAGAAGTCATAATACAGCATGTGGCTCTATTTCAGCAATCATCTTTAGAAATATGTGCTTTATAGAATGAAATGCCCAATTCTGTCAATACCTCTTTTTTAAATAAAAACTACACAAAAGGAAAACTTGTTCCCCAATAAGAAGAGAGCTCTGAACCAACCAGTGCTGCACAGATTTATTAACCTAGCTGAAAAGAAAGGTGGATCTTTCTCCACCAAGCATTAGCATTTTCAAATATGACATGTCCTCTAGGGAATAAATTTAGAGACAGATTTTTGTTTATTTTGAGGAAAGAGTTAACTTCTGAGATAAATAACTACAATGTTGAGTTGGTATTTTTTGTAGTTTAACTTCTAAAATGCACTTATTACAATGCTAAGCAATAAAACACGTATGTTGTACAATATATGTCTACTAAAAAGTCCCTGTTCTACATGGTGTACAATACATTATGGTATTAAAAAGGTCTCCAGCAGAAGATATGAACAAAAGATAAAACCAGCAACTTTATGTACTCAACACTCATTCCAATGTCATTTTTATTTTATAAGATATGAATACAATTTCTGCATCAGAGCATGCATATGTGATTTCTCTATTGATTATTAGTAACCACAAAAAATTATCACTCACTCCCAGAAAGAGAACTTTTTTTAGTGTTGTTTATTTTGTGTGTAAATAGCTGTCTCCAGCACTGCTCAGCCTTCCTTACATTGCATCTTTGCCACACTGAATAAACAAGGATATATTTATCACTCCAATGAAAATTCAAAATCTTTGTATATAGTACTAACTTTTCTTGATTAGGCTAACTAAACTATCATTCCACATAGGTTTTGATATCTTTTTTTTTTTGAAGGGAAATAGTGTATATCTAACACTAAAGAAGTCAAATGTCAGTGTCTACGCAGATGCATACAACATAATATCCTAAGACCTATATCAAGAAAGAACAGTAGTACAGCTATATAAGGTCTGCAGTTAAGCATTCAGACAGCTAGGAGAAGCTGCATATGTATTCAGTGACATTTACAGGATGCGTATTTATTATTTAATAAGCACAAACTACTTGCATACACATCACATTGCGTGCTCTTGTCTTTTGCTTTATGGGGACCTGCATGACTGTGCTTTTTAATTTTGTCTTCTAAACAAGTCCTCAATGGCTGTTTGACAATTTCTGACCTGGTCCTCATCAGACAAGGGAACCAGATCTGCAGATCACCTCCCAGTAGTGAGGTGATGGCTATGTGCAGAGGTGCTGTTTGGCACAGACCTGTGGCCATGCAAGCTGTGGCCTTCCAGCAGATTCTGCTCCTGCACCTTCCAGCACAGTGGAGCAGTCAGAGCAGTATCTGGAAATAAGCAGAGCCTTTCCCACATGGAGAAATCCTTTTAATTATCCAGTCTGCTGATCACCTGCCTTAGCCAGCATTCGGACCACAATGTTCACCAATCAACTGATGCAGGGATCATTGCAAATTCTTTCCCAGTCTACCTGCAATGCATCACCAGAAGCTTCTTGTGATCACAGGCAAGGGCTCAAAACATCCAGATTTGAACTCAGTTTTCCTGGTTAAAGGTGTCTAACGTAGGGTGGCATGATTACACAGCTTTTTCTCCTTCTTAGAACAACATCCCCACAAAACATCGGTAGTCTGAGTTTTTCACACTTCACAAAGTCGTTCTTCCTCTGAAGATTTGATGGTAAGCACAGAGAACATGAAGATTTGTATAGACAAATTGTTTGCACTGATCACATATAAAAGCCACAGAAACTACTAAAATTAGAATTATGAGAAATTGAATATGAAAACTTTTCTTTGAAAATTATATTAAAAATGCATAGAACAACTTAACAACTATAAGAGTTTGCATTTCTAGCAGATCCACTGATCACAGTAGTCCTACAGATTTTATTTGTAATTTTAATTTACACCTATTCTGCGGATGGGATTTGTAACCCCAAATCCCACCTACAGATTATTTTGCTATCAAAGGTTATATTTTAGGAAGTCCTGTTCTTATGCTTTCCAATCTAGTTTCACAAGCCTTTCTAACATGTTACAGTCTAAGCTGGAAATGCAGGCTGCAGATATACAGCCGATTACAACTGAGAATTTCCTCAACAACATCAAATACTTCTCTCCTATTCAGTCTGAGTAGAATATAGATGGAATATTTCTGTTGACACAAATGCACTAAATCTGTTTTAGAATGTGTTCCAGGCAAAACATCAATTGAAAAATTGATATCAACTAGAGTTGATTAATGTATGAATTGTTTCAGAGCTGCATGCAATCTCTGAGCAATAGTTTTATTTCTTTACTTGAACCAGCTTGCCAATTAACATTATGCATAACTATGAAACTGGGACAAAATTCTGATGATGATGTTTACATCTTATCCAGTATGCACATAAATTTAGTAAAGTATAAAAAATACAAAAAAAAATACACACAAAAAGCTGTCATTAAAGTGTCTTACAACTGGGTACAGAACAATACATTCTGAGCAGTGAACAGCATTTTCAGGCATGTGTACATACGCCATGACAAGTCTGTTACTCATGCGCAGTAGTTGATTGTACAAGACAAGCAGTCATACGTGCCCACATAAAATACAGAAATGCAGGAGTGAACTCTGGATACTACCTCTAATATTACAGTAGCTACCCCGGTACCATTTATGCAGATTATCATCATAAACCAAGTTACTTGAACTATGAACAGTTCATACACTGTTTTTATGGTTCAAAGGTTAAAAGCAGAGTTGTTTAAATCTTGATAAAAACAGTGTTTCCAACTGTTGACAGGAATGTTAAATTGCTGTTTTGAAGGATGTATTTATCGCTATTCAGAAATGTTTGCACACATGAAGTTCAGCATGAAAGTATATTCGCAAAATGTTTTTCCCCAGTGAAGACCACTGAATTCCTTGGATGAACAAACTAGATTCTTAATGATCCTGAGTGTTAGGTTGGGAATTCCAGTTCTTGCAGCCCATTTATGCATCTGTACTTGTCTTCACCATTGGCTTGATCCTGTAACAAACTTCATTTGACCCTTTAAATAAATTATCCCTGATACTTTTTTATTTTACTGTGATATGAAAACTTTCACAGTAATATCATAGATGTTGAGCTCCAAAAGAAGGATTGCAGCTTCTGTTGTATGTTTTAACATTTGTGATGCACTGTCTTCAAGAGTGAAGACCTTGAGGGTATCACAGAGGATGTATCCATACAAGAAGCAAGGCTTCTAAAGGAGGATAGAAAAATAAAACAACAAAACTAATTCTCTCACAGTGTACTACCAATGGCATTTTAAAAAAGCAGTATCTCAGTGTGTAGTTAAAAACATTTTGCATTTCCATTTTTTCCACAGAAAAGTCAACATTTTCCATGCAGGAATAATTCTCCACACAGTTCTTAACACTCCCTACAGATTTCCTAATACTATTGAGAAAAAAAAATTACATTTGTAGGTAACAATGATTTCAGTCTTCTAAAATAATCAGCTGAGATGTAATAAAAAGACTTAACAAATGTTTGTGTAAAGCGTTAAATGTAAAGGGTGAAAAAAAGCCTTGTAGCCAGAGGCTATACAGTCTATCAGGGAAAGACATCTTAGGGGAAAAATACCTACATTCTGGCCAGTCTTTGAAAACCTTTTACTTCCTTCTCCACTTAGCAAACTTTTGCAAGAAGTTCTTGCAAATTCTTTTTGGTAGGAATAAGTATATTCAGATTATGTGATTCTTTTGACCATGATTTTTTTATGCAAGGGGACTCAGGTGAAATTGTTTGTGTAAATAAAGTTACTTACTTTACTTAACCCTTCGGAAATGAAAACAATACACCCTCTGAGCCAGGATGAGGAGCTGAGACTTCTTCCCCAGTGCAGGCAGGAGAGCCCTGGCCATAGACAGCACCAGTGGGTAGAAGTCCAGAGAGCAGGAGAAGAACAGGCAAAGGAACAGCCCCAAACACTTACAGCTGTTAGCAGCTAAACCCACTATCTGCAGAAGCACTCATTTCACACACAAAAAAATCCTCTTTTCAAACTTGCACACAGTGCAGAATAAAAACAAATAAATTGCTATACCCTGGGTGAGTAAAATGTGATTGAGCTGCAAGTGAGGATGCAAATGGATGTAGCAGCAATGTCTCAGTTTGGAAGTAATCGACAAACAAGCATTGCCACATGCAAAATAAGAGAGAAATCAATCTAGTTTTAAGAACTCAATAGAGGGACCAATAAAAATATTAGACTGCTGGAAGGGCACAGTAAAACATAAAGCACCTGTTTAACATTACAGCTAATTGTGGGTGAAGGAAATGGCCCCAGCAGAAATTGGTTGAAGACGATTAAATTTGATTGTAATGTTATATCCAAAGTGTGATGCCCACTGACGGAATTGGAAACAAAATATGCTCAAAAGTTGTAGACAGCACAAAAATAGTTTTAATACAACGATCGAGCAGCAATGCTACATGTGGCTAAAAACACATTAATGTATTTTCTGAAGGTTTGTTTTTGCTCTCATGCACTGCAGAAATCCCCAGAAAGCACAGTAATAAGGACCATAAAGTTAGGAAATAAGTTCACCTCCAAGTTTAGCGTGGGCTGCCTGAATATTTACATTCTCCAGCATTAGGGTTGGTAGGAAATACACTCAGCCCACTCTAAGAAGTGAAGTGCCCAGAAGCAATGATTTTAGAAATAGGTGAACCAGGGTGACCCTCCCACATCTGTGTCTCTCCTTCATGTGTGTGCTGCTGTGCACAGGCAGATGCAGTATCTGTTCTATGTATCTCAGGGTGCAGTGTCTGCACTATGCTTTCAGCAGAGTGCACGGGATTCCCCCCTGGCCTGTGATCACCTCTGCTCGAGGCAGCTGCCAGAGACTTTTGACACATATGAATGAAAGTATCGCTTTCTGTTTCCTTTCCTTTTTTTTTTGTTTGTTTGTTTCCTATCTACATTATTTTCAGTAGTTTTTTGGTGTGTTTTGTTTCTGCTTCCCTTCCAACAAAGCTAACCAAACTCGGTTATTTATTGGAGCCTCTGGTTTGTTACCAATCACTTCTTACTATGTTTCTTGAAGTTTTGCTTCCTGTGCTCCCTCCCCAGTAGTGCCTACAGCACAGCCTTCTCCTCTGCTTTTGGAGCTTTTGAGGGTACAGACACAGCACTGAGGGACAAGAGGTTTGTGATCAGAGACTCCCAAGCTATTTGGTCTTCTAGCTAATCACCTGGACACACAGTGGCTCCCTCCTTTTAATCTGCTGCCACCTAGACCACATTTCATATGATACACATGCACCATATCTAGCTTTTACATCGCTTTCTCACAACCATTCTTGGCACACCTCTCTCCTCGCTGCTGGCAAACACCAAACTCACATTATTCACTCCAAACTCAGTCTTGCTAGCATTTCCCCCTAAGACTCAAGCAGATGGGGAGAGCTGCTTGTGCCGTGGCCTTGCTGTTCCCTGCTTACAGTACCCAATTCCTCAACCACCCCTTGAGTTTCTAAGAGGTTTTCAAGAGCCCGGTGTTGCTATCCACTACGAAGAGTAATAAGGTGCTACTCAGTCCTGGTTACACTTGCTTTGGTGCTGGAACAGCATGTTTGTGGCTTGGTATCAACTAAACAGTCATTACTTCCAAGTAGCTGCAAGGTGCTTATTTATTGCTACTGGAACCTCTGGACACGGGGCAAGAGCTGTGCTGTTGAAAAGATAGCTCTGTGCAACACAGGAGCATTTCCCACCCCCCACCCCCCAAAGAAATTAGGTAAGCCCTAAGTGCAATAGAGCAGCTGCTTGACAGCCTTATTAGAAAACAGCATAAAGAAGTATGTGAAAAATATTGTATTCATCTGAAGCTGCAGGGAGCAACGGAAGGAAAATAATTAGCCAAGTCAGAAACTGGCTAAGGCACTGGCTTTTCTGAGTCTTCTATTTCCTTCAAAAAAACAAAGGGGTCTTTAAATAACAAGTAGTAAATGAGACTCTGTTTACAGCTCACCTTAAAAAGCCACAAGCAGAGCAGTGCACCCTAATAATATTGGCTCTGAAGTGATTCAGAGGCAAGGGGGCCATCTGCTGAATTCCTGGTACCATTTTCTTCTGTATCCTGGAAGATTTTCTCTGAAAGTTTCACAACCAAGTCCTCTTCAGTGCCAGCTTTGCCAGGCCTGTGAGGTGTGACAGTACACCTCTGAGCAGGTTTGGCTGCCGGTGAGCATTACAGCATATTTGCCACAACTGCAGAAACTACAACCAGCATGCTGATCAAGGTAATCTGTTCAGGACTCAAAAATCCTGCAGACAACATCACGGGCTGAAATTAATGCAAGATCTCTGCATTATAATGCCTTCCACTAAATAGAAATTTCAGAGTCAGAAAGCTTTCTACCGCTTGCTCGCAATATGTTCATGAACTTAACTTTCCAGGCAAAACCAAAAAGCTTCAGCACAGAATCACTTCTCTAAAACAAGTGGCTTCTTTCTTCAGCTTAGTGCCCTTCCCTCCCAGCAATGCTGGCACCATGGTCAAACTCTGAACCCCCTTTCCAGTGCAAGTCTATCACAACACTGTGGGTACGTGATTCACTAGGGCCTGCTTCTAATTCCACTCTTTGTAAATTCATCATCGCTAACTTCAGATCTCAACATCATAACTAGTTCCTTTTCCCATGTGCAGAAACGGGAAAAGGGAAGGTGGAGTTTTAAAGTGATCTTATGACAATGTCACCACACATTCACATTCCCAAATGAAGTTCAGTATCTCTGTAGTCTTCTGTATCTTGCTCTTAGTACTGCTACAGCTAAAGGTCTCTCTTTAGACCTGGAAGGACGTGATTTGTTTCTAACACAATAATCGCAAAGTATGCTAAATAAATATTATGGGAATATTCAGACTGAAAAATCCTTGTTCACATAGCCATGAAATTTGATAAAGGTATTTAAAATATTCACCACTGTTCTCATTTCTGAAAGCATAGCCTTAAGTCTACTGACATTTCATGGTCTGTTAATACAACACTTTAAATATAGAAAGATACACATTATACATTAAAAACTTTGTAGACTCATGCATAAGATAGCTCATAGTGTACAAATATAAGATTGTTTAATGGTACAAGCTATAACATTTAATCTTCAAGGCTACTTCCAAGTTCAGCTTTTTAAAAATGACTGTGAGACATAAACTGTATCTTTCAAAGTTATAATCAGGAGGTATTAAGTGAATAATAATTATAATAAATTAAAAAAAAAAAGGTGCTATAAATAAATGCCAAATGTTTATGACTTCTTAAGTATACAAGTGGTCCCAAGTTTAACTCATAGCTCATTGCTAAAGAAAATACAAATAGTTGGAGGGTTTGTTTGTATGGTGTTGGTTGTTGTTTTCATGCTCAAAACAGTTTTACTACCTCAATTAGTACTAAATTCCACTATGCATGACTCCCACATCCACAATATAAACATGTATCCAGGTGTTGTTGTTCACTGTTCTCAATTTCATACACATTGATGAGCAAGAAGGATATGGTCTGGAAAGTTAAAAATTTGTAGGCACATACAGATTACTCTAAAGAATCACTGCTTTCAGGATTTAATAGCACACTATTATCTAGTTTGCCAACAAAGCATTCCTTATTTTTCACCTGAAACCTGGACTTCCACATGAAAACAGCACATATAAAAGCAGTAGTAATATCAAATATCAAACACTTAAAAGTAAGAGTTCTAGACCTACAGTTACCCAGCATTAATAAAACATTAATTTATCATGTACCTCTATTCCTGTCACTACTCTGGGCTTAGCCTATCACCTCAAAGCCTGACTAGCTTCAAATAGTGGTCACCAAAAAAAAAGAAAGAAGAAAAAAAAAGTGTACAAAGAAGTGAAAGTTTTCCCTCAGTAATTCAGAATGAAAGCTAAGGAGTACTAAAACTTTTTTTTTTTTTTTTTTTCTCTACAGAAATGGTCTAAAACCATGTAAAACATCTCAATTCCTGGTCACATGAATCTCAAGACCAGGAGAGTCTGTCCTCATGAAAAGCAATACAAATTGGTCTTGCTACTTGTTTCAGACCCTGGAAAGCTCCCAAGAAAGCATGTTTCTATGCAGTGAACCTGAGCTTATTTTCAACTTTTACATTTTTTTTTTCCTGTTCCACAAAAAAAAAAAAAAAAAACACCTTGTATATATATATATAAGAAAAATCAAAACGAATATTTCTTGTTTTTTTTCCTCTGGTATTTGCATTTAAGCAAAAATTCCTCCCAGCTGTTGACAGAACTATCTCATAAATGATGATGTGCTAGTGAAGTCAGCTCATTTATCTCATTAAGTGTTTAGGCTGAGGGGAGTGGTGCACATCCTCACTATGCAGTGTGAAAGAAAGGCAAAGAAGTTGGAAAGGATTTGAGACATAACACTATTTTCGGCACAGCAATTCCTGACATCTCCCCTTGACTTGAACGCCAGCTGTTGAAGTTCTGCTAGACACAAAACACAGATCCGCAATACAAAGTATTTACAATCAAGCATCTTCCTGCTCTAAATCTTTGAGGTCTTTTCCTCTCTACCTCGGATTTGGGGCGAGATCTCGGTTAAGGTCTGGCGCCGACCTCTCCTGCGTGCGGGAGGTTCCACGCACGAGGGTGGCTCAGCCCCACGGGTCGGAGAGCACGGGCACAGCTCAGCCAGGGGCTGCGGGATGGGATCCGCGGTGCAGATTCAGTGCACTGCACACGAAGGTTGCAGCAGGGCAAGGGACAGCACGACAAGGACCCGCAAGCTGCCGTAGGACGACACGGAGGGGGTTTTAGCTGTGCACCGGGATGCTGTCACTTCACTTCGCGCCACCACCGACAGCCGAGAAACAGAAAGCAGAGACTTTGGCGTCACACGCAGTTCCCCAAAGGCGTTTGGGGTGCAGGTGTGATGGGACCGAAGCAGAGGGACCACCGGTGCTGGCATTCCCGGCACCTCACCAACTCCGGTAGCGGGGACAACCCGCGAGTATTTCGCATGTTCAGACCCGGCACGCTGACGGGGAGAGCTGCACCCCAGCCGGGGGGATTTTGGGGTGCTGCCACCACCCTCGGTAGGCGGAGGAGAGGCTGCATCCCTCCGGCTCCCCGGGGACACCCCGATCACTGCAGCTCCCCCCGCGCCCCCCGGTGCCCTGCAGCGACCCGCGGGGACCGTCCCCAGCAGCCCGGCGGCTCGGGGCCCGGCGGGACCTCCCCAAACTCCCCCACGCTCCGCTTAGGGTCGGGTCTCTCCGGGCAGCTCACAGCACCCCAACGGCACGAGTTCATCCATCCCTGCAGCCGGCTCGGCTCCCCCAAACCTGTGCCAAGGGACCAAGCCCCCGCTCCCGGAGCATCCTTCACCCGCGGAGCCTCTCCAGCGACCTCTCCTCGGGGGGGAGCCGCCACTCAGCGCCACCCCCGCGCCCCCTTCCCCTCAAGCCCCCCACGGAGAAACTTTTCGAAGCCTCCCGCCCCACACCCCCGTCCCCGTGCCCCCGTCCGGCCTCCCCCACCCGGCCCGCTCCTACCGTGCGGGGGGCAAGGGAGGGAGGGAGCGAGGAGGTGGACGTTACCGGCGAGCGGGCGCCCTTCTTGCGGAGCGGTCCCCTGAAGACGCCCTTGATGCCGCGGTAGTGGCCGTTGCTGAGGTGCCGGGAGCTGATGACCAGGTAGCACGCCATGCGGGGCCCCGCGGCGGGGGGGCGGCGGCGGCCCGGCTCCTCCTCGGCGGCGGCAACGGCGGCGGCGGCGGCGGCGGTGCTACCCCCGGCGGAGCGGCAGCCGCCCGCATGAAGGAGCGGCAGGAGGCAGCGCAGCGGCGATGTGCCCCCCCCGCCGTCTCATCCAGCGCCCGGCTGAGCGCGGCCGGCGGCGGGGCGCGCTGAGGGCGGCGGCGGCGGCAGGCAGCGCGCATCCGAGGGGGCGCGGGGGCCAGTCCGCATGCTGCTCCGCTGGCAGGAGACGGGCCCGGGGGGGAAGAAGGGCAGAGCGCAACTTGCACACTCCGCCGCTGCCACGGCCCCTTCCCTCCTCCTCCTCCTCCTCCTCCTCCTTCTCCTCCTCTTCCTCCACCTCCTCCCCCTCTTTCTCTTCAGAGCAGGCCACCAGCAGGCGAAATCCGGCGGGGAGTTTCTCCGCGGCAGCTCCCCATGGCTCTCTCCCTCTGCCTGGAGGCTGCAGCCCCGCCGCACGCCTCCTCCCGGGCCGCTGCTGCAGTGGGCGCCGCGTCTCGCCGCGCCTCGCCTCGCCTCGCCCCGCCGGCGGGAGGCGGGGTCGGGACGGCCGGGGGCTGCCCGGGGGGCGGCGGTGGGGAGGGGGGCTTTGGGGTGTTGGGGGGTCTGGGGGGAGGTGTTGTGTCCCGCCGACCCGGGCCGGGTAGTATGACAGCGGGTGGATCGGGCTGGGGAATGGGGGCCCCGTCCCCCCTCCCCCCCGCCTCCTCTCCTTCATCATCCTCCCCTTCTTCGCCAAACTTTTTCGCCGTCGGTGGCAGGAAGATAGCGTCCTACATCCCCCATCCCCGTCCCTATCCCTATCCCCATCCCCGTCCCCATCCCCGCAGCCCCGGGACCAGGAGCGGGCACCGGCCCCGGCACAAACGGGCTTCTGGCCGTGCTCTTGTGTGCGTCGCCCCTCCTGAAAGCCCGTGCATTTGGGGTTGTGGTGCAGTTTGGGCTTGCAAGGGTGAAATTCCTCCACCACTAAACGACCGAAACAGGTTGTTCTTCTCCCCTTCTGCTGGAGAGGCGCACTGAGTCTCAGACCTGCCGATGCAAACTCAGCTCCTTTCATCAGGTCACAAGTATCGTCTCTGCTCTGCTACTTAGTAAATCGATAAAAATAATCGATAAATCACCCAGCGTCCGTAGTCACCTGCAGATCTTTCATTTCTTCCAAGTAGATTACTTTAAACTGCAGATAACACGAATTTCAGATTTTTTCATTTAATCCCGTGAAAGCCTTTTTTTTTTCAGATATTTAGTGAATGAAACTAATTTGAGCCTCTAAAGAACTATCTTTCTATGAACATAACACAGATTTAAATTAAAAAGAAAATCTCACACAAGCCACTGAACTGTATAGATAAAAAGGTCATGAAAAATCAAATGTCAGATTTGGGCTGTGTATGTAAAATAGTGTTGCACAGGCTCAGTATAGAGTGTTTCACATAAAATGTGATGATGTGTATATATGTACATATATACAAATGGTCAAGTATATTACTACATATTTTATGCATAATTATATGATGTTACAGGGAAAACAAATATATGTGAAGTTAGAATAACCAAAGCTGTAAGTAACATATTGAGAACATCCTTATGTTAACCATATTACTTTGTTTTCCAATATATATATATATATAAATAATAATAATAAGCTGGGGGATGGTTTCAAATTAAGCTGATAAAAAGCAAGTGCAAAATAAACCAGAGTACCTCACTCTTCATGTCACGGGTAGCTGTGCTGTGGAACTCCTTGCCAAAGGGTGTTGTAGCAGATAGAAGATTAAACAGATACATGGGTCTGTGGCCTGGGACCAATACGCTGCCCACAACAGGCATGTGCAGGACTTCTCTGAAATAAGCATTTACACTGAAAAGTGGCTTTTTAAAAATGACATTACCAAAAAAAAGTTAGCCGCTGTTAACGTGGAAGCAAAAATGAACTTTTATGATGAGTTCCTCCTGCAAGTCCTGCAAGTGACTGACTCGAAATTTATCTTTGCTGGCATAAAATTTATAGATTTTGTTAACTACAAGTTTCTTTCTGAAATTACTGCTTCACAGTCCTGTTAAAGATAATGGTATTAACTTCAGCTTGATTTTGGCCTGCAGCTTGACCTTCTGACTCCAAAGTGAATATGCAGTGTAGGCGGTAAAGACCAGAATCTTTTCTCTCCGACAGTGTAATGAACTTTCCAAAACTTTGCTTCTCTGTGATGCAGCAGTTGTTTCTCAGAAGAGAAAAAAAATTCACATCCTTGCTAAACACCATGCAAAGAGGTCTCAGTTCCTCTTCTGTTGTGAAGATACGGAAAGTCCTTTGTTCTGTGGAGCTGATGTTGTTCTACTACGTACAGAAGAACTGCACCACAAGCATGCAATGGAGATGTGTGTTGCAGCTACACAGATAGCCTGGCCGGTCTGTGCCACCTGCAGAGAAGCTTCAACGCAAGCCAAAACTCTGCAAGAGCTCTGCTGTAGTCTAAGGACAGTATTTTACTTCTTAAACCTATAGAGTCTTCCACAGTTCATTTACTAAGATTGTATGAAAGGGAAATGATTTGCCCCAGAGTAGACTGCACAGTACTCATTTTATCCTGCTGAGAAGGATGATGTGCTCAATTGACCCTGCTGTGAAAAGTAGAAGTCATTTTAGGCTCACTTCACTTTGCAAACCCAGGGGAATAGTTACTATGACCACCAATCTAATTTATAAACAATCTGTAGGACACAAGCCTCAGAAAATGAGATTAAGAGTTGTCAAATGGAACGATTAGGTATTAATTATAACACTCCCTGAACATCTCCCCAGGTCTCTGGAGATACTGCACCTTCTTCTCTTTCATCACAGGTCATGTAGAAATATGAGCCTTAACTATTTGTAGTTTCTTCTGGGTCCAATCCTTCACTACCTTAGATCTCATAAAGTAATTTTCAGCTGAGCAGAGTGGATGTAAAATACTGCCTTTCAAAGCATTATGTTTTCTTTGCAGAAATGTTAGTGACTTTTCAAGATGCCAGGAAGTGGAGAAGCAGGTCGGCTGTCAATAACAGATGATGATCAGAATAATGAAATGTTCTCCAGCTCCTCTATCCTCTCAGTTTATACAGGTTTTTATAATTAATAAAGACTACTTAGCATTTATTGCCCCAAAAAAGTCTGTAAGCATTTTCTAATTATTCTTTGTAGGGATTGTCCTCATGGCACAAAGTGGTGTCGAATTGAAATACCCAGACCAGATCTAAAGCTGCTACTTCTGACATAAATATAATCTGAAAATCAGGCAGCAGAGAATGATATTAATGCAGTCATATTACTTTTAATGGAGGAGCTAATTCATGTGCTTCTTCTTGGCATTAAACAGTACACTACAGACATACCCTTAAAATC
This sequence comes from Cygnus atratus, assembly GCF_013377495.2. Lineage (NCBI taxonomy): Eukaryota > Metazoa > Chordata > Aves > Anseriformes > Anatidae > Cygnus > Cygnus atratus. The sequence continues at coordinate 23,223,889 of NC_066363.1, read as the reverse complement.
TTGTCAACACTGAATTTTATTTAAATTTTATTTCAAGTATTGCTCCTAATGTGAGTTCCATCTGCATACAGATCCCATTACTCTGATATTCTCTGCTTTATAGGTAAAACCTGCAATTAACATGATTTGACGACTGCCAACATAATCACTCCTCAGTGTGAATATAGGCTAGATCCACTCAAGAGCCCCAGTCCTAAAATGCCTTTCCACAGCCCTTTACTGTGCTCAGAAAGAACAAAGACATCCTTCCCCATGCCTCCAACCTTGAGAAAATTCAAAGAGCACAAAGAATATCTTTTGGCACTACACCTTTCAAAATTTTACTACAGCAATCAAACAAGAACAGAGTGTGTAGACACAGCTTCACTGCTGTTTCACAGTCTGGTTATTCTCACTTGAGTTAGTTTAACATGAGATGTTTTCCAACACAGAAGAACCCAAATGAGCCCTGCAGTAAGAACATCCCCTGATACTGATGTGATTTTTACAAGCAGTCTTCCTCACAGCACTGAGTGAGATAACTTCTTGGCAAGACAATTTGGGTATAAGAATACTCAATGAAGTTATTGACAAGCAGTGGCTTGGTGTAGCTTTACACTATGTGTTATCTCCAGACAGAATGCAGATTTTAAAGCTGTAAATCAACTCCTGGCAACATATGAAGATCTTTGGATTGCAATTGCTTAAATTGCATGTTTGCCCATCTTCAGTTCCCCTAACCCATGCTGCAACGCACATACAACCATGCACGAAATAGGTAGAGCTACAATTGTCAGTCTTCAGTTATCTCCATTTTAGGGGTCCACAACTAAATCCATTTCCTCCAAGTTTACATGAGAAATGAACTCCTGCCTTGCTGAAACCAATGACAGTTTTTGAGGTCAACAGAATCAGTTTCTCTACAAACTTTTACTTCTTAGGTATGTCTGCATATGGTAACAAACTCCTACAAAAGCCTGGGATATATTGTTACATTACGTCTTCTTATTCTACCTGAAGATATTATCTAGTATCTTCACTGCCCTAATTCTTAGTAAATTAGAATCATATATTAGAAATATTGAGAATTTTTGTAGAATTTTATCCTGAATGCTTGATTTGTTTTTCTGCAGCATATATTTGGGGGAACATTTTGTAAGTTTTGATTCTTATTTAGAGTTCCTGGTGAATATAAACATATAAGGTGAGCTGTCCGTGTAATGCTACTTTGTTTTGCTTTCAGTCAAATGACAATTTCACCTCTGCTCTTTTTTTTTTTTTTTTTTTCCCCTGAATCTTTAAGGATACCAGCTGTACTTTTCCTGAAGCAAGCATTAGAGAAAGCTTCATTTTATCTGTCTTTATTTCTTGAATTGATTTAGATTATTTTAGTCCTTCCCTACTTATTCCATTTGAAGTAAACATAATACTGCTTATCCAAACATTTTTAATCCCAGGCTGATTCTTTTTATCTAAATAGTAGTTGCACTCCTTGAGTGAATCACTTATGTAAGCAGCTTTCTATTACACAAAACTTGAGTCTGTCAAGGTTTATACACTTGAAGCACTGATGGATAAGTTATTCTACTCTCTGGCCCATGCAGAATCAATGGCATCATTTTATTCTGAATAGAGCTTTTTGGAAAGTCTCAGTGCTGAATAATCGCTTTATATGCTACACCTTGCTATTAACTGAGTAGCTAGCAAATACAGCAGTCTTCATGATGAGCAAACCAAAGTGCATGTGTATACATCAGTGAAGAGTGGTAAATCATGCCCTACTTTTCTTATGGGCACACGCTCCACTGACTTTAAGAAAGTCATATAGTTGAACAAGAATCTCATTCAAATAATTCATCTCTACTACAACTTTTCTTTGATATATCTCTTATGTAACATTCAGCAACCTCTCTGAATTACTTTATCACTTAAAAAAAAAAAAGACAATATAATGTTTACTTCAGTGTTATTGGGAGAATTACTCAATAATGTAACCATCATCACAACAGAGAAGAATTACTAGGTGATATTGAGGAAGACTGATGATTTCATAATCAGTTAAAAATATGCAAGAAATCTGTTATTTTCAGAAGGTTGCTGGACATGCCATTCACTTAAATTAATAGGTCAGTAATACAAATAGGACTTTAATCTAGTATTAACCAGAGCTCAATATTTCCAGAGTATGACCAATAATGTAAAGATATCTTTCATTTTCTCTTCAGAGATAATATTCATTGCTTTCTTCTTATTTTTAGCTGTATTTTTTACCTACATTAGGATGGACATAGAAAGAATAATGTCAAGTAGCCACTGATATAAAAATTATATAGCAGAGCTCCAATTCTATTTTTGTAGCAAATCCTTTTTTCAAGATGACATGTGAAAGAGATGAAGGTGAAGCAGTGTTTTCATACACTTGCCAATTTATTATGTTTGCATAAATATTTAATACATCAATCTTGTTCTAAAGGAAGAATATGGTTTGCATTTCAAATCATGTCATTTTTTTACATTTACTTACTTCTAAATCTCACCAAAACTTTAATTACTTGCTGGACATCCACAAGAGACGTTACTCGCATTATTCATTCCTCATTGATGGTCATCAGGCTGATCTTCTGGGGTTAGCACTGTACGTACTTGTGGCCTTAATATCCAAAAGTTGAGTAAAGTTATTGCATTTTATTATTAGGAACCAGAATTGAATATTAACTACAGAACTGCTATTCTCAAATTATTTTAAAGGGATGTAAAGAGAAGGCAAATATTGTTTAAGCCTTCCATAGATAGCCATGATATCCACAGAAATCCAGAGACACAGTCAAAGTGCATTTCAGCCACAGATACACTAACTTCAATAACCAAAAAATCCACAGCAGTGAATCCTTTTTCCTATTAATACTCTTTTGCACTGAGGAGCACACCACAAACTCTAATGAAGCAGCCCAGCAACAGGAGAGGATCCCTCTCCTGTTCTCCCCTCTATCTGTATCCCTCTATCTGTAAAGGATAGGCAAAGATAACTTTCATCATGCAGATTTTCCTGTTGGCAGTGTAAGTTGTCTCCTTCCTCTTGGTGTGATGTGATGTGCAAGGGTCATTTATCTTACATTGCCTTGAGGAACATACTTACATGCTTGCACTGGCTGTGCGTTAATACACAAAACACCTACAGTGAATTCCATGGACAGAATCAGCTTGTCAAGTCAATATCACACTTGTCTTGCACTAACATTGCCATAAGACACCCATAGATTGTCAGCACTTTTTTTTTTTTTTTTTCTTCCTCCTCTGGCTAAATCTTGAGCCTTTGTGGCCTCTTAATTGTCATAAGGTCTCTCAAGCCAAGTTAGTAATAGAATACACCACATTACTTTGTAAAAAGTAAAAGAGAATTCAGCTTGGGAATAGAGAGGGCTGAGGAGGAATGCTTGTGATGTCACACAAATTGGATAAAGATCACTGAGCTTAGAACTCTATATGTGCTGGTCATAAGAAGTAAGCCACGAGTAACTACAGAGAGTTTCTGAAAGAAAGGGCTACTTAGTATGGCAGTTCACTAAGCACCTCTAGATATAAAATGACAAGGAGAAAACAACTCTTTCACGTGAACATAAAAAAAATATATATTGTTTGTAAAGCTGCTGAAGTGCAAGGAATAAAATGCAATTTATGTATATTATATACACACATGCACACACACAAAAACTTATTTCATATATACTATTTTTATATATGTATATGTATAAATGCGTATCCAGTATCTATATGTTAATGCAGATATATGAATGATTTAGCAATACATATTTGAATGCTTAAATGTAAATACTTATACTGATTTATTTCCTGTGCATCTTTTTCTCTTTTTTACCACTTCAGTGAAGTGACAATTTTTATTTTTTGTTAGGAAACAATGACAGTGAGTTGTTCAGCAAAGCAGTGCAGAACTCAAGTCTGAGATGTTCACACCCGTTACACCCCTGTACTTCCTAAGCTCTCTCAGATCTACATGTTTCCATGGAAGTATTTATTTTGCACTACCACAAGATCACCCTGTTAGCTCTGTATGTATCCTGTTGCCAACATTTCATTGTCTGTCCACAGTAATACTTCAGCAGACAATCTTTAAAAAACTTTGCAAAGAAAGATGTGAAAGGCACAGGAGAAATTTCAAACCGACAGCAGCATTTGTCAGCTGGCATCCTTTGGAATTCCACTGTTTACTGAGCACAGACTCCTTCACACTATTAGCTGTCTATGAAACAACCGTTGTTTTTAAGACAGGCACCAACATATTTTCTGTAAAACAGATAAGCATGCTAAAAGTTTTTTGAGTGTATTATGGACTATTTTTGTTCCTTTGTCTATTTAAACATTTCAAGAATTTCATAAATTCTGTTCAAGTTACGTGGAACAAAATACGTTCTTCTGTTGACAAATGATTGCAAAATATCCCCGTTTTTTGAAAAAATGAGAATACTGTTGTAATGTTAATCAATGATGATTGACAATAGAAAAAGGAATGTGCAATAAAATCAAAAGGTGAATTTCACTCTCAAATAAAAAGCTAGCACAGGACTGCGCAGTTCGTGCCCTCCATGGTATCTCTTAAAATGCGCTTAAGTGGTTCATGGACTTGCTGACATCTGCACAGGTGTGGATTTCATCTGATTTCATCTGAGGGATGTTATTGTAGTAACTTGTTTATGGCCAAAAATGTCACTATTTTCTGTGCAAAAATAAAATAGATGTTTGTTTCAAATATAAATTTTGCTCTATTTTAGCAGTCATTTTGTGCTCTAATTATAACAATCTAATTTGTAAACAACACATGCTGAGGTTTTTGACAGTGAAGTTCTGATGAAACACAGTACAAATTTTAATTACATACAGTTCTAATACAGTGAGCACTGCAGCATTTCTGTCATCTTTGAAATGGTAACAAAATGTAAAAAAAGTATTTGAAATATGAGCATGAAGGTAATGAGATCAATAAATGTCAGCTAGAAAAAGTAATCACAGCTCTAGAGACTCACTAACCTTTCTACAAATTCTAGAAATAATAGACTAGCCTGGGATGAGGAATTCTTTTAAAATGAGAAACAGATACTATTATAAGGGGAAAGTGAGCCAAAGAATGCTGAATAATGTGTAAAGCATTGCCTTTTTAGGTAAATAAGAGCAAACAATCAGTATTTTTGCTTCTTCCTCCTGAGATCCTCACCAATACATCTCCCTTTAGACCTTTTGATTTAGAGAGCAAAGTACAATATAAATACATATGTAAATCTGTAATTAAAATATGCAATACGACTTAAAGTATAGTAACAGATAACTGCTTTCCAGACTGATTGCCTGATGCTTCTCTCAGGGAGACAGAAATGTTAGAACATTAATTGACCTCCATATAAATTCCAGATACTTAACGCTCACAAGATTTGGTAGTGTATGGTTTCTATACATAATTTATGCAAACCCAAAGCTTAAGCATGAATTAATTCAAGACAAGAAACTGTGTGCTATGTTTTAATGCCCCATGGTAAAATCTAACTTCTGTAAGAGAAAACATATTTTATATGCAGAGTGTTAGATAAGTAATATTTGAAATGGTAATATTGGTATGGTATTTGTTTATTTTTTAATTAAATGATCAAGAAGTATTGAACCTGAGTTGAAAAAGCAAGGGAATAAAATATATTGTCAAACTTATGGAGATGGGCTATATATATATATATTTTTTTAATTTTTTTTTGAACGAGACAATTTTTCTGCAAACATTTAATGAAGGGTATGCAAAATTCACTAAGGATTCATATATATAACAAATTGATGTTAGGGAAATTGACTTTTTAAAAAGTGGCAGAGATGACATAGAAATTCAAAAACAGATGGACAAAGATTGAAATCCAGTCGTTGGAGTCTACTCAGTGCCTACAGGCAAATGTGTGCAATTTTCTATATTATGATTTTCATTAATCGAGTTATTTTCAAATGGTAACAGAGTCATAAAATCAGATAGAAACATTAGCAATTTACATTTCATCCCTTAAGTGCTAATCTGAATAAATGCAAAAGGGCTCCTTATAGAACACACAATGTATTACAGTACCACCATCGACTTTTATGGTCAATAATTTATACTCTGTTGCTCTGCATGCCCTGTTGCAATGAAAGGAAAGGAAAAGCTATGCTAAACTAATTGTTTGCATCTAATTCTACACACATATGCTTTCACCTTTGCTTTTTTTTGAACTCTTTTTTTTTTTGAGCAGGATTGTTCGCATATGCACATGTACCTACAAAATTTTATGTATATAGTGTTTTACATAGATGTGTGTATATAGCAATTTACAGAACTGGTGTTCCTGGAGGGATGTAGCTCTGCAGTTGGTAGGCAACCCAACAATAACCACTGGGTTCACATGATGACTCCCTTTTGTTTTCAGTACAAAGTATAAAAAAGAAACGTATTCTGAAAGTCAATGCATTTTGATATCTGTAACGATTACTTCCAAAAATAAACAAACCCAATTTCTCCTCCTATTATTTGCTTTTCATGTATCTGTAAGTGCTTGTGGAAAGTCCCTGTCCAAAATGTCCTCATGCTGCCACAATTTTCAAGTGACAGAAAATCCTGATCCAGCTATCATATTTAATCCATTTCCTCAAGAGTCTGAATTTAAAAATGATGTATCAAAGCCTTGTCATGGCTGACAAAGACAAGACACCCACTGACTTCTGAAGATACTTCAAGTCTATCTTTAGTTTCTATTATTAATCCATGAAAATCCTTGCACCCTGTCTAGCTAGGAACTTGAAACTCCTTGTGGAACGTTCTTCTTTTCTGAATCTCACATCACCTCAGTGAGATGCTTAGTAAATTTTATCAACTTTCTTCTAGAGACACTCTGGTGGTTATTTAGGGGCCATTCCAGAAGCACAAAGTGGTTTTCAAGTCAGTTCAGTTGACCAGGACTTAGCATGAAAGTGCTGTGGCACAGGTAGAATAGGAGAAGAAAGAGATATGGGCAACAACTACCCACGATTTGTGAGAGCAACCATGGATATCTGGATGTACGCCACATGAGTCACAAGTCTATGAACTTCAGCGTAGCTTTGGAAATAGCTGCCACACTAAAAGAGCAGGTGCGTGTGTGGATGATACGGGAGCAGCCCAAAGCCTGCAGCAGCAGCTGGAACCAGGCTGAATACAGGTAAGCAGGAAGGTTTCAGCTTTCAGAAACCCAGACAGTGTCCATGACAACTATAATGCTGTGGTTTGCTTTCCCCCATCCTCAGACCCCTAGAGTCAAAAAGGAACTGTATCAATGAGCACCATGGCATGCAGCCACTGGTAAGAAGCTACGTTTAAGGATAACATCTTTCAAGCCTATGATTTTGAAGGAAGAGATTTTCAGCCAGATCAATTGCTGTCAGTAAAAGCTTTGTTATGGCACACCCTTCCCGTATAAGATTGCTCAGAGTAGTCCAAAGTCAGGCTGATTGCAAGGAGGTGTGGAAGGATCTTGTAGGTGATGGGGCAGTAAAATGGCAGATAAATCTCAATGTCAATAAACACAAAATAGCACTTATGAGAAAAAATAACTCAAACTACATATCCTTGATGATGGTTAATTACCCATTGCCATTCACAGAAGAAATGGTGAAGTTCCTGGATAGTTATCTAAAAATGCCAGCTTTGCCCAAATGCCAGATTTGGGCTCAGCAACCGTCAAAAATTCTTGTCAAACATTTGAAACTACTTGGAAAGCACTGAAGAACAAAACAGAAAACATTGCAACAACTCTGCTCTAAAATCAAAGGTGAAAAAAACTGGGACTAGAGAAGTAGGAATGCTGTGCAAGCTGAGAAGGGAATTATTCTTTGCAGTTTCTCAATATGCTTTAAGTACAACAAAAACATTATGAGGATGCAAGCTTAAAACAAACAAAAAATTTCTTTGTATAATCCATCATTAGAGTTTGAATTCATAGCTACAGGATGTTTGTCAGGGGAAAATAAATGGGCTAGATTCCTTTCTTACTATTGAAGAGAAAGGTCGAAATGCACAGAGTTAAGAAGTTCCTAAACAACTGACTTGCTGGAATCAGTAGTTCATAAGAGAACAAGGGTAAACTGAAATTTGCTTGGTTTAAAATAATTTTCTCTACTGACTATTGCCAGAGAGAGGATATTGGACAGCTCAGCACAGAAGTTTTTACATTCTAAAATTCTGTGCAGTTATTATTTTTGGTCCAGATGATGTGCTACTTCTTATTTAAATCTTGGGTAGAACAGCCATTCAAAGTGGCTTTGACAGACTGGAGAAATGAGGTGGCAGAAATTCTGTGAAGTTCAACAGTGACAAAAAAAAAAAAAAAAAGTCTACTGCATCAAGGACATGTAACCCCATACAGCATCACAGAGTTGGAGACCAACAGGCTGAAATGGAGATCTCCAGATGACCTGGCGATCCCAGCAGAGAAAGCTGAACTGAATCAGTAGTGTTTCCCTGTGACAATGAAAGCTAACAGCATACTTCTCTCTTAGCAAGATGACAGCAAACTGATCAATGGATGGGATAAATTCCTTCTCCTCTACACTCATAAAACCATATCTGAGTAGCATGCCCAGTTTTGAGACCTCAGAATAAGCAAGGATTTGATAAACTGGCATAAATCCAAAGCATTTAGGAGACTGTAGCACACTGGTCAGAAGGAGAGGCTGAAAGAGCAGGTTACGTTGGTGTTAATTGTCTAAACCGTCCTGTAAATCAGAACACTGCTGCACTGTCAGAGTAGAAATTGGGAGCAACTTCTTACTTAGCATCTTGCTGGTTTGCTGGCTAAATGCTTTAATTTCTGCACTCACAGCACACAGCATCTCAGCAATACAAAACCAGAAAGACTGATGGCAACAGAGAAGAAAAAGTAATGCATGCCCCACTTTGAGACTGGGTTTTCATCTGACAGCTCAGTGTCAGGGTCTGAGCTACCAAGAATGCAGACAGGGACTGGCCAGAAGCTAGATTTTTGACAGTACCATTCAGGAAAGATTTCTTATTGGGCTTGAAAAAGAACTTCTCTTTTCAGATTAATTTTTCTCAAATTAAAAAAAAATATATATATTTTAAGCCCAAAATACAGAGCACACACACATGCATTCATGCTGCTAGTCAACAGTGGCAATGGAAAACTTCTGCTGTGATGTTTTAGCTTTAAGAAAAAAATCTTTACAATTGCAATGGAATTATGATAATTGAGAGCTTCTGCTGTGACAGGTATTTATAAACCTTTAACATTCTCTATGTCTAAATACTGCTATTTGTTGAGGTTTCTTCATGGACAAAGAGGTCTGTCCCAGCTGACAACTGCGAAATGGAGGCAGAGAGAAATCACACTAATGCAAACTCCCTGGAGAACATGGAGCCAAGTTCAAATCTGGTCAGATCTTTATTATCATAATTTTTTTCAGAGGTACTTTTTCGCAGATAGCATTAAGGAAGATTTATTTCTCAAGTTTACCACAAGATGGAGGTGCTGTAACTCAGAATCATTCATTAAGGGAACAGGAAAATGGTGGGTATTGTACAAAGGGCACAGTAAAATTTTATGAACATACTTAAGAAAGCAATCAAAAATAATTGTATGCAACTGTATCATATTATTTTATTAATTTATTTTAAGCAAACTGTATAATGGCATAGCAAACTGTCTCTGAGCCAGCATTATTTCAAAATGCAGCAGTTTCAAATTTGCATTTGAATTACTGAATGCAGCAGATACTATTGGAGGTGGCTGATTTGGTAAATTCTCAAAAAGCACACAAAAGTGGTGGTTGCCAGAGTCAGATGAATACCACTTTCTTGGATATATTATCCTGAATCCAGTTGATCTTTTCCTAAACTTAGCTTTCTGGAGCCTGGTGCCAAAAGAGACTGTAAAGGATGTTTCTGTCTGTAAAAAATGTAGGTCTGACTGTTCTCACAGGCATTCTCTCTGACCTCTACCAGAAGATCCAGGATGGTGTTTGCCATCAAAAGGCTTAGAAACTGCTTATTAAGTCACAATTATAGCATAGTATCATTGCTTATGGTAAATGTTGCTGGAACAGAGACAAATAGGACAGCCCTTATTCAGGGTTTCTGCACAAGCCCAGCAGATCATGGAGATGATCACCTACTCCCCCCAAAAAGCTCTTTCTTCTCAGACTACAGAGACAGGGTCCTGTCCTAGACTTTCTTCATCTATCTAAAACTTCCAAGAGAAAACATTAAACATTTTTCTCTACTGTTTCATTTTTCCCTCACATCTTCATTGCTACTGGTTATTATGCTGTTTTAAGGAGAGTAAGTGAAATTGGGTGGTCCAGGTTACATAGCAGCAACACAGAAATGGAAATAATTTTTATAGTTTTGTAACACTGGGAGACTTTTGATTTTCAGTGATGCTATGTTTGCACTAAATAAGTATGACAATGCAGGGAAGTGAATCTCTCTGTATGTGCCCTTAAGTCACAGGCAAACACCCTCTCCAGGTGCAGTTGTGCGAATACTGCTTTCACCTGCATATCATCCCATCTCTGCTCTTGCAGGGAGCAACTATAACCTATCATCTACTAGTTGCACAGTTCATTTGACCATGATTTACTTGGGTTTAGTCAGATTAATTTAAACAGATTAAAATTAAAGATCTGAAAACATGTAGATATTCCTATAATATAAAATAAATTGTATTTTCATAACAAGAAAAGCCAAAAGAACAATAAGAGTGTGAGGAGGGGTCATATAACAGTTGTATAACAGTTGTATAACAGTTGCAGATGGTATCTAAAGGCAGAACAATTACTGTATGTCTACATAAGTGAGGATGAATTAAATTTGAATATCTTAATTATCATTGTATATGAAGAAATAGTGAATCTTGAATGTCTTTAGAAAATAAGCATGTATAATGGATTTGATATATAATTATAGAGATGCTATAGTTTCCCTGTTATCTTTCATTTTCAGTTAATTCTTAAAACTATGAGATAAGTTGCCAGAGATGTACAGCAGACAAAACTCATATGGTTAGGGAATAAAGTAAAAATGTGTTAGAGATTTCAGTTGTAATGCACCTAGTATTCTCAATGACAGACTGTTGTTGTGCAAGCTTGGGACATACCAAATGCCATCAATAATTTGGTTTAATTTCTCTAATTCCACAAAATCCTAGAAAAAAAGTTTAAAAATCAGCAAAGATCATTTTGAATGTCTCTAAATGAAATTTTGTAACTTCATTGCTTTCACAACAAAACATTTCATATAAAAATGTGTTCCAACTTACCTTTAAAATATTTAGTTGAACAAGTTTACAATCCACACATATTCATAAAATAACTCAACAAGGCTGAACCTGCATTTATTGGTTTAAAAAAATGTTTCTAAGGCATAACCTATCAAAATCTAACCAGGAAAATTTACCTCAAAATGCTTGTAATCTCTCTTTAAACTTAAGAGCCATAATTAAAAGAAAAGTTAATATCTACTAAATATAGATTAACATTACAGGTTATATAATTGTCTAATTAAGAAAGACCATTTTTCATCATAGCTGTTTTTTACACACTACATTTTCAATGTTGCTGTTTGTTTTTCAGTAGGTAATTGGCAAAAGTATTTTTATGTTGTTTAGACAAAAACACAAAACATAAAACTGATTTTTGATGTGCAGATGCTTGTTATGGTTCCTAATCTGAAACTGATGGCAAAGGAAATGGATTTATAGTAGTGAAGTGGGACGTTTTTTGTGTCAGAGGAAACCTGTGGCAAAGACAAGGATACAAGTTGTTCATGTGATGGGTACAGTTGTTCAATGTATTTCCCCCAAATTCTTGTTTAATACAGATGTCCCTCACCATTGAGCTGTTGAGCCAGCTCAGGGATTCAGCTCCTGAGCAGCTACTTGGCTCAGGAGAAATACATTTTGTGGTAACGTAACAGCATCTTCAACTAGTCTAAGGATCTTCCTGAAAAGATCTAGCTGATTTGGAGGCAAACCTTGCTCTTTTGTGTGACTATGGCTCTGTTAGTGTTATGGCCTGAAGTAATATAATAATTTCGTGTTCTGCAATTGGGTGGTCCTTAACAACACATGTGCTAGGTTATAGTGATGGCTAGCAGTTCGTTAAGCCACAGTCACTAGAGAATTATAAATTATATGACTATGTGCATGGGCACAGGTGTATAGTTGAGGAGAACACTATGGATTTGATTGTTCCCATGAAATATACACTGTCTACTTCTTACACTAAGAATTTCATGCTTTCTAAAGTGAGGTTTATATTACTTAAATTCTACTGATAAAGTTAGAAGGCTATATGATTAGGGGAAGACAAGCTCTTCCAGTTTATTTATATCCTACCTAATGCAAATGTGAATGTTCTTATCTTCCACATAAATATGCAACCACTTCTTGAAACTTGCTAAGTTCTCTACATCAGCAGTTTCTCATGACAGTGAGTTACACAGGTAGATCGTCTCTGAAATAAAAGAACCAACACAACCTCCCATTTGCCACCAAAAAACCCACACTAATGTAAATTGCAGCTCCTGGCAACAATGGATGAGCATCAAACAACACAAGTTACATAATTATGCTTTTGATGATTGAAGAAGTGAGCTCAATTCTAATATTTTTTCTCATCTTATGCAGTTTTCAGTAGAAGCTCCCACAAATTTCACCTGAAAAGGACTTGAGGAAGAATGAGGCACAAGAAGTCCATATTGATCCACTTACAGGAAAGTGAATGATACTAGGTAGCAAATCAGAACAGCAGCCTACCTATAAATTGACTTTTGATATGATACTTAAACATTAATTGTGAACTGAACAAATCTGTTCATTTCTCTGGGGACACTATCATTTTTAACTGAATTTTGTCCAAAGTAAAATAAAACATTTGGTTTGTAAATGGTCAAAATGAAATGGTTTAACTTTTTAAAAAACATATATCCCCTTTTAGGTTGAAAGTATTAGTGATGTTCAGCACAAAAATCTTTGCCCTGTTGGACAACTCAAGTTATTTCACCAGCTGTAACCCAAAACTGAAGTATAGATCCTGTAGATTTCTTTTATTTCTTTTTAATTATTGACATGCATTTGTACTAAATTCGGACACAGTTTACAATATCATGTCACTGCCATTTTCATCTGTTTTTAAAGGTCAAGAGATTTATGTCTTCATCTGTAGATAGTTTTGAAGTCTTTGCTACAGCTATGAAAGAATGGGATTAAGATACTCTCTTATTCTGGTGCACCACTAAACAAATATGACATCACTCTTCCTTTTGACTGAAGTGGGATAGAAAATACTTGATACTTTGAGCTAAATTCTGATTCAGTTTTAGTGAAGAAATATCACTTAAAATTAATATGGGAACAAAGTCAACATATAAGGCTAGCATTTGGCCCAGTTTTTAAGAAAACTATATTAATTTCTCAAAACAAATAAAAATATCAGCGTTAAATCAATTTGGGTGGTAATTCAGGAAGGATTTTGATTCAGTATGTTATTTGAAAGGTCATAACTTCAAATTCTGGGTCTGAAATCGGAATGTTTTAATATTAAAATTATTTATTGAGTAAGCAGAACGTATAGCAAAATGAGACCCTAAAGCACTAGATTACAAAGGAAAAATGCCAAACTCATTTTAAAGACCACAGCAGTCCTGCTGGTAGAAGCTAGAAGAGCAGCACGCAGACCTCCCGGCTCCTCCCCTATGCAAAGATATTACGTGTGGATGACAGCATAACTGCACACACACTCCAAGGAAAAGTGCCAAGGGCCTCCATGGCTTCTACTGCAAGTAGGAGAAACCCAAGACACTCTCTGAAGACAGATTCTTGCAAATCTTCACATGATTAGAGTTTGTGCAACTCTTTTTTTTTACAAAAACGTGTTAAATACCATCCCAAGAACACAGGGCATGATTATTTTAAAAGCTTATATAATCTTAATGTTAGTTAAAGAAACATTTTAGCACAAAAGGAACTGTGTATTACTACAGCTTTGCTTTGGCACATATGCTAAGCCTTAATTTTATTACTTTTACTACAACAATGACCAAAGACCTTGCCAAGAACAAGATGGCACTGTGTTAGGCAGATCAACAATTGTTTGATTGTGAAGGTTAGATTTCTGCTTTATTCAAAGTGTTGGTAAAGTACCATCATGCAGTGGATTTATTTGCACTTTATAATGAGCTTTTAAAATTAAGTGGTTGTTCACAGTATGCAGGAGTATTTTGAGGATTTAAAATATTGTACTACTAAAGATGAGAGCTGTAGAGGGATGGTGAGGTGTTGGGTTGTTTGTTTTTTGTTTGTTTGTGTTGTTTTTTTTTGTTTTGTTTTGTTTTACAGAAATTGAACCAGTTCTGTTGCAGAAATATTTCTGCCTTATTGAACACTGATACATCATCATTTTTTAAATTAGGAAACAACCTCTGGAAGCCTTTTGCATGAAGAAATAATGCAAGATTAGTAGTACTACAGGAGGGTTTTTTATCCTGTAATTGTGGTAGGATTTTGGATTGCTTTTCTTTTTTTTTTTTTTTTCTTTCCACAATACATCACTTGGGTTTCTACACATACTAAGCCAGTAACTGGAAAGTATACATTTTTATAAACTGAAGAATTAGAAATCTCAATGCTAACCAAATAGCTCTTTAGCCTGCTTTCTTCAGTTCTGTCAGGTATAAAATATGAATCTGAATATTAATGGAATTAATGTGGCTTTTGTATGCAGTATGCAAAACTGGCAAATCAAGGACAGAAGCATTATGTGTGATTCCTCCTGCACAGAAAAGGAATGATATTAAAAAGAGAAGCTCTAGAAGGAAGTAGTAAATTTAGCAGGGGAATAGTCTACAGTGAAAGAGGACTAAATTTCCTAGTGAAAACTGTGTTAGATGTGACCAGAACAGCCCCCCAGTGACTAGACCAGAAGCTCTGCGCTAGGTAATTGTTGACATCTTTTGTTAGCAACATGATTACTAGGTGATGCTCTATAGTAAATGTAGTCAATTATAATATTGGATTCATAATTCGGCTTCTCATACAAATCTAGTAAGGCTTAGGTCCTGACTGTGCCATGCCACATACAAGAGACAGAGCCCTCCTACAGGGACACTTTCCAATGCATCTCTTACTTATGTGTGTCCTGTTCTATCTCCAGGCAGAAAGCAGGTAGCTCGGTGGCAAAGCAGGGAAAGGAACTAAAGCAACAAAACGGAACAAGAAAAAAAGTGATAGAGTAAAAGTATTATATCAAAGATCCAAATTTCTCCATATACCATGTAGATAAACAGAAATAAGGTATGACTCAGAGACAGCACTCTCTCCTGACATGTCTGGCAATTTGAAGAGACGTGTATTCAGTGTGATCTTGAGGGAATACATATATTTATAATTTCTAAGGAGTTTTTGTGTTGTGTTGGTTTGTTTGTTTGTTTGTTTGTTTCATTTTTTCTCTTTCCATTTTGAACCTAAAAAGATGATGCCCAGGAAAAGAGATATGGTGTATAATTACATTTAATAAAGTAAAGTGAACAGTTTGCTAACAGCTTGTTAACAGTTTGCTAACTGCATTAGGCTTCTTTCCTCAGCCCAGACAGCAGCAAATCTGTGTTAGCCATTGTCTCTAGCCAAAACATATAGACAGATACAGATGGGCCCTATAGGATGCTGCTGGTATGCACCTGTTCCAGAAAGCTGTTCCAGATGCTCTGGGGTGAGCAGGATGAATTTGCAAGCTGCTCCTTGCCTGCAGTGAGGGCAGAGGGGATGTGCCTGGCAGGTACTCCCAGCAGCATGGGTGTGAATGGGAAAGGTGGGGGGCTCGTGGAAGCCTGCTCACTCCAGCTTGTAGTGAAAATAGTGCACATCTCCAGGACAGGTTCACTCACAGATTTCTTGGCATATGCATAACGCTATGTACTACTGATATCTGTCACAGCTGTATTTCAGCTAGTGAAAAATATTTCCTCCCCCATATTAGTTCATGCAGTTAGACCTGGGATAATAAGGGCACCTGCTTGAGAAAGCAAAATTAATTGTGTAAATTGCAATTCTACCCTAAAAAAAAATAAAAAATGTATCTCCACATAAGACTGGAACTGGAAATAACATTTTGCTAAGACTGTGGGTTCAAAAACTGTTGACTTGTGAGCAATCTGGGGCAAGATTCATTGCTAAGCATTTAACTTAAGCAACAGATTTCTTGCTTCTACCTCAGAAGGATTTTTTCTGCATCCTAGTAAATATATATTTAGTAACAGCATCTGCCACATCCAGATACATTTTTATATGTTTACAGTATTTTTACCATTGGAATTTGAAAGCATTGCTGTCTGATTGCATATTATTGTACCATACTAGAGAAAGAAGAAAAAAAAAAAAAAACAGGCAAATTTCTTCATCCATAACCAATATCATTTATGTCAGCAAAAACATTACCAGCCCCTCAATGACTCATCTATGTCTCCCTTTTTGTGACTAGCAGTCTATGGGACGGGATCATTCTGTGATAAATGTCAAAAAGCATGTTTTATCTAAATAGCTCAACATACCCTATTGACAGAATTTAGTTAGCGATAATTTATACTCTTCAGTGGCCAAAGCAATCTATGGGTTCTCTTAAATTGCTTTTGTCTCCAAAATAAACTCAGTTGACTCTACAGCATGAAGCAGAATTTAAAGCAATATTTCATGAATCTGTCACTGAAGATTAAAGTAATCTTTAATTTACAAATGCTGCTACCAGCTATATATGTTTACTTTACAGAGCTTTGAAAATTCAAGCATCTCTCATGCCTCTAACCAAAGCCACTCACAAACTCACAGAAAAAAGAACAACCAGGGCCAGACACTGTCAGCACAGCTTCTCTAAATCTCCATTTATTGGTATTTTTCTGTACAGCTAAACTAAGTAACACACACAAGGGCAGCTTATGAACACAGAAAAGGAAAAGCAGAACTCCTTCTAAGGCTAATTGGGAGCTTGAAGCTTTCACGTGTTCCTTATACCTTAACTGAAGCTAAATCTGGACCACTCCATCCACATATAATCACTAAACCCAACCTTTCTTATTCATCCATAAAGCTCACGTCTCACTCATTACTGCAGTAGTCTTTCCTCTGGCTTTCCATTTGCCTCGCTCATGCCCTCTGAGGATGCTTGTACTAAGGCCATTTTCCTTGCTGAGCTTTACCTCTTGGTTTCCCTCCACTTCTCCCCTCCATGCTCAGACATAAATTAAATCTGCCTTTTGAATGCCTTCACAGATTACCACCACCTTGTTTATGTCTCATATTTGCGAGAAACATCATACAGATGTTCATACAGATGTCGACTTCCAAGAAGGCTGGTTGTTCTGTTCACTGGGGGAAACAAAAAGAAGGCTGCTAGTTTCATTTTAGGGTTGGCATAAAACAACTCAAAAAATATATATACATTTAAGTGGAAGATAATTATTTTGAATTGAAGAAAGTATGCTTTCATGTAGACATTTTAATAAAGCAAAGGCTAAATTGACAAGGCGATTTAAGCAGTGTTTACAGTGGAAGCAGTTTCTGCACTTCAGTGGTTGTGAACCTTCAGCATATAAGAATCAATCACATACAGAAAATCAGTTTCATCCTTCCATATTGCAGTGCTAACAAGCATTCACCATTATTTTATGTGACATTCTAGGTGTGAGGTCTTCCAATTCTTCAGCTGTATTCTGATGGAAGAGTTAAATACTGTTTTAGACAAAGGAGAAATAACATTGATAATAATAATAATAAATAAATAAATATTATCATCATTAATAATAATAATAATAATAATAATAATAATAATAATATAAAGAGGAATGACTCCTTAAGTATTTACCTACCAGGTGAATTGAGAAAAGACTGGGTCTGCACAGGGGTTGTATGTGTTAGAATTACTGGGCACTAAGACTTCTGTTATTCACTGATTTACTCTTAAATCTACTTTGGAATCTAACCTAAGAAGTCCAAATGAATCTTTTTAATATTTCTTTATTCTTTCCTTTTTTTTCCTCTTTACCCATAATATCTACTGAAGTTTGGTGCTTTTCTTTTTAAATCAATAAACTTTGCATTCAAAAAAAAAGAAAAATCATTGTGTTTACCTGTTTCCAGAAAAGACATTCCTGTTTATGTTAAAAAAACATTTTTTATATGTGTTTATATTACAACTCATGCCACCATAGTAGTTCCCTATAAACTTCCAGGGAACTACCCCACTGAATGCATCTGTCTTTTGTCTAAAACTGGTCACAATGCATAGGAAAATAATTCATTTAAACCTGTTTTCTGTTATGCCAAGATCATGCCCATTCAGCATAATTTCCTTGTTTCATTGCACTTTCTCCTATGTGGCTGTGTTGTACAGAGATAGATGGACCTTCACATCAGAGAGTTTTATTTATCCCATTCTTGCACATCACCTCATGTAATGCAGACATGCTTAGGAATAGGCAATAATGGAATAAGCAACTATACTGAGTTTGACAGATAATATTAAGTCATTGTGTAGTTAATTACGAAAAAAAAAAAAAAAACAGAGTACATGTAACCACTCTGTGGACTGTGTTGTAGCTTCATTAAAGTTCAAATGTATTTGCTAATATTTACTGACAACACTAATTAGTGATAGCAACTGCACAGTAGTGCTTTAATGGGCAGAATTGTGCATGTGTAAGTGAAAGCTGGGTTGCCAAAAATATGGACTACCACCAGTCCCATAAAGCTTTCTTGTTTAACACTCTTTGGACATTAATTTCCAATGCCCACTTCTTTCAAGGTAGTCAGTAAATCAACCATCAAAGACATTAATGAGACATTGAAATCATCTCTATGATACCAAAGTTTGATGATGTCACAGAATTCTCACTTTTCATCTTCAGGACAAAAAAATAGTGTCTATAAATGGGAAAACTGACCCTATTCACCGTATTCTGCCTTCAGCTTGCAGTCTTCATAATTAAAGTTAAAATGTAAATGAGGTAGACTAAACCCAAAGTGAGGCCAACTCTATTGAAAGGCTGCCTTCTGATACTGCCAGTTATATATTATGTGAAAGATCAGCAGCTATAACTTAGTTACAGCTTTGTTTCGATTCTTGTTGAATGTAAAAGCCCTCCTGGAATGAAAAAGCTTATAGAAGGTAGTTGTAATCATCTTCGTCTGGAGGGAAAAAGCAGTCAACCATCACTACAACAACCAATGAAATATTTGTCTTCCAAAAATGCTGAAGGACGATGTCACATTTCAGAGTTACATGGTAAAATTCAAAAATGACTGCATCTAAATAGGATTTCAGAAATTATTCCTATAAAAAAAAAAAAAAAGTTACATTACGTGGATTTGAGGATTATATGCATACACAAACTCAAAGATATAGAAAACTTAATTTACAGCTTTCTGAAAATACCTTATTATAATAGAACTGCTAGTGTAACCTTCACTTTATTGTAATTTTATTGTAATACAAATAGATATCTTTTATGTTGGTAGTTTTCATAGTATAAAAATGACACAGCCAGCCTTTAAAATGCTGAACTAAAATTTACATGAAAGAAATTCACTCAGGTGGTTTGTTTATTTTTAATTTCAATTCAGACAGAGGTCTCTTGTTTAAGGATGATAAATTCTAGGGCTTTTTCCTTTGGTATGGGAGCTAGAAAGTAGCAATTTACTTTTTTTTTTTTTTTTCAAGTGAAAAAAAACTCATTCTGCTGGTTTTAGGTAGAATAATGGTCCTGTCAGAGAAAGGATATTCAAGCATGCACAATACATGGTATATTAAAAATTCACCTCATCATTATTGTAAGTATCAGAAAACAGATTGTTTTAAAAATGAGCATAAGTTAAACATTTTCTACTTCATTGCATTAAGCATTTTAGTCAGTACCTTCCCAGATTAAATTCTATGAGATAATTACAGGGCACAAAAAGACCTTTTTACAAATTCACTCTTTTTTTTAAATAATTTATTCATGAAAACTGCTGCAGATTAAAAAAAAAAAAAAAAAAAGCAACTCTCAAAGGCAACACTGTTATAAAATATAGCATTGTGACTCAGCATACTGTGAAGCAAGCTGTAAGCCCTGGTCACATACTCTCTTTCCTTCTCCAGTCAGGTTGCACCTGTACAAGCAACAAGACCAAGCAAAGAAATTGTAGCACCAGAGGATTTCAGAGGATTGCCTTTTCATCAGTGAGAACTTTCAGGCTTTCAGTGAACAGCTGATTTTCAGTTATTTTTCTAAAACAAGAGGTAGTTTATATATGTACATATATATATTATTTCTTTTAGGAAAAACAGGTGTCAATTTTATTAAGAACCAGTGCTGTGCCTTTAGCCATGGTGTTCACTTTCCTTCGTGGTAGTCTGAGACTAAAAGCATCAGCAGCTAAAAGAAAGGTGATTCAATTTACAGCGTAATTCAGACAGTGTGAAGGCAGAATTTGGTCCACATATTTCCAAATATGAGTCAGTTCATTTTATACCTTTTTTGTTATTCCCTTGGAAAATTACAAGATCCTCTGTGTTGTGCTAACGTGATGCTGAGTCAGTGCTTCCACGCACTTGATCCTAGCAGCCAGTGGTGTCTCCAGGTGTGCTTCTAAGGCCTGATGTATATCTAGAAAAGCTGGAGTTCGTAGTGACTTCCTGGACAATGAACAAGTGCCTGTTGTGTACTAAGTGGGCAGAAGGATGGGTTAAAGCACTAAAACTAAGTAAAATAAAAATCCTATGAATTAATAAAAATAAAGTACTCTGAATTAATGGGTAAATTGTAAAATGCCAGGAACATTCAAACTATTATTTCATAAATCGTCTTTGAAGACTGCTAAAACTTGACTATTATTTGGTGAAATGGTTCAGGCTGAAGTAAATGGTGCAGCACAATTATTAAAAAATCTAAAATGATCATTTATGTGTCAAAAGGATGACTAGCAAAGGGAAAGGCAATTTCACAAGTAAAAGATTGTTGCTTGCTGATGCTTTACAGACTTATATAAAGCAATCTTTAAAAAAAAAAAAAAAACTATGAGTGCACAAATGTACACAGACTATTTTGGGAGCATTATGCAGTGTTTGTAATAAAGATGACCTTGGTACATTACAATACAGGTTAAAAGAAAGCACAGACTAAAAATACTCTTCTTACTTGGAATTGTCACAGCCTTATACAGAAGAGGAAAAAATATACCAAGTGATATGGTGAGCCCAACTACACACTCAAGCAATACATAAAAGCTATGACAATATAGGGAATGACAAAACAAGGTTACTGAACCAAAATCTACTTGGTTGCATCTGTGTACGTTGGCATTAGGGCAATACCCAGCATTTTCTTGCACAATGCAATTGAATAAAAAGGACAATACCTGGTCAGATCAAAGGTTCGGCTCATCTTATCCTGTCTCTGACAACGGACGATAATGATAATGAGTGAGCAGAAAATAAAAAGAGAAGAAGGATATAACAACACTTCCCTAATAATTTTCTTGCCCCACATATGAGTGGTTTAGGGATTTCTTAAGCCAGCAGCAGTATCCCTGCACATCACAGCTCCTGAGTTTTCACAGTCTCATGGTACCATTTTTCCATCCCTGTTGGCTTGTCTACACACTTTAAAAACTGAAGAGCAAAAAACAACCAAATAAGGAGTTGTTTCTCCCCTGAGTTCCTGGTCGGAACATGATCTTGTAAAGGTATGACAAACTGGAATTTGCAAGGTTGGTGTCAGTGCAGATTCCAACACTGAAGGCTCCAGATATGACAGGATGCAGGTCAGGGCTCATCCTCACATCTGCAGAGGTCTGACTTGTGGCTGCTCTAAATGTCCCTCACGATATTGCCTAGAGGGTGTCCAGTGCCTTATAGTGTTTACAGAGCTTTCAGGTTTACTCCAGAAAGTTAACATAATAAACTTTTTAAAATAAAACTTGTAATTAACATTGTTAGACTACCAATATTCAGTGCTCTATATGAATACAAAGCAATGTAAGCTCTGAGCCAAGGACAACCTATGAGAACATACGATTCAATGAAAAACTGCAGGACACTAATTAAAAACAGAAAAATATATTACCCAAGTGTTTTTATATTAATAGATATTAGCTATATATGTGAGGTACAAGTCTTCTGCCTTTTTAATAAGCCTAAAATATTGATTTCTCATCCTTAATTTTTCTCATTTTAATGGTGTACCAATTGTTTTCTTTCATCTGAATTGCAAATAATGTCTTAAATGTCTCAGCTTTGAATTTTAAGTTTTCCCATTTCTTCAACGGTTTAGTAAACAACAAAGTTCCTTTGTTCAAAGTTTGAAGATTGCAAAACAACCAGGTTTTCTGGGGCGTGTCAAAAAGGAAGCTGAATTAATTCTGTAATTTTTTCTCTTAGGACCAAAACAACATTAAAGTTATAGATGATATAGTATTTATCTTCACTCAGATTCAGCAAAATACTCAAGCTAATCCCATTCACTTAAGAAAGAACGAAAGAATGAAAAGAATGAGAGAGAGAGAGAGAGAAAGAAAGAGAGAAAGAAAGAAAAGAGAGAAAGGGAAAGAAAGTCTGTCTATATTGGATCTGAGGTTCTCTAACACAATTAACTGTGTGAAATTGAATCTCAGCAGAATTAAGTGATCAATTCAAGCAGGAATCCAGCCAGCCAGCTGCATCCAGAAAAGTCTTTCCAATGCCTTCACCCTTAACATACTCTGAAAGCCCTGTCAAGCAGATATCCTTTGCAGCATGCCCAGAAGGTCACCAAATTCAGCGTGCTTTGGAGCAAGCTGTGGAAGAGCTTGTTCCAAGATCTGAAGCCATCTCAGAGGGTGTCCTGCCAGTCATTTTTAAAAAAAATATCTAGAGGGATCCAGCTACAGTGTCCCTGCTGTCTGCAGCTGCTGCTGTCTGGCCTGGAGAAAGAGGTGATTCCTCTTTCTGATTCTATTTTCCACATTCCCTCTGACTTCTGAAAGCCACCGGGTCATGCCGCTTTATTCAGTGAAATGCATGTTTCTAAACATAAATTAAAAGTGCCAACGAACACCAGCTGAACTGTTGTAGACAGTCAGTAAAATTATTGTTAAGAGTTCAAAAGAAATCTCCCTTTTCAATGACTGTTTTCATTAGGATCATTCAATGTACCTGCATGCATTACAGCAGGCAACTCCATTCTGCTCATGCAGAAGTGTAATTAGGTGACTTAAAATGTTTTTTGTCTAGTTATAAATATAAAGGCTCTGATAGCTTAATTATATGAAACGTGTGTTTTGTTTTGTTTTTCTGAAGGTTAGGTTTGTGCTTAGGTATCAAAGTGATCTCCAAGCTAAAACAACTTGCCACCATAAGGATCTACAAATTTAGTTATGATTGTAAGTCTTGGTTCAGAAAAGCACTTGAGCACATGTCCAAGTCCCTTTGATATAACAATGTACTAAAGAAGAGAAAACTTCAACCTTCTAGTATCTAGAACCAGCTTTTTCACAGCTTGAACAGTCTTTATCTGTTTCTTTTAAGCAAAGTTCTTTCTTGACCTTTGCATGTGGCGATGGAAAAAAGGGAATCAGACTTGTGCTGGTAGCAGGGAGGTTGATATACAGAAAGAAAGAGGGGTCTGGAGAGCTGTGGATAGCTGAAGGCAGAATGCTGGTTAGTTGATGCTGGCCAGCATCTAGACACTCACCCAGCTGCTCACTCACTGTGCCCTCCTGTGGGACAGGCTGAAAAGAGAAGGAAGGCTCATGGATAAAGACAGCTTATAAGTGTAGCAAAAGCTTTTGCACTCAGAGTAGAAAGGAGGACTTTACTCATCACTTCCCATCAGCAGGCAGAAGTCCAACTACTTTGTTGAAAGCGGGGTCTCAGCACTTGCAAGGGTTACTTAGAAAGAAAATGCCTAACAACAAACATCCCTCTCACCCCCTGCCCCCCATTCCTTGAGCTTTTGTTGCTGAGCTCAATATCATATGTGACATATTTGGGAAGCCTTATCATGCTCTACAATTACCTTAAAGGAGGCTATAGAGAGTTGAGGATTTGTCTCTTCTCCCAAGCACCAAGTGATAAGACAAGAGGAAATGGCCTTAAGTTGTGCCAGGGAAGGTTTAGATAGGATATTAGGAAAAATTTCTCCACTGAAAAGGTTGTGAGGCATTGGAACAGGCTGCCCAGGGAAGCAGTTGAGTCACCACACCTGGAAGTCTTCAAAAAACATGTAGAAGTAGAGCTCAGTGACATGGCTTAATGGTGGATGTGGGAGTGCTAGGCTAAAGGTTGGACCAGATGATCTTAGAGGTCTTTTCCAGCCTAAATGATTCTATGATTCTGTACGGGATGGTCGGTTCAGGTACCTTTGCTCAGTTTGGGTCAGCACTCCTAGCTGTGTTCAATCCCAGCTTCTTGTGTACACTCAACCTACTTGCTGGGGGGAAAGAGTGGGAAAAAGAGAAAGCCTTGATACAGTGCCAGCATTCTTCACCAAAAGACTGGTGTGTTATTTTTTTTAGTCACAAATCCAAAACTCAGCACCATATGGGTGCTGACCCAGTACAGGGTGAAAAAAGCCAAAGGAAAGGACCTATTTAAGGAAAAATACAATAAATAAAAAAAAATTAAATTAAATTAAATTTAATTTAATTTAATTTAATTTAATTTAAAAAGTGCTCTGGTTAACATAGAAATAGAAGGTAAAAGTATGATATGCTGCCAATATAAAATAATGAAAAATTCCCCTGAGCTACTAGTGTTTAAAAGTAGTGAATGCAAGATGAGTTGTGATCCACTACTTCACAAATAATTACATTCCTCAAATTGAAGATAAAATTAACCATGCTAGCCTTCTTCATTGCTCTGCTCCATCCCCTTATCTCTTGTTGCCAGTGGAAAATAAAGACTGAAGTACAACATTTATACCTTTAATTACAATGTTCCTCTTCATGAGGTATAAAACCATTACTTCTCCAAAGACAGCACTAGAAGGAAGGATCTGTGCAAGTCTTTCCAACAGCAGCTCAGTAATGACCAACATAACCTGTAACATCTTACAAATTTTTTGCACAATCTTATCTAATTGTTAATTGTTTTCTGGGGAAAAACAAGTGAAAAGTGCTGTGAAGAAGCTTTTTGCTGATGTTTCCATCACTTCTGATGGTGAAAGAATGTAAACTCCTGCAAGGTGTTACTACAAAGAGCAAGAAAACTGTTATGTGCCTGCTGAGCCCGTGGCTGTGTGAAGAATTGCTGGAAGAGTGTTGCACTTTCCAAGTGCAAATTCTGCTAACCAAATCTCAACCTAAATAGGACCTTAGCCGACAGAAAAGTTATCTCTACAGCTGCAGGAGCGCAGGGGACAAAAATCTGTTATTTGTGAAAAAGGGAGATCTTTTTATCGGTTCTTCCTTCTGTATCCTCTCAGAGGTTTTGTCTAACCATGTGTACCATTGTGAAAACAAGGGAATAGAGCTGAAATTTAGTTCAGTTTATTAAGCATACCAAAGAAAACAATGTGGCTTTGTAAACTTACAACGAATATGACTCCAAAACTTGCCCAAAATTTGTAAGGGATTCATATTTCTACAGTGCTGGTTTTAAGATCCATAGTCTTTTCCTCATTAGTATTATGAATTTTAATTACATATGTGAACACAGAGAAACTCAGGCCCACATGCTAATGCCACCAGCCTAAAGCATTTGTTAACCAGCACTCATTGTTTAAATCAATGGAACTTGTTGTTGCCTATTAACCTAGGGCAGCATCCTACTTCTGTTCTTCTGTAAGAAACAACATGAGTGATCAGATGAGCCATTTATCATGCACAGTAGAATGAATTATTAAGCTTAAAGAACATGATATGTGCTGGACAAATTCTGGTCAAATAAGTGCTTCAGAAAGAAAGTACCCAAATTGTAGAAACCCCAATATATATTCTTAATTAAAATGCATTAGTTAAAATCCATTGTTAATTGTTTCCAGTTCCCCCCTGCTTTGCTGGTTCGCCTTTTAGTCCTTTAATAGGACTGTGGAAAACCAGAGACTATACATCAAAAGCTTCCCTTATTTTCTCAAATATATATGGTGGAGAAAAAGTCATCTGGGAAGGAAATTCATCATGCAAGTAAAAAAAAAGAGAGAGAGAGAGAGAGAGAGAGAGATCAGCATATCCTGATCTCATTTACATCTTTCACAGTCATGCTATAATTTGATTCTTCCTATTGTCAACAGGGGCTAATTTCTTTGCCGGGGAGCTCCTCTTCCTTGTGGAACTTGATGCTTTCTTTTTCCAGCTTTTGGCATAGTTATATTTGGAAGCTACAAGGGAGACCTCCAAATTAGAAGGAGAAGGTTAACCTTTAAAATTCTGACCCACTGGGATTCTCTGAAAATGTGCCTCCTATTCATTATGCAAAAGAGTTCAGATACATCCACTACAGGGCAGCAAAGAAATATTTGTACATACTGGCTAGCAAAGTCACCAACAGTAATCCCGCAGCATCAGCAAAGGTGGCTCTGCAAATTCCCATATGCTTCTTGTGCTTCCCAGATGGCTTTTATGGCCCTGTGGTTGGTTAGTCTCTTTGACAACATGATCATCATGTTACATAACCGAAGGTTTTAAATTGCAAAGACAGTCCTACTAAAAATAATATTTTCTGCTTAAGCTGGTTCTTAAACAATTTGTTTTCTTTCTACTGATCTTTACCACTAGCAGGCACATAATTAACATCTCTTGTCTGCTGAGACAAAAATCTACATGCCCTGTGAAATATTTTTTGTTATGGATTTGCTGTTTGGCAGAACATCATCAAAAAAATATGAGGTAAACTGCAAGTACAATGTTTTCTACAGTTGCATGGACTTCTACTCTTTTCCAAAAGAGGAGTCCCTCAAAATATATGAACATTTATAACAATATATTTTTTCAAAGGGTCTTGATAAAAAGAAAAAAAAAATCATATACAGTATATGCAGAAATATGATGTATTATTTGTGTATATATACATAAATGTCTGAACATACATATGTATACGCATGTAAGCAATGACATGCTTCATTAAATTGTCTAACATTGTCACTTTTTTCTCATAATTTGTTTCTTTTTAGAGACTGAGCTCTTTGCAGTAATAGGCTGGGGTCTGAGTCAAGCAATGCTGAAAGATTAATACAAAATTGAGGAAAAAAATTGTTAAAGTGATGTCTTCGTAATATCTACACTTCAATTAACAATTGATGTCAACATAGTACCAAAACTTCAGTTGAACAATTGTTCAATTAGCAGCATAGTTAGAAGATGGGTATTTTTCTCTTTTATACACAGAAGAAATATAAATTTACAACTTGGGATTATGACCTGGGAAATATGCCACCTGTCCATAGCAGCAGGGGCAAGACTGCGAATGGCAATGGGTTTCAGTGGGCCATCACCTGGCCAGCTGAATACACCATAAGATAATAACAACCAGAGGGATTATTCTTTGTCATGTCTAAGATTAAACTCACTTAATACTCTTCTTTCTGAAGGCAGTTATTACAGTCAAAACCTTTAAGCATGTAGACTGTTTAAATAATTAATCTTTCATGTGTTTTGCCCATAACAATAGATATAATTTCTCCAAGTTCCAGTGAAAATTATGTCAGTTTAATTTAAAAAAAGAAAAAAACTTTTTAGTGCTAAGCATGTATGCTTTGATCACAGACAGCCCTTTGGGGAAAGTCAGTTGAAAGAATGAAAATGACATTTAATTTTTGATAGGGATCAAAGGGGAAAAAAAATCAGCAATACTGTCATGTTGTATTGTAAGGCACTATTTATTGCTTATTACCTATAACAAGTTACAAACTGTCACTTCCATTATGAGATCTTTGTAAAGACAAGTATTTATTTAACATATGTGTTTTAATAAAGATGGGAATAACTATTCCTGATCATAGAATCATTAAGGTTGGAAAAGACCTCCATCACGTGAATGATCACATAAATAATAAAAAGTGAATATAATGTTTTATATTGTATTCAAAGGAAAACAATGTGATAAAAATATTCTGATTATTCTAAGTGTGCGAAAGCTTAACTTTATGATTTTTTTTGTACTACAGATATATATTTAAGCACAAACGTATATATGCTTATACATGGATAGAACTGAAGAGTTTGAAATGGGAGAGACCTGTTCACTTGCTCAGTCCAGATTCTCCAAAAAGTAATTACAGTATAGAAGCTCTTTCAAAATTCCTTATGTTTTCTGGGGGTGATAAATGGGGACAAAATAGGGGGGGAGGGGGGGTGTCAAAACATCTCTAAGAACCTAGGAACTCACACTTTAATAGATCTATTGGCTTCAGAATATACAGGCTTGTGTGTGTATTTGGGGGGGGGGGGGAGTATTCTGAAAACATTTCATTTACTTTAATGAAGGTAGCCTTTGAAAGACACCCAGAACTGTTCTGTTTTGTCTTGGGATCTTTCACTATTAGCAATGCTGCAAATGCTTCTTCAGAGAGGAAGCTCATGAGGTTCAACATGGACAAGTGCAGGGTTCTGCACCTGGGGAGGAACAGCCCCAGGCACCAGTACAGGCTTGGGGCTGACCTGCTGGAGAGCAACTCTGTAGAGGGGGACCTGGGGGTCGTGGTGGACAAGTTAACCATGAGCCAGCAATGTGCCCTTGTGGCCAAGAAAGACAATCACAGAATCATCTAGGTTGGAAGAGACCTCCAAGGTCACCGAGTCCAACCTCTGACCTAACACTAACAAGTCCTCCACTAAACCATATCACTAAGCTCTAAATCTAAACGTCTTTTAAAGACCTCCAGGGATGGTGACTCAGTGGGATCCTAGCCTGCATCAGGACCTCCAGGGATGGTGACTCAATGGGATCCTAGCCTGCATCAGGAGGAGTGTGGACAGCAGGTCGAAAGAAGTGATCCTCCCCCTCTACTCAGCTCTGGTGTGGCCACACCTGGAGCATTGTGTCCAGTTCTGGGCTCCCCAGCACAAAAGGGACATAGAACTTCTAGAGAGGCTCCAGCACAGAGCCATGGAGATGATTAAGGGATTGGAATATCTGTCCTATGAGGAAAGACTAAGTGAGCTGGGTCTGTTTAGCCTAGAGAAGAGGAGATTGAGAGGGGATCTTATCAACCTCTACAAATACCTGAGGGGTCAATGTAAAGTGGATGGGGCCAAACTTTCCTCAGTGGTGGCCAGTGATAGGACAAGGGGTAATGGGTATAAATTGAACCATGGGAGGTTTCATGACCTTATGAGGAAGAACTTCTTTACAGTTCGGGTGACAGAGCACTGGAGCAGGCTGCCCAGAGAGGCTGCAGAGTCTCCTTCTTTGGAGATATTCAAAATCCACCTGGATGCAATCTGGAGTAACATGCTCTAGGTGACCCTGCTTGAGCAGGGGGGGTGGACTAGATGATCCCTTGAGGTCCCTTCCAACCTCAACCATTCTGTGATTCTATGAAATCATAATGTTGAAATCTGGATCCAGAGCTAAATTAAACTTCTCAAAAGCTTGGTATATATGTAGTTTCACAAAGAAATTAGACACTCAACAGGTTCATCAGTTCCAGTCTGTGATCAGGGGAGATTAATGATTGGTTGCTATGACCCAGAATGAAATAAATTAATTCAGAACAGCAAAAACATTGTGTATTTATATAATTTTACAGAGTGTTTTTGAAGAAGAAGAAAAAAACAAAACACAAAGAAACAAACAAACAAAAAAAACTACTTCCTAAGCAAAGCCCTTTAAAAAAGCCCTAGTGTTGTATTAAAGACAGAAAAACCCAGCAGGAACTACAGTGACCTTTATTATAAATTATAGTAGATAATACAAGTAATATTTTTTTTATATGTGAAAGTTTCTTTCAATATATTTTCAAAAGGGCTTAGACACTATGGTTTCTTTTAGAAAAGTAATAGAATTTCTGGATGTGTACTGTTGGTGTTTTACCAATGATAGTAAAGACTGCAAAAACAAATCCAAAAATATACCCAAGTATCATACAATCTCACAGGGGCATGTGTTCAATGCTAGAGAAATAGTTCGAAGAGTGAAATCAAACTGATCAATCAGCTTGGAATTAACAATAGGAATGATTATCCGACACTACCGATTGATAGAGATTTTATGTCTTTGCATTGTTTTAAGAAGAATTTATGGCATTATTTTGATGAGGAATAAAACTCATTCTTGTAAACACACTGTAAGCAACAGCAAGCAGTGGCAAAGCTCATGGAGCAAACCTTTAAACCTGAATTTCATATACCTGTGTCAAAGAAATTTGTCTTGCATGTCTTGCATGTAGATGTGTTCAGAGTTTCTTTTATAATCTTTCTCTCTTTTTCACACATACTGTTTTAAAAGTCCATCTGCTCTCTGCCCCTTTAAAAAAAAAAAAAATCTTTTCTTTTTCCTCTGACTAAAGATGTAACTTCTTATGAACTTTCTCTCTAAGTTCTGCTAGGAGTCTTGATGATATAAATTAATATTTAAATGTAATATTTAGCCACATTGTTTTTATTTACAAGTAATTATTCATCAATATATGAACTGAACACAAGCAGATATCTTTCTTACATCCCAGTATTCCTGAAATGAAGAAGATTGGAAATAAATAAGAGCGAAAGTTTACATCACAATGTTGAAGATATACATGTATGTCAGCAAGAATCAATTATTTATATGCCACTTAAGAAACATTTAAGGATTCATTCAACCTGACACTACAGGCTAGTGGTTAAAGCACTTAACTACAATACAGTAGGGGATACATTGGATCCTCTCAGGCAGAGAAAACGGAACTGCTCAGGGCCCTCCCATCACTAAAAGTGCTCAGGGCTCTCCCATGTTAGAAACCATCAATCTTGCTAGAGGCAACTTGAATCACCACCTTTTGTTAAATAGTTTTATTTTCCACAGCTTTGTTTTTTAGGAAAAAATATATATATATACATATCGTTCCAAAGTTAATTTGGAATTCAACTGCTTGATTCAACCCAAAATAGTTCTGACTTTCCATTTGTTTGGATCAGAGAAGTGTTATATTTGAGCTATTTGCAGGTTTTAATTGAAGATATATCCAAGCCACACAAAACTGGGAGTGCAGTTTTTGTGAGTTTTGCTTTTAATAAAGAAATCAAATAAACAAAAAAACAAACCAAAACAAACAAAAATCTTTCCATAATGACCTTCTGTATTATAACATTAACAGACAGAATTTGCAAGGACAGTTCTGTAAAGGCCATCACAACTTCTTAGGTCCATTGCATGAACAAGCCTGCAAATTGAACATCGCTTTAACTCCACCGTGTGGTCTCACACTGACACGTACATACCATCACCAGATTCACCTCAAGAACCACTGCACAAAAGTCCCTCACTGGAGTCAAGGAAAACATAGTTATCCTGTTTTACAGCTTGCATTTGAACCAGAAACGCAAAGGATGACAAATATATTATTAGTAGCAAAGACATCACAAAATTTTGCTGAAGATAAGGGAATAGAAGACTCATATTTCTGCTTCAATTCCATTCTCTGCAAATACACATATATACAGTGTTGTGATGTAATTATTTTACAATCTTTTGATCACATCTTTCCAAATTCTTGTTCTTCAGATTACATTACAGCTTTGCCCCCCTGGTTTCAGTTTGATACTTCAAAATAATGTCCTGGTCCTCCCATGTAAAATTACCCCATAGTTCAGGTATGCTAACAAAAAACCAGTTGGACCAATTCTGCCTTATTAACAGCTTCTTCTAGCTTCATTGGGAGATGAAATCAAAGCCTACATGTAACAGAGAAACAGGAGATGGGGTGGAAGACCAAATGGGGTGAGATAGTAGAGAAGCAATCACACAGAGAAAGCAGGGGCCGGTCTCAAATGTGTGTATATAAACGCACACGGCGTGGAAAACAAATGTCTGTATACTAATGCAGAGCAGTAATATCATTGGAAATGTATTTCCAGATATGGTGGGAGACAGCAAACAACTGGAGTGCTGTGATGGATGGATAGAGGCTCTTCAGGAAGGCCAGTCAAGGAATATGTGTGGAGCAGGCATATTCTACACAAAAGAGTGGCTCAAGTGCTTAACTGTGCTGTGGAATGGGTGACATAGTTGTCAGTAGTCCATGAGTTAGGATTATAAGATCCAGGAGGTCAACAAACAGAACATCTTGATGAGCATCTGCTCCAGACATTGAATAAGGAAAAAAAAATAGGTAAAGAAATTAAAAAAAAAAAAAGTCTTCAATTGTAAGCCTTAGTACACCCAAACACACTTATATTTTGTTGGATACAGGCAATACAGGCAAACCTGGTTGTGTGCACTAGGGACATTTGTTGTGTGCACTAGGGACATTTTTTCAATGTTGGTCCAGAACAGGCTAATAAGAGAAGGCAGTATGTTTTATCTGCTACTCAAAAATAAAGAACTGGTCAAGAATTGTGATAATTAATTGCAATGTTGGTGGCAATGACTGCCCATGAAATGGTCAGCTAATCCTGGCTAGAGGATCCTGAGGGTAATGAGAAAGACAAGCATTAGAATAAAAACCTTGGAGTTCAGACTAAGAGATTTTGGTTCATTCAGGGAAGAAGTAGGCAATATCCTGTCAGTGGCAGTCCCAAAATGCCAAAAGTCCCTGACAAGTAGGTTGATATTGAAGGACAGTCACTTCAAAGCATGAAACCCATCACAATATGCAGGAAGTCAGGCAAAGACAGCAGAAGGTCAGCTTGGCTTATCTGTAAACTCCTGACCAAGTTCAAACACAAAAGTAGACTGAAGAAGCAGAAGCAGGGACAGGTACCCAACATGAATGTAGTGACATTGCCTCAGCTTGCAGAAATGGAGTTAAAGCCAAAGCTCAGCTGGAACTGAAAATCACAAGGGATGTGAGGGGCAGCAAGAAGGACTTTGATAGCTATGACATCAACAAAAGGAAGACCAAGGAAAAATTTGGGCACTGCTGAATGGGATAGGTGGAACAGTGAAGAAGGAGGCAGCAAACGCCGATATAGTCAAAATTTCCTCTCCCATATTTTTTTTTTTTCTGGAAAGGTCTCACCTTTTAGGAAGAGTCATCTGACTGCCAGCAGGATTTTCTCAACAGCCCTCACAATTTAGTCAGTAAATCTCTAAGGTGTGCCCTCCTGTCCCCCCAGCAAAACAACTTATTTCCATTATGAAGAAGTGAGGAGTTTATTTTGGTGGTTCTGGTGTTGTTTTTTGGTTTTGGTTTGTTGCCTGCTTTTTTTTTTTTTTTTTTTTTTTTGAGGGGGGCGGCGTGGGGTTGTTGTAGAGGAAGGTAGGGGAGGTTAGGGTAAACCCCAATCTTAACTTTAAAACCCAGCACAAAAAAAAAAGTTTTTACTATGGGTCCCAACAGTTTCAGCAGCAGATGTGATGTTTTGTCTCCCTTTGAGTATGAGGGAAGACTTAGTCATAATGATGAAAACTCAACCAACTTGAGTTTAATAACCTCAAGAGTGCTCTTTTTACTTGAGTTTTAACATCTTCAGTACCATATTTCCCTTTGGGAAGATATAACCGGTTGTAAAGCAAACCAATTTCTACTTTGTTATTTCTCAATAAAAGAGATTTTTGTTTTCATATTTTTACAATATCCATAATAGTTTTTTTCTTAAATATGCAGGAAGATGTATTCAATCTACTGTTTTTGTACCCCACATTTGTTCCACATTTGTGCTATGAACACATATTCAATCATATGGAGTATAAGCCTCAAACCAGGCATTTTATATTCTGAAAAGATGACTTTTAGAAATATGCTGAACCTCTTAGAGCAACAAAGTGAAGGTTATAACTAGGAAGTTCTTTTCATTTTGCTTGACTTTTTAGTTTTTTGGAAAATAGCATATTCTGTTAAAAATGAGAATATTAAACAGTACTGGAAGTTTTTTTTGTTTTGTTTTGTTTTGTTTTTTTTTTACTTTTTCCATTTTTGCAGCATATACATACATATTTTTGTTTTCACTTGCAGTTTTTATTTTACACGGGCAGCTAGAGTGACTAACAAAACCAAGTTATGCCAAGACCAGCTGAACATACTAGTGGAAAAAAAGTGAAAGGAAACCAGTAAGTTAACCATGGACAGCGACAAGGAGAGCAAATTATGGTTTCTCATTTTAACTGTTGACAGAAAATGCATCATCATTGCTTCTAGCAAAGACCACGTGGTATCAGAGATCCCAAACTGTAAGAATATTGTCTCTCTGCTTTAGTTTTAATTTAACCACTTATAATAAAATTGCCTCAATATTTGGACTTTGGGATGTTTTCCAGATTGTTGCTCAGAGCTCTTTTTTGCCTGGTTGATTGGAGCTTAGTCCAGAGCATGGGGAAGGAGAGGAGTAGACCAGCAGAGCCCTCCAGGACAACTAGCAGCACCAGCTGTCACACAAGCTGCTGGCTCTTGCCTGTCCAATTGCTCGCGCAGAAGGAGAGCACTTTGTTTTCCTCTGATGCTCTTCTCTATATGGCAGTGAGATCAATTAGTTTTCCTCCCTACCATGACAAACATTCAGCCTGTGCTGCCACCTGCTCAAAACCTTCAAAACTTACTCTGCTCACATCACCTCAGGCACATTTGGAGTTTTGCTGTCACCCCATGTTGGACTGAAGGCCTGGATTTTTGGGAACTCTTCATGGAATGGTGAGGTTTGCTCTGGAAACCCCAGATGACTTGCTTCAACATTCTTGAAGTCAAGTGCTCTGAACTCAGCTTAATGCTCCATTTCAAGTCACTTCCAAAATGGCACTGTTATGTGGCCAGGAGCCCAAGGCTCTCTGGATTGGGTACCATCACCATAGCCAATCCCGGAGCTTGAGCGAAGGGAAGCTTGCAGAGCTTTGGAGAAATTTAATCATCTGAGGAACCTGGCCAATGAGGGGGAAATAGAGTTGTACAATACAGCTTCAGAAAGTAATGCACCTTCAAAGAGCAGTACATTTAAATTAACACCTCAGGCCAGTTCATCAGTGCATTCCAGTTTGAGCCTAGCTCACCACAAATCAAATGTTTTACTTCGATGTTCTCCATTAAAAATAGGAAGGCTATTCCAGTGTCAACATTTTCCCTAAGGAAAATTTTAAATGTGTTTCAATCACATTTTCCATTAGAAAAATATTGCACTAAAGAATGTGTTGGCTAGAAAGCCATGGCAAAGGGACAAAGCCACTTACTTAGCAGTTTTGACTCTTCCTATGCTACAGTGGTTCTTCGTATTGCCTTCTCCACTTTGCACAGCATGTTGCATGTTATGTCATACACCTGCTCTTTTTGAGGCCTTGGAGGAAACCACTCCCATTTCAAGTCTTGCCTGACTTAAAAGATGCATGCAGGCAAAATGGCAAAACTTGAGGCTGTAACATACTCTCTTCTACTTCCTTCCTGTTTATTGACCTTGTTCTGTACCCCCTCTCACCCCCCACACTGTGCAAACACACACACACACTGTATTGGGCTTACAGGGCAAGGTTTTGGCAGTGAGGGGGCTGCAGGAGTAGCCTCTGCATGCAGAGCCCAGAAGCTGCCCCATGTCGGATCAGAGCCAGCTCCAGCCAGCCACAAAAGGGACCCGCTGCTGCCCAGAGCCAAGCCAATGAGCAACGCTCATTTGACCTCTGGGAGAGCAGATTAAAGGAAGGGGAAAAAACTACTGCACAACAGCAGCTGGAGGAGTGAGGAGTGAGAACCAGCCCTGCAGACACCAAGGCCAACGCAGGAGGGCAGGAGGCGCTCCAGGCACGCAGTAGCAGTTCCCCTGAGGCCTGTGGAGAGGCCCGTAGTGGAGTAGGCTGTCCCCCTGCAGCCCATGGGTCCCACATGGAGCAGATCTCCACGCTGTAGCCCGTGGAGGAGCCCCCGGTGGAGCAGGTGGATGTGGCCATGTGGCCGTGGATGAGCCACGGTGGAGCAGTTCTTGAAGAGCTGCTGCCTGTGGGCAGCCCCTGCAGGCTCAGTTCGGGAAGGATGGCATCCCGTGGGAGGGACCCCACATGGAGCAGGGGCAGAGAGTGACCATGAAGGAGCAGCGGAGATGAAGTGTTGGGGACTGACCACAGACCCCATTCCCCTTTCCCCTGCACTGTGCAGGGGGAGGATGAAGAAGAGGGTGGATGGGCAGAAGATGTTTTTAGTTTAGTTATAGTTCTCGCTGTTCTAGTCTGTTATCAGTAGGCAATAAATCTCATTAATTCCCTTCATGCTGAGTCTGTTTTGCTTATGATGGTAACTGATGAGCAATTTCCCTGTCCTTCTCTCAACCCATGGGATTTTTTTCATCATATTCCACTACACCCCATCCTACCGTCCATTCTGTTGAGGAGGGGAAGAGGGAGAGTGAGAGAGCAGCATGGTGGGGCTGAGCTACTTAGTGGTGTTAAGCCACCATACATACATACACACAGGCAGAGTACAATTCAAAAACACCATGCAGAGAACTTTCAATAAGTTTTTACATCATAGCAATTAAAGATCTGGACATGGTACAAGGTAAAGGATTGTTCTTTATTGCCAGAGACTGAAGTAAAAACAAAAAGATCTATTCTCAGGGGATATGCTTGAGCTTTTCATTAGTGTGCAGGCAGCCCAAGGAAAAGAGGTTAGCCACTTATGTCTTATGAGGATGGACTAGGATACAGAAGAGAGCTTTCCTATCTCCTTTTTTCTCCTTCTGATGGTGAAATGGTACATTCTTGGGGATTCTTAGAATTACAGGGGCATGCGTTTTTTCTCCTTCCCTGGGATAACAAATTGGATTTTGATGACTTCCATCTGCAAGACTATGTTCTTTAGATATTGTGTCTTGGAGAGATTAAGTGCAACACATAGCCTGTTCAAAACAGACCAAAACATGCGAGCAGTGTTCTGCCATTCTCTACTGATTAAAGTTCTTCAGTATCAGTCACTGGATGCACCAAAGTTTCCATGGGATATTGATTATTCCTTAACACTCTCCAGTTATTAAGGTCTTTGTCATTCCTGTAGGCAAATATTTCTCCTTTTCAATATCATATAACAGCTAACACAAAAGTTATTGTTTTTATTTTAAGGACATTTATTTTTGAGCTACAAAAGAAAACGGATCAATGGAGTCCATAAGGCAACAACTTAGAAGCCAGGGTGCAATACTTTAACTCAGGGGAATGCAAAAGCAGATAATAATTTTGACATCTAATTTTTAAAAATCAAAACCTAACTTAAAACATGAAGAGTCCAATCCTGTTCCTTATTCTTCCACTGACATATAAAGAGGACTGGTGCCTCATATGATGATGATAATGCACTTGCTATTCCATAGAACCCCCAAATATCTAAACAACATCTCAAACTGCTACTCAAACTTACAGCTTTCTCCCTGCAGCAGTTAGTTCAGTGGGGTTGGTAATAACATAGGCAGCACAACCTGGTGCAGAATCAGTATGGAAAACAGTATACATGATGAAATGTTTAAGGCGGCTTGAAAGTGAATTCTTTCAATTCAGTGGTTATAAAATCTTCTCTTAAATCAATTTACAGCTCCTATCCAGTGCAGGAGGAGCCCCATTGAGTTAGTCAAGGGCAGCATTTCAATCAGCAGAAGAAGGCTGAAGAACTGTTTGCATTTGTTTTTCCATAAAACCAAAACTGCCATCCTTATACAGCTAACCACAGAGCCTATTACCCAGCCCTAGCCCACCAATTCCTGGGAAGTGGAGACTGCAGTCTGTAGTAGAATATTTTGTTCAGCTCTTGATTGCGTCCTCCTGAAAAAGGGCTGCAAAATCTATTCCCCATTTCTTATCTGATGTTGCGTGCTTCTCTCAACTCTAAGAGACCACTATTCATGAATATACTGAAGAATTTTTAAAAGTTGACTACAAATATAAGTGACTCTCTTTTTATGGGTCAGAGTAAACCAAGAGAAATTTGTACTCCCCCCCCAAAACAAACAAACAAACAAAAAAACCTACATATGCACTTTCTTATTGCATTAGTTGTAATTTAGCACAGACAGTTGCAAATCTGACCATGAATGTTAAGGAAATGCTAATCTTATCTGACTCAGAACCCCTATCTATATTTTAGATAATATTTTCTCCTCTCTTGCTTTGCATTGGGAAGACTGTGTGACAGCAATATTCTGTCAAAACATTATTTCAACTCTTAATAAGAGTAAAGAATAAAAACCTGGTATGGAAGAGCTGGTGTAGGAGGTTTGTGGTGTTCAGCAGCACACAGAGAACAATAGAAGAACCGGGACTGATTTTACAAGGTCACCATCCATAAGGTTACAAAAAGAGTATTGAGTACAGCTGTGGCTGGTAAAGAGAGTTAGCTACTGTGGACCAATTAGCTGATTGTCTGACTCAGCCTGAAAAAGATCCTGCCTTTTCTTAGCAGTCCTTTACTCCAAAATTCACTAACTGAAATGATTTACCATGAAATATTCCTGATGGTGACAAACTCGACTCAGCTGCCTCATAAGCCAGCAAGGCTAAGGGGAAGCACCCTGTAGCTGGAAAGACAGCTAGCGCTACTGATGAAAATGGAGTGATCTTTTCAAACAGGAATGAATCAAAAAACACACTTGCAAGAAGGCTAATTTTATCGCTTTCTCTTGAATTTTCCAAAGAAAGGCAGAATAGTACTTAAAAATTTATGCTAATCCTTTCATATTGGGGCAGGGTTGGAGAAGAGCTTTCTTCTCCATTGCTCACCCTAAAGTATTTTGCAGGAACATTTCACCCCCCACACACTACTTTTAGACAAGGACTGCAGGTAGACAAATAAGTGTTCTTTCTGCAAACACCTAAAGTACAAGTGCTACCAACCAGGTCTAAGCAGGGGAAAATAGGCTACATTACACAGAGAGAGAGAGCACAATTTGGTTAATCATTTTAATCATGTTGTTAATTGAATGGTAATGCAAGATTACAGTTGCCGTTTGTCACAAAAAAAAAAAAAAAAAAAAAAAAACCTTAACAGGGAATTGCTCTTCCATTATAACTTTGAAAAAAAAAAAAAAAAAAAAGAAGAAGAAAACAAAAAACAGCTAAGTAGAAATATATTTCCCAGCAGAGCTATATCAAACATTTATGCCTTTACAGCTTTGCTCATGTCAGACAATATAAAGCAGCATTCCCAAGTTCAGCTTGATGGCAAAAAGAATGCTGTACAGACTGGCCTCAACACAAAAAATTAGTAATATCATTGTAATTAATAAAACATTCAATAAAAGCAAAATGGGAAATGATTGTACTTTAATACAACCGTGCTAATACTGCTGCATTTATTCAATTCCTTTGCTATGGGACTCTATGAGAATTTTAATGATACAAACCACGCTAATAAAATAGATAAGTGCAGAAACAGACACATCTCTATGAACACTCAATTTCCCATTCTGAGAAGACTTTCTGTTCCTTGTAGAGTCAGGTCTGCAAATTAAAAATCGGTTGAAAACACTCCTCTTAGAGTTTCTAATTCCCATTTGAGTGAATGTTAATGTTTATCAAAACACAAGAATTTTATTGATACAGTTTAACTTGGAAGATAGCATTTTAGGGCAGTAATCCATATGTAAGAGACTTCATATAAAAAAGTATGTATTTTTCTCTTTTACACTCAGAACGATTGACATTCCCACTTGGAGTTTTGGGAAATTATCTGGCCTGTGAAAAGCTAAATGTTTCCTGTGTTGTGTTCACAAGAAGAGTTTTTTTTATTTATTTTTTAACTAGGTAATTGTATTGAATTTCTGCAAAATTTACTTTTCTGTATTCCATTGAGTATCAAGTCACTAATGAGATTTCGATGCTCACCGTGTTACAGGTGAGCCCAGCAGCAAGTGACTGTTTCTGGTTCCTAATGCTCACCCCAGACTGTACCATGGCATTGGGAATGATGCCAAGCATCATCAAAAGGAAGAAATCAGGTCTGCAACAGGGCAAGGCAACAGCAAGCCTCAGAGAACCAACACAGTGAGCAGCAAAGACGAGGGAGAACCCACCCAGTAGTTCTGCTGGCTGGTGAATCAGGTTTATCCCACCTTAGCTCTTCAGGAGGCCAAGTGAATGACTGCACGCAAGATTAGTGGTTGTAAACCTTGATTCCTCCAGGCAGCTGATGAGCACTGGTCCAAAGGAGAAGCTCCAACCTCTCCACATATTCCTTTGACATACCAAGGCTTGGCTTGAATACTGCTTCTTTACCATGGCTCTGCACATGCGCATGCTGGTGAATATTTTCTCTTCTGTTACATTTTTCCACAAAGAAATAAAACTTGGCAGCCTGGAATCAAATTTGTTCTCCTGTATGCTTGTATTCATGAAGGAAATTTAACCAGGAAGATGCATATGGGAAGAATAACACTGTCATGGTCACATAAAATGGGCAAGGATAGCTCTTGGCTGCACAGAAGCAAATAAAAGCAGGCCAGAGCCTCTTCCTCGGCTTCCTCTATGTTTCTGAGATACAGTCAAGAATCTGAGCCAGAGTCTAAGATTCAGTGAGCTGCAATTATATTTTGCTAATAAAGCTTTTTTTCTTGTTTTTTTTTTTTTTGCAACTATTATGCAGAAGAACGTGCCAACGATATAGCTCACAACGCAGCAGTAAGAGGCACTGCCAATTCCCTTGAAGTGTGGCACACAGGCGATCACTTCATACAAAGACCTCACTTGGCTACAGTCTGCACTTAAATCACTAGAAAAAGGAACGTATGCAATCAGAAGGCTTAGTCCTTAAACTCTGCTAAAGAAAATCGAGTTGTCAGTATGACTGCCAGCAATTAGCTTGGGTTTAGATCAATTGACAACCTGTGTACTTATCTGATCACCAGCAGTGTTTTGTGAAGCAAACCAAATTCAGGCACAAAGAACCAGTACCCAGGGACTGAATTGCTTTCCCACTAGATCACTGGAGTTTGCTACCAAATTCAATAGAAGCAGGAAGAAATTTGCCAACTGTCATGGTTGCAATCTTTGCCTTTTGTTTCTCTGCAGCCAAAAGTGGCTTAAAATAAATTATCCTGACTCAGGTTTTATTTTTCCCCTGCAGTTTTTCAATAATTTAGTGGCAGCTCTTCTAGCATATTCTTCCTGACAAAATCCTATTTGTTTTCCACTACAGAATAAGCTTGTGACCACTGAGACCAGTACTTTGACAGGTTTACCTACCATAGGTACAGTTAATGTGCTCTAACTTTTCTTCAACTTTACTAGGTATTCACCCTTTCCTGTACCATTTAGAGACTGCAAGCTCACTGAGGCAGAGGCTTAAGGAAATGCCTTCAGGCAAGACCTCCTGAGTGCATTATCACAACAAAAATAAATCACTAACAAGAAGATATTTGCCTAAATTACAGTTGCTTGAAGGCTGAAAACCGTAAACCTATTGGAATAAGACTGACAGGTTTCTAAAGAGTTCTGCATCAATTAATTTTTTAAAACAAGGAAAGAAAGAAAGAATACTTTGTAAAACAAGGTTATACCATATTGAGAGCCAAGGATGAAAAACTTTAAACCTCAGACTTTCTACTAAAAAAAAAGGAAAGAAAAAAAAAATGAAGGCAACATGATCTATCATGTCTACACAAGTGTGGGAATTACTTTAATGTGTCTAACAGGAGGGCAATTTAAGGGGAATTGGTTTTGAGTACTCCTCCTCCATTAGAGCCCAGCATGAAGCTTAACTTTTATCCAAAGCCTGATTTGTTTTAATGCTGAATGATTCATGATGCAGTATAATTTCACGTCAGGAAAGCAGGATCCTTTTTTATTACTGTGACTAGATAACATAGCCAAAAGATAATGTCAGGGTTGTTTTTTTCCTGGTACTTTAAATGCAAGCCTGATACCACTAATTTGAATCTAGGAAGTATTTAATATTAAATACTGTGAACTAATGCATAGTTTTTAAGCTAGATATCTTTGCAAGTTACAAAGTGCCCATGCAGTTTTAGCTGCCTTTGCAAGTTAGATCAGAACTTTGCAAGTTTGACCTCTGCAGATTGCCAAAGGTTTCACAGTTTTTCCCAGGGTCTCATAATGCAAAGCAAGAAACATCTTTATAGGAAAACAAGGTGTTTTCCTCTTTTGGTAGCTCTCATATCCTAGCTTGGCTTCAGAGTGATGTCAACCACATGCTACAAAATACTTTGGAAGAAACTGTTTTCCGAAGGCCTACTTTCACTTGTAATTTTAGCAGTTACTTAAATAGCAAAAGTGACTTGGCACAACAGGCATCATGCAATTGCTCTCCAGTTGTAATGTTCTTATTTTCAGGATATGTTCAACAGTAGCATTAACTTGTAGCAAATATTTTAGGCTAGTTTTCATTAACTTCAAGGATCACATCTTGTGCATGCATAACTACCTTTTTGATAACCTCTGGATCAGGAGGTTAATTATGTGAGAAACTAATCTGTAAAAAATGTTATGGTAAAATGCTATTCAACAGTTAGAAAAAATACCTTCCTTGAACTGGACCTTTCCACTCCAAAGGGCTAATATACGACAGAATGAGATTCATCCTATGTACATTAGCTGTCTAAACTAAATCACATAGACTTCCTAAAATGGAGAGGGATAAGTACCCGCAGAAGGAGATTCTTTCCATTTGCATTTTTAGAGGGAACCTAGACTTCAGGGACTTAACAGTGAATCAGAGTCATCTCACTAACAAGCAGATAACAGGACTGGAATTATTTAGCCACAACTTCAATTTACCTGAAAATTCAGTCTCTCTCTCTGTCTACAAAAATACTTGTACACATAATTGGTAATTTTGTAATAGAATATGCCTGGTAAATGAATGATACGCTTTTCTCATTAGCATCTATAATATTACAGACACTGCTCTTCCTCCCTAAACAGGGCAAGTATGTCCATAAGCATCTCATTTTGGCCACAGACAAGCTCGTATTCTGAAGTATGTGAAGCACAAGCCGGTGTCATTTCTGTTTCAAGCAGCTTCTGCTGTCATACAGAGGCCTTTTTTGAAAATATAGGCAGTGCTACCAGGTTGCAGGGGAAGCAAATGTTGAACCCAAGAGGATACCGTCACTACATTTATACCAAGATGCAGTTATGGCTGAGAGGCCAGATTTCCTGACTTCTTGTTCAATCAGTAGAAGCCAGTGGTACCAGCTATGAAGCAGCTTTTCCCAGGGACACCACCTGCCCAACAAAATGAGCTGAAAGTCTTGCTCATGCACCTCCATAAGCTTCATCTGCCCTTGTGGACAGTTTCTGTTAAAGAAGGTCACCCAGGCACCTTTCTGAGGAAACCCCCTACCTACGCGTGTAAATGCATCTGCATTGCCAAAGCTGCTGCATTTACAGGCTGTTCCTGAGACTCCTCTAACTGCTCCCAGGATCAGCCAGCTCAGTAAAAAGCCACATGAAAAGATTAATTTGCAGGCAGCATTCTTTCATTTTCTCATTGCTGACTGAGGAGTAGTTAATATGTAACCATTGCTGGAAGAGATAGTGGAAAACTCTTGAGCAATATTTTCTCTCAACACCTTGAGTAAACAGGTCAATCTCCAGGACTGTTTAAATTTATTGGTATAAGCAAAGTAGCATCATTACTTGGTTACTCACAACACAACTGACATTTTAATCTAGCATTCTGCAGTATTTTCAGGAGGCACATATTCTTTCTGATGGTTCAAAACCATCACAAGATAGTTATTTTGCATATACACAGAGATTTTTACTGGAAGTGGAAGGTTTTGTCACTGTAAATAATTGTTCATCTGCTTAGAGATGAAGAAAAATAAGAGTTTTTTTTTTCTTTTACAAAATATTGACAAACATATTGAATCATTTTTTTTCCAGCCAATAAAACTTCTGCAAGTTCACCTAGTACAAATTCATAATACAAGCACTGCTGCTATTTTAACCTTCTTCTGTGCCTGCAGCAGTTATCCTACAGATGAACAAACCCCATCCAACTCCTTAAAAATTTCAAGTTTACTTCTGTTCTAAACTGATATCATTTCAATACAGTAATTGTGTTTGATGAAAGTGTACAATGAAACTACAGAACTACATGTTCTTCACTGTGGTTAGCTAGATTGTTATAGCCTGAAAGTTCTCTCAGAGGACACTGTTGGGGGCAGAGGCTATTGCTTCATGCTTGTCTTGAAGTCCCCTATAGTCTTGCTATGAGAGTTCTTGGCCAGATATAAGTTGTGTGAACTCGTGGGGAGCTGAAGTAGCAGAGAAAGCGATGCCTGGGGACTATTTTGGTACTGACAGAGAAATCAGGCTAAGACCTACCCATTCTCTGGCCTTGAGAATAAATGACATGAGATAGTTTGCTGACATGCTTCCATAAGTCTAATTTATTCATATTTTCCTATTGGAAATTCTCCCCAGACTGCACTTGAAACAAGGTTCAAGGTTCAATGGATGGGCAAGTGCTCATTGGTCTAGATTAGCACTGTGGTAGAGAATGCACCAATGATGAACTGTATAGGTTATTGTGTCACTAGTTTGTCGTTTGGTTTGCTGGTTTCACAGTCTCAATATAGACCAGGAGAACTGGGCAGAATGAAAGTCTGTTGAAACCAAAGGACTTTTGAGAAGTCTGGAAAGCTTGTGTTACCTTCT
Source organism: Cygnus atratus (assembly GCF_013377495.2). Classification (NCBI taxonomy): domain Eukaryota; kingdom Metazoa; phylum Chordata; class Aves; order Anseriformes; family Anatidae; genus Cygnus; species Cygnus atratus. The sequence goes on along the minus strand of NC_066363.1, from coordinate 23,179,183 downwards.
GAATGTATGAGTTTTCACGTCTAGAAGGGATTGCTAAGTAAATGAAGTTTCTTTGCTAAGAGTCAAAACCATGTTTAGTTCCAGCATAGTATTTGTCATTCTCCTAGTGTGAAATATTTTTGTCTCCTTGGAAACAAAGTCAGAGATATTCTACCTTACTTTTGATCTAAAGGCAACACAATTACCAGAGATGTTATTTTCTTAGAGGAGAAACAGAACACACGTTACCTTTTGATCAAGGTATCTCCTCAAGTTACACAATCATTTCATCTCTTTAGTGCCCATTCCTAAGTTACAGCACAGCTGCACAGAAGCAGAGACAAGTCAGCTATCTAATAGCTAAAAGAAAGCATAAATTTAGCGCTGTCGGAACCCTTTGACCAGTGTCCAGTTCCTGGAGCTGGTTAGCCACCATTGATGACTCAGATGGGAGTGTGAGTTATCTACCAATATGTGGCAGAACAAGTAGGAGTCTCTGAGAAGGAGCAGGAGGAGTCTCCAAATTATTCAAAGTCAGAAGTCTACAGTGTTTTGTACACTTCTCAAAGACAGACTACTGTATCCTCACAGTCCACCCAAAATGTCTTCTTTGCTTGCTGAGAAATTCCCTAAGCAAGAAAACTCTAAGGGCAGCTTCCCCTTTGCTCGGTGTTTGCTAACACTCATTTGAATGCCAAGTGCCTATTCAGATCAACCATGTTTACAACTCTTACAATTTGTTATTTATGAGAATTCATACAAACAGGCCTTTTGTTCACACAAATGTTTGCTGAAGGGCTATTTTTCATATGAATACCTGCTCTCAGATGGAAACAAGGGTATGCACTCAAACAAGAATAATTGCTGCTACTTGCTATTTGCTTATTCTTATACTGATGTTCTAAACTTGCTATCATGCATTTCACAAAACAGTGCCTAGAAATTAGATGGATGGTCACACACCAAGACAAGTATCAGTAGATTCCAGCACTCCTGTTTAGGGTGAGTTACATCTCTTGAACAACTCTGTTGACCTTAGTGGGGCAACTGAAAACAAACCATTGCTGCCTCAGTTAAAGCCACAGTATCCAGCCCAAAGCAGACAAACCTGTAGACTACAGGCAAAGAAGACGACACTAAAACCCTATGGTAAAGACATAAGAACATTGTTTTTGCAGAGTGTCAATCTAATTTTTTAACCAGTTTCTATGTAGCAGCGAAGCTTCGCACATTCACAGAACATTTGCCTGCCATAAATAACATCACAAGCTCTGTTATCATTCCTTTTTTTTCCCAAGGGACAAGAATCCTTAAAGCACCAATGTCACCTTCTGCCATACTTAAAGTTAGTTTAAAACTAAAAATATTAAACAAAGAATGCATGTGAGGAACATGACAAATCTGAGATATAATGTGCTGTTAAATCCCTTTTTATGGTGAAAGAAATCCAGGGCCTGAAGCTGAAAAGGAGTAGAGCATCTACATCCATTTTCTTACTTTAGTGTTCATGCCCCACCCAACATCCTCACTGTAAGAACTTAGGTGTCCTTCTTCCTAAGGACAAAATAGTTTTCATATAAAAAGATACCAATAAGGAAAAGTCAGGTATGCACTAAGGGAATATTTTTCACCTAATGATTTGAAGCAAATCAGATTTTCAGTGTTTGTTTTTATCTCTCTGTGTTTTTGTTTGTTTGTTTGTTTGTTTCTTCCTGGAATGTGGGAAGCAGATTATAAACCCCTTTTCTCACTACTTATTCCCCTCTGAAGTACCCTTTAGTTCTTCCTGCAGCCTCATCTTCCAGTCCTCTCCACCTGTGCAGAGAGTGACAGTACACAAGGATCCCACATTTAGGCACTGCGACAATCCAGGCATCTATTTTGTCTTCTATCCCATACAGATTTCCTCTCTTTCCTTTCCAAGGAAAAGTTTCAATACTTACTGGGACCATTTCACCAGGGGGTCCCTGCTCTTCCTCCCACCTGATGACACCTGTGCTGCCCAGCCTGCAGCTCTCCTACGGCCTACCTCTGCTCAGGGGACCCAGGTGCATCTCTCCTTACAGCAGGACATGCACTGGTAAGTTGTGTATAAGATTGTGAGATCATTTCAACACTGTTAGTCCATAAAGTACAGAGATTAGTACTATAGAATTAGTAGCAGTTTTGTTTTTTGCTGATTCCCCTAAAAATTATAAAGCATTATCAGTTTTAAAAGCTATGCTTTACCGCATTCCCCACATAACCATAATTAAATGGATGGACATGCCTGTGTTCGATACAGAAGATTAAGTTTAATTACTGCTTTGTACTATGAAAAAAAAAATATTTTGCAGGGTTGGGGTGGCGGTGAGTGGCAATATATGCAAGCATGGTGCTAAATTTCAGCCTTCTGAATGCATAACTTTAACCCCCTGCAGTTGGCAGATAACATTTCTGAAGTTGTTGAGATATTAAAGGGGTGGCAGTTTATTATGAAACCATTTATATTTTGTAAAACTGTTAACAAGATTTGTGTTATCTGCACCATGCAACAGGAAAGCTGCTGCAGAATCCATAATAACTTCTTACTATGCATGCCAAATTGTTGGTGAAATTGGCAAAGAGAGGAAAGAATCAGAAAATGATATTAGTAACTCCATTCAGACAGCCTACATGAGTTGAGAGCCAAGTTACCCAACCCTCTTTGTACTGTTGCTTGATTAAATTCATACTACATCATCAGCCCATCAAACATTCAAATTAGCACAGACTTCAGTATTATACCAAATTCTTGGAGTTGAACAGAACACGAGGTACATGCGCGGCTGGTTCCAAAACATGAAATTGTGCTTTTTTTATGTGCTTAACACACATTGATCTACCTACATTTAACCAAAGATTCCTCATATGACAATGTAAATATATTAAACTATATAACATGTGCATCTATCTATATCTATACGTGTCCTTGTATATATAACTATATAAGTGTATATATAACTATATAAGTGTCATTGCACGAATAACTGTTTCAAGTCATTCTTCCCTCACTCCTTTTGCTCTGGTACAGATCCTAAAAGATGTCATTTGTCACCAGCTTCCATTCTCTACAGTCATTTGAAGTGTTAAATGCATCACAGTGAGACCCTTCATAAGGTGACAATATACAAACAGGGAGATAATATATTGATAGACAGAGAAATTGTAACTCTTAAGTCTAAACAGAGCTGACATGCTATTGGAAAAATTATTTAACCCTTTTTGAAACAGGGACCTTGTGATGTTATAAAGCTGGCAATGTACACCATCACCAGCAAGACACTTACAAAAGTGCTGAGCTCCTTGTACATCTTGTGCTTTCATAGGGACAGTATGAATGCTTAAAAGACCATGCTAAATATAGTTTAAGATACACAGCACTTTACAAAATTTATCTCAAAGAATGGAATTTAAAAACTTTCCTTACTAAGTTTCCCTGTTTTACGCCACAAAACTGGTCAAGCAAGAAAGAATGGCGGGCACATAAGTACGAGAAAAATTCTGGACTGAAACACATAACAATAATGAGACAGATTATGCATTGGGATTGCATTTACAATTCCCAAGACACAAACCAATGTGATTTGAATTAAAAGATGAAAATTAGTAATTTAGAGTTGAGACTACATTTATAAATCTGAAGACTATACATGCCCTCTAGACATCCAGTCTTGGAGAAAGGAGACAATGCTGAGCTACAGCAAGTCATAGCTATCACCTCCAACCTCCACCAACAGCTGTAACATCTCCAAAGGAGTGAGAGCAGCAGCACATACACAGCACTCCTGCCTGGACTGACCAGATTTAATAGCTTGGAGTTGGTTCCAGATAGATTATGTCATTAAGATAAATACAAGAAAAGAGACAGAGACGCAGTATGTCACAGCTGCATGCAGACACAGGCTGGAAATACCTCAGAGACTGCAGCATTGTCTTCAGCACCCTCTGTTGTAGGAAAGCTGATAGTCAAATAGTATAACTTGAGGAAGGACATAATGACCACAATAAGAGCCTTCTCCTATGCTCTTCAGCATGTCGGTCATTGTCACCCACTGGTTTATTGTTAGACAATTAATCTTGTTCCTAATACTAAGTTTTACACATAGACATATGTGTAAACATCAGTTTAGCAAAATCCCCAACTCTAGAACTGACTACTTTACTGCCGCCATGATCACAAGCCCCTCCAGAGCCTCAGTGCTTCTAAGCCTCGGACTTTTTCAGGTTCTGCATGCACAGAATTTACCAGTAATCATCTTTTCTCTTCTCTGTATCTGTGATACCTGTTTTCAGCTAGGTCACATTTCTGTTCTGTATTTTCAACACTAAGGAAGGTGTTCTAAGATTGCGGAGGTTTGCAATGTGCTACCTGAAATAAGATAATCACACTGGAAACTTGACTATAGCGGGGCTGTTCAGGTTAAAGATTAAAGATTTTCAGATGATACTTTACAATAAGTTTGTTTAAAGCATAGCACTGACATTCACTGCGCTAGAGATAATGACAGTGTTACTAAAAAAAAAAGAAAAAAATGTTATCTCCTAACATTTAAAAAATTTTTACACGTTCCAAAGTAAAGAAATCATGTTTTCATATATACCTATTGAAAGGATCTGCCTACTAAAAGCTAAAATGTTGCCTCAAACTTTAAAAAGAAATAACAATTAAGTAGCTGTCTATATCACCACCAGATATGATATTGCCACAGTGATTTTTTGAAGATTTACTAGAAGCAATTGAGTTCTACAATTACTGTTGACTTTCTGAATGCTCTGACTTGATCAAAATCTTGATTTGAATTATTCTTTTAACACCATGAATAGCACAATGTCAAAACTAAATGAAGATTCCCTTTTTAGACTGTGGCCAAGTCCTTTTTTTTCCAACTCAGATTAGAGCTATAAATTCCTGCAGATGAACATAGCATGCTTGACCCAGAGGTCCTTGTCTCTTTTAAAGCTGTAAGTATATCTAAGCTCTTGTCTCAGCAACATGGATTGATGTAGTTGTACTGGAGTTTCCTAGACATTTCTACATGCTGTGAAATACCTGTGGGAAGCTCTTTTTCTTTCCCCAGAAAAGGCTAGAGGAACTTTCAAAGAAAAACATTCCTCCAAACCATCTTTAAGCATTCACACTCAAAAATTTGGTATCCAAATAATCAAGTACCTCTCTTCTTGTCTTCCTTTGTAAAAAAAGCTTAGACAACATTTTTTTTTTCAAACTGTAAAAGTGCTTGAGAAAAAATATTTTAAATTTTAATTTAAATGCACTAAAACGTATTGGTAGTTTCTCTCTTCTGGTACAGTTATAGAAATACAACTTGTTTCTTCAAACCATTTAGTTATATTGGTATGAGGAGGTTTGTATTGGTAGAGCTGTATTTAGACGTGAAGGAAAAAGATGCCTAAGCAAATGAGAAGTGGATGTCACTGGTTAGCCATGTTGGTAGTAAGTCATACCATACCTAATACTAGCACGCTTTTAAAGCTATCAAGTCTCAGTGAGGACCAACTCTTCTTAGAACTAACATGAAAAAAAAAATGACATAAACTAGAACTGTATTACCGAATAGCTTCCTGCACTGCAGCTACAGAATTTGAATAACATTATCACAGTAAATTGCAGACACTGATCACTTTCCATAGCATGTGCTAAGCTTACAGTATACCCAGGATGGAAACCGGTAGTACCAGTAAATCTTTACTTCTCTCAGTTAGCACAGCTGAGATTATTTCTTACCCAACTTTACTACCTAGGCACACCTCCCCCTCTCCAGTAACATGCTGATTTTCAGACACATCTGCTTGTGTTATTCTGATTGGGTTCATCTCAGCAATCTCCCAAGAACTGGTTTCCAGATTTAGTTCATGGAGGTATAAGTTTTCCTAGGCAGCATGTTTATGCATCTATTGCTTCAGATACTAAGTAGAAATACAGCTGTGGAGAATATCTGAGTATTTAAACAATAAAAGGCAAACTGAAAGTTAATCATGGAACAGAAGAATCAAGATGTGCAAAGGTGAGGAAACAGTACTAGCAGCACCTGTGGGAAGACTACTAACACCTGTGTTCTCTTAGGTAATAGAATCGTAGAGTACCCTGAGTTGGAAGGACTCCACAAGGATCATTGACTCCAACTCCTGGTTCCACACACGACTACCAAAAAATCAGACCATATGCCTGAGAATGTTGTCCAAATGCTTCTTGAACTCCAGCAGGCTCAGTGCCATGACCAGTGCCATGGGGAACCTGTTCCAGTGCCTGAGCACCTCCGGGTGAAAAACCTTTTCCTAACACCCAGCTTGACCCTCCCCTGTCCCAGCTCCATGCCATTCCCTCGGGTCCTGTCGCTGTCCCCAGAGAGCAGAGCTCAGCGCCTGCCCCTCCACTCCCCTCGTGAGGGAGCTGCAGGCCGCCATGAGGCCTCCCCTCAGCCTGCTCTGCTCTGGGCTGAACAAACCAAGGGACCTCAGCCACTCCTCATACGTCTTCCCCTCTAGGCCCTTCACCATCTCTGTAGCCCTCCTTTGGACACTCTCTAATAGTTTTATGTCCTTATATTGTGGTGCCCAAAACTGCACACTGCACTCAAGGTGAAGGCATACCAGCACAGAGCAGAGCAATCCTTTCCCTCAACCAGCTAGCCATGCTGTGCTTGATGTACGCCAAGGTAGAGTTGGCCCTTTTGGCTGCCGGGGCACTGACTCATGTTCAACTTGATGTCAACCAAAACCCCCAGATCCCTTATTTGATGTCAGCCAAAACCCCCAGATCCCTTTCCACAGGACTCTCTCCAGCCTCTCATCCTCCAGTCTGTATGTACAGCCAGGGTTGCCCCTTCCCAGGTGCAGAATCCAGCACTTGCTCTTGTTAAACGTCATAATGTTAGTGATTGCCCAGCTATCTAATTTGTCAAGATCTCTCTTCAAGGCCTATATATAGTTTATAACCATCACCTTCTGCAAGACAAGTGGGCTGCTGCCCTGCTTATGCGAGGAGCGGGATTACATCTGTGATTTTATAGCAGGAATTCTGGTTTCAAGTATTTCAAATTTAGGGCAGGTGCTTTTGTATATCCATGACTTCAAGGCTGACTATGTTCTGAGTCATTTTTTGTAAACCATCTCTACACCAGAAGACAATGTGTTACTAGTAGGTTTGTTAGATCTAACACAGCACAGCCAAAGTAGCTAAACTAGTTTTTGGAAGAGGAGCTCAGGATGCAGTTCTGAATGCAAAAATCACATAGAAGTAAAATGAATCAGGACATCTTTGTTCTCTTCAGAGGGGGCTTTGGATCAAGTGCATACAAAAACTCAGTATGTATGTGGTGAGGTTAGGGTTTTGTTGCTTGTTGTTGTGTTTGTGGTTTTGGTCATGTTTGTATTTTTATAAAGGATACCAATGTCCAAGAAAACCTGACATAAAACCTAGATTAATCTTTCTAACTTTTTGACTGAGTATTTCTGTTACAACAGAAATTCCCCTCTTTTACTTAGGGAGTCTTCTCTTTGGTACTTAACTGGAAAGAAATTTTTAAAATTAATGGCCTCTAAAAGAGGGAAAGAAGTTAAGCCACACTTTAATTCTTCTCTGAATGAGAGTTACCAGTCTTCAGTGAAGTCTTCAGAAGAAATAGTACCAAGCAATTATCCTACATATATTTCTTTAAGTAGTATTTGCAACTTTCCTGTAGCTGAACGTATACAATAACATTTAAATTCTTCATTCGATATCCACATAAGCAAATGCCTTGAAGGTCTGAAATACTTATTTGAATGATGAGAATTTTATATCATATCAACAGTCTTTTACACATACTTTTAATGGTGTGCCTTCCAAAGGCACCTTACAAGGTCATTCTTCAAATACACAGCTTCTTCGGGACTCCTGACAATGGTCTGCAATGAAGGTATTCTTAGGGATTCAGATTATATACACTTCTTATCACAAAGAGAAGTGGAACAGGAAAGCAATCACAAATCCCTGCAAACCTATCTATTCACATGCCTAGAGCAGTTTCTCATTGACTTCTGAAGTCATTTATAATATGTTCTGTGCCTTATCAGGTGCACTTTTTTAAATGATACAGTATTTTGGACACAATACAGTACACATCTTGTATGTATATTTTGTTGTTCATTTATTAAATAATAAGATGGATGAGAGCATCTCCATAAGCTGTGCTCCTATCTACTCCTAGCATTCTTATTTTGACAGATGAATGAGGCATAAAGGCTGTAAGCAGAAGGAGCACTCTTTAGTAATCCACTAACCAGCAAGGATTATGCCCTTCCCCAGCAAATGAAGTGACAAGTGTGTACTAGTCATTGATAAGCAATAAGACTGACATTAGGCAAGTTCCCTTCTTACTCCTTCTCCTACACCAATAAATATTGAGTGGAATTATTACATTAACAACAACAACAACAAAATCTATATTTCTTTAGGCACCTAAAATGTATGTAATATTCATGCTTATCTGCATCACCAACCTGACATCTGTGATCATTCTTCATCACTGGAATACAATTTGAATGAAATTCACTGCAAAATTCACAAAATGATAATTTGTTGTCTAAAAAAAAAAGTAGAAAGTGTTGAGTGTCTCAGCTCTGTTTCCTCCATCATGAAAACTTAGCAAATAGATTGACCCTATTTTACAATTTCTCTGTAAATATGTCATTTTAAAATGTAGGTGGGAAATCTTTGTATATGTACCAAAATAGAAAACATTATTTCATCTCTTTCTTCTCAGTTTTGGTACTATTACCCTGGTTATCAAAGAGCTGTCCCTAAACCATAATCATGCCTTAAGTTCATGAAAACAAGGGAAGAGTCTGGTCAAGGGGCTAAGAAGGTGGAACAATACCTTATTTCACCTTCAGTGCAACCAAAGAGTCAAAGCCTATTGCTCAGACCTGAATGGACGGTCCATGGTTGCAGAAGAAAAGTAGGCTTTTGACAAATAAGCAGCTCCGGCAAGGGAGCTGCATGGAAACACGAAGATAAAGCTGGAGGTAAACCTCTTCCTTTGCCCTTCTAGGTTTGATCAGTCAACTCTTACTATGTGTGAAGAGAATCCTCAATTATTTGTTTTATAATACACAAAATAAATAGCCAGCACTGATGAGGACTACTAGATTAGTCATTAATATGCTCACCACACCCAAAGAGTCTTTGCTGGACAAGCAGTTGTCAGCCAGACAAGGAAGGGTTGGTCTTCACTGCTCCTTTGAGCGGGTTGACCCTTGAGGTTGCTGAGTGGGCAGTTTCCTATTCCTTGCTTTCTCTGTTAGAATTTTGTACCTTTTCATGTCAACATTTTTCCTTTTGAATCCTTGAACTGTTGCCTACCCCCATCTCAACAATCTTACTTCTGTCTGCAGTTTTATCTTTCTTATCTTACATGGCTCCAGCCTACGTGCTTTCTCTCAGCTCTCTCTTTACCTAGCAGTCTGCATAGGAGTATGAGCCAAGATTATGCAGGTGTGCTGAATCAGACCTGGCCTTGGATTATAGGCAACTCAGCCCCAAGAAGAGAGTAATAAGGGCCATAGAACAAGAGGGGTTTGCCCCACTTGTCCTGCATTTGGCTGGGATAGAGTTAATTTTCTTCACAGGGGCTGGTATGCGCTGAGTTTAGGATTTGGAAAAAAAAATAATGCTGATAACACTAATAATGCTGATGTTTTAGTTGTTGTAGAGCAGAACTTACATTTAGTCCAGGACTTTTCAGCTTCTCATACCGCCCTCCCAGCAAGGAAGTGGAGGGTGCACAAGGAGATGGGAGAGGACAGAACAAGGACAGCTGACCCAAACTGGCCAAAGGGATGTCCCAAACCACATAGCACCATGCTGAATGATAAAACTCTGGGAGCTGGCCAGGGAGAGTCTGGCTACTGTTCAAAGACAGGCTTGTCTTTTGTCGGTGGGTGGTGAGCAATTGCATAGTGCGCCACTTGTGTTGTATTGTTGTATATATATATTTATCATTATTATTAATGTGCTTATTGTTATTTTCCCTTTCTTCTTAGTCCTGTTAAATTGTCTTTATCTCAACCCACAAGCTCTACCTTTTTTTTTTTTTTTTTTTTGATTCTCTTCCCCATCCTGCCAGGGGTGGGGGAGGAAGGATTGAGCAAATGGCTGTGTACAGCTTAGCTGTTTTCTACGTTAAACCAAAACACCACTTAATCAGGAATAAGAACTTTTCAGTTTGAGGAAAGCAGAACATTGCGAAAAAGTGAGGAAAGAGGAAGAGAAATTTCTAGATCTCATCACAAGGGCTGGACTTTCAGGTATCCTCACCCTGCTCTCTTATGTGTGGTTTCTGCATCCTTGCTAAACATGGCAAGCAGTAAAGAAGGAATGCAAAGAATCATAAGGAGAAGAAGAACCTGTCTAGCACTGAAACTGAAAGCTCTGCTATATAGCTCATGCTACATTCTCTCAAGCAACAAGTGATAGAAGAGGAAATGGCCTCAAGTCACACCAGGGGAGATTTAGGTTGGGTATTAAGAAAAATTTCTTCATTGAAAGGGTTGTGAGACATTGGAACAGCCTGTCCAGGGAAGTACTTGAGTCACCATCCCTGGAGATATTCAAAAGACATGTCAATGTGCGTAAGGACATGTTTTAGTGGTAGACTTGGCAGTGCAAATTTAACAGCTGGACTTGATGATTTTGGAGGTCTTTTCCAACCTAAATGACTCTATGATTCTGTGGAGAAAATACTAGCTAATGTCCCAGTGATAGCATAATGTCCCAGGTCTCACAGCTTGTTTAATTGAACAGGACCAGCACATCTCCCACACAGCTAAATAATGGAGTCGTGAGGCCAAAAGAAAGATCACTTTCCAGATTTTCTCTACCAACATTAGGAATTACCAATGTCCTGTCTCTGGCACTTGCAAGGGATATATTGAGCAAAGGATTCAGTCCTGATCCTTTGAAGAGCTGTGCTGACCAGGTATCCCCAGGTGAGAAGTTTATGATCTGCTTCTCCTGTCTAACAGTGGGGCTATTGCATTGCATGTCATGAGTGACATTTTTACTCGTTGGTCGCAATCTTGAGATCAGGCAAAGTAAGAATAAGATACAGGGTAGCCTGTGCATGCTCTCACTGTTGAGACACGCAGGCTTGGTTCAGTTGCATTCACAAAGAAGAGCCAAAAGCCTATGCTAATTGATCATCATTGCAAGGAGCCTTTACACAGTGATCAACAGATAAATGCCTACTAATACAACAACCCATTGTTATCTAGCCAAAACACACATGGAACCATGTGTGTGTAGATGTGGTAAAGGGTGACAGCAGCAGTATTAAGTAACACAGAAGTTCTCTGCCTTTGGGGAAATTCCAGGGTCAATGTAATTAGCTTTGGAACACGGATTACGCTGCTGCCACATTGCCACTTTAACAGGTTTGAATAGGAGCTGTTGAATAATTTTGTATTTTAATGTACATGAAAATGCTGGAAATATTAATTTAAGAAAGAGCACATCATCATCATTTTAAAAGAAAACGTCTTGTTATTAATGTCATCCATAGAAGAACCTTAATAATAAATAAGATCTGTTCTATTTTTTTCCCTTGTATTAATTGCTTTTTATTTTAAAAATAATCTATACCATTTTATCCTCAGTAAGGCAAATTTTTAATTAATAGTTGCATGCAAATGCACACACCCACCACATTATAAATTTGACCTCAGGAACTTAAATTGTTTCATTATGTATGTAAGTTTTATTTAGGTTCTAGAAAACAAATCACATTTTTAATTACAAGTTATCAATATTTTTTTTTCCATATGACTATATCAATATTTCATCCATTTACAAAATTTGCAACCTGCAATTAACATATGTTTTTATTTCCAAAATGAAAGTTGGATGGGTGTTGGGTTTTGCACAAGATATAAAAGCTGAGGTTCTGGACTAAGAAATCAGGCTGCACTGCCTTAATTATTTAGTTCAATGATTTGCATTTTTACTAGTAAAAATAGGTTCTCTCTCTTTCTTTTCTTTTACCAGCTGTAGGTATTCTATTCAAATCTAGTGTCTCCTCTAACAAGCAAACAACATAAAATGGAAAACCCAGCAGGTATGTCAATGAAACAGAACTTACCTTAATTACAACAAATTTTTATGGGGCTGTAGACAATGATACAATTCTTTCCTTCCATTTTCTCAGGGTTATAAACAGATCTCAGATTTCTTTGTTGACTCAAAAACTAGCATTTAGCTTAGCATCAAGATATGACATAAAAGCGAATTGGTCTTGCTTCAGCTAGAGAGTCTGTTGGTAGAAGATTGTTCTTGTCTTTAACATTTTAATGCTTTTCTTCTATGCTTGCATTTTTTAAATGACACACAGAAAATCCCTGCTCTGAAACCAGACTACTGAAGTAAAACATAAATAACAATAATAACCATGGGATATTGAAAGAGTGTATGATGATAAAAATAATATCTTTAAGGGTGTCACAGAAAGAGAGTCTTTTTCTACCCTGAAGTACTCTTGACTATGTTCCAGCCAAATACTTAGTTGTCTGTCAAATTAGGTGCTTTTAGTCAAAAGGCATATTCTTAAAATACTGACTCTGCTAATTCCTATTCCTGTCACTCCTGACTCTGGGATGTTCTCTATGTTTTCTCTACAGTTTTCTGACTGTCTCAAGCTATGATCCTCATGGGACATAATCACTGCAGTTGAAAGATGAGGTATCAGACTCATGATTCATGAACTGGGCTTTAAACACTCTGTCATGATACCACGTGTCCTCCCATCAACTTTTCTGCCCACGGAGCCAGAAAAGAGATCCAGGCCTCTACAGAACATTTGAAAGACACAGAATGTAAGCCACCCCGGGAACCCATCACTGGTTTTTGCTATCTTAGAAATAATTTATGATGATGTTATTTTGTAAGCATGTCAGCATATGACATTGCCTTGTTCTACATCAGGATCCTGAGATCTTAGCTATGGTAAATCTGAAAGGAAAGGTACATCTGAAAGTAAGGGCTGTCCCAACCAACAGTGCAACACATTTATGGAAATGGCCTTTTGGGATCACTGCATACCACTACTCATGCCAAGTTAGAAAGAAATCCACACAGCCCTGTGAAATATAGTTTTCAGTTATTCTAATAGTCTATTAGTTATTCTATACTATTCAGTTATTCTATACTAGTAGTTATAGTTCAGTTGTTCTATTATACTTTAAAGGTCACTTAAGGGCAGTTGGATTTTTTCACCTCCTTCAGTAGGTTTAAGATTTGATCCTTACTATTTTGATGGAGCATTTTAAAACTGTACACCTAACCTGGTCTTTATCCACAGATGACCTCTGTGCCATTAGGTATGGTTGTATGGATCAATGAGAGCATTTATTTTTCCCACAACATATCTTAATCTCTTTGTAGATAGAACAGTTTTAGACCTTCCAAAATATTTTTTCACTTCTTTTAGTACAAAAATACGTAGAAAAAATTACACATCATATTCCACCAATAACAATTCAAGCTTCACCTTATCATGATGATGAATATAATCATAAGAAGCCCTAGAACTGAGCTGGAAAGAAAATGATCCCTAATGCCCTTTGGAAAAAATATCTTTCACTCTTCAAAGCTTCCATTTACAGGCAAAGGCAATCAAATGGCTTTTTGGGGGAAAAACATGGTGTCTAAGAGTGATCTCCCCAATGTTGTTTCAGTTTTGCAGCAATACAAGATGCATCATTTTGCACTGAATGTGAAACACTACTGAATTTAACAAATCTTAGCTCTCTATGCTTTGAATTTTGCCCTCTGTATATAGATTAACTTAGGCCAAAACCTTAATATAAGGACGACTTATCAAGCCTATCTGAGATGTGGTGCTGGATTCTGGTTCACTCAGCCAACGCAAAAAAGAAAGTGAGACAAATCTAATTCATCACGTGCATGCCCAGGAGACAACTGGGGTCATGGGGTTTTTGTTTGTTTTCTGAGGTCAGAAAGATGCAATAGTCGCGTATAGAAAGACAGAGTCAAGAGACCTAAAGATCTCCCAGTCAAATAATATCTGTGCTAATCAGTTTGCTGATTTTTAATTTTCTTCCTCTTGAAAATACATGTAGGTATAAAAATGTAAATGTGGAGATTCCTGACAAACACAATACTACACGATGCCAATCAAAAAGGAAATGAAATTGTACATGAAGCAGAAGAAGAAAATTCCCCTTGACATTATACTGTAGGAAATGATAAGAGAGCTATAATTACATTATAGAAAGAGATGTAAGTTTTCTGTTTTAAAAGTGATGAGAATAAGACATTAAAACCTCGCAGATGGGTGACAGATGACATAAAATAAAATTAGGTGTATGCTAATCTAACATAATGTTAGGTTGCTGTTATTGTACTATGACTTCAGTATTGCATGCAAAAAAAAGCTGAAGTGACCAAAATGGAAATGGCAGTAAATTATAATTTACATGATTGACTGATTCATTTTGTGTCCTTGGGCAAATTGTTTAAGGACTAGTTTTCAAAAGGTCAGATGTGCAACTAGGCATGTGAAAATGTACTCCTGTTTTCACATGTAATATATGATGGGAGGGAAATTTTTGTGGGCAAATGACCAGCTTTTTGCCTGAATTCAGTGCGTACACTTGAATCAAAACTAAATAAAACTCCAGGATTTAGCACACTGCATAGATTGCAGAAAAATGCAGTCATTTGGAAAGACTGTAATATTAAATGTCTATGGTCAACTTTCATTTCAAATATTTCCTTTTTTTTGTGGAGCATTCCTACTTAGGTACTTTTCAGTTCCTCGTTCTATTAAAAATAGTTGAATATCTGATTATTCTCCTACTAGTTTTTAATATGATCCAAGTTTGCTTTGTATTTACAGAAAGAAAGAAATGTGTAGAGATTTGGAATAACGTGTGTGCAGCAGAACTTGATAAGAATATAAATTAAGTTTCTGGCATCATCACTACAGGAAGCAACAAAAAATGTTTGATGACACAGGAGGGTCTTCCCAGTCCTTTAAAGGCCTAAATCAAAGGTATTATCTGTACTGTACATGTCTACAGCTCCTGTTGTGTTAGGTCATACTCTTAAATAGTTATTTAGCTGTACCACTGGACTTCGAATCACAGTAATAACAGAAATATCTTATTTTAGAGGAGATGACTGAAGCTGACTATATGCAAAGTGCTGCAGCTAGGAAGATGGAAAAAATAAAAGAAAATTTACTTTTCATTGGTTTTAAGTTAACGGTGTCCACAAATCACACAAGATGAACTGAGCCATACTGTCTTTCTAACAGTTACAAAGCTATTACTGACTCAATTTACAGCTGAGAGGGGTTAATGTAACTCCCCATGCTGTCCAGTTACTTGAAAATTATCTTTCTCAGTAAGATTTTGGAGTTCACACTTAAGGAACTCTCTGCTTTTGCAGGACCTATGTGCCTATATTATTTTCCATACTGTTAATTTTATGCTTAAATTCTGTAGTTCATTTTCTTTAACAAGCACTACCTCTGGGAGCAAGTCTTTAGCTGTTAATTCCAAACCCATGAGTATCTTTCTCTTGAGTATTTACTGGAGGTTTCCGTTATAAACGCTTTTAAAGTTGCACTATGATATAGCCTAACAGTGCTAATTTTGACCTGGATAGTTGGCAAGGTATATGAGCACCTGATTTTGAAGTACTGGAATGTGATTTTGAACATGGGAACAGTTCTAAAACAGTTCTGGGCACCCTGGGATCCAGTCTGGGGTATGCGCACATGGTCTGGGGGGTATGTGCACATGGTTTTGTCCATATATTTAGTGTGAAAATAGATTCTTCTGCCCTAGCCAATTAGGTTCCATTTTTCTGTGATTTAAACGCTGAACTGAGAAATAGGGAATCCAGGTTAAGGTTCAGACTGTGACAGATGGCTTTTGAAAAAATTAATTGAAAGGTGAAAGGCAAGAGCTACTTGTTCTTTGGTAAACTGCACTCCAGGGTAATCATTAGAGGTTTTTCCTCTTTGGCTGGTGTTGTTCTTTCTCAACCTGCTTGAACCATTGTTTCCCAAATATAAATCAGGTACATGGAAAAGCATTCTAGGGTAACAGGCAGAAAACATGAGCAAAATCAGGAATTTAAAAGTTTACATTTGATACAAAGAGGGATAAGATCTACTGAAGTCTTACTGTTATATATGAGTATGCACAGTTTCTCCTAGCCTCTTTGCTGAGGTGGGTGCAATGCTTTTGGATTGGTGAGTAGAAAATCTTTTTTTGCAGTCATTAATACAGTTGTGGTATCCCAATGGGGTTGAAGGGTAGAATTTATGTCAAAGCTGGGAATATCTCAGCCTTTTTACATAGATGTATAAAAATTGATGTAATTTTATATGTGGTACCATCTGCTTTTTATGGGTTTTGTCTTCTCTGGATGTTTTTGTTTTAATTTATTCTCCTTGGGGAATTCATTTCTTTAATGTTGAGCTTGTTAATAGGAAGAAAAAAAATGTTGTATATGTAATACAGATAAATTATACACCCAATTGCATAATATAGCAGTTTGAGTGGATTTATTTTTTTTTTCTGTCAAGAGGCATAACTGAAATGATCTGATTTTCAGAAGCACCTAACACCCCAAGTCGCACTGTCTACCAAGGAAATTTTGCATTGCCCAAGAATCAGTTCCCTGATTGCTACATTATGGGAAGGTTATTGACCTTACTGACAACATTCACCTTCTCTTTCAGCTCAGAGTACACAGCCCACCTCACAATCAATCTCTCTCTCATATTTCTGCCCATAGCAGCAGGCATTATTGCCTGATGAGAACATTGTAATCAAACTACACCAGCGTCCTCCAAACCTTGAACCAGTGCCCAGGCTGTGAGGCTGGTGCCTCTGCTAATTAACTACTCTAAATTTAGCTGTCAACATTAATTAGGAAATCCATTGTCTCCAAATATGTGACATGATAAAAGGAGACAGGAAAAGCATATAGGAAAGCATAAAGCTTCAGCTTTGGGTTTTTGATGAGCTTCAGCTTCACATCAGTGGAAGTTAAGGATGCTTAGTTCCTGGTGGGATAGGGTGCAGCACTACTTTCCCACTTCTACACTGCTTAATTCCTGCATTCTGATGAGTTCCTTTTTATTTTCTAATTCTGTAAACACACAGGAAGAGAAATAGAAAGGAATAATGTATACAGTCATTTTCTACTAACAAACAAGAGACGTTAGCTGCACAAAGTTTGTTCACGTTGGGACCTGCAAGAACCTCTGCAATCATTAAATTGAAACTAACCTACACACAATAGGACAGGTAACATGCAGGCCACAGCAAGAAGCAAACCACGTCTAGGATCTTAAGGTCTGCCCCAAGCTCCCTCCTACCCTGCTGTACCATCATTAGTTCATGAACAAGCCATTTCAAAACTAGCTCAGACTGTCCTGTCATCTACCCTTGAGATTCATGTGAAGATGTACATGAAGATGGACTGAGAAAAAGAGCAAACTACTCCAAAGAGCCAATATTAAACAAGACTTTAGCAAGGCCATTTGGTAGGATGTCTCATAGCATCCCTATAGCCATACTATTGAGATATGGACTAGATAAATAGATGATTACTTGAGTGGGAAATTGACTGGACCACTGGGTTCATGGGGCTTTTATCAGTGCTACAAAATCCAACTGACAGCCAGCTACTGGCTGTTGGCATCTCCCAGGGATCAACACCAGGGTCAGTACTGATTGTTGACTCCATTAATGACCTGGAAAATGGGACGGAGCACACCCCCCACAACTTTAAGGATGTTAACAGACTTGGAGGTAATATTCAAATGCTAGGGCGTAGCTGCTATTCAAAGACAGCTCTGCAGGCTAATATCGAGAATGTACTTCTCAGAGTTGCAATGGGATGGGATGAGAAGCAATGGCCACAGGCTGCAGCAAGGGAAATTCTAATTGGCTATGAGGGAGGAAAAAAGGTACCTAATGAGAGTAATGAGAGCTGGAACAGGTTTCCCAGAGTATTCAACACACAACTGGACACAACCCTGAGCAACCTGCTCCTGGTGACCCTGCACTGAGCAAGGAGATTTGACTAGATGACCTCCAGAGGTGCCTCCCAACCTGTAATTTTATGGTTGAGGGGGAGGAGTTTTGACTCCTCCAGTGACATTTGCTCTGCTCTAGGACAATGTAAATTTAACACATTCATTCAAAAAGGTTGGTGACATTATATACTAATCTTGAAAACAGAATTTTCAATTGGAATATATTGTTGTTCAGAATGTTTAAAATATAGCAAGAATTTGTACTTGGTTAGTGTTGGTGAGATACCTTGAAACAGTTACAGTGGAACAAAACAGGTGCACTGAAGTTTATCAGAGATGAAATAATTCTGCTGTGTCTCCAAATAAAACAAAACAAGATTGTTTGTGAAGATTTCGCTCATACTAAAACATTTTTTCACTGATTAAATAGTTGTTTATTTGTCTAAATGTGGGCTTTCTCAATAAAATCATTAAATGTTTTCTTTAGAACAATAAAAAATCTTACCAAATTCTAGCCTTCTCAAATGTGCAAGATAGTTTTGCCATGGAGCTTTGTCGTTATTAGGCTTATATGACCAAGTGACTTGCAAAGTTAAGTAAATTGTTTGCGGTGATCAAAAGAATGGAAGACAGTGAGGAACTTAAAGATAGGCTAAAAATTGTGAAAAAAGAATTGAGACTAATTTATAATTGAGAAATTTATGAGACTAAATTTAACATGAATAAGTATAAAATAATACATACACTGAAAGCTGAATGGTCTTTGATATGTTACATCAATATAAAACATGATCTCCAATTTCAAGAGGAAGCTCTAAGAGAAAGCTCATTGTGGATGATCTTTAACATGCATGTAAGCCAGGTGCAGATGTAAAGAACTCACAGTCTGAGCAGTTATTTTGCCCACAAACAAGCTTTGTTGAGGCAAGCTTTCTCTGAATTCCATCCCCTTCTTATCCACTCACCGAAGCTTCTTCCATTTTTTTCTGTTGCATCTGACTCATCAAGAACTTTCAGCAGGAGAAGCTGATAAAGCTTGGGCACAAATTGTTTTCATAAGATGCTCCTCTTCTCCTGCTCTTACTATGGATAAGCTGACAAACATTTGAGACAAAGGAGTGTGGTAGAAAGTCATTCATGTATTTACTACTTCAATATGCAAGGTCATCTGTCTTATGTGATCTTCTTCAAATTACCTCACATTTACTGTGCACTGAGAAATTGCTGTTAGTCAGTAGTTTGCATTAGCTACTTCATAGTAATTGACCCTATTCTTACCTAGGGTAACTGCAAGGTCATTGGAACTGACCCATATACTCATATCTACTTACCTGTAAAACAGTTTTTAGAATATTTTCCTAACTCCTCTAACCTAGATTCAGGTAGTGCTGAATGCAATTTAAATGCAATTTATTTTTCTATGTATATGCATTTCTTTTCATTGACTCATTCACAGAATGGATTCTCACAGAAACCATTATTTCCACTGTATTTACAAAGTAGAAGTATTATTCCTCAATTCTTCTCACTTTAAAAAAAAAAAAAAAAGGCAAAAAAAAAGCATCGTTTTGACTTGTATCTGAAGTCCCTTCACTCAGGGGTACATCAGAAATGCAATTGTCAATCCATGAGATCACAGGTGAAAAGAAAAACAATTAAACTATTAAACTGTACCAGTTTGCTCGAGATCACAAGTGAAAAGAAAAACAACTAAACTATTAAACTGTACCAGTTTGCTCGTCCTGTTGATAGGAGTGATTCTTCTCATGTGGAACAATGGATATTAAGACATTAGTTCCTTGTGTTCAAGCAGTCTTTGGGAGTTTTGCCTGGCTGCAAATAAGTATGAAAGCAAATAATATAACAAAAATCAATGTCACACCTTAACTACTTTCCCCTCGTCTAGAATTTACACAAGTATTCCTGTAATTTATCTTCATTACCCTAACCTACTTATAACACGCTTCATATATTCTGACTTTTAGTGCAGATGATATTATTTTATGATCTGCTCATCAAGTCTGCTTTGAGGTTTAGCAGCTGAGCACTCCAAAAGTCTAAAATATATATTGTGAACAAACCACAAGGACAAGACAAAGGAAACAACTGAAACTGCTGTGTGCATGCACATGGGTACTACTTAAAACAGAAAGAGCTTGGAACACAGGGGAAAGACAACAAAGCTAATGCATATTTGTGATAGAATTTTTGGTTTCTCATAAGGATAGGAACTGAATTTTGTTGTTTTGTTGAAGGGCACTTTAACAGCAAAAATGATATTTAACTTCCAGAATGAGACTTGAATGTGATATGTATTTTATTTTAAGTCTCTGCAGACCAAACATCAATCATTCTGTTCATGTCTGAGAGGAGATGAAAGAGCAAACAATAGAGCAGAAGGATACTGAGACTAAAACCCTTCAGATGTGTTTGTGAATATACAAGTCTGTAAATATTGATGGTTCTTGGCAATAAAAACCCATTCCTATCAATTTGACTCCAGGGAACAGAGAAATTAAACTAGATTTCTAAAGCCTTCCAGCATTAATTGAATAATGAGATCAATTAACAGTGCCACTAAATTTTTAAGCGATCCTTATATATGTAATCACATTATCTCATACCTTCCTCCTTGTAAGCAATAAAGTTTCTCAGGGTAATACTAGTAGAAGCAGAAGTAACCAGACTTTACACATAGGAATCCACAGAAATGGGATTTTACAGGTAGGAAATTAATGAACATCAACAGAGTTTCTCCCAGTAAAACTTTGTTATTTGTCTTATAAGTCCTAGTGTTACAAAAGAACAAAGTAGAAGGGTTGATATTTCTCTTCATAAGTGTCTGTATTAGCCAAGTAATAATGGCTTTACTCATTCAAAACTCGTGTTAGCAGGAATGGAGCTTTTGCCTTCATGTGTTTTATGGATACGGATTTTGAATTTGGATTTATATCACCTTTGCAGTGCACCATAGCTAAGATAAAGGATATGCTGCCCTGAAATACATAAGTCTTCCAAGGGATGTCAATTCACTTCTCAGATACACGACTGTGTTTTACTGAGAGATCAGTGGGAGGTATAGGGCTGCCAGCACTGCTGGGCTCCCACTTTGACTGGAGGCTTTCAGGTCTCTCCCCAAGGAAGATGGTCCAACCTGTGTTGCCTTTCCCATCTTCCTGTGAAGGACAGTGAGGCAGAACTTTTTCATGCAAAAGGACCTCTTCTCTCACTGCCTGGCATAGCCCAAGCTTTTCGTCTTTCTTTTTCTGCAGGCACTGAGCTCTTCTGCCCTGCACTTGGAGTTGCAGCTTTTTCACTTTCCTTGTGACTGTAATGGAGAAGGGAGAAAATGAGAAAAGAAAATTTTGCTTGTTTGGAGTCAAGAAGTCAGTTGGTGGGTGCACAGATTGAGGGAAAATGAGATGAAGTCTCCGTTAAAGGTTGGGGGGAAGCCAAGGTAGGTGGGAACAGCAGCAGCCAAATCTTTGTAATGGTTTTAGATCAGGTTCATGCTGCAATCTAGGAGAAGCATGTAAATAGTGAGGGAGATTTCAGGGGTTGTAGTTTGAAGAACATGTTATATGGGGATAGGAAGCCTTAGTGGGAATTTGGGGTTAAACCACCACAAGGAGATGTTTCTAGGCATATACAGAAGCTTTAGTCTGGTCATCAGACATTGTTCTAAAGTCTTAACTACTGGAGCTTGGCCCAGGGTGCAGCTTGTAACAGATACAAATTCTCCTGTGCAAGTAATGGTCTCTGCAGTTTGTACTCTGGGCTGCCTTGGGTTGCTGTGAAATCAGAACCAATTTTCAACCTTGGAAAGGATCAGCTCTGTGCAAATTAGAAAGTCTCTTCTTTTGTCCAAAGATGTTGCTAGATGGGCAATTGTAACGAAGTGCTGAGAGCAGAATTAGCCTCTAGGAAGAGAATTAATCAACTGTCTCTGCAAATAAATTTGCTGGACTTCTACAATGGTAGGCAACATAGCAAGAGCTCTTTGAATTTACATTAAAACTACACTAATTCTTTAAACTAGTCAAATTTAATTGCATATTGTACTTTGTCATGCAAATAGCTGTGTTTTCTTAATATGTACTGGGGGAGAGAGGGAGAAAATTACTTCAGAACTTCCAATTAAGCATAACAAATGAGAATCAATGACATATTTTCAGTGCAGATAAGATCGGGAACATAATGTGTTCAGTAACTCTTAACTTTCCAAAATAAGCCATTAGAAGTGCAAGACACATTATGCATCCCAGGAATCTTCAAGAGACCTATTGACAGAAAAATATTCTCACAGAAGTTCTTTATATCGATTTCCATGTTTCATTAAATGCATTAAAATTCTGCTGGCAGTGAGTGCTTCACTAATGCAGTGATGGACATTCTATAAATGTGATAGAAAAATACAGATTTGGAGTTACTCCCCATCTGCACTTGCATGATGCTATGAACACATCCCTACACTTCATCTGTCCTGGGTGAAATCTGGTGACAGCAGAGTAACTAACAGCTCTGTACATGTGTTCAGTCTACCTGTGTATCAGTGTGTAGTTCTGCTTTTTAATTTTTATCTCCCACATGTGCTGAACAGAAAAAATTTATCATTGATATATTCGTTGGAGAGGAAAAATAGTGAAATTATAACCTCTCTCAATTTACTAACAGTATTGGTTTTGTAATGGAATCTGAAGTGAGTTTCAGTTGATTGACGTCAAGAGGGAACAAAAATTGTCACAGCACTGAAGGAAACAAAGAAAATCATAACCTGATTCTGAAAGAAGTAGTGACATGTTACAGCAAAAGTGAGAGCACTAGTGTACACGTTCCAAAAGGGTTATTTATTCAGATTTCTGAAGAAAACACCATACCTCTTTTTTTTTTTTTTTTTCTAAGATATGGAACTTCCTTTCTCATTTGATGCTTGTTATTTCGAGAAGGGCAGTAGAGCTCCAGTTATCTAGAAGGTACATGCTTGGCAGCAACAGAATGATTTTCCTTCCATATCCTTAGCTGGGGATGTGAATATTTACCATTTCTGTAGTCAATACTTAAGTTACCTCAAGTGATAATGAACATAATAATTAAAATTTATTATTTTTTATATATAACTGGAAAGAATTTCTGGAAGGGGGTATATTTTATGACATTTCAGTATTCTTACTGTGAAAATATTTTATAATCTATTTCTCTGTTCTTTTTATTAATTGTAGATCTTAAAACTGTCTTAAATATGAATTTTCCTCCATTTGTCATAGAAATTCACCAAATTAAAAAAAAAAAAAAAAAGAGAGAGAGAGAGAGAGAGATTTTTTATTATTATTCTTACTGTTTCCACTTCTTGGAAACATTTTCTGAATTCAGAATATATTGTGCCTACAAAAACATTTTTGGTTAAGAAAACAAGTAGTACAAGAAGCAATAGATATCAAATAAAAGTAACAATCTTTTAAAAGTCAAAAGAAGATATTTTCTTCTCAAAATCAAAGCAATAAATTGAGAACCACCACAGTAAATGTCCATCAGAAGGCAGTTTTTAATGAGAAATTAACTGGTCGAAAGAGGTGTTTTCAGTGAAAATGGAATTTCAGCAGCAATGCAGCACTACTGAGCGAGCTACAGGCCTGTGACTCTACATAGCACAAAGAGATGTTATTTACTGTAACAACCTGCACATTAAGTGCTGGTTTTAACTTCTGAACTCTGGCAGTAACACCATTCAGAACTTTCATTTCTCATAACAGCAAACCATCTGAATTAAAATACATATTGCAAATGGCTGCTGTGGTTTATTCCCTGAAGTTCTCTTTCCTGTTCACAGCAGGCCTCCAGAACTGGATGGACTTTCCTCATGGTTCAGGACTGGAGAAAGCTCTGGAAAGGGCTCTGGGGATTTAATGAGGGCCGTATGCTGAGTGCAGACATAGCTGTAGTTACCAGCATCCATCATTAACAAGTTTCAGTGCTCTGATTTACAGAATTTTCATTAAAAGGGTCACAATGAAACTGGTTTTGTTTGTTTGTTTGTTTGATAAAAAGAAGACAAAGGGGAAGTGTGAAGGGTAGTATTTATCTTTCCAAACTTTTGCCATTTATAAGTTAGGCATCTTACTCTAAACTCTTCGTCTCACCTTCCTCTACAGTCAATGAAGAGATGGAGGCACCTCCAGGGGAGATTCTTCCTACGTCTCCCAGAAGTGTGTGACATGCAGTGACATGTACTAGATGTGACTGTCTCTCTGCTGTGTCAAGACAGAGTCTTGAAAACTAGCTCCTTCTGGAGGTGTAATGCCTTACAGTTAATTTCAGGTATAGTGGACCCCTTGTAAGGTTTATCACAATAATTTTTGCTAAAATATTGTACTCTACCCTGACTTCCTTCTAAATTATTCACAGAAATAGAGCTAGATCCTTGAAGGGAAATAAACAAACAAACAAAATGCACACAGAAGTCTCAGACCAAGCAAATCAAACTTTATCCTAGGCTCATCATTTGCTTATGGACTTGTGAATCTATTTATCTGCCTATATGTCTATTTTGCCTACTCAGTGTAACCAAAAGCCCTCAATAGCAGCATCTGGGTATACTATCTTCACGCACCTCAGTGTTTCTGCACACTAAAACAACATAACTATATCATCAGAATCTGTGACTCTGGCTACTCACCTACTAATTTTTTGCAAGATCTTGAAAACAGCGTGGCTATTTTTAAAGGGCAGTGAGACAAAGCAGGCTTGGCTGCACTTGATTGCCCCAGGGAACAGTTCAAAAATAAATTTTCTTTTGAGGCAAAACCAGTCTAAGGCATTTTCACCCTCACCTGGCCTGGCTAATCATTCTTATTCTACTACAGATTTTGCTGCCTCCTTTAGGTGATAATGGCAGTGTTTGTGCTGCATCACTGACAAAATAGACTTTTATTCTGTCCCAGACATTTCAGCAATCCCAGTTACCGTGCTGCACTCATGTGGTGACACCAGCAAGATTGAGGGAGTAGAGTGGCTTAGGAGCAGTGTTCAGGAATCAGGCATCAAAAGGAGGATTCATTTTAATTGGCTTTGCTGCTGGAGGAAGATTAATGTTGTCATATACGCTGAGATGCATGTATGATCCTTGTGACACATTACAATGCACAATGGGCTGGTCTAGGTGGGAAGGGACCTTTTATCTGATGTGCCATCAGTCAGCCCTAGTTATACCTATCCTGTGGTTCCTAGAGATGGTATATCTAGTTTCAGGGTGCTTACACACACAGCCTGAACATATTCACCTCAGTCATGGTGATAAAATAAATTTCTCCCCCTTTAAATGAGCTCAAAGATTCTTGGAAGATGTCTTTAACCTGGGGATTTATGGTGGGCCAATATCTTTTATCCAAATATATCTAATTTCATGCCATATCAGGCATCATCCATCTTTATGCAACCAGCTGACATAAACACCGTAATGTGTTATGGTTAATTTGACAGAAATACAATCAGAGACTCATACTTGATCCGAATCCAGTCTGTCCTGCCGGGGGACCTGGAAACAAATAAGCTCAGTGTTAATAAACCAAGGCCTTTGTGCTGCCGTTTGACCTCGACGTGCTCTCAGGGGAATGAAGAATGAGCTCCCAATTGACTCTACACAGCAAAATTGGCCAACCCAGCCTGACCCCCCTGCCAGGCCAGCTGCAGCCAAACTGACTTCACTGGGAACCTCACTTTTAGCTAGCAGCAGACTCATTAATTTGTCTAAACAATCAGCTGGATTACAGCCATAACAGAAACAAAAATGAGACTGGCTTTTATACAGTGAAAGATTTCCACAAGGTTACAAGTTGTTTTTAACAACTATAAACCTCTGCTATTTAACCCTTGAGATTTCCAGTGACGTGCTAGCTTGCTCCTTCTCCTGCTGCAAACCCTTAAACCTGTTCTCACCAGCAAGTGTCAGGGACCACTTTGGAAGCCGAGGTATTTCTTAAAAGGAAGAAATATGGGGAAGGAGAGAACTTCCATCATAACACCCGTCTGTGCTTCTTTAGTGCCTGGTATCCAAAAGTCCCATTACGCTGGCAAGGCTCTGCAGTGCACAATATATTCTGCCTGCTCTCCCTTTTGTCCTTGACATGCCTCTTATATGTTGTGGGCTGGAGGGACTGATGAAGAGATAGCAACATCATTTTTATTCCAGCTGCAGATTTTTCCATTCTAGGGCAATACTTTGCTGCACATTAAGGGCTGCTTCAAGGTCCCTTTATGTTCCTCAGGTGGGTGGACCTCAGCACAAGCTTGAGTCCAGCCCTCAGAAAGCTTTGCAGCTTTGATTCACAATCTGTGGTTTGTGTCTGCTTGAACGGATGTTGTTTGGCTCCAATCCTGCTTTCAGTTTGAAAATTCAGTCTGAATTTTGCCTTAATCTCCCTGTTTGGTTGTGGCTGTATTCAAAGTCTAATTTAACAAACCCTATTTTGCTCTCTTTCTCTGACACATGTTTAACTCCATTGGATTAATGCTGAAGCCTAGACCACATCGATGTAACTAAGGAGAGGATGAAGCAGATGTTACTGGCTATGAGTACTTTGTATTGTACAACAAACTATCTCTGAAGCATTTTGGGTGTTGTTGCTGCAACTAGTAAAGATGAGTGTCATCATCAGACAGTACCTAGGAGATCTGTGCTTTTAATTAGGAACAGTCTGACACTTCATTAAAACCTGTTCCATAAATCTCTTTATTTACAATAATTTATGATTCTTTTCTATCTTACTCACCCAATGTGTAGTCTGCATTATACCCAGGGAAAATATGAAAGGCTTTTTCCTGTCAGCAAAAGGAATGTGTATCCTTGCAGTACAGCAATGGAAAAAAAATGTATATATATATATATATATATATACATATATATATACACATATATATATACAATTTGCAGTGGTAGAGGAAATTCTAGTATTTTCATATGTTCACAGCTGTGCTGTAATTCCTCTTTTTGGTTTTAAAAATGACTGCAGTACATTGAACCAGAAATGTATTGCTGCTTCCTAAAGCGACTAGGCACATTCCATAGATAAGAACTTTCCAGTTGAAGAAGCTAATCCTGAAAAATCCTTTATATACAGCAATTTTGCTAGCATGAGACGCTAAACTCCTTATTAAAGTAAGGTATTTCTGGAAGAGATAGACTGGACAAAATAGTGATGTGGAGGTTATGAGGGCCTTGAATATACTCAAAGGGGTATATCAAGAATGTAAGAACAGATCTTGATCTTGATCCTGATCTTGAGGGATTGGATGGGGGAACAGCTAAGAGAACTTGTTACTAAAGTGTTTGCAGTAAAGTTAGAAGTGTCTAGAATAATATAGAAGGGTTAAAAAATATTAAAAAGAAAAATAGATTCTCCTTAACAAAAATGTAGAATGAGATGTGTTTTCACATCCAAATTTTTGCTCTGCCTTCTGTCATTGTGCCTACAATCATTCTAGGTACCATTAACTGCTGGGGTCATTTTGCCCTGTAATCATTTTGAAGTTTACGTCATCTGGTAAAAATAGTGCTTGAATACAGACATAAATCAGGTACTTTACCATAACCAGCACATTTCTCATGGACAAAAACAGCTGAAGTTACACACAGGCTGACTGTCCAAGTGCCATCAAAGAGAGGAGAAAAAAAAAAAAAAAGAGAGAGAGAGAGAGAAAAGAAAACACAGCCTGGGTCTTTAATTTATTTATTTATTTATTTATTTTTAATGGAAAATAAGACCTTATAAAATTGAGAAGACATAAGCTTCACCTGAAATGGGATACTGGAAAAGTACCAAAAGACAGAAGAATTATGGCTCATGTCTCTGGCACGAGCAGTCCAGCTCACTTTGTTTGCTACGTCTTCATGTGTCTATTTTAAGTGGCATTCTTGAAGTCCTTAAAATTAAGCAGATATCAAGGCACAATGGGTATTATCAGACCCATCAACTGTATTATTATCATTTCATATGTGCTTGGAATCATAGAACCACAGAGCAGTTTGGGTTGGATGGGACCTTAAAGTTCCAACCCCTTGCCATGGGCAGGGACACCTCCCACCAGACCAGGTTGCCCAAAGCCCCATCCAGCCTGGCTTTGAACACCTCCAGGAATGGGGCATCCACATCATCTCTGGGCAGCCTTTTCCAGTGCCTCACCACCCTCATAGTCAAGAATTCCTTCCTTAATTTTTTCTCAATTAGTGAAAAACTAATTAAAAGCTATCAACTGTGGTTTTGGTAAGATGTCCTTTTAGTGAATTCTTATTATGTATCATATACCTTGTTACAACATCTTTGAAGATACAGTCATGTTTCTGCACTGAACAACCCTGTATGCTTTATTTGTACGTCATCATTTCTACAATCTGACAGTTAGAGGCTTTGTTTACATAAAAAGAGGGCTGGAGAAAGAAATCCAAGTTCAAAGAGCAAGAGAATGAAAGGACTTGTGCAGTATTCTACCCATAGGTGATAAAGGGTTGTAAGAAAATTAAACATTATCAAAGGTAAATGTTTAGTGAATAAAACAATTACAAAAAAAAAAAAAGTTGGATGATAAAAGGCAGAGAAACTTAGGATTCCCCTTTTTGAGGAATTTTACTCTCAGAAAGCTGAGGAGAAGGCTCAATCACCATATTGGGGGGGAAGAAGGGAAGAGAACACATTGAAGCTGTATGTCAGTGCTCCAAAGTGGGTGAAGAAGAAATGCATCCTTCACTACAGTCTAGAACTGCTTAGGGTTTATTTGTTCTTTTTCTTTACCTCATTTTTCTTTTTGTTCTTCTTTTTCTTTTGTCTTCTTTTTCTTTCTCCCTTTTCTCCTTTTTCTTTTCCTTCCTTCCTTCCTTCCTTCCTTCCTTCCTTCCTTCCTTTCTTTTTCTTTCTTTCTTTCTTTCTTTCTTTCTTTCTTATATGAATTTATGAAGTCCACTCTGTGTTATCACATCCTGCAGCAAGGACTTACACTGTTTAAACAGCAGCTGTGTTTAAAAAAAAAAAAAAAAGCCTCCTGTTGATTATTTTGAACATATCATCTCTCAACTTCATTTGATTCAGCCATTTGTTTGAGATAACAAGAAACATTGAGCAACCACTCCTTCTCCACTTACACATATCATTTGTAATTTTGTAGATTCCTGACAGAGCTCCCTTCATTGCTTATAAAGAAATGTTCCAAACCTTTGACCTTCTTTCTCCCCTCTGAACTATTCCTAGTATCGCTATATCCTGCTTGAGTTGAACAGGACCAGTTCTACAACACATTTCAAAATATAATAGCAACATTGGCATAAGTTATGGCATAAGAATTTTTATTTTTATTCTTTGTTTTCAATCTTTTTCTCAGTAATTCCTCTGATATGCATTGAGATTTTTGCCTATCATTGAGAATTGTCCTGATGTTTGAAAAGATCTGTTATTGTAAGCAAAAGTTCTTTCTCCTGAATGGAAATAGTTTAGAACCTACCATCATGGAGTGTTTTTTCCCCTTGTGCATCACTTCACATTTATTACATAGGATTTCTTATATCATTCTATTGACTGCTTTATACCATGACATTCCTCCCCAGCTCTTTGAAATCAGTTTTCATTTCTATTACCCTGAATAATTTGGCATCATCATTAATCTCCTCGTTCCCCAGCCTTTTTCATTTCTGTATACACCGAGCATAAA
Source organism: Cygnus atratus (assembly GCF_013377495.2). NCBI lineage: Eukaryota > Metazoa > Chordata > Aves > Anseriformes > Anatidae > Cygnus > Cygnus atratus. Next base: position 23,149,421 of record NC_066363.1, on the reverse strand, counting down.
ACATCCAACAAAGCTCCCTGTAATCTATGACTTCCCTCCAATGTAAAGCCTACCCATTTATTCCTTCTCTTTGTTTATTACCTGTTAACCTGTTGTTAATCTATAATAATCTATAATAATCTCTCACCCACAGGCATCTAATTTCTTTAAGAGCTCATGATGCCAGCTGCCCCCAGATTTATCACAGAGTAATGGAGGACAATACTTATCTGCTTTATAAATTGCTTTCACATCTACAGATGAGAAATGATAGGTATTATTATTTGTTACAAAATACGTTTTGCTTTGCCTTATATAAAAGGTGTTATGAGAGATGGAACTGAAAGGATAAGAGTTTGAGTATTGAATGGTATTTTGAGAAGAAGGCTGGATGCTATACAAAAATCAGTCATACCCATCTGAGCTTGAGGCTTTTTGAGTTTTAGCAGAGTTATTGCTTGACTAATTTCTTTGTGTGTAAAATGGGTTTCCAACTGTGACTGTGTCGGGGCTAAATAAATGTAGGTCTGGTAGCTTATCAAAAAAGGTGCCAAAGAAAGATGAATCTTTGCTAGGCTATGAGTACAGGTCTTGACAGATTTGTGTATTAAGTCCCCCAGAATCTTCAGTTGTTCAGTCATCTGACTTTTTGTTGAAGGACTTGATGTCTGCTTTTTTTATTATTATTATTTTATTTTGCTAGGAAGTCACCCACTAACAGCCTGGAGAGAGAACATCCAGAAAAAGAAAAAGAGGGGAACAGAACATCTGTGATGCAGAATATATATATATGTATGCACATAAATTTATCTCTACTTTATTCCCAAATACTTTTGAGCATTGCCTTCTCAAAGTTTTGCCATCTTGTTCTATTTTTAGTAAAGGTCTCACAACTTGTACTAAAAAAAAAAATATATTTTAGCTATGTAGCATAACATTGGATTAAAAATGAAAAGTAGGTCAAAATGCAACAATTAGAATTTTTGCCTAACTCCATAATTCAGGTTTGGCTTGACTGAAGTTAGGATCTGGAACAGCTGCTCCTGAAGTCAGGTGGTATCATTCCACTGACTTTAAGAGTAGTCTTTTCAGGAACTTGATGAGAAGAAATAAATTTTATAAGTTACCTCTGAAATATTGCACAAATGTCAGGAAGTCAGGATGGAGTGACAGAGTAAACAAAAGTGAATCTGACTGCAGTGGCTAGCAGGACTGAAATCAAATGTGAGTAATAATTGAGTAGTGTATAGGAGAATGGGGAAGTTCTGATTTTGCTGTTCTTCTAATTATTATTCATTACATTGGATTTAAAAACAGTATTTAAAATATGAATTCTATTTGGACAACGCCCCTGTGAAGAGATGCAAAATATTCATCGTGAATGAGCAAAGAGTTTTAATACCTTGAATCTAAATCTCTCAAATCACTGTTACAACCTTTTGCTGCTCCTTGGTTTTGTCCCTTGTTGGTGTTAAGCACAGCTAAAGGGCTGTCACACTGTCCCCATTGCTGTCACACTGGCAGTGTGCAGCCCCCTCTCAAAAATTCCTGTCTTCTGCTTTTGCACCACGGACTCAGCAAAGACCGGGTATAAAAACCAGTGGCCTGGATCACCTGTGAGATTGAAAATAAAGCCTCTGGATGCAAAGAACCCAAAAATTCAGAGCACTGTGTAAACCAAAACTCAAAAGACCTTTAAAAGCAGAGTAAGTAAGATTGAAATTGATGTTCAAAGCCATAAGGTAACAGGGCCAACCTGTGTGTTTCCCAGTTGTCATTATAAATCTCCTGCTGCAGTTCATGAACTTTGGAGCCAGTTGCAGAGGGGTCACAGAGAAACCAGCGTTAACACCTGAGTCCAGCTCTGACTTTGTGTACTTCCCTTTGCAATTTAGAAGAGATCTGTCATTGCTACGTGCTCTCAGTCTTGGCAAAATGCAGAGAGATATTGTCTCATTAGACCTTTGCTTGGCCTAAATTGTGGAGGAATAAAGACTATAATATTTATTTATACCACTTTATTATTATTATTATTATTATTATTATTATACTTAGCAACTTGGATTATTTATAAACACATATGTTTACAGCTATATAAAATGTCTCTAAAAGCTTATCATGTTTTCTTGCTTCTAAATATTGCTTTAAAAATATTTTTTCCAGGTTGGATCCTGACAAATGATATCTTGGGGGGGAAAAAAAAAAAAAAGGTATTTTAAGGTGGTTACATTTATCTAAATACTACCCAGATTGGCTCATCTTGTCTGGAATTAGATGTAATTAAACACTGTGAATTGAATGTTAAATTCAATAAAAAGCTCTCAGTACGTTGATGAAAAATCATTTTTACCAAGTGGAACAGAAACCTGTAGACGCAAAGTAAATGCATTCCTTTTCCATAAATGATCTAAAAAGCAGTTCCTCTCTTCAATTATTAAAAAAGATTTAAAACAGAGAATCCAGTTAATAAAAAATTGGGAAACTCTCTGAAATTACATTGTATATTTTCCCAATACAAATAATAGGTTTTTCCACTCAAATACTTGATAAATTATTGATCTTTAGAAACTCCTTTGTAAATAACTAGTAAGCACAGAAAGCAATTTCTATGGATAAGTCACATAAGAAGCCTGAGATATCAAAACCACTCTATTCACCAGGTCTTCATATTGCTTCAGTGAGGAAAAAGCAATGACAATAACAGCTTTGCAAGTGGTTACAATTCTGAGATGGAAATTTGTGCATTCAGATTATCATAAAGCATGAATCATACAGATCTCATTATGTGATTATGCAAATACACATTAATTACACAATTACAAGCATCTATGGTGATGAAATATGATTAATTATATGACTTGCTTCACTTACTGAATGCAATGCCATTAGCTACTAGAGGTCCATAGATGTGCTTCCTTTTTTTTTTTTTTTTTTTTGATTCAATGACATTTTAATATTATGAGGGAATTATAAATTATTGCAACAGATGATAAAAGCAGATGGAATAAACTTAAATGAAGCCAAGATGATTTACACAGCTTTAAACTGAACAGTTTGTGTATTTATCCATCTATAAATGTTTTGCTCCATGATCATGAGTTTTGTTTGGAAAGAAAGTTTCCAAAAAACAGTGACATATTTAGAAAAGATTCTTTAAATCTGTCTTAAAATGGTAAGCAGTACTGAACCAAAAGTAATCAATATAGGTCTCCCAGAACAGCTGTACTGGCCCAGTTAAAGAGTAAGAGACAGCCATTGCTGGCTGGGGCCTTTGTGAGCACGATCTCTCTTACTTGCCTTATCTGATGCGATAGACACTTCCAGGAAGCCATCTATCACACTTGTCTCAAACACTTTTCCCAGGACCGATGAAGGACTTTCTGTGGGAGCATACCTCTTTCTGTTGATAACTGGAGAAGCCTTGGTGTTTGGCTTGAAGTTGATACTTAAGAGTAGAGGTGATTAAAATTAGAGGAGATGAATCCTACCTACATGTGATGCAGGACCAAACCTCGTGCTTGCAGGAGCACTGGGTGGGTATGACATCTCCCAGTCAAAAGCTACTTCTCCGAAGTAGCTTGCTCTCTTCACTATAACTTATCCCCCTGTGTTTTGGGTGTGGATCTCAAACCGTGTGCAATCTGCTGTCTTGCCTAGACACAGCTGCTCTGAAACACCTCATGTAGCCAGTCTGCTCTGAGTGCTGGGACATATGCAGCATGATTGCTACTTGCTGCAATGACTCAGACTTTCCCTTGTCACTTCCCAGCCTCTTGTGCCCAGTGTATGGCTGACACGTCTTGTGTGAAAGCTTTCACCATTGTCTTGATACTGTGCTTCACTTTCAGCCAACACACAGCTCTTCTGTCTGACACTGGAAGCTATGAGAACAAAGTGTGTAGCTGTTCAGACTATGTTGTTGTCCTCTAGCTCAGTCTTGCTCCAGGTAAACCAGCAAAGTCTAGCGATTTCTGTTAATCTACCCCTAGCCTACAAATTGTAACTCTTACTACTAACCAGAATTGAAGGTGTAATGGCAAAGAATCTGTAATTTTAAGTTAGAAACTATTTTAAAATACAGGAAAGCTCACTAGTAGGTATAGTAAACTTCAGATTAAAGCAGAAGGAGAAAAGGTTTCCATAACCTAAACTCTGTTCTCTATTTTTTCACTTCAAGTTAAATATCTGATTATCTTTTCAGACATAAAAATAAGTTGCTTCCAAAGCACTAGGATGAAGCATCTCAAACACTGATTAGAGATGTGGGTATTCCAAGAAGCAGTAAACCTGAGATGTGTATTTTTATACCAACAATGAGAACATCTCAGCCCTAAAAATCAATTTATTTTACTCGCTCAGAATATAGATAATTGGAGACATTTTAGAAAAAAAAAAAAAAAAAAGGTATTAAAAAGTAAATGGTTCCTTATGATTGAGTGGATTATTTTTAAACAGGAAATAGCCTTCTAAAAGAATGCACTGATTAGAAAAGCCAGCTTGTGCAGATGTGCTTGAAGTCATCCTCATTTCTTGCTTAGAAACAAAGAATGTCTTTCTGAAAACTAACTTATAATTGTATTCTTTTAACCTTTGCTGTTGACCTTAACCTTCTTCCACTGAAATCATTGGTAAAAGCCCCATAAACCTCGTAAGAGAGCCGTGCTAAAGCAATACTAAATGCTTTAGAATACGTCAATTTACAATGTTTATCTTTTTTGGTGGCAAACTTCTGGAGCTTTTCTCCGAGGTCACTACTAATTAGAAGCTGGCATCACTCTGAGAAATCATGGAACGTTTCCTCCACATTGCAGACAATATAAAAAATATTGTTCATTATCGCACATTAGCACAGTTCATTCTCATGAACACCACCGGTACTAGGCAGCACTTAACAAAAATATATGTATTCTTCTTCATAACTTTTCTCTTGTGGCAGGAGATGTGACTTTTCACCAGCTTCTTCATTGTTTTAAAGGGACTGACAAAAGCTGAACATCTCCACTGAAACACTGAGTCTCTGAGGGAAGGTCCCTTTTTGTGTCAAAATCACAGAAACATTTCCATGGAGAAGTGGTAGCTTGTTAGATATACTCACTACAGAGATCATAGGTTTTCCCTTAGTGAAAGATATCTCTAAAACTTGAGGAGGCTCTGTGCTAATACTAGAGTCTGTCCAACTGCATGGCTCACATACCAGCTGCTTTCCCAAATGCAGTATGGCAGATCAGCCTTGCCTTGTGGTGTTTTAGGGGCTGCAACACAGGAAAACAAGGGATGTGTTCCCCATGTAGCTGTAATCTCTAGTTAATTCATTTTTTTAGGTGCTGATTTATCCAGCCAGACACAAGAAGTGGAGTAACTCGAGTGTCTGCATGTTAGCTGAAATCAAAGTGGAGAGGAAACCTAAAAATATTCATAGTCAGTATTTTACAATAGCAGTTACTAACAGCTTCAGTCAGCAGTTTATTAATATACTTCTAGATGGCAGTAACAATTAAGTACTTACAATGGAAGTAGTGCTTACAACCTTAACAATGTGTTGGTGCTGTATCACATACAAAAATGGTTTCTGTCTCAAATGAATTTCAGGATAAACAGAAGATAAGGAGCATGGTTTTCTGCCAAAGCCAGACATCAGAGACCTGCTGTATGCCAGCTTGTGTCAGAGCGCAGCTGGGGCCAGCACACATGTAAAAGACCTGGCTATATATCTCTATCCCAGCTGTGTGGGTGTTTTTGTCTCACCTCTTCAAAATTCCCGTAGAGCTGTGAGATGCATGAAGCCAGAGCACTGCAGTCTCAGGCAGGTGGAAGGGCTGTGTGGGGCCAGGAGGGATTGGGGTGACGTGCCCACAGTGCCTGCAGCACTGGGTTGGACCTGAGCAGATGTGTGAGGCTCCTGCTGGGGCTTGGCAGCAATCCACCTCACCTTGAGGGGTGTTTTAAGCAAGCTCTTGCTCTCTTCCAGTATTTTCTGGATGAGTTGCAGGAGTCAAAGAAGGAATGGGTCTGTATGAGGAACAGCTAGGGGATCTGACAGCCTGCAGATCTGATTTCTTTCTAGAAAGCATGGATTGGGTGCTCATATCATAGGAAAATCTCTAGATCCATGACATCTCTGAGCATTCAAACAGAGGGTGAGAATAGAAAGTCAGCCCCAGAACAGGTTAAAACTTCCAGCTCTTCCTGATTTTGTCAGAGAAGAGATGAACATTGCACTTCCAGTTCTCATGCCTGCCATCCTCTGACTGAGAAAAATTGGTCAGCTTCACACTGCCTAATCATAAATACCTAGTTTGCCAAGTGGAAGGCTGGAAGTATCTTGTCCTGACACATGTGAACTTGAAAACCAGATCTGCCAGTTGGTTTTATTTTCGTCATAAAGTATTTTCCCCATCAATATAAACAGAAAAGAAAGAAATAAATAACTGTGAGGAAAAAAGCAAACATTTAGAAGATGATCATGAACGAGTGTGTGTATATATATGTGTGTGTATAAATACATAAATAAATATATATTTATATACAAGCTAAAGCAGAAGTCAACATTTCTCATGAAAACTCATCTGTCAGTTCAAGAAGTAAATGAACGTTCATCTCTCCTCTTTATTTGAAGCGAGTGCTATAAGACAGGTTTAGTTCATATTTTTGGAATTTATAACACTGTGATGCTTGCCAAAATTCCTTAATTAGATCAGAAGAGAAGCAAAACTGTCAGATGCAATAACAGAGTACAACGAAGGAATAAAATATTCTTGGGTTAATTGGATAAGTTCATTCAGCCAGTTTTGCCAGGGTACTTTTCTACAATGATTTGCAGGCTAATAATGAGGATAGGGTTTTTCTCAGTAATAATAAAACAGATTCTCAAACACATTTCATTTACAAGACCCCAGAAATTGTTTATAACTAACATAAACCAACAATCAATATCCTCCTTCCCACTGCACACATAAATTGTGAACTTCTCATGAACTCAACTGCTTGGTTAGTGATTTGGGTACATTGCTTGCATGAGAACTTCATGGCAAGTGCTGCTGTCTGAGTGCAGCAGTGAGGCTGAGGCTTACCAAGATCTCTAGTTACACAAACTGTATTAGTCTCCAGGTCTTCAGAAGAAGCTTGCACCACTTGGAAAGACAGAAAAAGAACAGAAGATGCTAAACTCAAAAACTAGGCTGTAAATCATGCTTCTTCTGATTCTCCCACTTATTTAGATAGCTCAAATAACGTATGAGATTCAGGATGCTTTTCTTGATGTAGTAGATTAACATGGATATTTCTAAGAAAAAAAAAAAAAAGAAAGAAAAAAATGTTTGTAATTTGTCTGTTTTTATGTTAAGCCTTTTTTGGTAATAGTCTCAGACACTTTCAGTAGTTTGTCCATTTTTTTATTTGTTCAGTGCTGTAGGGATACATCTGGAGTGAGAGCAGGACATTTGATCCCTAGGGGTATTTGACAACAGGAGAGAAACAAAGCTCACAACTTTATGAAGCAGGAGGCCAAAGCCAGCATGCACATTATTTTAAAGAGGCCCTTCCAAACTGTGAGATGAGTACAAAAATGTCACCCAGCTATTCTGTAAATGACTTGCCTTTTGTTAAGCCCCAGCACAGCTGGTCAGGATGAATTCTGCTAATGTGGTGCTCTACTACATCATCTCCTAGCCACAGGAGAAGGTTATTTTTTTACAGAAGAATGAGCACTGAGATATTCTCTTTTGAAAGGAAAGAAGAGAGAAGTCTTGCCATTTGATCTGAGTTTTATCCACTGACACAATAGCTAGCACTCACAACCACTATTGGGAAGTTAACAAGTAATTTCAAATACAACCTATGCAGTTCACCTACTAATGTAAGCATTTTAGAAAAATAAATAAATAAATAAAAATTTAAAAAAAAAATCTAGAGTCTAAAAGTATTTTGGACACCACAGTATGATTTCAACAGTTATTTGGGAAGGATTTATTCTGAAATGAAGAGAAGTGATCTCCTTCTTCTTCCAGAGATTCAAACAGCCTTTCATCATTCAAAAATTTCCTGAAACAAAATGAATGAGATCGAAGTCACATCAAGCCCTGCTAAATTTTATAAGATGAAAAGCAAACTCAGAGAATTTATTGCTACCTACGTCTCACTGTAGGGATATCAGCAGCTGCTTCAGTAAGAGTTAATGTATGGCTGGAAATGAGCAGAAGGAATACACCTTCCTGTGTTTCTGTGTTCAAAAGCAGCTTTGGACTTACCTCTACGCTGTTGACACTACTGCAGCTGCACACTGCTCCAGGGTATCCTTTTATTTTTGTAACGTATCAGAAAAACTTTGTCTCAGTGGATGCTCCAGCTGTCTCTTGTCCCTGTGCACACCCATGTAGAGGATCTCAAAGGGCTGCTGCTCCTGAGATGCCCCCAAGTCTTCCTTTTCTCTGGTGACACACTGAAGGACCTTGTGTGGCCATGGCAGGTGCTACATGTGGCCTTTTTTAACTATAGGCTCATTTAGCAATGAGCTTCTTCTAGGAAACATTTAATTAGGCTAAGCGCAGCACTATTAGTGAAAATTGAAAGATTAAATAACAAACCAAGGCAATGAGTAACCCTTACATTGCCTACTGATACTCACTGGCCTCATGTTAAGAACTGGAAAGGAGAAAAACTGCACAGGGGTGGTCTCCCAGAGAGAATACTGAAGAACTGGGCTCTCCTTTTATATGACAGTATACACGAGGCACATTACACTCTTTGCCAGACCTTGATACTGTGGCCTGCTGTTGTAGGCAAAATAGACTTGACTTGGGGATTTTTAATTAATTTAATTTATTGCCAACTAAAATAAATTTTTCCTTACTGATTCAAGTATTGGGAAACAATGAAGACAAAGGCAAGTAAACAAACACTTGGGGAAACTACCTTTCTTCCCCCTTCTGCAGGTTCAACTTCAATCCAGCACCCCTCCTCACCATTCCTAGTCTCTGATTACCTTATTTTCACTACTTTGTACTCTGTCCTTCCAAATCCATTTGGTGAGGCGATGGTCAGTTCAGGATGTTGGTGTCAGTATGTCAGTCCCTGTTCCTTGCTCTTCTCATCATCTGTTCCTCATTTATTGTTCTCAGCCCTGGTGTATGTCATCCATGTCATCCATGGACTGTAATCATTCAGGGGTGTGTCTATCCCAGCATGGATTGCCACAGCCCCAGTACTCTCAGAGCCATATCTACTCCAACATGGACCACCACCTTCCATGAGCCGCTTTCCATCATTTATGAGCCGCTTTCCATCATTTATGAGCCGCTTTCCATCATTTATCGGCAGTCCTGGCTATCGGGGGAGGTCCCAGTTGACTGGCGGCTAGCCAATGTGACGCCCATCTATAAGAAGGGCCGGAGGGCAGACCCGGGGAACTATAGGCCTGTCAGTTTGACCTCGGTGCCAGGAAAGCTCATGGAGCAGATTATCTTGAGTGTCATCACGTGGCACTTGCAGGGCAAGCAGGCGATCAGGCCCAGTCAGCATGGGTTTATGAAAGGCAGGTCCTGCTTGATGAACCTGATCTCCTTCTATGACAAAGTGACGCGCTTGGTGGATGAGGGAAGGGCTGTGGATGTGGTTTACCTTGACCTCAGTAAGGCTTTTGACACCGTTCCCCACAACATTCTCCTCAAGAAACTGGCTGCTCGGGGCTTGGACTGGCGTACGCTTCGCTGGGTTAGAAACTGGCTGGATAGCCGGGCCCAGAGAGTTGTGGTGAATGGAGTCAAATCTGGTTGGAGGCTGGTCACAAGTGGTGTCCCCCAGGGCTCGGTACTGGGGCCGGTCCTCTTTAATATCTTTATCGATGACCTGGATGAGGGTGTCCAGTGCACCCTCAGTAAGTTTGCAGATGACACCAAGCTAAGTGCGTGTGTCGATCTGCTCGAGGGCAGGAAGGCTCTGCAGGAGGATCTGGATAGGCTGGAGCGATGGGCTGAGGTCAACTGTATGAAGTTCAACAAGGCCAAGTGCCGGGTCCTGCACCTGGGGCGCAAGAACCCCAAGCAGAGCTACAGGCTGGGAGATGAGTGGCTGGAAAGCTGCCTGGCCGAGAAGGACCTGGGAGTATTGGTTGATAGTCGGCTGAATGTGAGCCAGCAGTATGCTCAGGTGGCCAAGAAGGCCAACAGCATCCTGGCCTGTATAAGAAGCAGCGTGGCCAGCAGGTCTAGGGAAGTGATTGTGCCCCTGTACTCGGCTCTGGTGAGGCTGCACCTTGAGTACTGTGTTCAGTTTTGGGCCCCTCGCTACAGGAAGGACATGGACGTGCTCGAGCGAGTCCAGAGAAGGGCGACCAAGCTGGTGAGGGGTCTGGAGAACAAGTCTTACGAGGAGCGGCTGAGGGAGCTGGGCTTGTTCAGCCTGGAGAAGAGGAGGCTCAGGGGCGACCTTATCGCTCTCTACAGGTACCTTAAAGGAGGCTGTAGCGAGGTGGGGGTTGGTCTGTTCTCCCACGTGTCTGGTGACAGGACGAGAGGGAATGGGTGAAAGTTGCGACAGGGGAGTTTTAGGTTGGATGTTAGAAAGTACTTCTTTACCGAAAGGGTTATTAAGCATTGGAACGGGCTGCCCAGGGAGGTGGTGGAGTCACCATCCCTGGAGGTCTTTAAAAGACGTTTAGATGTAGAGCTTAGTGATATGGTTTAGTGGAGTACTTAGTGTTAGGTCAGAGGTTGGACTCGATGATCTTGAGGTCTCTTCCAACCTAGAAATCTGTGTCTGTGTCTGTGTCTGAGTGCATCTCCAGCTGTATCCCCAACAATGTCCCCTTCCACATCTCCTCCAGATCATTTCTCCAAATCTGTCTCTTCATGCTTCTCCTCATGTGACTTGTTGTATGTCCTTCTGTGTCTCCTCTCATGTCTCCTTGTTCCTCCTCCCATGTGTCTTTTGGCATCTTCTTTTGTGCCTCCTAACAAGTCTCCTCTGGTGTCTCCCACCCCAGCAACTTTCTTTCCTGAACATGCCTATGCAGGGCTGCCACCGGCTCCCCTGTCTGGCTCCAGGTTTGATTGGTAGTGTTTTTTTTCCACCATTTTGGAGCAATCTGAAAGCAGCTGTGACCTGCCTGGGGCAGTTAATGGCCTCTTCCCACAGGTCACCCTGTGACCACGAGGTATGCCACAAATACCTGCTTTGGGGATCAAAAATGAAACCAGCATCATGGAAGGGACACCCCACATCTCAGCAAAGGCATGGGAAAACATCTACATCAACTGTCCCTTCTGAGTGGAATCCAAATATAATATTAAAACCAGAGAAATCTTTCCCCACTCACGTGCTTACTAGCTCTATGCTACAGAAAGTGGCGGGTGCTACACAACGTACAAGTTTTCACATCTTTGTGCCTCTCAGCATAAACCACAATCAGTGCAGAACCGCAGATTCCTCTTAGAAAGATATTTGTGCCTGATTGTAATAAACTCTCAGAGCCCAGCAAGCACAACAGAGGGTGTTCAGGCTGCTTAGCAGAGCTGCTATGGCCTGTATTTATCAGACTGGGACTAAGCTCATACTGTGCAAATTGCTGAAACCAGTGTGTACCCGAATCATGGAAAATGGAGGAGGAAAAAAGGCTGTTAGGTCAGTTTGCTTAGTTGGCCTGCACCTAAAGCTGCAAACAGACTGCCAGATATAGGAGGATTCCCTACATGCTGAGGACATCCCTCAGGAAAATGAGGGGACTGAAAATCACAGAATTCTTTTGCAAGCAGATCCCAGGCTTCAGACACCAGCCAAATCATACCCAAACTTGTGCCTGAAACATGAAGAGACCTCAGGAAATGAATTGTGTTGAATGATGTGAAATTTAACAGCAGGCAGCACAAGATCATGCACCAAGGCATAAGAACAAGAATTTCTGAAATTAAGAAGCTCATCCTCCAGCAATAATGGAGAAGGTGAAAGACCTGTGGCAGGCAGAGCCAGGGTCATGATGAGCCATCACTACAGTAGAGCCGTCAAATAAAAGCAGTGATCCTGGGAAGCATTAAGCAAGGTCTTTCTTCTGGAACGGAGACTTATTACTGCCTCTGCACAAGACCCAGTGCAGTCTCATCAGGAATGTGGAACACAAGTCTCATTGCCTCTGCTCAAGGAAAATTGAATTCAGTTACAATACACACAAAGGAGGGCTGCTAGGAGGACCAGATGCATGGGCAGACCATCTTACAAGGCTGAAAGACCTTTGCCAAAGTGAAGTTTAAAACTGGGACATTCTTTATTTTTTCCTGTATGTATCTATTGAAGACAAACAGGAAGGGTTTTAGAAGGGATGGAGGAAGGAAAAGCATCAAGGGAAAGAAAAAGATATTTAAAATCAGGGGGTAATATTTGGAGGAGAATAAATGTATATAAACAGCCCAGGAATGGAAATTTTAAAAGTTTTCTGTTTCAGAAAAGAGGAAGAATTTTTTCAGTAGGGGTAAAAGGTGTAAGAAACATATATGTGGTTTTAAGATGGTTCTTGATTAATTTATGAATCAGATTACACATGCCATGCCAGGTAACAGAATTTTTGGTTAACTGATTCCTGGAAATCCCTCCAGTCCTATTCATTGAGTTGCTTTTAAGTATACCATATATCTAGACTAAAATATCTGTTATATGTTACATACATATGTACAAATGTATATGAGAAAAGAGGGATAATCACGTCTGAGAAAGATTAAAAGCAATGGGTATGCAAAACTAAGGAAAAGTAAGTTGAAGAGACAAAGAATGCATACATACTTCACAGAGCACTGTAAAGAGAATAAAGATCGATTATTCTCATTAGTCAATGAGGTTGATCAAGAAATACTAATAACCAAACTAAAATGCAGCAGGGAAAATTTGTAACTGGAGGAACAGCTATATAATGGGACAACTTGCCAGTGGAGGTTACAGCTGATGATATTTGAGGCTATTTTAAGAATAATGAAATCCGTCCACCAATGATTCAGGCTGATGGACTGAGATGACCCAAAGAGGCATCTCTTCCACTGCAAAAAATACTTTTCTTCTACAAACACACCCAGGCTTAGTAGGAGCTGAACTTCAATGAAATGTTTCAGTTCATTTCTAAGAAAAACTTAGGTTGTAATAAATATTAAGTGGAAAGGTAGCTAACATTTTCCCAATTAGTAGAAAATTAGTGGTGTCTCAGTTAAATACATTCTGAAGTATTTCTCATTCATTTTCACCTAAATCTATTCATCCTACAGTTCGTCCAAGAAACAATAACTTTTAAAAGCAAATCCAGACTTCTCTAATGTCTAGCATCAGAACAACTCATTGTATACAAATATTTCATATATTATACATGTGTTTAAGAAACAATAAAAGATCCCACTGGTTTCATGTAATATGCATTCATATATTCCCTTCAGTTTTTTGCATGTTTGCTGTTATAACAGTCCTCGAATGTTTCCTATTTATTAGAACTGTCACAGCACAGGCTACTTCCAAATACAGTCCTTCATTCCCAGTGACACAAAGTCCATTTAAGATTATTCTCACTTATGTTCTTCCTTGTTATTCCTTTCGTCTATAGATTCCCTATCTATACACTGAAAATATCAAACAAATATCAAACTTAATGGGATACATCTAAGAAATTACCAGAATAATTATGTTGTGTTTTTTTTTTTCCTGGTCATTTCACCAAAATCACACTAGTATTTCTTAAAAATAATAACAGCGATAACAACAATAATAATAAGTTTAAGTTCTACAGACAGAAAGTTTTGTAGAACAGACATCAAAGTGCAACAGAGAAACATTCTCAAGATGCTGCCATGGTGCCCTAAAGAGGAAATCAGATCTTTTAGTCCCAGGCCTGCATTGGTAAATTTGAAGAAAGAAAACCCATTTCTAGAGGTAAAGCTGCTGGTTAAAAAGAACCTTTCAGCTGAAAGGGAAAAGTTGAGAGATGCATTATGCTAAAAACAGGTCTAGCTGAAGTTGCATATAGGGGTCTGCTGAAGCAGCTAGTCTGAAGGATCAGGGCCTTTTCAGTTATTTTGTGTTATATAAATGTGCTGCAGGATACAGGTCCCTGTGTTGCTTGTGCAATATTTCTAGCATGAATGGAGCAGCTCAGAAGGTGCGGTAAACTCTCCAACTAAAAATGATATGATGTCTCTCCATGTAATAGAGTGAGTCCAAAACCCCTGCGCTCTGTATGTGAGAACAAATACATGCAATACGAGGCAACATTTCTTTTGTTCTTCTGCATGACCTTTATTTCAGTTCTGGACACTAGAGCTCACGCGAGATCATCATGATCCAGAATCCAACATTAAAAATATTGTTTCCATGTATTTTTGTCAGATGACTTATAAACTTACACAGATCACAGCTGCTATAGTTAGCTGTTGTACTTTCCATTGCTTTTCCATTAACCACTCAGGATAAAAGTATTCATGCTGTCCAGAGCAAATGGAGAAGTGACTTTACATGGATCAGGGAAGATGACAACAAGAGCCCCATGGCCATGTTGTCAAACACTGCCCATGGAAGCACGTGCTGCATGTGTGTGGAAGTCTTCCACTCTCAGCACACATATTATGATGCACTAGGAAAATGCTTTTGATGAAGTGTCAGACACTATATGACAGGTGAATGTAGCAGGTGCAGAAATAGTAATAGCAAAACATTTCACTAAAAAAATCTCTTAATCCTGTTTTAGTTTTTATAAAACATAAGAATACAGAAAGTGAAAAGGTAGCTGCAACAGCACTTTCAAAAGGATCCATCAGAGTTACCCAGAGTATTATCTAAAACATGCCATGCCATCACAGAATAAGAGATATAGGGGTGTTGTGTAGTGGTACGTTAGCTCTCACATATTTGAATTCACTTTTGATTTCAGCAAATAAAATATTTTTTTCTTGATTTTGCCACTTTGCCTAGAAAGTGTTAAAAGGAAATTATAAACAGAGTTAAAAAGTTAAAGTTTAAGAAAAGATTGGATAGGTTGTTTGTGTTGTTTGTGGTGTTTTGTTTTTTTAGTGAAGAATGTGTTTGTTGAACAGCCAGTACCTTCTGTGTTTGTGCCTTAGCAAACCTGTATTAGGAAAAGAAGATGAGGATATACTCTTCCCTTTTCAAATCCTCCATCTCTTGGTTTCTTAAAGTTTGCAGCATGCTTTATGCCTATTGCTACATCAAATGCAGTAAAGAATATTTTTTTTTCTGTATAAACAGATGGACAGATTGAAAAAAATCAGGAGAGTGAGATTCAAATCACTGATTTTGATTTATGTATGCAAATATATATATATATAAATTATTTTTAAAGTAAAGTAACAAAGCTGTTCATAAAAACCATTTGAAATAATATATTTAAGCAAATAACTGAGTTACATATTGGAGGGCAGTTGCAATGTCCACCCAAGGAAAAATGCATGGTTCACTTAAGAAAAGAGAGTTGTCCTCCTGTATGTCTTAATGTAAATCCTATTAATTTCTCTTCTGTCCTTTTCCTCCATCCAAGAAGTACTGACACCCTAATCCAGGGGAAATTTGAAAGCAGACATGTAAGTTGATCTTCTGTCTCTTTCTTGTCAATACATGGAGTGAGGTTTGCTGACAAACTTGTCCACTACAAGTACCTGCTTCCTAACTCCCTCCTAAATCTGCTTTGTTTTTCCAAAGCTGCAACAAACTGGGGGCAACAGAATAATGCTGCTTCTGTTCCCGCCTATCCCGTATCACATCCAGAGGTACATGTGCAGGTACCTAAGTGCATATGGATGAACAGAGCTCTGAAACATGCAATGGAGAGGAAAAAGTATTCTTTAGGATATGGATTTTCCATTTTAGATATGTATTTGTGTGACTGAGAATGGGAAGTCCTTTGGCAGGATCAGATGTCAAAGGGGATGATTTTGGAGCTTAGGACAGTTCGTGAGGTGTGAAGGGGATGGATTCTCCAGCCTGGTTATCTCAGTACCACACAGGTTAAGCGAAGCTGTAGGATCTAGAAGTGACTCTGAGACGTCAACAAGATTGATTAGGTTGTCAGTGAGGAATGAAGCAATCACATGGGACTGCATACATGTCTCACAGACAGTTTGCATGAGATAGTATAAGAGAGCAATGAAGAACCCTAGGAAAAAAGTGAAGAGGTCACAAAGATGTTGTTACTCTTGGGTAGACTGCCTCAAGGCTGCAGTGTTTTTCAGCTTGAGAAGAAGAAAGATGTCATTTTTTCTTCTCACCTCTTCTAAATTTCCTTCATTACCCCAAAAAAAAACCAAAACAAAAAAAACAAAACAAACAAAAAAAAACCATGGTGACATTGTTTAAATCAATGTTCCAGTTTTTCATCTCTTAAAATATTATGATCCTGGAAATGATGTGTAAGAATAAAGCAGATCAACATACAACCACACAGGTACTTATCCTGGTATAGCCTTTTGCATATTTCAGCATCACCAGCATTGAAAAGAAAAAAAAAAAAAAAAAAAAAAAAAAAAACAGTTACAAACCATTCAATTGAGTGATGAGACCCGAAGGAAAAGAATGCTCTTGCTTTTTTTCTCCTTTGCATCCAGCACAAGTGAAGGATGCAGCTAATAATAAGATCTACTTAAAAAAAAAAAAAGTGTTTTAAAAATTATTTTGAGTGTAACTATGTGCTTGAGATCCACATAGTTGCTCAGTTTTCAAGAGAGTATGTGAATTCTCTTTATTTCACAGCCATGAGTGTTTAAAATCCTTTCAAGTGAGGAACAAGAAAACCTCGAGTTATACAGAAACAACTGTACTGCTGATATTCACTCAGGTAAGATCAAAACATATTACAATGGCAATATCCACATTAGTTACGCTGGACTGGAAGAGGTCTGAGGCAAAACTACCATGGTAACAGAGATAAAACAGCCACTTCACTTTGCTTGTGAGCTCAGCCACTAATAGAGTGAGGTTTTTCTTATTTTTTAATCAAAGAAGACCTCTCAAGGAAGAGAAATTTCAGACTGTTGTTCCCTAGAATTAGAGGTTTTTCTTATTTTTTAATCAAAGAAGACCTCTCCACGAAGAGAAATTTCAGACTGTTGTTCCCTAGAATTAGTGTAAAAAAATAATAAGCTATTTGGGGCACATAATTCCAGTGAAGATTTTATTCTTGATTTTCTGTTAAAAGCGCAGAGATTGCCCTCCCCAGATACAAAACACAATTTAAATCTCCAGAAATAATCACAAATTATGACAAATAAGATGTCTCCAAAACCCCTCAATTTGTTTTTAAAAAATGCCCTTGACAGAAAAAATTATACTAAGAAAAGTTAAAATAATTAAGCCATCAAGTAAAGCACTTTAACTCCAAATTAGAAATAAGAACATTCTATCCTCCCCAGAGCCATATGCAATTATTGTTTGCTTTATGCCTGCAAATTTGTTGTATATGTTGTGATGAGTAGATAATAGCTTATAACACTATGCCCCAGAAGCATATGACCTAAGGGTGTAACAAACAGCACAGCACAATGCTTTCCCTTATAGGTATATCCAGGCTCACTCCAAGCTAGTTAACCCAAGCACTGGCCTAGCTCCATGTGCCAAGGGCACCACCCTACCTAATATAACCTCCTTTTTCAGGTGTATAAACTTCACAAGGAGGGAAAATGAGGTGAGGGAGATCACCGCACTAGCAGCACTCTCCATCTTCTTGTACCCAAGGAAGCTCATTTACAGCTTGTTTTAATATCTTTCTGCTGCTTTATGCTATACAGATAAATCATCAGCATAAGATCACAGATGGGAAAGAAACAAAATCTGATGGAGTAACATCAGAAAGGACAAGGCAATCAGTGCTGGTCAGCATGTCGGCAAGAATCAACAGATGACTAGCCCATTCATTAACAGATTGTAGGTGTGGGGAATAAAAAATATATATTATTTTCAGTAAGAAATCAAAGAGATCAGAGAAGTAGCTTTGCATTTGTGAGCAATTAATTCTTTTTCCAAAATGTGAGAGTCAGTATGGGACAAAGCATACATCTAAAGAGGGAGGTAGTGAGGTCTGCTATCAAAAGTCTTGGAAGAAAAAAAAAAAAAAAAAGAGTGTTTGTTTCAGTAGAGAAAGAGGAGCATGTGGAAAAATATAAAGAGGCGAGACAGATCAAGCAAGAGGCAAAGTGAGCTCATCCCAAAGATGAGGTAATTATTTCATCCCAATGAAATTTGGGATAACAAGATGGCAGGATTATAAGCCTTCGGTTCCTGCTTTTTTCTTGTTTATGAACTTTTTTAGAATGTGAGACTCTGTTGTAAGGGTAAAAAGACACAAAAGAAAGACAATTTAAAGAGAAAATCAAAACACAAGGAAAGGAATAGGTCACTGGAGAAAGTAGAGGAGTTAGAGGCATGAATGAAAAACTGCATCTGTAAAAGAGAGGAAGAGAGAATGGCAGTATAGGAACGAGGAATAAGAGGTGAGCTGATGGGAATAACAAGGTTACATCCTATCTTGTAGGTTACATCTTTTGATAAATCAGCATGATCCTATACTGAGAGAAAATGAATAAAGTATCTTAAGTTCTAGCAGAAAAATGAGTCATTTTTCAGGTTATTACTACATATATTGTGTTAGATCTCAAAACCTAATCTGCAGCAGTGTGCATGTACATGTATTAAACAATTAGCAGAATGAAATAATAACTACCAAAGAGGTCATAGAGTAAATTTCAGGCAACAGATGTTTACAGCAGCTTATACTAAAGCAACAGTCAGCTTGTTAAAGTGCTTACTGAGATAACACTATCTTAAACAATGAGCTGAACAAGAACCTCTTGGCATCCAGAAAATCCTAGTAAAGGCCATTTTCCTGACAAGGTTAATGGGACTGAAAAAATGACCACTATAGACAAATAAAAATATCAAAATACTAAATAATTTTAGCAGCTATAGTGAATTTAACAACCACAAAAATATCGCAATGAAAGCTAAGCTATATATTTTATTTTCCAGATATTGGTCAGCTCTCTTACACAGGATTCCAGCATCCTAAGAATAGCAACACTTGGGGAGGACTGGCCAGGACACATGCATTTACCCTTCTCTTGGCCTTGAGGGACGATATTACTTCCTTTCCTTGCTACTACTAGAAAAATACAGTTTGACCTGTCAGGGGATTTTGCAGTGGGAGCAGTAGCAGCAGAGACACCTACCATCTTTCTGAAGGCATTTCTAGGTTTTTCAGCAAATAGGAGGAATAAGAGCAGGGCCGCACATAGGAGATGTCAGGTTTTGTCTGGGAGTCCTGCATTTAGCTTTAGCAACAGACAGCTGTAGCACTCTTTTGACCCCCCCGTCCCTTTTCTCTCACAGAAAAGAACACAAATCAATGCTGTAAGTTTATTTCATTATTTCTTTAAAACTGAATGATTTACAGCTGTCAAGTCTGTATATTTTGGGCTATTTTTCCCTCTCTTGTATAAACAGCTCTTCTTGTTTTGCACCAAAAGAGCTCTCTGAATGGGCTGTGGAAAGTAGTCTAATGTAAATAGCTGAGTTGCAGGCAGGAATATTAAGGTACATAGTTGTACATCTAGTATGCATTCCGGGGATTCAGCTGGCTCACCGTCTTTCTGAATAGACATGTAACCTTTTAGCTATGTTTAGTGAGGTCTCCGTCAGTATTACATAGAGAGGCATGAAAGAGGACCACCAAGCCTTCTTGTGAGCACTGATAAATTGGGAAAGTGCTCTCTCTTCCTCTTCATCCCCTTTATCAAAAGGTCATTTCAACGGAAGTCACAGTTAGAACTTTCTTCTGTTAAGACACATAATGCTTTCCTCACCTAAGAACATAAGTTATTATATGATTCAGAAATAACTTTTAAGATATTTTTTTTCCCTCCACCTCTCTCTAGAAAACCAAGAACATGATGACACTTTCAGGGTAATTATGAAACACTTCTCTTTTTTTATTACGCAACCTTGCAGAATCCTTAACAAGAATTCCCAGTAATATTCTAAGCCCTCAAATTAGGCATTTGTCCTTTAACTTTTCTAACTTCTTTTACCTCTTTGCTTGTTAGGAAAAAAATCTAATTGTTCTCCCAGACTTTAAATGACTAAAAGCAAGATCACCCACAGGGTAATTTTGATACATAAAGCGGTTTTACTTTGACCCAGTGCAGTTGGTACATTTACAATCCATACATTGAGGACTGGCACTATGCTCTGAAAGCTTTTGGGAGTAAGGACTTTTAATGGTGCTCAAACCATGGGAGCTCTTCACTGGCAGCACATTAAATGGCACCAGTGTAAGTCTACTGGAATCTATCTCATTGTGTCAAATGGCCTCGTGACCACAAGGAACAGGGATGATTGCAGGAGAGGCTGAGTTGTCACTAGAGAAATCTTTCTCTGGATGCATCAGTTCCATTTAAAGTGATTATACTCACTGTAAATAATAACAGTAATAATACATTTTCTCTTGTCAAAGACAGAGAAAAAATGTATCCTTAAATGCTTAAAAAATGATGATCTGCTATAAATGTGAGTTCCTTTAATTTTTTTTAATACCCTACGATCCCCTATAAGAGGTGCTCTGCCTATCAGAAACCACACAGGAAAGCCAGGAATCAAGAGATGGGGGCTGCACCCCAAGGCTCTGCTTCCCCAGCCCCTGCCTCTGGGGAAAGTGGGAGAAAGACTATCCCCATCCACATGGCCTCATCTGCTGCCAGCCCAGCAGAAGATATTTCACTTTATTTACAGGTACTTCTGCATCCTGGTTTATCATAAGCTGTCTGTTTAGCCAGCTCATGGCTCCAAAAATGCCTGAACTGCCATCCAATTTGACAACAGAGAAGGAACTATAAAGTCTTTATTAAGCCTAAGCTAGTTTTCAGTATGTCAGAACTGATTTACTACAAGCATTTCTAAGGCTATTGTATCATTTATGGAAGGGTTACTGAAAGAATCCCCAAATGCTGAGAAAATGAAATATATGACAGTGTAATTTTTCAGCATACTTGCGTACACTGCAAGTCATATTCTGATCGGTGAGCTGAATTTGAAGCTAAATTCAATCCACTGATTTCACTGGCACAACTACCCAAAGGTAATGCAGATGTGGAGAAGATAAAAAAATGTGACTGTTTTGTCAGCAACAGCCTCTAAAACGTTAAATAGAAAAACAAATAAACTTGTGCTTATAGAAGCCTGCTCCCTATCAACTTGAAGTCAGGGGTGCTGCACTGCCTTCTGGACTCAGGAGGTCCCCAGCTGCTCACTGCTGCCATGCACGGGCCCCAAACTGTTGACACCAAACACCCAAAATTACCCTAGAAAGAGAGAATGTTCTGGTAATTTATTTAACCTGATTTCATTCGAAGCTTTGTTCTTACCCTTACTTCTCACTCGTAAGTCCAGGTGTACGATTGAGGATCATCTTTTATATTTCCTTGGTAGGACCATACACAAGCACACAAAAAAAAAGCCCAAGAAGTTTTTTGTTTGCTTAAATGTGCTCACACAGTTAGACCAAGTTCAGTCAGTGCGTTGCGATTCCCAGCCAGTTAAGCTGCGTTACAAATGTAGAAACAGTTTTTATCTGCTGTGTATGATTATAGTTTTTATGTTTAAATAAATGTAAAGTGAGATCACTAATTGCTTTAATTGCTCCTTAAGCATTGCCATCTACTATTTTTTCCCAATAGAGAAAACATATATGAATCAAAACAAAATAAACTACATAAGGTGTAGAAGATTTTCAGGTATGTTATTTCATTTTAACCAATTCAACTTTGGTTTCTATGGAAACACCAGCCTAAATATTTCAGTGGAATTGTTAAAGTCAGACACTAGCTGAGTTTGTCAGATGAGCTTTGAAAAAGCTGCAGAGTTTGGATTTTTGTTTGTTTCTAAATGGCACCTCCAGGCCTCCAGATTTCTTAGTCTCCTGATCTTCTTTAAAAAAGTGATACTGGATAGCCTTATGCTATCTGACAGGCTGGAGCTCTGATATACAGAGCCTGAAATTTGCAATAATACATTAATAGTTAATTCTTCATTTTAAAAAAGGCCAGGCCAACCAACCAAGCAAGCAAGCAATTAGTAACCATTTAAAAGTTTCTGAGAGTTCCATGCATATTTTTAGTGTAACATAATTTAAATAAAGGCAAGATTATATTCTTTGAATTGTAGTCACACTTTTTTGGATAACAGAAGATCACAGACATACAAAGCACTAAAGTCCTGAATAACAACAATCACTTGGCTATGACCAAAATAACTGATGAAGATATCTTTGTTTTTAAAGTATGTTTTCAATGTCTATAGTTCATTCCACAGTCTATATTTTTCTGGTTACCAAGAAGATACCACAGTGTCCATGGAAAGTTTATTCTGCAGGTTCACTTTCCTTACTCTCAGAAAAATTTCTAAAAATGTTTGACCTGAAGCTCCTTTGTTGCAGTGTGAATCTCCTTTGATCATTATAGAACAGTTCAGGTAATGGGTTAGTACTTAATAAATGACAGGTTGCCCACAGCTATGTATATATACATATATGCATGTTGAGTTTTGCTAGGTGATCTGACTATAAGCTAATCAAGATAAACTGAAAGACCAATAAGGATGAGAGGAACAACAGTAAGTGGAGAAACTCCAGTAGACTAATTAGTGAAAATAGAGCACTTCAAATTGGCTATACAAAGACTATCCAAGGAGGCCAAGCAGAACACTATCCCTGACGTGAATCGTTCTGCGATGGTTCAAGGAGGGTATCTCTCCTCAGCCACACCATGCAAGCTGAGGGGTGTTGCCCACAGGGTAATGGGACGTAGCAAGAGGTATGGGCAATGAGAATTTGGGGATTATATAAAACATGTTATGGTATATTTGTACATACATACAGTTTATATGGTACATTTTAAGGGGATTGTGGAAATGTGCAAGACCTGCTGTGAGATGTTAAGTAGAAGGATGGAAGGTGTGGAAAAGGAGGGATCCAGGTGAATAAGGGAGGAACAAGTATGAAAGAGAGAAAAGAGCATTAAATTGGTCAATCATGTAAACAGGCCATTGGTCAATTCACTCATCTGATTGAGCTCTGTGCTTGACCATGGCAATCTATCCTATTCTCTCATTTAGTCCTATTTCTAACTATCCTCTGTTTGGGCATACTCCATATTATTCATGCACACGTGTGTGAGCAGAAGTGTGTTTTAAGCCAGAACAGCAGGTACATAGCATGAGAGGTCTGAGTGCCAGCACGTGGAGAGGGACCACAAACCTTGGGGACCGAGGGACTTGAGGCCAGTATCCAGGAGGGACCAGGGGACCAAGGTGCCTCAGCCTATCCATGCCAAGTGTCTACAACCAGCTACTGGAGGGATCCACACGTTGTTTTTGTGTCTGTGTGTATGCCATTAACATTCCCCCTTCCCCTGTGCTGTTTGGGGGGAGGAGGTAAAAGAGGGTAGATTGGGGGGAGAGCGGGGAAGGTAATTTTAGTTCGCTGTTGCTTTATCACTGTTTTAGTCTGCTAGTGATGGGCAATAAATTATATTAATCTCCCTATGCTGAGTCTGTTTTGCCCATGACAATAATTGTTGAGTGACTTCCCTGTCCTTATCTCAACCCTTGAGCCCTTCCCACCGTATTTTCTCCCCCTTCTTCTTTGAGGAGGGGGAGCGAAAGAGCAGTTGTTGTGGAGCTCAGCTGCTCAGCAGGGCAAAACCTACACAACTTGTCATTTGAAAGAGCTTATAGCCTTGAAAATTTGTACATTGAACATTTCCAGAGCAATCACTAAACTGCTCTTAAGGATAAAAGTCATGGGATAAAATGTCAGTAACAGATAAGAAAAAGTAAGAAAACCAGTTAAGGTACAACCAGTTTTAGAAGAATTCTTCTAGGTTTTCCTTTTACCATTGTATCAGAATTTGTTCCTATCAAGTGTCCACTTCAAGGGATGTATATTTGTCAACAACTTCAGAGAGAAAAGTACCAAGAGGTGTGGGTGAATGTAATGCATTTGTCAAAACAAGACAATTACTTCATGAGAACCATCTCAGCCCCAGGAGACCAGAGGCTGAAGTACAGAGAAAGCTGTTAACTGTAAAATCAACTGCTGAAGTTTTACCTCTTACCTGAGATGTGTGTATGTGTTTGCAGTGTGTGTGTGCATGGGGTTGTCACACAAATGCTGCTAGTAGTCCTTGGGCTGCTAAGGACTTTCAAATCAGCAAATCACACAGAGATACCCTCACCTTGTTTTGTAAACATTAAAACCACACAAAGAAAAATGAGACGTATATGAAATCAAATATCCAGCAATTGAACAAAAATAATAGTTTTACGGTGCTTCTAGTATAGAAGTTTGAGATAGATGTTTCTCTGAATCGGTATCAAATGCTAAAACTATGCATCCATTAACTGTCTGAGAAAGCATAGCACAGGTCTTGTCAGCCTGGCTGAAGTGAAGAGGGTTTTTTTTTCAGCCCTTTTGTGTTATATTCTCAGGCTGATACTTCTGGACTTTAGGAGATTCATCCTCTTGAGGAACACTTTGCGTAATATTCTGTCTGTTTTGAAGTCAATGGCAATTTTGTAGTTGCCTTCAGTGAGGCTAGCAGTACACTGAAATAGGGCTAAGCTAAAGCATGGGATCTTCTAACGGATGGGATAAGCATCTGAAAACTCTTTTCTTGATATGCCTTGGAAAGGACAAAACCCAGGAAAGAGTATTTTGACTTTCAGGCAGCCTTCAGTGTCTCTCTTATAGGGTCTATGCTGCTTACTGAAATGCATTTAAAGGATTTATTGAGAAGCTGCAAGGAAAATGTCTGTATGCACAGAAATGAATAAAATTCTTAATTTGTCTTGACCTACTGTGAGAAAACAGCATACGATGCAATTAGATGCAACCAACACAAAATACAGCACTTCTGAAGGCAATCTTTGTGCTGATAACTATTGCTTCTCTGCTATTTTATGTTGTTTTTGATAAACTTTGAGCTAGCCATTACTTACCATCATGCATTGCAATCTGCAAGTATTTATAGAACTTACTATTAAAAAGGCAACAATAATCAAGGAATCAACTAATATCTTCACTAGAAATTGGGCAACACAATAACATCTGAGACTTTACTATATAGTAACCTAACAACGATTTTGTTATGCAGGTGGTGATCAAAGTATACACATTAAAAAATGGAAAATGGGCATAAGTTGAAAGAGTATAAAAATAAATTGCCACAAGCTCATACATTGCTTGATGTTGTGTGTGAATATGCAATAGAAATATGCAGTTGCCAATAAGATAAAGCTTTGTCAGAAAGAAATCTGTATGACTTTTCTTATATGTGTCTATATTCTAGCAACTCAAACTGTCTGAACATTTTTAGCTTTACACATTTCCTACACAAGCACACAAACGTGTTACTCATCTGCCAACTTCTTCCACTCTTAGACCTGTATGGCCAGAGCCCAGTTATCTATATATACTTTTAACCATCTTATTTATATACATTCAGACACTCAAAATGATAGATTTCCAGTAAGTGTGAAACTACCTTTAATACTACCCCTATGTGATGGTATGCCTCAATGCAGAGTAAAAAGCAATTTATGCTAAATCTCGTTACTTCAAAATTACCTACTGCCTACTTGATGTCTTGATTAAGTGCAAGATTTTAAGAACTAAATACTAAACACTAAACCTATCAAATCCCAAAGGCAAAATGATCTGAATTTGAGTAGATCCCCAAGGAGAATATAAAAACACATTGCTGCTTTTGTCCAAGATCCCAGTTCTCCTCAGTGAAAGCAGTACCAGAGATTAGGACCTGGCTGGATCCCAGGTGAGATATCTGCTCAAGATCCTTGCAGCTACTTACCAAGGTAAAACAGATGAAAATCTTTTGCGGATTCTCTGCCAGGTATGATCTTCTTTAATTTGCATGCAACTGTATATACAGAAATCAGCTGTATTGTTAGTATTTGGACTGTTGTAAAATTGTTTGTTCTTTTACCCTAGAAAGTTTTGATGTTAAGATGGATTTCAGGAAGGCTGACAGCACACTGGCATACCATTCACCAGGGAACATACATCTAATAAACAGAGACCATATTTCCATATGACCAGCGATTTAAGTATCCCTATGAATTAGTAGGTTGCACCTTCAGTAAGCTGCACCATTCAGTCTAGGATCTTGAAACACAGAGTA
This sequence comes from Cygnus atratus, assembly GCF_013377495.2. Taxonomy (NCBI): domain Eukaryota; kingdom Metazoa; phylum Chordata; class Aves; order Anseriformes; family Anatidae; genus Cygnus; species Cygnus atratus. The sequence goes on along the minus strand of NC_066363.1, from coordinate 23,123,232 downwards.
TTGGTTTGAAGGTGATGTCTTCTTGTGGTAAGCATTAGCCAGACACCACTATTTCTGCTCCCCCCCTGCTTCTCCCCTCCCCAATAAGGAAGGGCACTGGGAGAAGTAATTTGAATCTTGAAGATTTCCTGAGTTTCCTCCCACCTTGGACATATTCAGAAACCATTTGGACATGGTCCTGGGCAACCAGGTCTAGGTCGCCCTACTTGAGTAGAGGGGTTGGACAGGCTGACCTTCAGATGACCATTCCAACCTCAACCATTCTGTGATTCTGTGTTTCTGTGAGTTTGTAATATTCCAGTGTGATTGAAAATTCTGTAACATATGTATAAGTATGATGAGTTGCTGAAGCAAAAACCTTTCACCTACAGACAGTCTGTGTTAAACACCAAACTTATCCTGGAAAGTATTAGTGGGCTCCTGTAGCTGTTGATTGAACAGAAAAATGTGAAGCAATTTTTTCTTTGACAGAAAGCTTTCAACATCAGTAATGGTGAAATGTTTCTGTCCAAATCTGTAACAACTTGGCTTTGCTGGGGCTGCCAAGTGCTGCAAATATCTACCTGCCTAAAAAGTAAAGGGGCAGAAATAAAAGAAGTACGCTTTCAAGATCTTGATCCTCCCTGAGCTGCCACTCAGCCTGCCTGATACAATCTGATGGTAAGCTTTAAAGTATGTTAAAGGTACGTCCTGAATTAATTCAGAAACTAAGATCCCTTTAGGTACTGTTCCTGGCTTGACAGATGTGTCTTTCTGTCATCCCTGAGATTGTTTCTAACGTAAACCTCCTGCTGCAGTCCCCCAGTATAAGCATTGACTGATTCGTTTTTATGTGATTTCTCAGAACAATGAGTAGTCAGACAGTGGGAAGGCTGCTAAACAGAGATATAAACCTTTTCTGGATATTTAGCAAAAACATCTACGCAAACGCCTGCCCTAATGTGATGTTTATTGTTGTCAAAATAATGACAACAGCCAGGAAATTTTCTAATTCTTCAACAGTAACTTTGCTGTATCCCAATGTTTACCTTTTAATATAAAATTATATATACAGTTTGCATTAACCCAGCAAGGCAAAAATAAAATGAATAAAAATACATGAAAACAAGAGCACCTGGTGTGTAATGGAGACTCCCAACAGACTAGCAAGCATGGTATTTCATACTCTTGGAAAAAAAAAAAAAAAAAAGGCAGATCAGAAATCAGAAGGCACCAACATTTTGGCAAAATGTAGATAAGTGTTCTCCATAGTCCAACCCAGAGCACTTATGTGAGTTACAAAAGGAGGCAAATTTAATGCTTCACCATCAAAACCACTGTGACTCACCAAGGGTAAACTTCCTTCCGTATGCAAGGTTCGAAGTGCTTACTGCTTTTATTGTACCCAAACCCAAAAGTGCAGCCCCTGACTGAGATGGTGAGAATTTGGCTCTGAAAGATGCATTCTAAAACTCTGACAGCACATTCACTACAACAGATAGCAAATACATGCTGTTATCTGAGGCTTTGTTATATTTTTTACAGGTAGATCAGCCATATTCTGTTAAAGTAAGAAATAGAGTTGTTTTCACTGAAGCTTAAGTTGGGGGATCCCATAGAGAAATAACACAAATTTCTGGATGTTGTGAATAACTGAAATGTGTTCTGAATAACACATATTTCTGACTGATATGTTAATCTTAAAATTCTTCATGTGACAGGATTTGCAGATATATTTGGGAACCCTCTTCCTGAACCTGATCACCTACATCCTACTGAGGTCACAGCACCTTTTTATGTGAATAGACCTGCTGAACTCCAGTCAGTATTGCAGGCACTACAACCTTTCAAATACAATGTTTATTCATCATCCAAGTAAATAAATAAATAAATACATACATTCGAAGTCACAAAAATCTGGGGTTGATTTGGCAGATTAGTCCAGCTAAGGAAATGAGAGTTTGCTTCAAAATCTCTGGTACGTAACATAATGACTAAAACAAATGACTTTGCACGGATATCCTTCTAACATGTGAAAGTAATGGTAGATAGTCCATATCTTGTGGCTGAAAAGAAATATATTTCATATTTCTTTGTCACTGAAGAAATCCACATTTCAAACAGACATTTAAGAAGCTAGATGCTTTCTTAGCAGAAATCAAATCTAGTTAACAGAACACTACAAATATTCAAATGACAACCTGTCACTGTGTTATTTTTTACTAATGAATTTGCTTAGTTGTCTGTTCAACAGAAAATATAAGAGGTGTAATTGGTACCCATGGTCTTGACAGTCCTTCAGCACCTTCTTCTAGCAACAGCATGCTACAACTGACAAATTACATCTGTAATGTAACATATATACTCCTAAGTACAATAATGGACATTAAAAGCATGCTCCACAACATATCTATTACTTCTATTATATAAACTGTCATAATAAAGTACCACATGGGCTCACTTTCAGCTATTTGAAAAACATTAAAAATTCATGTTATATGAACGGGAACATACAATACTAGGTCTTCATAAGTGAATATTTAAAATACTCCATGAACTACAGTGCCAACTAGCAGAGCTTTAAAGCACTTTGGATGTTGATAAAATCACCGTACTATAATGGACACCCAAAATAAGTCATACATCAGCCTACTGACATTCATTATTGTAACATATCTGTAAAACTCAGGACTTCCAGGAGGCAAGGGGTTCCAGTCTCATAACATGGGGTATTCAATATTATACTGTTTCATGTGGAAGAGTCAATTTGCTTTGTTTTCAAATTTGATGTTACAGACACCGTGGCACTCGTTCTTTGTATTTTCCTTTTCCTCCTGTGCTTTTTCCTTTTGGTCTCACTGCATTTGTTTTTCCAAAAGAAACTCTACACCATTTCCAAAATGTACAAGCAACAGCCTTCTGTGTAGAAGAGTGGCAAACTCTCAGATGCCCCAGAGAATAGAAAAGGAAGGATAATGTATGTACTAAAAGGCAGAGATCCTGGGTGTCTCTTCCAAGAGCTAAGTCAGTGTCTTACCTCTGCTTTAGCACTGGTCTTGACAGATTTGTTTCTCCATCAATACTCAATCTCTTTCCTATAACCTTTAACCTTAAACAGTCACTCAGTGAAAATAAAACCCAGGCCCTTGGCAGCTATTTTTCCATTCTCACAGTCCAATTATGTTATCTGATGAATATTCACAGAACTTTTTTTGTTTTCAAATCTGTACTGAGGAGACTTGCTGAACTAAATTGTTCAATAATGCATCTATACATTTTTTGTATTTACAGGGTAGCTCTTCCCTATCCCTTGTTTAGTGCTCTGCTGAAGTTTGGAGCTGAGAATGTTACATGCCTGCAAAGCACCATGTGTACTAATTGTGCTTTATGCATTATTAATATATAATGCATCCTGCTTCCAAGCTTCCAGGGCCCCAAGGCCTTCTGAGAGATTCAGAGAAAGGAGGAATGAGGAGATCCCACCTGCCTTCAGCATTTTCCATCTTCTTTTGTCAACTTTGAGTTAATGCACAGTAACAGAAATGGAGGGAAGCAGCATCATAAGGCAGTCATTCTCCATCTTGGTCATACAGCTCTGCTTGTTGAAGCAGCATGCACAAGTGCATTGTAGTATTATCTCACTTGAATTTCAGCATATGGTGTCAAGCAGTTTACACTTTGCTGACACAGATGTTTTCTACTGTGCTTTCTCTAGGAAGACCCTTTCCAAGAAAACCTTGTTAAGCACCTGACAGAACTAATCTTCTTTTAATTTCAAGACACTTGGACCTTTAGATGTAATTACGCGTATAAATAGAATGACTCACACAATTTTGCTGCTGTTAGTAACTTACATTTCATTATTTTCATTTAGCTGACAGAGAACTGACAATTGTAGTCTTCCCTGGAGAAAGGGTAGTGAATCTAATTTGCAGGCTTTCCTTGTAGTTGTTTGGTAACAGGCTGCATGTCCATGTGGTTGAGCACAGAGGTGAACCTACTTATATTATCATGAACCCAGATCAAAGTACCAGATTTTATTTTCTTTTTAATTGAAAGAGCAGAAATTTAAGAGAGTGTGGCACACTGTACAGAATTAGAGTCCATTTGGACGTGTCTGGCAGGGCTCCTGCCATGCTGATAACTTTCTACAGCTCAGTGGTGTTTGATGAATTTAAAAACCTTTTTCTAGGCATATTGAAAGAAAACTGAAAGGGCTCAACCAAAAAACAGTCCCTGACTGCTGCTCAGCACTGTGTCTTCTCTTCTGCTGCCCTGAGTGCAGGCAGTCCAGTGGGCTGCTCCACTACTGTTGACACAAGGGGACAGCTCCAGGAACTAGTACACAACCTGAGCCTTGTTAGGGGAGAAAGGAGAACCATAAAAAGCTACTGCCTTCCTGGTAAATGCACACCTGGCATTTAACAGCTCACTTTGCTTCTCTTAAATTCACTGCATTCCTTATACATGTTGCTTCTTTCAAAGTCATTACACAAATACAAAATTAAAAGCTTTGAAAGCAGTAACATATTCCAGTCAAATTGAAGTTTCATGTTTGTGCTTTTCTGTTGTTACATTGATGTTTACCCAAGTGAATACTCCCAGCTTAGATGTACAGTCCCAAATCTCCCACAGAGGGTAATGTGCCTTTGGTACTCAGTATGGCTCAGTCAACTGCATGGTGAAGATAATACAGAAAATACCATCAAAAACTACAGCCTCAAAGTTCTGAAAAGGAAAAACATAAAAGTACATGCAACTCATCTAGTAACAGTGGTATATTATGCTCCCTCTGGTAAGTAAATACAGACTATGGGGAATTTTCCAGTAGGTCCAAATAACTGTGCAGCTCAAACAGACTGTAGGGAAAAGAAAAAAGAGAGAAAGAAATGTCATGGGGGGCTAGAAGAATGACAGAAATGACAACCTTAAAGCATCCAATTCATTTTGAAGTCAGTCTAATCCACTTCAATTAATATGATGGGTGATCAGAAGACATTTATGACCATTCAGTTTATTTTCTGGACTTTGCTTGTGAGTGCTATGATCTTTTAAGAGCTAAGGAAGATATGTTGAGCAGAGGTTATAAAAGTACTGATCCTGTTCTTGAAAGTAAAAGAAAATCTGCTGACAACCAAAAGAAGCTTACAAAATACAGGTGGATGACATTCCCGTTGCATTCAGTTTTATGTAATTAACACTGTACTAGAAATTAAGTGTTGTACAATGATACGGAAATAATAATACAAAAGACTTGACATAATACATAAGAAACTGTTATACTGATGATATGTTCCCTGTCCCTTCAGTTCATTTGATCCATTACTTATTAATTAGTACTGTGCACGTCTACATTAATGCGACAGTCTGAAAGCAGGAATGCACTTCTGAATTGAATCTCCTGACCATTCCCATCTACCACATCCCAGAGTTACCTACAATCATGCAAACTCCATTTCTTTGGTATAAACCTACACGAGAAGCTGAACTCCACAAGTGTACCTGATGTGTTCCAGCTGCTGGTGGGTATTCAGTCCACAGGACCAGATGAGACTTAGTCCAAAGTAAATCCCCCAAAATGCATATACCAGAGCTGTCAGGTCCTTGACACCAACTGTTTCTATCCCCCTACAGAACTGTTCATAGTGCACAGCTAATGTACTCAGTATAGAAAACCAATAAATCATGTCAGCTTTCATTCTTGCTGATCATCTTGCTATCTTTGTAGCTGGAATAACAATGGAACAAATCTGAAAGGTAAAACTCTTCTTAATCCTTGTTAAAACTCTTCTTAATTTCTATTAAACATCTTGTTATTGAGGTAACCAAGTTCTAGGGTTTCTGTCATGTTAGCAATAAACCACTGGAGGAACAGTTTCTGAAATAGCTCTCTATAATTTTTATAATGATAAAATAATCCAATAAGATTTCAAATGTGGGACACTATCATCTTACGTTTTTACTCTACTGCTTCACAGTGAATATGTTGTAAACTCGCTTTTCCCTGATCAGCTGAGGAAGATACATATCAAAACTAGTATTTCTTAGAACACCTTTCCTTAATTAAATTGCTGTGAAGAGACTGAAACTTGTTCATAGAAATAACTATCTGGACAGTAAAGTCACTGGTTTGCTCACACAGTTCCCACAGATGCTCACTCACAGCCATGCAGTGGGAGGACCAGCTGGAAGGACGATGCCAGATGTTCAATCTGAGGTGTACACAACTGTAGCTTCCAGGTGGTGTTGAGGGTAACCCTGTAGTCTGTCAGCAGATTGCAGCCAACACCTTCTCAGACGTGGCCTGAGTTGCCCAACACCTGGTTGTTGTTGGTGGGCTGTGGCTTCATGTGGCATAGGCCGACTTGTGAGAATCCTGGTGTACCAGCTCTGGATTTCACTGCCTCTCTGCTCATATTTTCCTTTCATTGGCCACTCTTTTCTGATAACCATTTCTCCATCCAAAGAAACTTACCTATAATAGATGTACACACACACTCACAGAGAAGGAGCTTTTATGTCAAATCTTGTATATGCATTGTGTTCAAGATTGAAATCTGGAAACAAACAGAAATGACTTTTCTCTGGCTATTTTCTCGACAAAAGCAGACTTACATTTTTCCAGTCTTGTAGAAAGATTTCCTGATTCATTTTCTCATTCCAACCCATCCTCACATAGGTAATACTGTTCAACTGAATAAATAATAATAATAATAACAACAATAATAATACATTATATTACATTATTGTTGTTGTTTATGCACCTTTTAAACAACATCTTTTAAAACAAATATAATGTGTATCTTTTTAACATTAAACTGAGTATTGTACTTATCTGGTTTTGTTCCATAAGATAACCTGTCTGGTTTCTTCTCCACATATCCTGTTATACCACAAATGTTACCAATAAGAAACTACAGTATTCTTTGTGCTGATAAAAAGAGGATTTTTAGCTTTATTTTTTCAAGGTCTTCAAATACTCCTCATGAGTCCTGTGTCTAATCACCAGGAATTTGTATTAATCTGGAGAAAAAATGCTATTTTGCACTTTAAAGACAAGAAATCCACAGTTAGATAAATGCCAACCAATATCAGGGTGAAACTCTACAGCACAACCAGAAACAAAACACAGATTTCAAGGTTCATGGGCCAATATCTTAACAAAAGCTGCTTGTTTGCTTTGCCATGACTGAGAAAAAGAACCACAGCTGCTGAAGTCCAAAACTGGAGGAGGTTTTAATCTCTCACGCAGGAGGATTCATCACTTCTTCCTGACAGTCACTCCGCCACTCCTTTCCTCTACAGAAATACTTGGTACCTTCTGTCCTTCTTGCTTTGCTATGCTAGCTCTAACTCATCATTCATATTTGTTCTAATCAAATAATCTCAAATTATTCATAAGAGTTTTAATTTCTAAATTTCATTTAAAGGTGGAAGTGCCCATTTTAGACTTGCATGTAAAAACAATGAACCAGTGCAATTTGGGGGTAGATTAGGATAATGAGGAAAGAGCTGATCTTGACTATGCCTACATCGATTTTGGTGTTTATCACACACAGCTCTAACATGAGGCAGTATTACCCAGCCAGAATGCTCTGCATATGAATAGATGGGTGATTCAGCAATGTTTCAACTAGAAGTTTATCAATTTAGTCATATAATTTTGGAGGCATAAGCAAAGAATCTATTCACCATGGCTAGAAAAAGGTAAACATCAGGACTGGGGGATTAGAGGCCAGCCACCTATCCTGGTGTTTTGAGTCAGACTCAAAATTGGAAACGTGGCAGAAAATTTATAATAAAATATGTATAGAATATATAAAATTCTGTTTTCATGGAGCTAAAATAGCTATTAAAAAAAAAAAAGGACAGAATAAAAACAAAATGAAGAGAACAAATCTTGAAAAGAAATTAGATAACAGAATGAAGCTACCAAAAAAAAAATGCTCAAAAATGAGAAAAGAAACGTGTGACCAAAAAGAGATACAGGAGATAAAGAAAGAAAAAGGAAAGATGGACAAATAGAAAAACAGAAGGCATAAAATTAATTCACTTGGCTAAAGTCACCCTTGGTAGAAAGGATGCACTTGGCTCATCTTTATTCTGCAAAAAGTGTTTGCCAAAGTCCATAATGCAGTCTGGAAACACAGAAAATCTGATGTGAATTCTCTGAGCTTTTCCATATTTTTAATCATTCTAAATATCACAGAAAAAAAAAAAAAAAGAAGATACATTAACACTCTTCTTTCCTTAGAATGGATTGAGAATTTATAACATCGCTTAAAAAAAAAAAATTATCTTATTTTGTTCCACATTGTGATCATCATATATTGTAGCAATTTTAAAATTGAGCATTATAACCACAAGAGATCATTACCACTCCATAAATTACCCAAAGACAAAGTAACACAAAATAGTCTTTTAACTAAAAGGTGATAAAATAAAACAATATTATATGGATTTCAACAGTTCAAATTTTCAGCCCAGTAAAAAAAGATGAAATTTTCAGATCATGTAGGAAAAAGAGCTTATGACTGCAGTGTTTCTTCTGCATGATTCAAGAACTCATCATTATTATAATCAAAATAATACCACTCAAATGTTACATCTTATACTAAAAATGTATCATAATTCTTTATTGACAGGCCTATAATCCTAACCTGAATCTGTCCATGGAAAATGTTACTTCGAGATGAATGAGATGTATTCCAAAGGTCACAGGAAATTCAAGGTACCAGCTGAGAAACTAACAAATTTGTATGCAATATTCTGTACTACACTTCTCTTGTGCGTGGCAGACAAACTCCCCAGGTGTGAAAAGCAGCAATGTGATGCACTGCTCAGGAATCGATTTTGCTTTGTACAAACTATGTTCATCTATAGCCGCATAGCTATCAGGTGGGCAAAGAGAAAAAAAAAAAAAAAAGATAGTGACAAAAACACGAAGTATCATTATATTGTGAGAGGGAAATACAATTAAAATACCTATATTTAATTACTTTTTAACAACTAACAATTACTTTTAAAAACTAGGCCATGAAGAGATCCTGATGACACTGATACACAATGCTGTGCTGGTGCCAGCCTACTTGTCTGGTCTTGTGGTTTTGTTCACACGTGTCCACAGTGCCTCTGTCCCTATGCTCTGAGTGTTATAAAATGCCAAGGCAACTACTGAAGTCATGGATCTTATCTTTTTACTTTTCTCTAGTTATTAATAAGGTCTCTCTGTTCTAACTGAAACCTCATTTCTGGAAACTTATTGGAACCTAATCTTGTAATTTCTCCTGTTCGGTAAAAAAGCACAGCTATCCCAGTTAAAGCAACAGCTATTGGCCCTGTGGGAACAGAGAGGTGGTTTCATTAGTTTTGAGGAACGTTATTTTCCAAATAGGAGTGGCTGGACAGAGCAGAAGCACAAACCAGCCCATCAGCCTGTGAGACTCCTCTCTGCCTCCTTTCTTCTTGTCTGGTAAGAAGAGAGTGACAGATTTTAGCAGAGATCAGAGGCAACTGTCTGATCCCAGTGCGCTCTGGGAACCTGGGAGGTCTTGCTGAGGGACCTACCACCAGTTAAAAGAAAACAGCTCAGCATGCAGCAGGAACAGATCTGAAAAGATGGAAATGAGACACATAAATGGGAAGGAGGGATTTGGATGTGAGCAATAAGAAAGAATAAGACAAAAAAAAAAAAAAGAGGGCAGGGGAAGCAATAAAACACAGATGGAGGGATGAAATAACCACAACCCTGATCTCTGTAGGAAAACATCATAAACTTCCTGGGCTGCAGGAGAAACTTCCCCTTTTAAACTTCCCCAAGGATCAGCAGGCAGTTTGAGCTGACAGTAAGATGCAGAGCACTCCCTGACATTTACAGGAATGGTCCTCAGCTGAGGGGCAGTTTTGCCTGTGGATACATCAGTATCGTTAATTTGCTGTCCCCTATACTTCAGCAAATTAAGGCCAAATCCACATCTCTCCCTCTGCTGATGGAGATGCTTTTTCCTCGATGTAGTGTTCAGGTGAATGGTCTTCCACTACTGACACTTAATATTGTTCAAGGCAAAGAAACTGTGTCACCAGAGCTCTTTATCAGCAAAGAAAAGGGAAAAAAAAAAAAAAGTAAACACATTTGTAGTGTTACTAAATTTTGTTGGTCTGCCTGAAATGAAAACTAGACTGAGTGATAACATGCTGAAATACCCTGAGACTCCGACAAATCAAAGATGACCGTAATGGGGACCATGAAAAGTCTTCTGAAAAAATTCCAAGAGCAAAATGCTACACAGTGGCAAAAAGGCTAGTTTGAGGGAGTTACAGCCTGGCTCCTTCCCCCAACCCCCACCCCCCAAAAAAATAATAATAATGCAAAAAGACACTTGGATTTTTCACTACAAAAAGTAGACAAATAAATATATCTGCTCACAACCCTACACGGTCTACACCAGTTCTTACAATATTTTTCTAAGTCCTATCAGCTACTGAAAAAGCATCAGGGAGATCTCTAGTGAAAACTCTATAACCTATAATGTTGCGTCTTGAATGTGGCTGTGGGAGCTCCCTACCTGCAGACCAAATGGAAGGATGCAGCCAGAAAGGATGCATCTCTGGGTAATGAGACCCACATCAGACAGCTTCTGCCACTGAATTAAGTACAATCCACAACAGTTTTTAGGAGAGCTTTTAGAAAAGATAAGTAAGTAGTTATTTTCTCTCTCTAAGAAAAAACACAAGTAAGAAGACTAACTGATACCAGCTCTGCGTGAGGCACTGCTGTCTGCCAGTCCCTTTCTCTTGGGGACACACCCACACCCACAAATGTCCCTCTTTGCTGTGAGCTCCCTCATGAAGACCGCTTCTCTCAATACTTTTACCAACAACAGCATCCAAGGGGTGTTACTTCTCCACACTACATTAAATACCACCCTTAGGAAGTACTGGAATGTGTGCATCTCTGCCTTGCACCTCACAGTAGTCCATCTTACAGCAAAGACCAGAAACTAATGTGTCTGTCTGTCATGCTTTAACTCCAGCAGGCAGCTCAGCACCACACAGCTGCTTGCTTCTTCTTCCCAGGTGGGATGGGGAAGAGAAAGGGGAAGGTAAAAGTGTGAGAACTGATGGGTTGAGATACCGACAGCTTATGAGGTAAGGCAGAAGCCGTGCATACAGGCAAAGCAAAACAAGGAATCCATTCGCTCCTTCCCACTGGCAGGCAGGTGTCAAGTCTTGGGAAGACAAGTGACATCACTCCAAACATCCCTCCCTCCTCCTCCTCACCCCAGCTGTTATTGCCGAGCATGACACCCCGTGGGGTGGGTGGGACACCCCTTTGGGCAGCCTGGGCCAGCTGTCCCCACCGTGTCCCCTCCCAGCTCCCAGTGCACCCCCAGTCCCTCGCTGGCTGGGCAGCACATGGAGTAGGAGAGGCCTTGGCTCTGGGTGAGCACTGCCAGCAACAACTACACATCCGTGTGTTACCAGCATCGTTCTCATCTTACATCCAAAACACAGCACCATACAAGCTTCTACAAAGAAAATTAACCCTACCCCAGCCAAAACCATGACAGCGTCCGTCCTCCCCCCGCCCCCTACCACCTGCCACTACCACTTCAGGAGCTGCTCAGGTCCACCCCAAAGCCTGTCCCACTTCTGCATGTAATCACTAATGCAGCAGCTGTCTGTGGATTGCCACTTCCCAAGGTTTTTTACTTCTGAAAAGAGTTGGATTTGAGTTCAGTAAAGGGTACTATATCTGGTGTCCTCCTCTCTCCTCTCTCCCCCCCCTCCCCCCCCATCAGTATGGTCTACAGCAGCACTGTGTTATTTGCAGACTGATTGTCGCAGCAGCCAATAAACTTGATGCTACCTGTGCACAGTCCCCATCACCAAGCTCTTTGTGTGATCCATCTGGTGTGTGGCACAGTTGTTCCTTGTATCTGACACATCTGACATGTCTCTGTCACAATGCAGGCATTAAGGGATGCAAAGGTCTGCATTTCCCAGACCAAAAACACTGTGTGCCCACTGCTGTGGTTGCCATTGTGGGGCCATGCCTACCACCTCCTCGTCTGAGGGCTGCTGTCGCTGCAATAGACACTTCATATGACAAGGTAGCTGCTTACACCGTTAGGAAGATTTGCTCTGTATCTCATGAACCTGTGATGAATGATGTATGTTGCCCATTATTAGCAAGGAAAGGCAAGTGCTTCTTGGAGTATTTTGACATCTTAAGGATGAGTCACAGGAATTCCTTATTTTGCATTATTAAGAGCCCATTTCAAATAGAGACGATAATTAATAGATGAATTACTATTTTCAGCTCCAAAGCCACAGTGTTCTGAATTCTTGTCCCTAAGAAGCTGGCAAGCATCTAACAACCCTGTCTTGCAGGAAGCTGAAAAGCATCAATTTGCACCAAGCTGCAACTAAAACCCAGCTCCTAGCCCCTTACTGGTTGTTCGCATCGCACTTCTCTGCTAAGACAGAAAATCTTAGATGACCAGATATTAAGTTCATGTCATTGCTCAAACAGAACCTGATCCAGTTGGCATATCAACGGGAGTATTACCTCTGTGGACTACTCATTGTGCAGTCAATGAAGATGTTCAGAGAAAGGAGGTGTCCGCAGCTTCTTTCTGTGAACAGAACGAAGGCTAGAGCATATTACATGTTGTGTTTTTTTTTAAAACAGGAAAGAGAAACTGTCAGATAATTTTCCAACTTCGGTATTGTTAGCTGTTGCTAAATTAACAAAACATCCAGTACGTGACCAAATTATCAAATGGCTTAAATACAATTATAGTGCATTTTAAATATCAGTTCTAATTATATTTTCCTTTGACAAAGTAATTACACTTCAAGAAACCGCAATCAGAACAATTTTTCACTGCCAAATCTGAGAACAGAAGGTGAAAAAGGTGCATTTAGATGATTTTATAAATGACTAGCTTAACTTTTATATAATAAAAAAACATAATAGTAGAACAGCTTAAAAATAGACTAGAGAACTCACATTTTAATCTTATTTCAAGTCATTCAATGATTTGTAATTTAATGAGCCTTAATATAAAGCTTATATTTAGTTTTCTTTCCCTCCATTAACTTGATTTCTTGATATTTAAAGTTACTGGGCTGTCCTAGAGAGACTATATATTTTTAGTCCAAAATTCACGCAAGAGTAAAATTAAACAGAACCATTTCCTGTCCTGCCCTAGATACAGCAAAATCCTCTGAACATCTGTTGGAGAAGACTGCAAAGTACTCTTGTGAGGACTGAGAGGCTAGTTGGTCTGTGAGAATATTGGATTAAGGGCTGTTCATAGAAGACTAGGGCAAGAGACAGGAATAGAAACAACAAATTAAAAACCCAGAAACAGAAACCCAAAGGAACAAGAGAAAGCAAAGACTATACTAAAGACCAGAGTGCTCACATTGCTGATTGATGGGATGTTGCGGGAAACACTGAAAGCTTTGAGGAGTTTCAAACAGAACCTTGTAACTAGTAAGATGGGAAAACTAAGACCATAATGGGTCTCAAGGACAAGAGCAAATTTATGGGATATTTGAGGGGAATTGCAGAGATGTGCTAAACTTACGATGTGATGTTTAAGGGAAAGGGAAAGGCAGACATCAGAGTGCATTAAGGAGGACCAAAAATGTGAAAAAGGAGAGCAGAGTGGATGAAAGAGGCCAAGGCATGTGCCTGACCTCTGCAGACTGCCACAGTTATACTCCATTCCCAAATATTACGCTGACTGAGAGTGCTTCCAGTTTGTGCAAATCTGTGCTAGAGAACTCCAGGATGGAGTACCTGGTGAGTAAAAGAGGTCTAAGCAGCAGACACCAGAGGACACCAAGGGGCTGGACCCACCACAGGAGAGATCCATTTGCGTTTGTGTGTGCACATATGTGTGTGAGAGAGATCTGCTAGTGAGGTTTGACCACAACTAGCCAGAGAGTAAGGATCATTTGTATTTGTCATGTTTATGCCAGGTGTCCACTGCAGCCTGCAGAGTGGTGCTGAGTTTGGATGCTTCCTGGGCTCAGCATCCCTCCAATAGTGCTTCCTCTGCAGCCCTGGTGTCTCCACATGCACATACAAACCTCTCCAGGTTTGCTGTTGATGATGAGAACTGCTCTGTCATGGCAACACTGAAAGAGAAAATATTTGCTCCTTCCCCACCACATCCACCTTGGTGCTCTTCCAGATTGAGGCAGCAAGGGATACATATAAAAACTCCCTAATTTCCACCAGGTTGCCTTTGACGTGTTGCTCTTTCTGGACTCAAAACAATGAGATATCATCAGCAAGAAGTGCCATTCTTCAATTGCTTTCCTTTCTTCTCTTCACAATACAAAGCATGGGAGGGATTTCTGATAGCACACCGAAGATTACAGACTTAATGATGCCTATAGGGTCTCTCTGAGAGAAGGCTTCCTCTGAAGGCAATGCTGCATAGACTGCTTCTCCAGGGCAGCATGGTGACTTGGAGGCAACATATTTTAAGCCCTACCTCACACTTAAGAAGTACTAATAAGATCTGAAAAAGTCCCACTTGAAATACCACCTTAGCTACCTACTTCCCCACAGCACCTCTAAGAAAACCACATGCCCAAGACAGCTCACAGAAAAGCTTGTTGGAGATACAGGTAGATAGTGGGTTCAGTACAAGTTTATCTGCGCAGCCAGACTAGCAGCAGATTGAGAGGGGGAAGATAATTTGCAATTTTGGGATTCTGACAACATGCAATCTGAGACAAAAATATTTGCTTTGAGGCTCTGCCTTACAGGTTTGGCACCATTTCTGTTCCAGTCTCACTTTCAGGTGCTAGCAACTGCCTAAGTTCTGGCTGACCGCTTTTTATCTCCTTTCTTCCCCCCTGTAATTAAAGTGCATTACATGCTTTTGGAATCAGACAGTTTTGTTCAAGGTCTTTTTTTCCTGTGTTCAGCTAATGAGCACCACAGCCGTTAAACCTGAAATTAGTTTGGTGGTTTTCAAATCCCTCCTACCCTAAACTGAAAAGTTCAGGGCCTCTACAAGCTTTTAGCAGCTTTTTGCATGCATCCAAGCAACTCATACTTTCCTAAGAGAAGTATCCTTGGAGCAGCACTGAGCAGCAACTATAATTGCTGCCCTGGCTCTTATTGCTCTATTGGAAACAACTTCATGAGGGGAATCCTCTTTCTCATCCTTTTTTGTTTCCACACTACACATCTTTTTGGTGTCCCCTTCCCATGGTAACACCAGAAGTTGGGTCATTTGCTTAGTGTATACAAACTGTTTTCAAGGTCAGCACTGGGATTTGAAGGTCAGCACTGGGACCTGCGAAGCTGCAAAAGCTGCACAGCTGAAGTTCAAGAGTGCAGCATCACTGTGCTCCTGACATCTAGGATCTGGGAATGACAATCTGCCCGTTACCAAAGACATATAGGGAAGTAATTGCAGAAACAGTGTCCATCATGCTTGCTGTCCTACATGTCTGGATCAGAAATAATTTATCACATAACAGCATTACAGAGAATAGCAATTATGTCTGAGACTATACAAGCTGATGGGTGCAATCAGGCCATGTTTTGATTTGCTTCTCATTGGTATTCAAATCCCATTTCTCATGTGAATAGTGGAATGTACTGTAGTATGCCACCCATCTCACATCTGGTTGTAATTCACAGCCAGGTTCTGAATATGAACAATGTCCAGAAATCATTTCTTAAAGGCCCTTTTGTAGTACTGATTGTGATTAGAACAGAGGAAAAATAAATAAATAAATAAATAAAATAAAAAATCAGGCACATTGGTATTCAGATCCAAGAAAAAAAAAAAAAGCGTTAGTGTAGTCCTAAAAGTCATTGGCCTGATTTATGGCCTAAATTATTACACTCCTCCAGGGTTTCAGTGATGACATGCTTGCTGCATGCTGTCTGTTTCATACTGTCCTTGGTCTTTCTCAGTATCAATCTGTAAAATTCATCATTTACACAAAAGAAAACAGGGGAGATTAGAAAGGCCAGAATGCTACTAGGCCCAGTATAGCAATCACACACCCAAAATGGTTTATGTATTGTCACAAGTGGCACTGCTGTCCCTTGTGCTCTCCACATCCACTCACAAAACATCTTTGTTTTCCCCTTGAATATCGTAATGCTTCATGAAAAGCCACATGAACATAGGCTTCAGCCTGGGGTTTGCAGTGGCAGCACTTCGGTGTTGATTATGAACTATACTGATGTTTTCTACTGATTACCATTTGGGTTCCTCTCCTGCACAATATCTAAAATGATTCCTCATGTTTCTGTTGCCCTCTTTCTTAATATAAGAGAAACGAGCATTCCCTAATACTGAAAGGCAGACAAGGAACACTTTCCCCAAGCAAAGCACGGCTAGCCCGTGGCCAACCTCTTTCTTAATATTCTGCTATGTCAACATCTTTCCTAGATCCCCCAAATGATTATGCATTTGTACTGATGAGGAAAATACCCAGAGGTACTATAATGCCAAGAGCTTTGGCAGGAATGTGTCTCCTCAATCTTCCTTCAAGGTACGAAACAGCTTCTCTCTCAAGGAGATAAAAAGAAACTTTTGATATATTCAAAATATTAAATAACTGCAAACTTTCTATGTGTGTAAACCATCTGGTACCTCTTGTTACTGGAGGCAAAATACTGAGCTAGACAGATCAGTGTTTGAATAACAAGGTTGTTGTTTGTTAATATTGTAATAGATGTCCACTGGTGACAAAGATGGACCTGTACTTGACTGCAGACCAATCACACTTTTCATAAATATATTCCAGCTCTTATGGCAGTCATGAACAAGATAGACAAGTGTGATTTTTGTCTATTTTTTCCTGTTTTTATTTGTCTCACTGTATTTCTTTGTAAGTCCCATCAAAAATCAACAATTCAACAATCTCACAGATTACCTTGCTCAAAGCAAGAATTTATTTTAAACTTGATTTATCTATTCCCTCACAAACCTTCTACCAGAAAGAGAACTCTTTGCAGTTTTAAAATTACTTTTAAAAATACATTAATATGAATCTGGAGGCAAGAGTTAATGAGAGTCATTTCTACTTCTTCTACATACTGACTGTATATGCAGGGACCCATAGCAATTCTCTTTTCTTACAGAATGCCTCCTTCATTAGATGACGAGGAATGAGGCAATTCCCCTTTCTTTTCCAGGAAGATGGGCTTTTAAGGACTTATTTAACATTGCAAGAGAATCAAAGGGTAAAATAACAGTGCTACCCTGCTTTCCTTTGCTAGTTCTCCCCAGGTTTCATGTGCACCAAATATGCAGCTACATCATCATGAGATCATTCAAAAAGAAATGTAGAAGACATTGAGGACCTTCAGCCACCACTGTCACACAATATGTGGATTAATGCTAGACTGACTGAATATAAAGCATGTCCAGCTTCAGCATTTTCCTCATGAAAAGCCCCAGACATTAACTTTTTACTGCTTCTGAAATCTTGAGCACAAACATTCCTTTCTTCTAAATGAATAAGTTTTTCATTATGAGTCACTGAAAGTATTAAGGATGAATTTGTATTTGATTTTATTTACTTACTTATTGACAGGTTGAAGTTCCAGTCATTTACAAAAAACAATTTAGTACTGATAATTTAACATGACAAATGAAACGGCATGTATTATGTGTAACAGGCTTCTCCCTTTTAAGGTTCTGTAAAAAATAAACACCTTTTCTGCTTTAAAGATCTGATTGGTAGTTCCAGATCTGCAGTTTTCTTGACGAAATAATAAAAGTTCACAAAACTGGATGTCGACCACCCATAAAACATGCATCTAAATAATTTAAATAATGGCAAATATTTAAATGATCCATAATGTAAGCCTGATCCTTTGAGTACATAGAAATTGTAATCTACTCTGTACAGTGGCCAAACTAAACGTGCGTAACTGGGTGCAGTTAAAGAAGCAGCAAGGAAGGGTGATAAATCACCACCGTGACAAGGAAAACAACCCTTTGTCCAGCCTGACACCAGCTTTCCAAACCTTCTGTGTACAACGCGCACAATCTAATGTCTCTCAAGTGTTTTGTCTTGCATAGCCCCTAAAACTATAACTCACTTCAGATAAGCCTTGACAAAGAAGTGAGGTAGGCATCAATGTGGCAGGTAAGCACAGACACTACAGGAGAACACAGGGACATTTTAGACATTGTAGAAGTGTTTAACGGGGAGTTCCTAATCCCACCTTTCTGCACCAGCTCTGCACCCTTTGCTCTGTGGAACTCAAGGACACCCAACAAATGAGCCCTATCTCATGCTGTGCCTTTCTCACAAGACTAGCTCCAGAGATCTTAACAGCCAGATTAACTCCCAGATTAATGAGAATTACATGTGTCATTTCATTTCTTGCTCTACACAGTTTATACTTGCCATCACTAGAAAAGTCCCACCAAACTGGAACCTCTCTGGTTTTCTCTGCATATGTGGCACAGCTGCACAGAGCTGCTCCACGTGAGCATGTGGGACACCCAACACTTCAGAGCCTATCAGACTGGACTCTGAACTCTATTACTGTCCAGCTTCAGACCAACCTTTTGCAATATGAACAGTGAGTTTCAGACACATCAGCCTCATCACAGGTGAGGCTAGTTGTTCTTAGCCACTGTGCATGGGGCAGCCCAAACAAAGCAAGTGGTCTGGCAAAAGCAGTAGTTTCTATTGAATGAGGCAGAGGTGATTTTGCATGGCTTCACCATCTCTGTTCTTCTCAACCTCAGTTCCTCTAAGTTCCTCCAGATGGTGAGCAACTGTGGATGCAGTTCATGGCTACAATTTGTAGGTTGGGAGGAATTTACAAATCACTCAAATCCTGAAACTGACAAGCCTGCTCTATAAATAAGAGAAGTAGCAGTTTTCATCCTGAGCTTAAATTAAATATGAACATTCTGAAAAACCTCCTGTGAGCCTAAAATACTGATAGGAAGTGCACACATTTCCTCCTCGTCTAACCTATCTCAAATTAACCTCCCCGTGCCCATCTAACATCTTTATATTTGGAGGAAACTTTGTGATGCTCTGATTCAGACCCAGAAAAAAAAAAAAAAAAAAAAAAGGCTTAGGTAGTTCATCCAGAGTTTTGTCTCCAGCTCAAATGCTGAGCTAATCATGGAGGCACTTATGCTCCTATTAGAGCTCAACCTGAGTAGTCCTGACATGCTCATGTGCCTGCTTCCAGCATGTACCCTACACCTGCCATCAAACAGGTGGAAGAGTGGATCTGTACGTCTGCCCTCTGCCCTGGGGAGTTCACAGGTAGCACCTGTGATGCTGGCCCCATGGAAATGAACTCATCAGACTCTCATAAAGAACTGACTAACTCAAGCTCCATTAAATATATATATACATATGTGCACAACTAAGGGACAATTTCCCCCTCGTGCATACCAGGCAAGCTTGTGGTTACTGTCCTGTTCACCACTGAGATAAGAGTGCCAGATACAAATCCTTCCTCCTCCTACACCTCACAAGAGATCTCAGTGTAAAGTAAGGTTTCCAGCAAGTATGTCCTGATGTTTAGAAAATATTTTAATTACTCTTGTTGTAGTTTCTCAACTTTGTATATAACTATACAATGCCCTTTGGAGAAGAATTTTAATGTCTGTTGTTTGTGCTTCTGACATCTTCTTGTGAGACACCTCATCTACCATCCATATATCTACAAAACAGTGTCTGCAGAAAATGTCTACCCCCAAACAAGTCTTGACAGCACATTAAAATATAATTTATAGTCCTAACAGAATCTGTCAGAGGCCTTCTAATGCCTCTGTGCACTAAATAAATAAATAAATAAGTCTGTTTATGTCTTCTGTTGACAAATTTCTAAACATATCAAGCTGAATTTTACTTTTTAATTGTCCTTTTTTTCAGACTGAGGTATACTCTTAAGTGAAGGGATCCACTTTTCCTACTAGAGAGATCAGTGAGAGCACCACCATATCATTTTTTATCTCTGCTTCTGAGTTCCAGAGAAAGCAACTTACTGAGCTCTTTCTTCCTGAACCCTAAGGTGAAATTTCAAAAAACATCAGAAAGGTATCACATTTATTGTGTATTCTTCCATATTCAGCTGAGAGGTTTTGTATTCAAGAAAGATGTTTTAAAACTTTTCTCCTTGCCTACTTAGCTCCCTTTCCATGGAACACACATTCAAATGAAAGCAAGGATTTTATGTGTTCTTAAACCAATAATGGTCATTTTATTCTCTGGTAGTATTAAAAATTGCATCTGTTCCAGCTTATTTACCAGTAAATTTAATTCATATCCTCCTTTAAGGGGGTTAGGTCACCACAGCAAACATGAATTTTACGTATTCACCTTCTATTGTTTGTGGATTTTCCTTCAGAAGTAATATCTCTATTGCTGGTACTATATCTGCATTCAGCTTGAAATTAATAAATGTTCCATTTCCTTTCATGCTGGCAGTTCTTTAAGTTTTTGCTGCAATATTGACAGTGATTCTTATATTTTCTGAGGTAATATTGTCACTGCTCTCTTCTTTGACCAGCCTGTGCATGAAAACCCTAGCAAAGAAATTAATGCATTTTAGTTCTTGCTTATTTGTTCCAAATACCAGTTGCTGTCTTAGCTTGAGTGTTTTGACAGATGTGATGAGTTTTTGTAGTTTCAGACTTTGAATTGAGACTGAATTGAGATTGAATTGTAGTTTCAGACTTTGAATTTTCTTGTCCTAGATCTTTTTAAGATTTTGATCCTTTATCGTACACATAGCAAAATAGTTTCAAAATAGTTTTCAATACCCATAAGGTTCCCGCTATAGTAAATAACTTCCTTTTCTTGGTAACCTGGCTTCAGATTTTTCACACTTACATTTATTCAGACCTGGAGTTTGGATCAGAATATACTAATCTTAACATTTATTAGTTAATATATGGACAAACGCTTGCACAAAAAGGACACTATCATCCAATACAAAGACATATTCTTGCAGCTCCTATTAATGGAAGTGTAATGAATCTTTATCCTTAGAGGCATTCAAAACTCATTGAATAGGTCCATCAGCAGCCTGATCTAACTTTGAAGGTGGCCCTGCATTGAGCAGGAGCTTGGGCTGGATGGTCTCCAGAGATCCCTTCCAAATTAATTATTCAATGAATTTGTAGCATTAGCATGTTATCCTTATAATACTGATTTTATTATTGCAATTGCTCTCCCTCGGGAAATTGTGCTGTAGAATGAGCTGTGAATCTGATGCTTATGAAATCACCAGACAAATAGGGATTATTTAACCTGCATAGTAAAAGCAAAGATTATGTAAACTTCCCAACAGCTTTTGCAAGTTCAGCTTGAAGAACTTTGCAAGTTCAGTTCTTGCACTTTAGGTGAAGAATCCCTCAATAAAATCCAAATGAGTAAAGAGAGAGAGATACATGTACTGCTGGGTAGTATTTTTCTTCAGGTTTGTGTGCTTATAATAACAAATTCTGAGTTTCCCTCTTGTAGATGGTTAGATGGACACTGGGCATTTGGTACTTCTTGGCAGATAGAGCAGATCCTAAGAATGAACTGATTGGAGCAGTGTAAAACATCAACCGACGGCAGCCACTGATCCTACCCTCTCCTATAACCCAAACACATAATCTTAGTAAATATGATTTCATGGGGTGATGAGTTTGGTCCTATCAATAGATTTCAGCTTTTGAAAATGTAACTTGTTCGACTGTCCAGCTTTAGAAAAGGTGATATTAGGAAAGGAAGAATGAATGCAGCAGAGAAAATTAAAGCAAAAGGAAGCACAGAGAGAGAAGCTGCACAGCTGCAGAAAAGGCAGTGTTGCTTCACATACCTGTCAGGGAAAAAAACGATAAAAGTGTGACCAACTGATTTTACAAGAGCATTTATGCAAGCATAAAGTCACCCACATGAAATACAAAGAAAAGGCCTGAAAAAGCAAAGCCATAAAAGTAGAAAAAAAAACTTTGCATAATGTGGCATTCCTAAATCACCAAGGCCTGTTAAGAGGAAATCTGAAAGTGATTTAAAATAGGGAGTTAACTTCGAATAGTTAATGATGTTGGAAAAGTAGAACCCAAGGTGCTGCTACTGCTCTGGATGGACTATTTTATTCAGCCAGTTAGCACAGGAAAAGGGATGCAGAGTTATTTAAATAAGGCTCAAAATTTAATCCATTAGGTATCATCACTCTGTATCATTATGGTTTTAAAGTTTTTAGATCAAAGCAAATCATAACATTTTCATAAATTTTACTGTATTTGAAGACTGTTATTCAATACTTATTCATCCACTGGATATCACATTTTTTATAATAAGCTGTCTAATTGGAGAAAGAAAATCAGGTCTATACTCACATGTGACTTAGATGAGAATATTGATCTTATGGTTAACAAAAAGAAAATAGCCAAGAACAAGCAGTTCACAAAAATCTTCAGGATCTTTTCATACTATATAGTAAATAAATGGCTAGAAATAACAGACACAGGTAGAGAAATCAAGGTTGGTTTGAGAAAGACCTGTAAAAAATACAGGGCTGAATCTGCAGTGACCTGATCAACTTCACAACCTTGATGTATCCTGTAATCCTAGCAAAGATGACTGTACAATATTTCTAGGTGACAGTTACAAGATATAACCAAACCGTTTTATTTCTGTGATCTACAATGGTGAAGTGACACACAATAATTAGTTACTTTGGGATTTATCACAAACTTGTGATTCCATTTTGCAAGGAATCAAATGTTACATCAGAGGTTGCAGGCCTGTACTGTAAATCTTTTGCAAAACTGGGGCACACGTTCAGTGTGTTAAGCAAGATCTGAAGTTACATTTTCAGAAACTTTTAAAATGGCACAGCAGCTTCCTCCTTTTCTTTGCTAATCCCACTGCTGCACATAAAGACAAGGTTTAACCCTGACATATTTTAGAAATGACTGGGCAGGTCAGTATATTTGCTAAGGTGAGCTGATAAGTACATTGCTTGCATTTACTGTCCACCAGACGACAAATTCTTTTTATCCTGCAGGAACTTTTTATCTCTAATTGTTGTACATGATTTAATTGTTTACAACATTATGCAACTGCATGCTATTGTCAGATTGCTTCAATGTGTGGTTATTTTTTTTTGGCCAATTAAGTATAAGCAGCACTTAGAGTTGTGGGATATTTAGTTAAATTATCTTACTCAAAGCACTCACTGAAAATGTAGCAGTCAGTTGAACCTATTGCAAAGTCTATTTTTTCTCCCTCTGTTTCAGGTTCCTTTGCATCCCACTCTCATCACATGTCTTATATCTCACCTTTTTTTTCCTAAATATAAGGAAAACTTTATAGTGTCAAGAAGGGAGGGAGGGAGGAGCAAAAGAAGCATTGCAGAAATTACGTAAAGTTCTAAGGGATTTCAATCACAAGTAATTTCTTCAATCATTTTAATCAAGCAACGAGAACTCATATTGTGATTACTCTTCACATTTTTTAATAATTGTCCCTTCTCAAATGATGTTAGTCCCCTGATCAGATCTCTCTTAAGAAAGAACCTTTTAATCTCTTACTTCTTGGCAAACAGTGTGAAATATGTCAATTCCGGTTGATGAGTCTTTTTAATAAATGTAAAACCAATGACATCAAATTGTGCGTGTATTCACTGCAGGAAATTCCAGCTTCTCTGAGGAAAAAAAAAAAAAAAAAAAAAAAAACTCCAGCTAGATCCTGTGCAATGTCCTATGTCCTAGCATGAAACTAAGAAATGCCTCCTTAATGTTTTTCTCCTTTCCAAAATTCTTGAGAGCCACAGGTTGATTTGCACTTGCACTTGCTCTTACTAGCTTTCCATCCAAGTGAAGTCTTATATTTTGCAGCTCTCCAAACTTCAGTACACTACGTGACGTCCCCTACTATCCTGCCATCCATGGGCTTGTTGCTATAGAAAATCAAGTAATTAACAGGCAAGGACAGAACTTAAAAAATATGAGAATTTTAAGGTCTACTATCCTGTGGCAGTTGTGACACAGATACAGTTTTGTCCCAACTAATTAACACTGACACTGAGGATACTACACAGGAGCTAAATTGCAAGCTGTTTTGTTTGTGTTAATTGCTCTGTTGGCATTATTTATCTGTCCTGCATTAATTTAAGTAAGAACAATTTTTGTTCTTTGGATTTCAGTGAAGAATGTATTAAATATAGCTACTTCCATTTCTTTTGCCACTTTTCCTTTATGTTGCAAAAAGACCAATTTGAAAGGAAAGAAGAACACAGTAAATTTTGTCTCAGTGGGAGATGCACTCACAGTTGGATCCCTTCTTTTTATATTTCTCATAAATGCACAAGTATGTTGCCTCCTGCATTTTCCTAATGACAGAAATTTAAAGTCCTAGACAACAATCAACACTACAGGGGCAAAACTAGTGCAGTTTTATTACTAGAGAAATAAAATCAAAAGCTGGATCTGAAGCTGTGCATTTTTCAACTTTTTCTTAATTTCATTTTTTACCACATTTGTTTATCATAAATGGGGAAAAAAAAAAGTGCTTTCAAGTTATTACTGAGTGTATCAGATCATTTTAATTAAGCATGAATAATAAATAGTGAGGGGGGTGTTTTTCTGAGTGAGCATGGTATCTACATGAGTAATATGTTCACAGAGGACTCTGGATCCCAGGCAGATTAAATAAAGGTTCTAAGCCCCACATGGAATAAGTGGCAAAACACGGGCATGGGTGATGCTACCAGATTGTTCTGAGGACAGAATCCAATCTGGTGAAAAGATTGTGAGGACAAGAGAAATCTGCACAGACAGAAATGCAAACACTCTTAAGGACTCCCACCAGCTGCAGTACATTTTCTTACATTTTATGACATGACATTACTGAATGTCCATTTAATGCCTAAACCTTAGACTGGGGCAAAATTAGGCTGGAATATAAAATCCCTATCCAAATTGACAAGCTCCCAGTCTGTTCAGCCCTTTCTAGTTGAAGAAGAGGAAAAGACAGCACTGAGACTGTTATTCTGGAGTAGGTTTGTTTGAGAGATTAGGACAGGGTGTTGCTGTCTAAATGGGGTGACACACCTGCCTTAGGGACAGCAGTGTCCTTACTAAGGACAGCACTGAAGAAAAAGATAGAATTCCCTTTTTCTTTGCTTTTGCTTTTTAATGAGAATAAATAATGTGAGATGAAACACTGAAGAAAAAAGAAGAGAAAAAGAGAAATAGAGAGAGAGGTTTATGTTTGACATATAAGACCTTAGTAATAAATTATGATATGTACAGCTGTATGACAGAAACAGGATGTTTTTAAGGAAATAAGAAGTTGGGGGATGCACTCAAAGCAACATTCTCCACTCAAACTCCCCTTGATTTAAACAGTGCTACAAGAATCACTAATGCACTCAGGAGATAACTGATGCCCCTCAAGTGAAGGAAATTACAGGGAGATCATCACAGAAATACAGCCTTAGCAGAGAGAGATATTTTCAGACTCTAGCAACCTCTGCTCAAAAGAAATATAGCCAGAAATGTAGCTAATTTACACTAGTGAAAATCTGTGTTGAAGCCAATAATTTATTTTAACTAATTATTCTGAAAGGGAGTTAGAATCCATTCCAGAACCTATAATTTTTCCTCATACCTGAAAAAATGTAGTTTAATGGAATTAGATATCACAAGACAGAGAGCTTATAATTGTTTGAGAGACTGCATAATGAGGAAATGTCTGTAAGAAAAGAAATTCCCAATTTCTGGTCTAGAATGGATTGTCAGCTTGCTGGCCATCATCAGCTCGATATTCTGGTGCAAGAAGGCTCTCCACTGGAAGGTGCATGAATCCGTGCCTTCAAAAAACAATACAAGTTAAAAACCTAGACAAAACTAGTTACTTATTAAGTATGAAAGACATCAAAACATTTGAGTCTTCCTGAAAAAATAAGATTTTATTTCATATAAGTCAGGAAAAAATATGTACAGCAGTGCTGTTCAGATATTGATTTGCACTTATTCTAGAAAGACAAACATTCACATACTCAGGTATGCAAGGGGAATCCTATTACATGCCCTTATAAATGAGGAGGAAGGGAAGGACAGAGTTGCATTCTTTCTCCATACACTTTTGATATTAGCGCTGCATCTGCTGAGATTACCATGCAGACCGATGTATTGCTATTGACAATACGTTAAGATTTTACTTCCTGAATGAAAAAATCACAATTTCAATTTACATGTTATTCATAGTGAGCAACACTGTATTGTTATTACTTTGGCTGCTTTTGTAATTTTTTCCATTCCCAGCAGAAGCAGAACAGGATGCATTACTTAGGGAGCATGAATGATTCACCATTTCTTAGGTGTTATTACAAAACCTGAATTTTGTCAGCTTTTACTGAAGAGCTTTGTTCTTATTTTTCATGTTCAGAGAGCTTCAAAGATTTTTATTTTTTTTTTGTAATAAAAATAGAGGAAATGCAATAGTATTTTTCGAAATTTACATGGCTGTATATATATATATATACATTTAAAAATAACAATAATACAGAGACATGTAACAGATTCTGGTAATGTCTTACGATAATAGCTTTTGCTGTGTCCTGACTCAGGGACCTAAAGTGCTTTCGAACTGCAACAAACTCTTTATTTGCACCCATACATATCTTCATACACAGCACCATAGAAACTTCCACTGCTGCTGTAGCTCAGTGAAGCAGCTTTTCACAGCTTGCAACAGCACTATGCAGTAGTTATGAGCACCAAATACAGAAGAATATATCCAGTGAAGCTGCAGGGGGATTTAAGGATGCAAAATATAAAGATATTATAAGCTGAACTGGTAGCAACACCTGCAATTAAGGTTATCTGACACTTTCCTTTATTAGGTGTTGGCTTTGCTTGCTTATAATTTTAATTTAACCATTTAGTTGGTTCAATGGTTTTGAGGTTTTCTTTCCCAGATGCCTGTCTCAAGCTGAATTTTCAGCTCATTTTTTCCCCCACTGTTCTCAGAATGAGGGTATTGCTGCTGGGGTGAATGCCATTGGCATCAGGTGGTTTAAGTTGTATTGGGTTTACATGGTGAGGTTTTGGTAGTGAGAGGCTGCATGGGGTGACCTCTGTGAGAAGACTCCAGAAGATGCCCCATGTCAGATAACGACCAGTTTCAGCAGGCTCCAAAGGGATCCACCGTTGGCCAGAGCCAAGCCAATTAATGATGCTGTTTGTGCCTCTGGGAAAGCAGATTTAAGAAAGGGAGGAAAAACTGCTGCATAGCAGCAGGTGGGAGAATGAGGAGCGAGAACCAGCCCTGCAGACCCCAAGGTCAGTGCAGAAGGAGGGCAGGAGGTGCTCCAGGCACGCAGCAGCAGTTCCCCTGTGGCCTGTGGAGAGGCCCCTGGTGGAGCAGGCTGTCCCCCTGCAGCCCATGGGTCCCACATGGAGCAGACCTCCACGCTGCAGCCTGTGCAGGAGCCCCAGGTGGAGCAGGTGGATGTGGCCTGGAGGAGGCTGCGGCCCATGGAGAGCCCCCACAGGAGCAGGCCCCGGGCCAGAGCTGCAGCCCGTGGAGAGGAGCCCACGCAGGAGCAGGGGGTCTGGGGGGAGCTGCCACCCGTGGGGGACCCATGCTGGGGCAGTTTGTTCCTGGGGGATGGATCCTGTGCTACGGAGCCACGGTGGAGCAGTTCTTGAAGAGCTGCTGCCCGTGGGCAGCCCCCGCAGGCTCAGTTCGGGAAGGACGGCATCCCGTGGGAGGGACCCCACGGGGAGCAGGGGCAGGGAGTGATCGTGAAGGAGCGGCGGAGATGAAGCGTCAGGGACTGACCACAGGCCCCATTCCCCTTTACCCTGCACTGTGTGGGGGGAGGACGAAGAAGAGAGTGAATGGGGAGAAGGTGTTTTTAGTTTGTTTTGTTTCTCACTTCTCTAGCTTGTTAGTAATAGGTAACAAATTACTAACAAATTACTAACAAACAGGTAATAAATTTCTCTAATCTCCCTATGCTGAGTCTGTTTTGCCCCTGACGACAATTGTTGATTGATCTCCCTGTCCTTATCTCAACCCTTGAGCCCTTTTCATCACATTTTCTACCCCTTTCCCTTTGAGGAGGTGGAGTGAGAGAGAGGTTCTGGTGGAGCTCAGCTGCCCAGCTGGGTAAAACCACCACTGAAGTCACCATGCCAACAAGTCTCAGTGACCACTGATACAGCCAAAGAGCTCTCACACCGTTAGCTACTGCTGGGAAAGCTCACACAGACACTGAAAGGCAATAAAACCTCCGGCTTCACAGACCCGACCATGAGAGTATTTCCATCAGTGCTGTGAGTGTAAGTAAAAAACATACTTGGGCCATAAATTATTCTCAGCTGCTTTGTTATGGCATGCTAATCCCCCTAAGGTCTGAATAAAATGTTTGAAAATTAGTGTGAAGGGGGTCACTGAGGTGTTAGAATTGATAATGTTCCTGTTAGAATGCAAAGCTTGACCAAAACTACAAGACTTCAGAGTAAACCTTATTTGGCATAAAATTATGGAGCCCCTGGGTAAAAGCTGGAGACAGCCTCAGAGGTGATCTGTCCAGGGAAGGAAGCAGCAAGGGCTCAGAATGCTGAGTTATGGTCTGCTCTCTGCAGCCCCCGGACAGCTTTCCCCTTTGAAGGAGGGGAAATCAACACCATGGACACAGAAAAATCCCTATGGGAACAGTGAATTGGGAAAGTAGCTGGAAATATATATATATTAGCAGTGTGGAAGAGAGCTTGAGGTGGGGGACTGGAGGCCAGGAGGGAGGGCTGGGGCTGGGCTTCAGGCAGGAACCTGCAAAGTGGTGGGAGATGGGAGCAGAGCAGGGCATGGCAAGAGAAGGGAACAAGGAAAGGCTGGGGACACAAGCACAGGATGCTCCTCTGAAAGCCAGGACCAGAGGCAGTTGTTCTGAATTTCTGCATTCCTCTTCTGCTCTGTTTTTCCCAGTCAGCCTGGAAAAACAGAGTCTGTCGTACTGCGCCATATGGGCCTATCCTGAGGGCCAGTCATTTGAAATCCGTCACATAATCATGAACTGAGCAAGTGACTGGGGCTGTGTTTATGCGCTTCTGCCTTGTGAGGGGCTGCCATCACTGAGGCACACTGAATATTAATGGATTTTACAACTGCTAGAGGACAAATGAGGATGCAGGCATTGGCAGACCTTGGGAATAAGTCCCTATAGTGTTGTACAACTGAATTTCTGTGTTTTCAGGTTGGGTTATTTTTATTTGTTTGTTTTAGTTTAGTTGGTTAGGCATTAAAAACCTACTGCTATTGGAAAGAAAGCCAAAAAGAAATATTTGGTAGTTATCCATACATGGAATGATCAAGGGCTCCTGTGGGAGAAAGGAGCACGTAGTTCATGGCAGCAACATGCTGCATAAATCCAAAGCTGCTGAATTTATTTTGCAAAGAAAACCTTCAATCTAGCTTTTCCCAACTTTTTCAAGTTTTACTTGTATTTTAGTATTTCCTTACCATGTAGTGGAATAAAGGAATTATGCAAACTGTTGTGCATAGGTTGCTGGCATCATCTCATCACCTCTCTTACCAAAGCACCCTGTTATATTTAACTAGGTGAAGTTATAAGGTCATTTTCAGACACAGGAACTAAGTGGTCTGCAAAGCCAGGCACCTCATTCCCAACCTGGCAAGTCTTGCTTAAGAAGTGTCAATCTAAATGCTGGAGCAGACATAGAGTGGCTATTGCAGAACATGACAGGGCCCAAAGAGGCTCTCTAGTGTCACGGGAGACCACAGAGTAGAAAGCTATTTTTGGAACTACTACTTCTTGTGCAGCAAATAAGTACTTTTCTTCAACTCTTTTCATAAGCAATTTCTCACCAGCACATGGTTTGATCTGTCAAATAATATATTATGTCTACTGGTCTAGGTCCCATTTTTGTTGTTTTTCAGAGAAAAGAACCTCAGGGGATCTCTCCTGAGCTAGCAAAAAATCTTATTTCATTATAGAACTAATTTCAGTGGTGGGTGAAAAGCGAAGACACTTAGGATTTGGCATTTGGGACATACTTTGACATCTGTGGACAGGAGAGCTCAGAGAAGACACCAAGTGAAAAATGAATTAGAAAAAAAAAAAGGTAGCCAGGGATTTTTTTTTTCCCTTGAAAATTATCTTTTTCCATGCCCATAAGCAAAATTCAGGAATGTAGTCAAACCTATGTGCACAACTCCCATTGAAGCTGCTAAGTTTCATATACTTAGTGAAGGATAAATAATTTTTCTCTGAGCCTCTGAGTGTTTAGATAGAATCTATATGACCATCATGTACAACGATTATCCCATTTTATTTCCCTTCAAATGCAAGTAGATTTGGAGAATTAAAATGGTGACAGAAGTTCATCGACAGCATTCTAATTTTTCATTCTTGTAACCCCAACATGACTGCTACAAAGACAGAATTGTGAACTGATGCATTTACAGACTGTGAGCTATGCCCTTTTGGCATTTGCAAAATGAATGTTTAAGATACTAGTATTTGAAAATGTGGCTACTGTACATGTCCAGCAATTTTCTTTTGGCTTTTTAAATCCATATTCCAGTATTAACATCATGATGACTCCAGACATGCTAGGAATCAGGACCATCCAATATGCATCCTGGGTGTTAGTCTTTGGAGCATGTTCTTAACATGATAATGGTTTAATGATTGCTTAATACATGAAATGAATTGAACATTTTATAGTATCATCATGCCATCTAGAGGTGGGATGTCACTGAGGCTCCCACTTATCTTCATGGCAGAAAAAAAATAAAAAAAAAAAAAAGCCATAGTTAGAGGTATAGTGGGATGGAAGCCTTTCAAGATAGACTTTCATTAGGGTGGAGACAATGGCATGTGGCATGGGTCCTGTGATGGGGAGTGTGTCTGGTGAGTCAGGTCCTGTATTAGGGTAACACTGGAGAGTAAGCCTTTTAGAAGGTGGACTTCTGGGGCTCTGGTTCTGCGTAACTTCTGGCCCCAAGCAAATAACACCAACTTCTTTCTCACTCCTCATATCCCAAATGAGGCCATGATCAGAAATCAGGCTGCCCAACTGTAACTGATTGGAAATGAGGGACACCCAGCAGACAGCCCTGTACTTTGCATATGCCCGATACAGAGTTAAGGAGAGGAAAGGGAAGTCTGTTTTGGCAGCCTCAGTGCCAAGACACATGACAAAAGAGTGTCAAATATGCTTGTGATTATGGAGAAAACCCCTAATTTCAGTGAACCAGTTCACACCTGTCCAGTTACAGACCCCATTACAGAGAAGAGTTAGGAGGAATGGAAAGCCCAGCACAGCAACTTGAAATATGCTGTTTTCAAGGAGCTGTTCATTGGGGGAGCACACAGTATGGACCTTCTACATCTGAACAGTTCACCAGCTGTAGAAGCACTGCAGGCCCATTTCCTACAGTTTTGTGTCTGGCACTGAGAAATACATGTAATACTCTGCCTGTGCTCACTCACAAGGCTCATATCTCACTGTACTTACCTTTCCTGTTCCCTGCAGACCTTCATCTCAGCTAGTGCCTAAGCTGACGGCAGAGACTGACAGAGTCCTTCTCCATTACCTACATTCTTTCTTTCATTAAATACATTGGAACACAACATTTGAGTCTACCCTATCAGATTTGGTTTCAGTTAGGCCATGGGTTCTGGCACAATTAGTAAAGAACGGCAAATGTTATTGTGTAAGCCTCATTAGGAAACAAATTAGGCTTTAAAAATAAATAAATAACTACAACAACCACTGCTTATTTACAAAAGAAAAATAAGTCCTGGTCAATCTGTTGCTTTTCTATCCAGCTCCAATAGAAATTGTGCTGCATCTGGCACTCCTTATTCACCTGCCTATGAAGTCCTACAGAAAAATAAACACTTTAGGGATCAATGCTGCTTGAAGCTGTAAGATGAGTCAGGTCCATTAGAAAAAGAGAAAAAAAAAAAAGCCAGTCTTGCATTCGTCACGTTCCCCATCTGCCTTGGCCTTTCGATTCACCAGTACTTTTCCTACTTCCCTGAAGTAACAGGTCCCTGAACAGGAATCAAATGTTTCTCACAGAATCACAGAACCACGGGATATTTGAGACTGGAAGAGGCCCTAGGAAGTCTCTGGTCTAACCTCCTGCTCAAGCATGGGCAAGGGTGAGATCAGACCAGCTTGCTCAGGGTGTTATCTAGTCAGGTCTTGAAAACCTGCAAGAACACAGACTGCACAACCTCTACAGTCAAACTGCACCACAGCCTGACTGTTCTCATGGGGAACAAGTTACTCATTATATCCAGTCAGTTCTTTCAATTTACCCTCTCTGTTTTTGCCCTCCCACCATGCATCTCTGTGAACAGCCTGGCTCTGTGTTTTTGATTACTTCCTTGTCACTAGTGGGGTCCCCCAAAGTCATCTCATCTCCAGACTGAACAAGTATCAGTCCCTCAGCCTCTCCCCATGGTAAAAGTGCTCCAGCCCCAGTCATCCTGGAGGCCCTCTGCTGAACTTCTTGATATTTCTCTTCTGTTGATTTATATTGATTCTATTTCTTCTTTCTCTTGATATTTGTTGATATTTCTGGCCAAGGGGCAGCCTTGCTCTCTGGCAAGCCAAATGACCCAGGGGAGTCAGCCCCAGAAAAGGGGCCCTCAGCCCCCCCAACCCTCCTCCTTCTTCCACGTGAGGGCATCTTCCAGGCCACTCCCAACACAGACGCCTTTGGCCACACATGGACCACTCCATCACAGAGGCTTGCGGAGGTCACAGTGGCCACCACTGCCTTGCCTTTGCTCTGGACCCTATAAAACAGGACCCCTGCAGCTGGCCCACCATTCACCAAGCTTCTAGGCCCTCTGACAGCCAGCTTGTGCGGCAGGAAGAAGCCCAGAAGCAGTAAGGCAAGCAGCAGGCCTACTTGGTGTGAGAGGACAGCAATGCAGTCCAAGGAAGCACTAAGAAGGAATGCACCTAAAAAGGAAATGTGTCATGGGCAGAGATAGCGCCCGCGGCACAACAGCCACCAGTGCCCGAGGGACCTCTGGCGCACAGCCCACAGACACATACAAGCTGTACCATTGGCACCACAACAACGCAGGGAACAGGCCGCCCCCTCAGCCATACAGCTACAGGAGGCCTGGGCCTAACCATTGGTGCAGTGGTGGCGTGGAGCAAAGGCAGGAGCATTAGCCACACAGCTGTGTGGAGCAGAGGTGTGCCTATCGTCCAGAATACAGCATGGGACCCAGCCATGGCCGTAAAACAGATGGCAGTGCCAAAACCATGCATGAAAATGAACTGGACAGTGGCATGGGACCTAGGCACGGAACTTGACGACCTCCTGGTTCAGCACCCTGGCCTGAAAACATTCCTGATGGAAGGCATCCAGTTTGGGCAGTCCCGGGCAAGGACTGGCTTATCTTTCTGCCAAACACCATGGAGCCCATGGAGCCGGATCCACCAGAAGAGGTGGAGGAACCAATGGAAGTGGATCCACCTCGGCCAGATCAGAACTATGACTACCCCAGCAAGTCTTTGCTCTCTGCCATTAGAGCACACCAACAGCATTGCAGGAGTGCCTGGCAAGCTCCCTACTTGTCGCTCAGGCTCCAACCCAAGCATTAGCTTGGAGCCACCAAATATCATGGACATCCCGCAGGCTCACCTGCAAGATGTCCCAGCAATAAAGAACTCTGTTGCCAATTCTCAGGGGTTGTGTGAATGCTTCTTTCCCATCCCCCAGCCCTTGTGCGAGAGGTGGCATCCCTTCTGCACAGAGCCTCGAGGAAGAGCACAAGAAAGGACCCAGCTTCCTTTCAGCTGCTATGTTGGGGTGACAGGAGGAGTCCCTGAGGGCCACCATGCACCTTTAACACTTGTGAAAATAGACTGAGGGGTGAGCAATTGACTGAGGGGTAAGCAGTTATGGGTGGCTAATTTCTTATATTAGGAGTTTCTATATGTGAGTAATTGGTAACGACAGACATGGAGAAGGTTGAGGTATTCAGCAACTTCTTTACCTTCGTCTGCACTGGTAGACGGGCTTCCCAAGTCTTTCATTTCCCTGAACCCATAGATGGAGGCTGGGAGATCAAAGTCCCACCCATTGTAAGTGAAGAGCAGGTTCGAGACCACCTGATGAATCTAAACAGGTACAAGCCTATCGGACCTGATGACATGAATCCCAGGGTCCTGAGGGAACTGGCTGATGTAGTTGTCAAGCCTCTTTCCATCATCGTTGAAAAGTCCTGGCATTCGGGCGATGTCCCTGGTGAGTGGAAAAATGGAAACATCATGCCCCTACTCTTCAACAATTAAAACAAAGAATTGAACAGAGAGCACTACCCTTCAACAATTAAAACAATTAGGAGACATCTCTTCTCAGAAAGAGCAGTCAGGCATTGGAACGGGTTGCCCAGGGAAGTGGTCGAGTCACCGTTCCTGGGGGTATTCAAGGAAAGGTTGGACCTGGTGCGCAGGGACATGGTTTAGTGGGTGACATTGGTACTAGGGTGATGGTTGGACCAGATGACCTTGAAGGTCTTTTCCAACTTTAATTTTTCTATGATTCTATGATTCTCTTCTGTTGGGGCCCCCAGACCAGCCACAGTAATCCAGATGTGGTCTAATACTCACTGGAGAGAGGAGGTAATGACTTCTGCTGATGTTGTTCATCAGGAGCAGGCCCTGATCCTTCCAGGGCTAGTGGAGGCTGTCTCACAGCCTTGGCTGCAGAGCTGCCCCCAAGTGGCAGTGGTCCCAAGCCTGTAGCACTGCAAGCTCATGCTGAGCAAGTCTTTGCACCTCCTTTGCACCTCTTTTTAGGATACATATATTCCTTCCTGTTTCAAAGATCCATAGCTTCTACCTCTCTATATATCTTTTATAAGTGAGCTTCTTATAGCCACGTC
The DNA here is from genome assembly GCF_013377495.2 of Cygnus atratus. NCBI lineage: Eukaryota > Metazoa > Chordata > Aves > Anseriformes > Anatidae > Cygnus > Cygnus atratus. Next base: position 23,088,320 of record NC_066363.1, on the reverse strand, counting down.
CTTTGAAATGACACGCCTACGCCTACCCTACCCATTCCTGTAGTTTTGCTCTTCACACCTACCCATAATACTTCCTTAGCTCGTTAGCAAACCTCAGCATTTGTGATAAATTTGTTATATTTGTTAGTGTTTTCTACAGGATTTCCTTTTATTATTTCGTGATTTCATTTTCACTGTAGAGCAGAAGATAAATATATTTCATACTCACATACAAACACTCCTTGTCTTAATATGGGGAGCAAAAATGCAGGAGGAAGAAAAAGACTACAGACAAGGAGGCTGTTGTTAGAAACTGGCAAGAGAGTCATGATTATGTTTAGTTATGATTCTCAACTTCTTTTACCTTCAGGTGATTCTTGTCCTGTTTTTAAGGATACAAGAACAGTAAATTAAATAAGGGTATTGCATTGAAAACTACTGAGAAAAACAGAAATATATTTTCCCCATAGCAAAAAATCTATCGCTTGGTTTACTTTATGCCTCGTATTACATATAAAACCAATGGCTGAATTTGCTTTACTGTCTACCGTTATATTCCTACATCTAAAAGTACAGAACAAGCAAACGTCAGCATTCAAAAATAATGGAAAAGAAATTCTCAGCTCAGCGCCCTTGCAAAGTAGCATCAAAGGCATTCTAGAAACAACCCTCATCGCTAGAAATATATGTCAAAAGTAGTAATTAGTACTGTAATTACGCTATAGGCTTGGCATCTGGTTTATATAAGCATTTAAGCCCCAAGGAAACGGGTCAGCATGACTTCAGTTGACACTTACAAATACACAAGATGAGAAGAGCCAACCAAAACTCAGAAGAATACCATGCTAACTATGTTTGCTTTCATTTGGACAATGCTGCATGGGACACTGATGCTTTCAGCAAACTCCCAACACCATCTGTGTGCTTCATCCAACAATTCCTCCAATGTAAAATTCATAAGCTGTTTTGAAAGCAAGAACTACTCCATTGCCAGCCAAGTCTTTAACAAAAACAGTCATTTCTGCTGTGCTTTGTGCTGCATTTGCTTTTGCTAGAGTGCTAAACACCCACCTTGTCTATGGCGGTAGCTGGGGCTGTTGTGGAGCCTCCATAGACCCCACCAAGGAGGTTCTCTGAACTCTGGCAGGTGTACCCATGCTACAGTAGACATCATGAAAGACATGCTGTAGCAGCTGAAAACCGTATTGCTGAAGCTATCTGCAACTGTGACTCACCATCTTTGAGATATATTGGTCCCCTCACCCGCAGACAACTATGTTAATGGGAAGCAATGACTGAAGGATCATAGTTTGCAGCCTGGCATCGTAGCAGTAGATTGACTCTGGTTTGTGTTTACCTGGACTGTGGAGATCAGCAATCCCCATATCTGTGAGTGTGACAGAGTGACCCCAGCTGCCCCTCCTCACCTCTTGTTTGCCACAGTCTCAGGTGAGACGGATATGGACTGAGCACCCATATCCCATTTTGGTTTTCCTTTACGGGTCCATGCACTTGTGTCTCTGAGTCACCACCCCGTTAGTTTCATCTAGCTAGGAGAACTGAAAATTCCTTTTGCCTTTATCTTTCTCTTCAGGAAAGTAATGAGATAAAAACAGTGCCAGATCTGATGCCAGAACAGATCTGCCTCCTTCCAGACCCTGAAATTTCCAGCCTTTTAAAACTGCAAACCAGATGCTTTAGAGGAGTAATAGCGATAATCATTTCATCTCTATTCATATAAATAAAGATACTATTCTTATTCATATTTTTTTCTAAAAACTTTGGAAATCTGCTGTAAAGTATTGTAGGTTGAAACTAGCTGCTTTAAGAAGAAAATTTCAGGCTTTAATCTGTATATATTTATTTAGAATGACTGAATACTCTTAATTTACTCCCTTTCAAGATTATCATATGCTCAGCTCCCAATACGGAGGTGAAAGTCTCCAAAAAACTAGGCACAAGACTGCTGAATTTGCTTTCTTTCCTAAAAATCAGCTGCTTCTTTTGAGGAACACTGAAAAGTCACAAGTGCTGACACCTCAAAATTGTCAGTGAAATTTGAGAGAGTTCTCATATATTTATTCTGGTATATATATATATGTTAGAGAGAGATGATTCATGTAAGTATGAATCATGATATATTTATTAGATAAATAATATATCTATTAGAATGTGAATGTGCATTTCTCAAGACAGTTTGTGGTCCTTTTGGTTTGTAACAATAGAAGCTCATTTAATTTCATATTTTTTACAGGAAATTCAGCTACAGTATGAGGTTTTCAACTTCATGAGCTAATGCTAAGCTTCCCAGCAAGTGCCTGCCTTGTGAGTTAATCTTGCACTCATTATCTACACCTGCAAAAATATACCCTTGTGACTGAAAGAAATGGCACCTTAACAGAAAATAGAAAAGCAGCTGCCCACTGTGATGAGAGAAAACAACCTGAGCGCAATACTCCTTGAAGACCTGTTTGAATTGATACATAACGACAGCCATCATCAAAACAAAGATAACGTAATAGAGATCAAGGAAAAAAAAAAAAAAGAAAAGAAAGAAAGAAAGAAAGAAAGAAAAACACAATAGTGAGAGGGTGTAGTAATAAAACTGTTTCTGGCAAAAGCATAAATAAAGACTGTACTAATACAACCATGGAAAGAATTAACAGGACTGGATTTCCTTCTAAACAGTCCAGTGTTTTTGTGCTATAACGATAAGTAATCAGTTGAAGGAGGAAAAAAAAATTTACATTATTCCTTCCAGGGTGCATCAAAAGATTTATAAAAATAATTTGCATTCATAAAGCAAGAAAGGTAGTGAGAAACCCAGAGTGTTTTCATGCATACCACCTAACTCTCTTTCCAGTTAATGTGCTAACCTTTTATCCTTCATTATTCATCTCGCTGTGCATGTCATTCACATTAACCATCACTCAAATAGATTTGCAAGTGGGGAGGTCCAATGGAAACACAGCCCAGAGACTTCCAGGTCCATTCCACCTGCTCCATGCTGCTTGTCCTGGCCCAACCTGCCATCCTGTGCAGAAGGGCACTGTTGTACAGTACTGAAGAAAGGCAGGTTCTTCTACTTCTCAAAATGAAGAAATAAATAAAAAAATGCAGTAACAGGGCCCTCAGTACCCACCCACTTTTGCTGAAGGTACTACAGTGAATCTGTATTGTGCACCACTGTAAGACCAAGAGCCTGGACTTGGCTCTTTACTGAAGTCAGAAGCTATTTTGCTGTGGACCAGCAGAGGTGGCTTCCACGAGCCTCATTCATAGCTGAGATCTAGTTGCCTAATCCGCATCCAGAGGGATAGTGTGCATGGCCCTGAGCTCATCCCGAACCATGGCACTCTTCCGGAGTTGCTGCAGTCAGTCACACCCTGAACAGCAGGCTTGCTGCAGGGCAAATTCAGGGGTTAAGGTAATTAGGTGCTATTTCCTGCAAGCAGGACCAACACTTCTAAGCGTGTAGCACTGTGAGTGCACAGAGACCCCTACACTGGAGTGGCCCACAGCCACGAGGATGGCACGAACTGTCTGAGCAGGGATTTCAGCAGCAGTGCTATCATCCTGCCCGAAAGATCTACACTGACAGCAAACTCAAGGGATAACTGGTGCAAACAAGCATGACTCCAGACACCCCGTGGTACCTCTGCCGGTCTCGAAAACAGCCCCAGAATGAGAGCAGCACAGCAGCAGCAGCAAGTGGCACTCGGTCCCCCTCCAGCTGACTTCACCTTAGCTCAGCTTACCACGTTCACAAAGTTCACCTGTGCTCACAAAGGTGAACCGAGACCTACGTGCTTGTCAAAACGTCACCTGCCAAGACATGCAAGCATTTTCTTTGACTCATTCCTGCTTTCCTGCACGCCGCCCTCCTCCTTAGCTGCTATCACAAGCTCCTGCGTGAGCCCTGCAGGTTCACAGAAGGGAATCAATACAAACACAGTTTTCTGCTCCTCCGTTTACTGCTGACATGGTGGAATATTAAAGTCCAACTTTCGTGTATTGAGAGTGCTGCGCTAAACTTACATTTGCATTATCCACTGTTATGCATGCATGAAACAAAAATTATCAGTACAAATAGAGTAGCCCCTGAAAGCATGTTGCACTCAGCTGATCTATTGCATTTCTCTGCAAACACAACTTTTACGCCTTTCTCATGTCTTATCTACATGGTAATCTATTAATCTTTGACAGAACAATGCTTTTTGTAAGAGTTATATCCAGAAAAAATAACAAAACCTCTTTGCAGAGAGTGATACAAGTGGAAGAATAATACCAAAGACTGAAATAATGCAAGAGCACAAGAAATGTTGCCATATTTTGATGTTAGTAGTTGCTAAGCTCATGAATTGTGACCTCTCTAAAGTGTCAGGTCTATCACTTTCTGCAACCCTGATGCATGACTGAACCTCAGAAAGAAAGAGCAACTTTGTGTGCTATGTGTGCTCAATGTGAGGTTTGAGTGCTTGCATATAAAGCCAAAAGACTTCAGGAAAAAGATCACCCTCATCTATAAATTTGGTTACATTTTTCAAAGAACCCTTTCATGCTGTGTACTCTGTCTTGCAAATCTGCCCATAGCTGTCCCCCTGGGAAGTGCTGAGTGCTGTCTCCTATAAAACAAGCTCTTCCATAGGCAGCAGACAAAGGACACCTAGCTTCAGATGGCTGCTCTGTCCCTTACGGTCAGCAACAAGCCACATAACCCTACCCATTTGCTTTCTTCTGGCTCTTCATTTCAGCTACTGGTGTGACCTCTTCCTCCTCTTTTTGGTCTCTGGGCATTGGTCTGATCTCTGATGTCCAATTCAGTAATATCTGAGGTTTTTATTTTCTCCACACTGTTTTGGGGCTTTTCCTTTAACTGTCATTTGTCTATACAGTGGCCTTTTTTTTTTTTTTTTTTTTTTTTGTACATAGATGGAAGTGCAAAGGTCAACTTCTTAAGTCCAGAATTTGAATCTTTTAAGAATTTGAAATACTTAAATTATAATTTTGCACACTGGGCTGCACATATGTTCCTCCTACCTTTACAGTCAACTGCAGAAGAGGGTAAGGATTTCAAAATGAATGTATTCACTTGTTTTCTCCCCAGGAACCTTGAGGACTAGAGGTGGACTACCAGCAGTTAGAACAAGGGATGACCATCCATGGTGATCGTGCATTATTTCAAGCTAGAAAAGCTATGCCCAACTTTAAACTGCCAAAGACTGCAGAACGGAAGTGGAATAGAAGGGCTGCATGTGATCTTGTCAGAAATGGGTCTCAGCCATCCAAAGGAGCCTTCGGGGTATACGACTCAGTGTTGTTTCTGGTGCTTATGCAATTAATGGAGGGTGAACAGGTAGCCAGGCTGGACTTTACAGGGCCTGGGGGCTGTATCATGATGTACAGGACTCCATAAACACGGGGTCAGATACAGATACCTATAGCAGGGCACCCAGACAGGACAGCCACTGTGCTGACCACATCCACAGCACCACAGCCACGCAGCTCCCGGGCTGGGCTGGGCTGGGCTTGGCAGGCATCAGCTCAGCAACATGTGGTACCACAGGAACCTCTCTGTCTTCATGCATGTCTTCCTGGGGGCTCCTGGTTTTTTAAGGGCTGATTGCCCAACATTTATCCAGTACAAATCTTACACAAAGAGCTGCGGTACATTCTGCAAAGAGGCAGGGAAATGAGGATGAAATTCCTACTTTCTTGCATGCTAGATTGCTGAATGAGAAGCATCACAGGAGAAGGTGAATTGGCTCTGTTTTTATTCTTTGATATCACATAAATAAAATTAACAAGTAGATTCTTTGTTCATTCCAAAGACGTATTTTACTTCAGATTTACTATTGTGTCACTACAGAGACAAATTTTGTTATGATGTTCTCCAGCACCAAGTTGAATAATTGAATTGTCAGCCAACCACCTAGATGAGATTTTTGAAATATATTTATGACTGTTGAGCACAGAAGCATTGTAGTGTTTTCAGTACACATTTGTTCCCTCTTTAAGGCTTTCAGATCATTCAAATGGAGTAAGTCATTATTATTTTAAAGGATGTTTCTAATATGTTATTATATTATCTCTACAGAAATTGAACATTCATCAGTCCAGGCAAGGTTGTCATGGCTAGCAGCAGCTTTTGGAACCACAGATATTTATGTTTTATGTATTGCTATCAATCACAGCAGAGGTATCAGCATTTTTCTTCTCAAAAGAAAACAGGTACACACAGGTCCTTATTATTCTCTTCTCCTTTGATACTTCTTCTAACATAGAGCAACTGCTAGTTTTAAATCTTACATCTTAACAACTATTGGTATCTAGTATTCTAGACCAGAAAATTAGAGCAAAATTTCCAAATCGTGAGACAATGAGGTCATGAAAAAACTTCCTAAATGGAGAAGAGCAGACAGAAATCCAAAGCCAGGCAAAGATGAAGACTGAAAAGTTTACAAAGGCATTTGGTATGGCACTGCTGACTGCAATAGCATGCAGCAGGACACAGTGATGCAGAAAACCTTCTTCAGTGTTACAGTTATACTATGCATTGCTAAACCAGGTTGCAATATCACAGTGGTGCTACCTTCGTCCTCGAGGCTGTGTCTCCCTGCTCGGTGTTCCCATGTGTAGAAATGCTGATGGTGTGGACGTGCCACTCTGCACACCGACCTTGGGTGAAACCAGCAGCACCCCATGCCTCTGGGAGCAGCCCCTGTGCTGCCGTGCCTGTGGGCACACCCTGCCACCACCCCATGTCCCTGCACCTGGCCACGGTGCCAGCAGAGGTGGCAGCGGGGTGACCTGCTGGCCCCAGGCTCCCCAGGCAGCCCCAGTGGCTGTGGGCTGCTCTTTGGAGCAGCTGGGAGTTCTCTGCAAATAGCCTTAATTAGTGACATCAGCACTGATAACCAGCATGGCCAGCTGGAGTTATATCCAGCTATCATGGTGCCATAAACAGAAATCAAACGCTTTCATATTAGCTCAATTAAGCTGTAGGTAATAAGAGTCTCTTAAGCCACCAGAGTGGCATTTTAAACAGATTACTGAAACTTGACGTAGTCTTATTTGATGTGGGCTTTATCTTCCAACACAGGGTGTTGTCAAATCTTTGCACTCCTTGTAGAAGCACTGCCAAACCTAGTTACTATCAACACGAGCAGTGCTGCCAAAGCCAGGGGTAAGCAGAGGATTGTATCACAGCACGAAATGCAGGAGGCTGTGGGCAGCAGGAGAACGGGCAGCAGCCTTCAAGCAAGGAGCTGAGGAGGGAGAACGGAATAGCATGAGCAAATAGAAAACAATCTACATTTTAAAACTGAGTGAACAAAAATGGCCAACCTCCCAAAAGAAATATGTAGACTTTTTTTTCTAATGAATTAGTTATGAGCCTTCTTATTGAGTTTTTTTTGTTGTTGTTGTTAGTTTTGTTTTTGTTTTTGTTTTTTTTCACGCCAAATCTTTGGGTTACACCTAAATGTATTATACAATGAAATCTTTTCTATATTGATCACACTTTTTTTTTCCCCCCAAATACGCATTTTTTATTGCTGTTGAATAGATAAGAGATGCGGTTTCACCCCTAGACAGTGAAACTAGAATATCAGCATAATCCTTAATACTTTCTTTGCTACTTTAGCTGTGTAATCATTTCCAAAAATATCTGTGTGACTAGGGATCCAAGAGAGCTCAACAACAGCTCCAATCGATTTCAATTGTTCACACAGCTGTATGACTTAAGAAAATATCCTTTATCCTTATTTGGATTGCTAACAGAGACCCAGCAAAATCCCGTAGGATTTTATCTGTTTGTGTGAAACTGCCTCCTGAGTAATATTAACCTGCCAGTTTAAAGCTCGAATAATGCAATTACCTATGGCTAGATCTTGCAGCCCTGCTTACATCGTGAGCACATAGAAATCTCAGGAAGTATTGAGTAACTCACAGGAAAAGAATTCCAGCCAGTGTGGTGAGGGGATACATATATTTGTGTTCCCTAATTTAAATGGCTGAAGCCAATGGGAACTTTCATGGATGCCTCTAGGCAATCTGCATCCTTGGCCAAAATTAAAAGATAAGTATTTCACCAATACATTAATGTTAATATCTCATATCCATATAATTAAAATTAAAGACAATTCTTACCCAGTAATTTTTAGAATATTACAAGACACAAATGAAGGGGAAAAGCAATTTGCACTGACAGGTTACTGATTCATGTCATTTTAACTATACCAACTTATACCAAAGCTTTTAAATATTAATGATACCATCACTAAGTCATCAGAGAAATGGGTACAATTAAAACACTTGGAGCCAAAAAGTTTAGTCCTATATTTGGCATGAAAAATGCATTTATTTTTATTTTTTTTTTTTTTATCATTTTGAGCTTTGCTTTATCCTGAAATGCATATTGTGTTTGATTCTGTATTCAACCTCTCAGAAGACATCTTTCTAAGAAGGAAATGAAGTCTTCCTAGTTGCCATGCTAGTGAGTACCGTTAGGATCCCAGAGCAACATAAGGCCTGACTGAAAGCATTTTGCTAAGCCACGCCAAAATTTCAGTGCTTATACACTTCCTATAAGAAATTGCATTGATGATGCCAAGAAAATGTGGCTAATAGCAGCGCATTGCTTCAACTATGAAACAGGTATTGAAAATATTTATTAATAGCAGGTTTAACGGTTTGGTCAGGCATTTGTCACATCTTGAAAACACTGGCACAAGGCTTCAAAAACAATGTAGACGTTGTATTTTATATATTCCTATTGCTCTGAGGTAGTCTGTCTTGGTTGACATCATTTGAAACACAACTTTGAGATTTTCGTCCTACACTTCTGCTCACATGGTCAGTCAGCAGCAAAAAAAAAAAAAAAAAAAAAAAAAATCCTGCAGGAAAGAGTTGCAAAGATTCCCATGGTTTCAGAAGTGTTTCTGAATAGTCCTTGGAATTAACTCATTTTTTCTGAAGTTTCTAAACAAGTTCAGAAAGGAACTGAGTTCCAAAAACTCTTCCCCAGCCGTTGTGAAGTTCCCAGGAAAAGAATATGCTCTTACAACAGTGTGTTGCAACCTCAGACCACAGCAGGCTTCCACATTGCTCTTCTGTGAAAGGCCAAGACCAAGGTGATCTTTCAACTGCTTTCTCTGTTTGTTTGCATGATTTCCAAAGTGCTTTCTCCTGTTTTCCTATGTGACCCAGCACTGAGGATTCCCTTTCAAAGAGTTTTCCAGGAAGTGTTTGATAGCAGTTATCAAAAACATGAAATGATATATTAGCAGCATAAAACCTTTGTAAGCAAGAAAATTCCACTGTATGGTGCATTCTTCCTATCTTTACAGAAAATGTCTCATCTGAGAGGTTTTGTCTTTCCTACAATAAATTTAACACAATGTTACACCTATGCAAACCTTCTCATATTATAACATTTTTTGCAGGACCACATAGCAGTTCCGTGGACTGTCCACATTGCCTCCTTTATGTATAAATTTGCATTTATGTTTGCCATTTTCTTTCCTTTGAAGACACTATTGTTTTTCTTCAGTGGCACTGCTGTCTCACACACCCACAGTTCCACTCCTGCACTATAGTTCTACATATGCTTTCTGCCTGTTTACAATAGCTTAAAGATTGTGGTGAGAGACCCACTCAATCTGACTCGCTTTCTCACAGTTTGAAAATATATTATGTATGATGTAAAGTCCATCAGACTCCAGCAGAATATAATTTAATAATCCATTTGCAAGATTTTTAGGTAGATAGGGGTGGGAACTAGATGATCTTTAAGGTCTCTTCATACCAAAATCAGGCTCATTCTATGATGTTACGATTTTATTATTCAGATTTTTGTTCTATAATAGTCGGGACTGCTATGATAAAACCCTCTTTTTAGCAACAACAGTCTAAATATGTATCATAAAATAGGCTTCAGGTGCCACAGTTACAATAAAATGACCAACATAGACCAACATACCATTCATCGCATAGTGTATGCATTTGTAATTATTTACATATATGTCTATGAGTTTATTATAACTGATCATTGCAAAATTAATTAGTCAATAATATAGAATGCAATGCTTTTTTTATCTCCAATTCACTCAGTGTTACTCAAAAGTTACATTTCTTCTCTGTCCTATTTCTGAGCACACTTCAAATGAATGATATTTTTTGTGACAATAAATATTAACAACTTTTTGTGAATATTACATGTTCTAAAACCAACATCTTTTTGAACTTTCGCTACTGCACCTATATAAAATCTGCTTAGGTTATTTAACTTTTTACTCTTAATATTCCCAATTATTACTAAAACAAGTAGGAAACATTATTTTAGGAAAAAAGATCTTTCAACATTATTTCCTAATGGCGTTTGTGGAACAACTCTGCTTAATACAGTTCCATATCAAAAGAGATAATTGGGTATCAATTAAGTGTATGTGTGAGTTGATGGCTAAACTGAAATAACAAATCAGATTTTCCAAACAACCATAATGGATTTAATTTCAAACAACCACAGATTTGTCAATAAATGTTAGCAATTACATTCTACAAGACCAAAACAGTAACTTTTTTTTGTGGTTATCAGAAAGTTATATGAGGTAAGTGACTACATGGCATGCAAAGGATGAGAGTATCAAGCCCTTCATCTTTTTTAAAGAAGCCTATGTATCATCCTAATTACTTCAGTGCATTTTCCTTGATAATTTTATAATCCCAGATCCTATAAACAAAACAATATATATATTTATATAATTTTTTATATTCTGGTTCTCATATAAAGCTACATGGGAATTGCATATTTAGTACACGTCTTCTTTAGTGGATATCTTCTGTTTAGTAAAAATCATATTCAGTTCAGTAAGCATATTCAGTATATGCAGTTCTAATGATTTGAAATGGAATTTAAGAAACTGATTAAATCCAATTTCTCTTCTTGATGTGAGAAGCTTACATTAACCATCACTGTAGAAGTAATTTAATATTTAATGGTTTTCTTCTGTTTTAGAGATGTTTTGAGAATTTCATTTTTCCTAGTGTCAGAGGAAACAGAAATAAATCCTATAAACTGGCTATAATAAACCAGCAGGAGTTTCCACTATGCCTGCAACATTTATCTGGGACAGTTACTTTCCTTACTGGCAGATGTTTTATTGTTCATGTCATTTATTACACCAGAATTTTATTGTGTAGTGCTATTGTCACCCATTCAGAGGACACGGGTGCTGCGGAAAAGGCCAGGATATACAACCAGAGAGAAGAAATCTGTCTGAGGATTCTCTGCCAGTGCTCTTAGCTCTCACTTCACTGTATCAAAAAGTGGGGGGTTCATTGCCATTGGGAAAGTTTGGCAGCCTGCTCCCCAACTTAGAATATGCTCAGACAACCAGGGGATGCACAAATATAGCTGGTGTCTAGGCCTCCGTCTTGTCTGCTCCCTCTCTCCCTCAAACCTCTGATAAAGAATTTAAGACAGCACTGAGGGAGACCTCCTGGCCACAAACCCTGGGAAGGAGCATGAACTTTTTGAAATGATTTAAAGAAATGGCACTGAATTTGTCCTTGCTTTCTTTTGCAGTTGTTTCAAACGACTCATCTGGACAGGAGCCAATGAAAAGCCAATGGTGACAGAAGAGGATGGTCAGTGGTCTACCCCAGCATGTTCCCTCTTCATTTGAAACCTGACCTTCTCCCTTGCAGGGCAGGCCTGGCCCAGCCTGAGACCAAACTGGAACACAAAGCTCAAGTCTGGAAGGAATGCTTTCCCATAAAGCAGATTGTTAGAAAACCTAAGCGTGCCCTCATTTTTATGAGATCTGTTTTCACTTTTTTATGTGTCAGTGAGGTTCCTCAGAATAGATAAGCTACAGGACTCAGTAGGAAAGTGAACTGTTCTGCAAGTTCTTTTAAACATTCACTTTTCACCTAGGAGATTTTACTTTGCCCTCTTGTCAGAACATGGCTTGGTCGATTGCATGTAGCATACAACAAAAGAACAAGTTCTTAGGCCATACACGCCAATCTAGAACACAGGAACCCCTCTCCTCACCTAAGTCTTTCCTAAGGTTGATGAAACCCTTGGCTAAGACTTCTTTGCTGCTTAGAAGTTGCAGCTGAGGCATGAAATTCCACTGGTCAGGGCCCTACAGCACCATAAGTGTGTCATTGCCTTTGCTAGTAAGAGGTCACAACCTTTGCATTATGTCTGCAAAGCCGTAGAGCTAGGGCACATCAGGCTGGCTGTGTTTGGATTGTCTTGGCCTGCCTGGAGCTTTGTTTTAGCTAGATGAGTTATAACAGCAATTATTTACCTGCCAGGTGAATATTATCTAATTTCTTTAAGTTTTAGCTTAGCTTTGTAGGGTTGTGTATTAAAATGCCTATTGTTATAATACTTTTGAGATTTCAGTACATAATAGTAGAGGAGTAGTAGTTATTTTGTGTAGAGGCAGCTATGAGCCTAGAATAAAACTAATGTAGAGGAGTACAAGAAACGGATGATAGCAGAGGTTTTGAAAGTGAGGAGACAGAATGGAAACAGAGGCTCATGGGCTATAAACAAATCACTAATGACCAATTATTGGTCATTAAGCCCTTTACGGGAAGGCCAGTAAAACTGGCTTTGAAGATAAAGGGAACAAAGAACAAATGTGCAAAATGTACTACATACAGTATATTTAGATATAAGGTGGAATTGCGGACCAATGAAAAAAGAGCAACGTGTAGTGCGTGCTAGGAAATGTATAAAAATAGCCCCAAGCAGATCCTGCAGTAGGGAGGAAGAAATCCTCAGCAACATCATACTTCTTCCAGTGGAGGACTCAGGACTCTAACAACTCACCATAACCCTTTCTCCTGCTTCTTGAAGAACAACGGAAGGGTGAGCATAATACTGGAGAAAGGGGTAGAGATGAGAAATTTGGTGTGTACCAGTTTCAATGGTATCATGACTGGAAGTAAGCTATAATAATTGGGAGTGTTGGTTTAATCGAAATGGAAACTAAAAAATCATAACACTTTGACTAGATTGTTAATACTTTAATTAATTTTTGGATTGATATATATGTGTTTTTTTAGCCCATGTAAATTGCATGTTGTGTTTTGTTTGGTACCCTGACCAAGAAGCTTAGCTGTAATTGTGGATGCAACACAAAAACACATTAAGAAAGTTGTTATTCCCAGGAGAATGTGGTCCACATGATGACAAAAAAATACCAAGTGCATGAGACAGAGGTTGAAGTATGAATTAGTACTAAACCAAGCATATTATCTACAGGAGACAGAGATTTCAGAGAAACAGTTCAGTTGTGCCTATTGCTTGGAAGAATAAATAAAGGCTCCTTCGTTTAGAGAAGATGAACACTTTTTATTCTGACAGCTCTGTTTTCCTATTAGTAGCTTCTCATGGCATCGGCATCAGACTGTTGACAGAAATGTGGTTTTGTAAGTATTAATTTCTAGAGGGGGTGGCTCTGTCCCTTAGGCCATAATTTTTGTCACAATAGAAGCAGCTTTTCACATTGCTAAAATTAGTCTTTTAGTTGGCTTTGCTAGCAGAAGTATGACAAATGTTTCTGAAAATTCTTATTAAGCAAATTTCATGGAGATATTTATTGTAACTTCCCGACATTCTTAAAAAATAGAAAGCAAAACACAGAGTACTCCTCTGGGGTATATGCACACATATTTAAATAACTTCTCACAAAAATAACAGGATGAGAGAGAATGGTCAAGATGACAATAGCTGTACCGTAATACATGCCAGTGTATCCAATTCCATTACTATCATCTCATACATTCTGCCTGAACTTTCTACCTTTTTACCTTTTGACTTTTCTAAATATCAAAGAAGTGGGCTGGGGCGCTGGAGGACAGAAGGCTCAATAGAACTGGGAAGAAATTGTCCTTTTTTTCTTACACATTCTCTTAAGGTCACTGTCAGCGTATTTCCCGAGCACAAGTGCCTGTGAAATACTACTTGTGAAACCTGAAATTCTGCATCTTTACTTTTTCTGGGAGACCTCCAATTCCCCCTTCATTGGGTTATCTGTAAACATTACCTCCAGGAAAATAATCTTAATGTGTCTGGGATACCATCTGAGAGAGAAAAGCCCATAGTTAGTAGCAAGAGTACTTTTAAAAAGTTGAAAGGACAAACAAAAGAAGCTAGAAGAAAAAGGAGCAGAGCATGGTCAGAGCTGTGAGGTCAGTAAAAGGAAAGTGTTAAGGGAAAAGACTCTGAGGACAGAATATTTGTTCTTCTGCAAAGAAAAGCAAGACCCTTTGTAAGTATGGTATATAATAACAGCTCACAATCATTTCTGAAGAACTCAGACTCATCCTTTCCTGTGTTATTACTCTCTTAAAAAATAAATAAATAAATAAAAATGAAGACAGATCAGAGGGCTTCATGTTCTCAATACACATGAAGACAGCTGAGCACCAGCCTTGCTGGCAGCCAAGGTACTCTGAGAGGAAAAAGATGGTGGGATGGGGGGATACTCACCCTTGGATCAATCTCATCTTTGAACCTAATCTCCAACTGATACCATTTGCACGGGCTAAATTTGCTCTGTATACAACTCACTTCACCACATAACCTTGCCATTGCAACCTGGTTTCTATAAAGAACTGATTAATGACCTTACTTTCATTTAACTTGAGCCACACTGCTCAGGTCCTGCTCACGGAATGAGATAAGTTGTCCAAACAATGGTCTTACCTAGTGAAACTAGAGCCTTGCATTGTTCAATTGACTTTTTCTTCTATCTTCTGCCTGGTGGCCAAGCATAGCAATGATGGCCAGATACAATAAGCACTTGAATAAAACTACTGAGGAGTCTCGGAAATCTGAAAACACTACAGACATTCAAGTCCTGTCTGCCAGTGCCAGGCTGGCACCAGAAGTTATTTACTTGCTTAAGTAACCAATTCATCTTCATGTCCACTTCTTATTGCTCTCTGTCACAACGCAGTACAAATACTTACTCCCTGATTAATTGTAATGTCATAAATGTATCATTGGACATGAAGTTCTACCCTTCTTAAGCTAGCATGTCTTCAGATATATCAAAGGAATTCCTCCTAGGTGAAATGTTTTTATTTTTGCCTGTGTCTGCTGGTTATTCCTCACATGATAATAAAGTTCCTATTTGCAAAAGGAAAACAGAAAAGGAAGGAAACAAAAATATATTCTGTATGTCTAACTAGCCTAGAAGAAAAGCTATGCTTTTCAAGCTCTTCCTGTGCTGGATGATACTGAGAAATATGTATTAGGTTTATGTCTGGAAAATCTATCTTTACAAGTTGTCAGGAAGGATTAAAGCAGGGCACAAATACTGTGCACATGCAGTCAGAGCAAGCTTGATTGGGGATTTAGGCACTGCAGAGTTCATAGGAAAGGATTTAAACTAATGCGGTAGTATTCATCAGAATAAGTGAAGAGCATGGACATGAAGAGATAGTACAGCTCAGCTGATATGTGATAATTTGTTCAGCTTCTGTGACCTGGTTGTATGTTTGAGTATTTGGGCAGCGGGGGTGATTTTGTCAGCAACTAAACTCTGCAAAAACTCTGGCTATGCGAGTGGTGTGATTACCTAGCTGCTGAAGGGAGGTGCTCAAAATGCATTTGGGGCTTTTGAATTCTTTCTGAGTCCAGCACATTGACTGGTTATCTCTTTACATTTTTCATGCTCTTATTTTTAGGGTTAATTTTCCTCACAGCTCATTTTTTCATTAGCTAGAGTATAGCTGCAAAGACACTAAATAAATAGGAAAAAATAGTCTGGCATGGTTATGGGCAGATGTTAAAAAGCTTGTTTCCTCTCTTGCTAGCAATTTCAAATTTCAGAATATGGTTTCATCCCAAATATGGGAAATGAGATGAAATGCTATTTTTCTTTTCAAAACTAGAGTTAAAAAATAAATCATCATCCCTGACTCATGGATGTTCATACTAAACTTTTAAGAGAAACACTAGATGTAATGCAATGTTTTAGTGGACACATATGGCTTGTAGACCATGAGGATCTATTCAAAGTAGCCTAGGCAGATTTCAACTCAGAGGCATTACGGTCTGCAAATACATCTTTCTTATATTGGTTTTTCTTTTCCTAGTCCCAATTTGAAATTCTATCAAACATGAATACACGTCCCAAAATATGGCACCCACTGCTGTGAAGTTCAAAGTTTGTCTCCAGTTGTTGGGGACAGTCTACATAAATGAATTATTTCCAGTATGACACCATCACATTTGTGCAACTTTCATATCTCTCCACAACCCATTTCAAAATACACCTTTACAGCTCCAGAAATTGTCAGGTTCTCAGGCTCCAAGCTTTGCTTTGGACCACTGACTGAAACATCACGATAGTCTTTCCAAGACACTCTTGCTTAGACCATACCTGAATGTTATTCTCAGAATAATTCAATTGCAGGTATTTCGCTTTCTATCCTACACAAAATCACAGTATAGTTTATCTGTGAAATGCTAGGAAGTTAAAATCCTGCATATTGCTCCACATCAGACAATTACCATATCAAAGACATCAGAGAATGTTTTGGCCTCCTGGTAGGCACTGCCATCATCAGACTATATTCCCAGAAATCAAGTGAACAATAGTGTCACATGTTTGTTGTATTTTAAGGAAAGACTAATTAGAAACAAAGCAACAAGCTTGAAGGCAACGGGAACCCATAGTAGCATTCACAAAGGCGTGCACAAAAGCTATTTCTGGATACAAGGTAGCTTTATCTGCTGAAACAGCAAGGAAGGTTGATACCAAATGGTAGTATAATTTCAGAAATGGAATTCACTCTGTGAATAAATGACAAATGCCACCTGACCAAAACTTCTTTTATTTAGAATACAAAGACATGATATTTTTGCTGCATGTCTCTTGGGAAATCGCATACATATGCGTGAGACGTCTCACGCATATGTATGTGAATGTAGCTTCTTTGCAGATATTAACTTTATAGGCAGGAATCCAAGAAAACTTTGGCCAAGCAGGAAACAGCAAATGGAAAAAGCTTCAATCATTACCAGCTTCCAGCCCTCCCATGTGTCAATCTCACTTCTGACAACATGAAAAATGATTCCACTTCTCATTCTCCTCACTTCTTAAACACCTTCTCCAGAAGATGATCAAAATGAAGCATGTGTTGGTTATGTAGACAGGCTGGATGATGTTAGTGATTTTTATGGAAAGAAAGAAGCTCGAAATGGCTGTCTTCTCCAAAAACTCACCTATTCCCTAGCTTTGAACATCTGATTACACCACAGCTCATCTCTCTGTTTGTATATTTTTAGCTTGTGTTTTCACTTGTTGAGCACCTTACGAAATGCTGTTAATCTTGGTCTGCAACTTCAAGAGACCTGTGCTGCTCACCTGCTTGCATGCCCAGTGCTTCTCTCACAGTCTTGCAGATTAATCTCTCAGCAAGAAAGAAAACTGAAGCTGTCAAATGTGCTCCAGCTTATGTTTAGAAACACCCTGGATATCCCCACTCTGTAGAAATTGACAGCAAATATTTGCAGTTGACAGCTTCAGCCTGAGCACATGAAGAAAGCTAACCATCCCAGTAAAGATTGTTAAGCAAAGTAAGAGAGTTTGTTGACTTTTTTTTTTTTTGAAAGGGAAACATAATCTAATTTGACTCCTAAATGTATATTTTCCAATCAAATTTCATAGAACAGATTCAGGGTAAAGGAGCATGAAGCTACCCCAAATTATTTCTAGCCAGTGAGGATACCGTTTTATGGAAACCCCATGAATTTAACAGTGAGACCTGCATCTGTGATTTTTGAAGGGTACAAGAATCATATTTTTACTGATTATGGGAAAGCTGATCTTAAACCAGCTACTCCTAAACACTAATGTCCCAATTTTTCATTCCCAAGAAACTATGTGCAGAAATGCCATGATATGGGGCAGAGAATACAGGACAAAGTTCATTTTTAAATCATGCTAATGCATGCCCTATTTTCAGGTAGAAATCCATCCTATTCCAGCATCACTGAGATTTGGGCTAACTAGTGCTTGATGGTGTTTTGTGATTTCTAATACATAAATCCTGAAAGGTATGTAGACTTCCAGGGGAGGCAGATGTCTGAATACTTTTGCAATTTTGGACCTCAGAATAAGCACCTAGCAACAGATCTGGTTTATTATGTCCTTCGATCTGTGAAGGCTGCATATAACAAAGAAAGGCTTTACAATGCTATAGACAGAACTTTTGTTTCAGATGCTAAAACTTTAAGGCACAATCCCAAGACTATACCTACCCTGCCAAGGAAAACATTAAAAAAAAGTATATTTCAAACAGTGATATAACAGAGACTTACAAATGTTTATCACCAACCTGGAGATTGCATTTATCAGTAAATTTCCATCAGCCTTTGAGGTGCCCTGGAGTGTCCTGCAGGCACGCTGCCTCCCCTAGGGTGCTGGAACTGCTTGTCCCAGGGGCAGCATTCCTGGCTGTATGTCCTGGGACTCCCCACTCAGTGTGTGTTTACTGTCTGATGGAGATTTTGCAGCACATAATAACAGGCTCTGTGCCTCTTTTCTCTTTCTCTTCTGTTTTTTTGGTTTATGGGTGTTTTTTTTTAGAAGGTTGTCATCTCTTCTTCCACAATGTCTCTGAGCCTGGGGAAACAACCTCCTACAAACAACATGCAGCTTTGTAACACCACTGCTCTTTTTTTTTTTTTTCCTAGAAAAAGGAGCACAGGCAACTGATGATAGGAGACAACAAATATGTATATATAAGAGGGAAGGGAAGAGAAAGGAATGGAAGAAAAGGAAGAGAAGGTTGAGCACTCAAAAATACATCACGAGGACCCCAGAGTGACACACAGAGCAAAGCACACCACTCACACTAGGCTGCTGGGGGCTGTTGTCCTAAGTAGGGTGCCCTACCTGGCCACAGAAGAGTGAAGACAAATCCCACAGTCACAGATTTCCTTCTCTTGTGCTCCTTCTTGCTGGTGGCATGGATGGACAGTGTGGCCAGAGCCAGGAGCATATCAGCAAGGAGGTCCTGTGATTTACTGGGGCTTTGGGTGGAAGAGGCAAAAACGGAGAGGTGAAGGGAAAAGTGGAGCCAGAAAGGCAATGGGAGAGCCAGGGGAGGGAAAGCATCCCAGCACATTCATGTTCCTGTGCACCCAGGTCCCCTGCTTGCCACACGCAGGCCACCCACAAAGCAGCCCAGACTGCAACATGGATGTGTGCCTGTCCTCTGCTCCATCACAGGAACAAGGTGGGTTTTCTCACAGGACAGAGATGTCCCACCAGTTGGTGTCCAGGCAGGGCACAAGAGTAAGGAAAAGAAGTCCAAGTGGAGCACAGGCATGCTGAGCACAGCATAGTTTGGAGGTGGACCAGGTGTCACTCGTGCTGAGAGGGACCTGCCACCTGCACACGGAGGTGGAAGTTCTACAGGAGGGGTAGCAAGGAGGTCCCACCTCGAGGTGGTGGCAGGGGTCCTAGTTATTCCCAAGAGCTCTCAGGTGCAGAGGAGGTCCTGGAAGAAGACCCTCAGCCCAGACAAACCTCCCAAAGGCAGATTTCTGTAGGGAACGGTATAGGGCTGCAATTATAGCAAAACCCTTGGTGGTGACAGAGGAAAGCACACATCGGCACTCTGTATGCCAGACTGCCTGCTCTAAGCAAGGTCCCGGCAGGGCCTGGAGGAGAGAGGTTTGGACTAAGCTCTGTGTGTGGACTAAACCCTGCCCTCCTTCCTCCAGGGCCAGGAGGACCTGGCCCCAGCAGAAACCCATGCAGTCCGGCCGGAATCAGCCCAGCACTCCCCTCCTGAGCCTGGCCAGGGTGGTGGCAGGGTGCTGAGGCAGGAACTCAGCAGGGACAGGACTAACAAGTTGATTAACAGAACCCTTCCCTGAAGGGACAGGCCAGAGTGGCCCTGCCTGGCCCCATAACTGCTCTGACACCCCGGCCTGGGGCTCATTCCAATTCGAGGCCATTTCTCCTGCCTCAGCATTGCGCAGCCCAGGAAGCACCAGCAGCTCCCAGGGCTTCACCTGATGTCTACGTGGGTGCAATTTGCCTGTCTCTGTATTTCTGTGTCTTTGCACCTGAGTCTGATGTCAACATGCAAATCCTTGTTTCCAGGTCTCTGCAAAATAGGTGCCAGCCCAGCCTGTCAAGTGCCTTCCTGCCACTGAGATGTGGTACATCCACTTCTGAGTTGGACTTGGACTCTGCAGTAAATTGTCTTGGTATTTTGATGTCTTTTTCCATTGCTTTATTGGACTGAGGAACTGGACAAGACCTCTCTAAAAGCTTAATTCCCTTCTTAAGCTTGTGTTTGCTGAACTTTTGCTTATCGTCGGGTATGCTATGTCAACAAAAATAAATTTGACACACACACTGTTTTTCTGTATTATGCTTGTCAGGGACAAATAGTAAGAGATAGTAAGGCTATCTCAGGAAAAGAAGAATAATGGTTTGGAATACAAACGCATAGTAAGTGCAAATAAACACATCCTCTCAGGATTCAGTTATTTTCCTGTTTTTCTGAGCTCTGTAAACTCTTTCACTAGATATGGTCTTCATCACAGCCACACTATATAAGATACACCTTATGCTATTTCTAAACACAATTGCTGAACTCAATGTACAAGATCCATGTACAGGATGTCCCTGGCCTTTTCCTTATACATTTGAATCCTGAAATTATCCACACATATGCTCTGGAAGATCTTTCTCAGTAGTACATTCAAGTTCACTGCCCTCATGCTTTCAGGCTAAATTTAATCTTGCATTAATGATACACATTGTTTTCTGAAGCATCTTATCCCCAGTAACTATTGTTACAGTAAGAGTGACAAGTACAAATCTCTCTGGATTTGGTTCCATTGTCAAAAGCTCTGGAAATCCTGCTTGCAGTTTCAAGGTTATATTGAAGCTGTGAGTCACACTTCATATCTGAAAAAATAATGAAAAACAACCATTGGCCAGGCTCTATTTGGTAATTGCTTATGATATATAATCAGTTTCAAATATCGCTGACCTTCAGCAAATTAAAATGTATGTATAATTTTGTTTGTTTCCATGCCTAAGATTAAATATTCTTATTTTTTTTCCTCTGAGTATATTCATACCTAAGTTTTGTTAACTCATAAACTACTGTGACTGTTTTATCCACAGAGTTTAAATGACCACATCAACATATGCCCCAAAATCCTCCATGGATGATTTCCTCTAAGGTCTGAAATGTCTAATTAATTCCTTCTATTTCTCTCTTTTTTTTTTTTTTCAATAATTCCATCCCGTATCATTGGGAATCTTTGCCTGATGGCAGTTGGAAAATCTGCATTAGGTGTATGTTTCTCTACAAAATTCAGCATCCAAATATTACTGGAGCAGTCAAATTGCTGCATATTTTTGGATGATTGACTTGTTAGTTTTTTTTGTTCTAACTTTTCTTCTTGTATATTATTATTTGTGTTACATGGCATTTACAGTGCTGTTTGTCCAGCTTCAGCCCAGAAGCACAGTATTGTTCCATGGCTGCTCTGAGCGAGTGTTTTTCATCAGATCTAAATGTCATCTGTATAAATCTCACTAACCTGAATGGCATGAAAAATTTATCACTTTTTTTTCTCAGGTGCCCATTGCAGCCTAAATAGACATCTGAGAAAACAGTGCAGCTCACAAAGGTTTTATGGAAGTTCAGAAACACCTGCTCTTTTCTTTTTCCAAATATGAACACCTGCCAGGAGCCCAGTGATGTACTAAAGACAGAGAGGTATTTGTCACTGACCATATCTCTGCTTGGCACTGTAACAGTCTTGTTTTTTTCCTTCAGGTCTATCTATGGACAAACAAGAGGTTTCATATGTCTTTTCTATAACTACAAGAACTACTCTATCAGTTCCTCCAGCCATCTCAGAGCAATGCGCATATCTTGCTCCTTCTTTAAGCATGGTCTTGCAGTGTGAAGAACTTGCGCACATGTGCGAACTGTTGGACAATTCAACTCTTTCATACATTATTTAATATTCATGAGATCTTGATCCATAAGGAAATGGCTTCAAATTCTTTCTCAGCTTTTTATACTCGTATCGTTAATAGACTTTAAAAGCTTAGATCACCTTAACTGTCTCTTCTCTTTTTCCATCTATTATATATTTATTTCATATATATCTTCCAAGGGGTTGGCCTTGTGATTTTAAGCTCTCTGAGTCAACTGTCTTCCTTTGTGTTCCCTTAAAATTTCTTTTCAAGTGCATTAACACTTTGTTGGCAGCATGTTAGTTGATGGATGTGCTGAAAATGAACACTACTCTGATTAACCCCAGATATGTCCACCGTCTCAGTGCCTTTTGCTCCTAGAAGAAATTCTGAGCCACTGAGCCACTTTGCCATGTGCACCTTGCTGACTTTTGCAAGCTCTTCCAAAGTGATATCATCTTTTTCAGTTCCTGAATCTTTTCCAGTGGTCCAGGCATCACACGGGCTTGTGCTCTTGGTCACAGTGCACAACCGATGCTCAAACATGATCTGATCATCTGATCATAAGAGCTGAAACACAATCTAATCTCTTCTCTAGAACTCAAACTCTCAAATACAGTTTCTACATCTTTAGTGTAGTCATGGATTCTTCTGATTTTAACTTATTCTTGTCCTTTTTTTTTTAGGTTACTTCTATGTTTTATGTTTTCTATGACTTCTCCTTCTTTTTATGTTTTTCTAGTTAGTTTCCTGTAAGTCTTCCAAAATCAAGCTGCTGTAAAAAAATATTTATTTAGTTATTTTTACTTTCTTTCTCTTTACTGGCAAGCATTGCTTGCAGATCTTGAGTGCAATATTATTTAAACTCCCTTCAATTTGTTTTCCAAATTTCTCATTTATATAAGAAATCTCAGTGCTAGTGTGACTCTCTGGGCCCCTTTCTACTATTTGCACTATGGTCCTGTCCTGCCGATCTCTTGATGCTTAAGGCATCTATTTTGAATTATATCCCATTCTAAACAGATGTGTAACATCTAGACCTTTGCATCCTACCAGAGGCTTATGCCTTAAAGACACATTTCTCATTAGGTGTCCATCACAGGCTCTGACTCTACAGGATCATTGTAGCTGCCAAAAATATCTAGAGAATCTCAGTGATCAGGTACTTTCAGCCTTCCTCATGCCAAATTCCTTTCATCCCGATGTGACATTCTTACTCTCCCTACCCTAAGCTGTAATGGCCCAGGAGAGCTCTCACACAAAACAGCAGCTCTCCTTCCAGGCAAATAATTGCTGTTGTGCTTCTACAACATTCCTGCCTTCTGCAGTTCTCAGGGTAGTCCTCCAAGAGCAGGGGAACGCAGCCAAACCTTTGTGCTGGCCGATAGCCAAGGGGCAAGTCAGTGCCTGCATGAAAAAAAAAGCAACCACGGCTTCACCTCAGCTGTAAATAAGCGGGCTGGGACTTTCCCGGCGACTTTGACGGGAAGTTCTTTCACGCCGCACAGACAGGGCTTGCAACATCTCCTGATCTCTCCCACCCTCATATGCTCACCCTGGCTTCCACTAGATAAATGCCAGTGAGGCTGTCAGGGTTTCTGCACTCTGCTCTGGGCAACAGGACCTCTCTGCAGCTCCTCAGGCCAGCTCTTGCTCCAGCACCAACAGCATCTCACCAGCTGGAAGGCACTGGTCTGCCTAGGGGGAGAGCAAAAGGTTGAGTGCACAGGTGAGTTTTAAAGAGATGATCTGCAAGTTTCTCTCACTTCTGCAGGTGGGATCAGGGAGCAGAATGTCTAGACTGGCACCCTAAGAAGTTTAGGTGGGCTTGAACTCAACTATCAGTGTACTGGTAAAATTTTACCTCAGCTTCTCCCTGCTAGCCAAAAAAAAAAAAAAAATAACAGCCAGGGCTTTGTGTTGACATTACACAACCTCACTAAGAGATGATGTAAGGAAGCACTGAGACATAGGGAAGGATTTGTGTCAGTAAAGTTAGGGCAACCAGAATTTTGCATTAGCCAATTGGTAGTCAGAGAGATTACATATCTGACAAGTTTATTGAATCTTTCAGAGGTGTTTGCTAAAGTTAAGGAAGTAGAGAAAGCTTCTGTAAATAAGCTTTGGTCAGTGGGTTTTAAATGATGAATCTGAAGAGAGGATTTTCTTTCCTATACCAGAGCTAAAATTCTGGTTTGAATTTTAGTAACAAGTGGAGGTACTCCAAGCACATTTGATTTACCCCAGATCATAAAATACCCGTAATAATAGTTGGAGCTAAGAGTTCTTTTCACTTTTGGGTTCACATCTGGATTTCATGTTTTCTCTTCCTGTTCAAGCAGCATACTAATTTTAGTCCTGTTTAATATTTTATAAGCAAGGGGCTTCAGTGCTGCAGAAAGAAATGGATTTTTCTTAAACATTGTCTTATGCCAGCACCACGTTATTAATTCAAAGAACATTTGCAGCTGTCAGAACTGTTAGTCAGCTTTGATATAAGAAAATTTCATATCCCCTCTAAATCTGCAAGTATAAACTGTCACTCACAGGATAGGCCATTTTTTTTTTTTCTCAGATCGTTGAGGAGACTTTATAAAATGATGAAATTAGTGGAAGATGTAAATTCTTTTTTAGATGCAGCTTCCTGCAGCTCCTAGATTTGTTAATAGCAATGATTTTGACTAGCAAGAGGTTGTAATAGCAGAGGTAGTGCTGCAACTAAATACCAAAATATTCCAATAGTCATTGAAAAGTCAAACATCCCTATACTTTACTCATCCATATTGGAATTTGTTTACACAAATTAAGCATTTTTCATATTTGTACACTTTTAGGCAGGTGGCATTTTAAAATTATTTCCCTTAGTTAAAGGCAGAAAGCATAACTGGATAAGCAGTCTATTTTGTGTTACAAAACTATTAACAAAGTGTGTTGCCTATATTAGCGTTTATTTCAGAGCAGAAGCTCACTTCAGAAGTGACTCTCCTGCCCTCCATACCACACCTTGTGTCACATTGTGGGACAGCCTGGGGATGCTCTCAGATGCTCATGGGTGAAACAAAATAATCCCCCCACTAAGCAATTCAACTCGCAGGGCCACACCACAGCTAGTTCAATGAAAACACAGGCAATATGCCTGACATGGATGTGAGGGGCTCATCCATTCCTGTTGGGCCTCAAATCCATGCCTTTTGGGCCTCAAAAATACAGATAGCAGCTGAGGCCTTCAGGAAGGGTACTTCAAATCTGCATATTTTAAAGCCTCTCTCACTACTTCCCAGACTGCTTTTATTAAAACCTGTTTATTTGGTAACTTCAAGCTTTGAGCCAATTTCTCCCATTCTGTTCTCACTTACAGGGCTAGCAGAGAAGGCTAGCAACATTTTATATTTTGTATGTTCTGCAGTATACTTGATAGATGTTGGTGTTTTGACATCTGTTTTCTATTTGGGGTTTTTATGTATATTAACTCATTTATATTAACTTTTTATGTATATTAACTTTTTATGTATATTATCAGTTTTTGAAAGCTGTTTTGGGGGGAAGGTGGGGAGAGATATTTGAATGTCACCTTTACACATACTTATTGCAGATCAAATATTTACTTTTTTGTTCATGCATGCTCAAAAATAAAAAAGGGATGGTTTTTCTCGTTTTAGTTCACTTTTTAGACCCACCTACTCTCTTCTTTTTCAAAATTTCCCCAACATCTATTCCTCTTAGTGAGAGCACAGCCAACAAAACAGTAAGTTCAATTACTTGATGTTGTAGACTGGGTGGTGAGAAATGGTTCAGAATAGAAATACACAAATTCATATTCCCAGCACTTTGTCTCTTCTCCCCCTCTGGGACCCCTTTCCTGTTGAGGCCTGTCAGCTTCCAGCAACAGGTCTTGGCCTGGTCAGAAACAAGCTCAATAGACCGGTTCATGTAACATCATTTAGGTCTCCGGTTTTCCTCTTCCTTTTCATTTTGGTTTTTACTCCTTTCCCTGTGGAACATTTTTCTGGGCAGCCAACTACAGCTCCCCTAACTGCTGTGGCCTGGGCACTGTGCTGCGGCCGGGCTGTGGCAGGCCGTGGGCGGTAGCCGGGGTGAGCGCTGGTTGTGTCAGTGCTGCAGGGAAATGGGGCAGTGGGAACAGCTGCCAGCCAAAGTGTTAATTAAAGGGCTGATGAAGCTGCCTCCTAAACTCATAGTGACTACTAAACATAGCCCTGCAGACAGAATTGCAAAGGTGTCATTAAGCTGTTTTTTTTTTACCATTGATATGACACTCTTTTGGCCCTGAGGAAAGCACTGGTGGTGGGCTAGAGGCAGCCCCAGCACTGCTGGCAGGGATCCTCCTGGCTCAGCAAGGCATAAAACTCCTCTGGGAGATGCAGAGCCCATTACTTGCATTCGTATAGGTGAGACTAAGATTAAATCAGGAGTGAGCACTGTTCTCAGGTCTGGGTGATTTACCTCAATGTGTCTTCCCCAGGTGGAGCAGCCTTACTAGGACAAATCTGAATGTGGAAAGAAGCCATTTCCATAAGTGGCACGATATCCTATAAAAATGAGAATATTAATAAATCTAATACTAATAAATCTCATTTGAATTCTACAACCTGAGCCGTGCCAGAGCTTCATGTAACTTGGCACTTCAAAGGTGCTTAATTATAATAATCTGCTACAAACTGCTTGATCAATGGTGAAAACGGCTCAGCCATCCACCTCTGACAAGCTACAGTACCTGAGGACTGGGATGAAAGTCTTCCACTGCTGCCTGTCACCAATCCAGTAGCGATACCAACTATGTGAGCAGGCTTCTGTAGGCCTGTAGATAAACAAGCCTAAAGTGCTAAGAAATGTAGTGGAGAGGTTGATTTCCAAAGAGCAAAACACTTTCTGGCATCGTTAGAGCGCCAGGAGTGTTTGACGAAGGATGTCTCTGGGGTGGTCCCATGCTACAAGGGGTGTGAGAGCAAGAAATATGTAAAAGAGGACATGAGTACTCCCAACAAGTGAGTAATTATGCAATAACCGTAACAGCATAAAATGGTAATACAATAAAGACAATGGGTTAATTTAGAAAACCCAGTTCCTCATTTTGTATTGCAATTCCTTGCAGGAGCTGCAAGAGAGGGTCACCCTGCGGGAGGGAATTATTTTGTCCAATTAGGCAATTACAAAAGCAGCGTGACACTTTGTTTTGTACCTCCTGGCACACATTCAGCTCGCTTTTACCCCAAATTATACTGAGTAGATCTCAGTGACTTCTGGCAGTGTTAGGATCGGTGTATTTTTGTTGATCTCAGAAGTGACTGCATAGATATTTAAGGGGAAAAAAAAAATCATTAAAAGCACCTAGTGGATCTAAATTCTTTTGAACGCAGAATTTGTGGAAGATCTATACAAGGAGAGCAGAAGCTCAATACTTCCCCGATGTACATATAAAAGAATTTTTTTTTCATAGATAGCTGGATTAGAAATTGAATTCAAACCTCTGGGTCACCAACCTGCAGCACTATCAAGTGCAGTCGTAGAGGCTTTTTAACAGAAAAGAACCCTTAACAGTTGCTATGTTGTAATATTCTTGCTGTAATACACAGTTAGAAAAGTGTTTACTTAAGGAATTATTTGTTTAAATAAGCCATTGTAAAATTAAAACTGAAGGGTTTTGAGACAAATTCCCTATCAGCCTAAAAATAAGTTATTTCCTCTGGCCTGGCCTTTGCTTTTCTTTATTTTTTGTTTGCAAAGTGAAGGACTTGTGGTATCTAAGTGACCTCTTTGTTACCTCTTCTTTCCTCTTCAACTAAGTTTAATAAGAATGCATAAACTTTTCATTTGCCTGCACTCCATATTGTGTCCCAAATAGCAACCTTTGCCTTCACTGCAATTGCACAGATAGGGCCTGGTGCTACTTAACTGCATATTAAATGGTCTTGGTGGGCAGAACCAAAAGCATAACTTCTGCCTTGACCCCACATATTTCATAGGGATAGGAACAAGAGATACCAAGAGACCATGAGTGAGACCCAGGATCACATAGATGACAGAAATCAAGGTGACCTCTCTGAAGACAGAAGCCTGCTTAACGGGCTGAGATCCCAGGTAAGGTTTGCTGTGCCCCTGTGCAGCAGACTGTGGCACAGGGTAACTCTGTCCCGTGCTGTACTGCAAGCAATTATGTGGCAGTGCTGCACTCCCAGATCAGTAGCTGACATGCAGTACTCTGGCAGAGAGGTTGCAATGCGTGGGTGAGGAGCAGAGGCAATGACCCACATCTTTGCAAATTCTTACCCACTTGCCAGGACAGGGAATTAGGAGCTCAGCCATGTGCAAAACCTGAGATGAACTCAAACAGAACTTTGGTAGAAAAAGAAAAAAAAGGAAAAAAAAATTAGATCTTTTAATTTCTCAGTAGAGGACACTGCCATCAACAGCTGTGGAAATTTTTGACAAATATCACTCCTGTTGGTTTTTTTATTTACTTATTTTCAAAGCATATTTTTAAGTTCAGGCTCCTCAGCAATTAATTTTCAAAGGCTTGTTTAAACCTTGTTTAAGGTTGTTGTTTAAAGACTCCTAAAATCATAGCCTGAGTAAGAAGAGGAATTTCTGTGTTGGGAAAGAACTAGTTTTTTTTTTTTTTAAATCTTGATAATTTTTCCTTACTGAAAAATGCAACAGCATATAAAACTGTCATTTTTGTGTGTGTGAGGAACATCATTTCTTTCTTTCTGAAAATATCAGTGTTCATTTTTTCTTAAGGCAGGCATGTCTCTGCAGATGCCACTTGACTGCAGTCAAGTAAGACAAAAAAAAAAATGAAGTCCATGTAAAAGAAAGAAAGGAAACTAAAATCAAGTAAATACATTTAATTACTTCATATCAAGTGAGTAAGGGTGCTGATGAAGCTATCCACTGTTAAATGGAGTATCTTTAAACACTTTTTTATAACAGCATTTTAGTCTATGGGCTTATGTAAGCAAGAATGCAGATTAATGAACTTTCTGTAAGAAAATCTGCTTGGCCCCATTCCAGACATGCTGCAAATCCACATATATTTGTTTTGGCAAGAAAACTTAACATTCATGCCACTTTTTCTTAAATCTTTCATCGTACACTCCCTCCTACTCCTCAGACTTCTAAGAGTACAATACAGCCAAGACCGTCACCACAGAGGCCTTTGTGCTGCAGCAGCCACCTCTCTTGATTTTATCACAGGTATTGTGGAGCAATTGGGCTGCAGTTGGGCTTTGTTTTCTTTCTGCTTATGCCAATCCAATCCAAAAGCAAGTTAAATGAAAATCAACAATTCCGTTAGTGTAACTGGGAAGACTATAGGGTTTATCACGTACTCCTAGAGCTCGTAATAAGTATACGGTTTGAACTCTTACATTTTTAGCGTGGTCAGTTGCTTGGTGTATCCTACTGATGGACTGCTAGTAAAAGCTTTCCAAAGAACCTACCCCTGCGTAGTCCTCTGTGCCTTTTGACAGACCACAGTGACATAGGATCACAGCTGAAAATGGAGTGTGTGTGTCTGTTAGGAAGTTGGTTGTTTTAGCCTGATTTCTGTAGGAAGTCAGATTACTCTGATTTCTCTGATCATGCTGAGGGATATGAGTGTATGTATGTTTATATGTGTCCCTCAATCACTTTTTTACTGACGATTTCAAACAAATATACCAGAAGAAGAGAGGACTCTGTTTTCCTTATGTGTCATGAAAAAGACAGCTGAAGACCCCACAGAAGAGTCCTGAAAAATGAAAGACTGTGCTGTGACTATATACACTGAAAGACCTGAAAATCCACATGAGAAGAAATGTTACAGGAGTGATCTCCTGCGATTGAAAACAGCTTCAATCAGTGCTTGTAATCAGCCAAGAAACACAAATCCCTAGGAAGCCGGGCTTCATTATTTCTAGTGTTACTTCTCTGTGAGACAGAGCTATTTGTTAATGTCTCTAAATAGCAGACAAAAGATGCTCAGAAGAATAGCTTCACTGTGAGGGAAGACAGCTTCCGAGGACACAGCAGGGATCCAGAAGGTGCTTATCATGTGCGGTGGGTCTGCCAATATGTCTTTCGAGGTCTCAGGACATCTCCTGGGCATTACAGCTGGGATAAATCCAGTGCCTCTGCCCTGCACTGCAGGCAGGTCTGCCTCTCCTTGCCCTCTCTCACCTTCAGGTGTTTTATGAAATCTTTTCTTTCTCCTTGCAGTTGGATTAAAGCTTAATTCCTATACCCCTCAAAACAGTACAATGGCCCTAAAAAGGCTGAGGAAATTACTCAGCTTATAGCCGGGTCTTATGTGTTTATGGGAGCAGTTGGAGGTGGTGAAATTTCCAGCTCTCTCAGTACTTTGCTATGATTTAGACAACATTAAGCACATCTATTTAGGCCTATACTTCATCTGTTTGAAGAGCCTCGAGGCAGCTTTAGTGTTCTCCTGATAAAAAGTGAAGATGTGGGAAATGCAATGTCCTCTGTAGGAGGATTTATTGTCTCAAACAATTATTTTTTATCAGCTTTGTCAAAACTTGGAGCTCAGGACTTTCTGCTGCGAAGAACAGCAGATATTCATTTGCTTGAAAGAAAATTCATGAATAATTTTCTGTGATATGTTTGTTAGGAGCGATTCTGCTATTTTCTTTATGTCTTTAAGTACTGGATTAATCACAGGAGAGTAGTTTAGCCACATGTCTTTGAGTTTCAGGTGTTATCAAACAGCAGAACATGCAGTTTATAATTTAGGGCAGATTTGGTTCTACAACTGTCAGCTTATAAGAAGCAATATTTGTTATAGAGTGCATTCCCTCTCTGTGGGAGTAGTAAGATGAAATTTTAAGTAAATGAAATTGCCTCAGAGTAGTGTACATGTCTTTCCAAGGAGAGTTTTTAAATCACATTTCATTTGTTTTCCAAGTTACACCAGAATTACTGGATATTATGCATGTGTGAAATACTTCAGAAAGATACGTCCAAAGCTGTGATACTACTTATGCAAGAAAGAAGTATTAATCATTCTCTTTTTTTCTGCCATATTTAATAGGTCAGTCTATTTAATTTTAGTGTATTAGGGCACTTTTGATCATAGATGACTCAGGTCTCAGGCTTTTGAGACAAGGCAGGATTCTCATTTACCAGAAAAAGACAGATGGGAATTACTTCTACTTGTTAGTACATGCAATAAACAGCTGAGACAATAATGAGAATTAACTCCATTCCTGGGAGAAATTGTTTAACTGTGGAGAACTTGGCAACACTGGAAATAAAGGACCTAAAAATTACCGACCAAAAATTGTAATTCCAAAGAGAAAAAAGTGCTCATTTACTTATTTGGTTGAAGTTCACTGTGCCCATCTACAGGTACACAAGGATTTGAAGGAAACAGTGAAAAAGACTTGATACAAAAAATGGCCAATTCTGCTACCTTTGATACTCTTTGTTGTAGGCATTTTTCTTCATCACCACCAGCATGAATACATGCTCTTAACATGGTGTGAACATGCTGTGGTTAGTGCTAATGCAGCCTGCCGTTGTTTGAGAAGAAGGTACATTTATCAGTGCTAGGGAAGGATCAGGTGTACCTGGAGGCATCAGGGAAGCAAACCTGATTGAACCTGCTTAGTCTGCTCAAGGAGGTGTGCAGAGCAGGTCTGCAGGGCACAGGACAACTACAAAGGGTTTATTTTAACCGGTTCTGTCATAAATGCAATTAGCCGACTCAAGATCAGCTCATAGTTGCACATCAAGATTAAGATGTGTAATCACATCAAGTCTGATGGTGTGCTGGGTCTTCTCTCCATACTGCTGGTGCAAATGTGGTTTCAAAGTGTTTTGGGGGAGACAATCTCTGAATCTCTTGGTGAAATGAGTTTCAACACACTCAGCCTCACCTGTGTGGTTCAAAATATCTAAGTAAGTTCTTGAAACCATGTAGTGAACTCAATGTTTTCAAGTTCCTCATCATTAGGTAAATAGAGAGATTTGGCTGAAAAAGACCTTTAGCAAAGGCCTGAGGACTTAAATACATGGATGCTGTGTGAGAAATTCAACTGATCTTTGCGCTAATGAGACACATGGAAAAAAAAAAAAAAAGAAAAGAAAACAGAAACAGACAAATCCTCACTGTTAAAAGAACAGTGAAGTCAAGACAAGATGTAAGAAGTCAGGCCAGCAGCTTAAAACAAGTTCTACAGGAGGGCAATGTGTGAATCCAAGCTCTTTATCCCAGACGTCCTGGTTTCACAACTGGATAAGAAGAGTTAAACACCAAAGGTTAGGAAACCCAAAGGAAGAATTAACTTGTTTTTGCAGCAGAATACTGTTGGAGTTCAGCTGTTCAATAAAGAAGCTGTGAAAGCTTCTAATAAGCTCCAGAGTGTCTCCCAATAGTTATAGGGGAAAAAAAAGAAGAAAAAAAAAAAAAGGAGGAAAAAAAAGACTTTGAAGTCTGGAGAAACAAGCTTTTTCTAGAAAAGTGAACCTTGAAAACAGAATCATCACACTGATACTCTAGTACACGAGTCACTGGACTCGTTGATACTGTTATCATGACTCATGTATAACTGTATATGAATGCATACAGATGAATCTACCCCCAGCATATTATATAATTAGATAGATGTGTTACATCAAGACCTTTATTTGTCTCCAAAATTTTGTACTAGAACAACAGGCAAGCTGCTCCAGAGAGGCCATTCTCAAGACTGCTACTATAAATTATTTGTGTAGTGTAACAGAGTCCCCGCTGTTATTTACAAGGAAACAGCAGTCAAAATATTTAATTTACATATAAAGAAAAACTTTGATTCTTTGCTTTTTAAAGTTACACTCCCATAATATTTGTTTCATATATAATCTTCACGACCACCTTCAGGGCTGTTTTTTACAATGAGCTTAGAAAGAAAAGCAAACATAAAAAAATAAATAAATAAAAAAGATAAATGGATCAGTGTTGTACATCTTGAGACTAGATCTTCTGGTGGACAACACCATAACCTTCCTCCATCACAGCTGTGCTGGTCATTAACTTTCTTCTTACTCTACTTATTAACCTTTCTTTTGTACAGCTATGGATCAAACTCCTGGCAATACTTTGGCCATTTATCCCATAGTCTTTATATCCCACTTGATTATCTAAACTTTTGCCCTGAATCAAAAGATAAAAGAATATAGGCCTAGTAAAAGACTTTGGAAAATTATAGAGGGGAAAATAAAGAGGTTCTGTCACAGCTGAGAGCTACAATGGGCCACTAGACAAGATCAATTGCTCAAAAACAGACTCGTTCACCTAACAGAATAATAAGTAGATAATACTAATTCAGAAGGTGGGCAGGTGATGTTCCATGAGAAGCAGAATCTGAGAGGGAAAATGAGGTCTGAATGTTTGACACCTGCCTAAAGATACTGCATTAAAAGCAGACAAATGTTTGCAATGCAGAGGAAGGATTACAGGAAGACAGCCACATAGCTGAAGCTGTGAGCTCTTCAGAAACGTAAAACACACACACACAAAAAAAAAAAAAAATACAGAAATCAATATCTGTGTACAAACATAGAACTACTGATATGTTGATAAGATTTGAAAAAACACAGCACAAAATGAGAAGTAATTAGAAAGGTACTAGGTATTAGAACACTAAAATCAAAAGCTGTCAAAGGAAAATCAAGGAAAGGATTTATCCAACTGAGAACAAGCTATTAACTAATGACTCCAGGAAAGCCAACTCTGCAATGCCTCTTTTGCTCTACATCAGCAGTAAAGAGATGGGAATTCAAGAGATGAGGGGGAAAAAAAAAAAAAAAAAAAAAAAAAAAAGATTAGACCATGTTTAGGTGAGGTAAATGGTTTGCGATCAGTGAGGCTGATGGAATTCACCTTAAAATTGTTCCAGGAATAACTGAAGCATTTCCACAGCCATTAATAACTATCCTTAAGACCTGCAAGGAAGAGGTAAAGTTTTGAAAGACGGGAAAGGCACGAATAACTGCTGTCCTGAGAAGTAAGAAGAAAGAGGAGGTGCAGAATTATGGCCCGATCCATTTAAGTACAATTCTCAAACAAATAGAGAAAGCAAATAGAAGATAAGAAAGAAGTGGTTTTTAGGCACATGGATTAATCGAGAAGAAATCATTCCAAACCCACCCACCCACCTTTTATAACAGGATAACAGGTATTGTGAGTCACAAAGGCTATACAGCTTGATGTGATTGAAGCTTTTAGTATGGTAAATGTAAGAGAACATTTTCATAAGCATACTAGGGAAATGCAGCCTTGACTAAACTAATATAAGGTAAGGTTCTGCAGAACTAGCAAAAGCAACATTTTCAGTCTTTCAGTTAATCATCTTCAAAATGGAAGCCTACATTTGCTGCAGTTATACGGGGGGTCTCTCCTGGATAAAGTCCTGTTCTGGAATTTCATTAAATAGCACAGATGTGTGAATAGACAGTATGCTTATTAAAGCTGACAATCTGACAAAGTTGAAAAGGCCTGCAAGTACATGAGAGGATAGGCTTAAAAATCAAAATGATCCTGACAAATAGAAGCTACAGTCTGAAAAAAAATATGGTGCTGTCTAACAGGGCCAAGTGCACAATACAGCACTGAGTCAGGAAAAAAAATAATATATATATATATATATATATATACAAATTGAGGATAAGCAATTGGCTTGGGAGCAGCCCTGCATTACAGGGTTGGATGTTACAGGATGCATTACATTAGTATTTCAGTTGTGATCAGAAGTGCGCCGTTGAAGAAAATCATTAATTATCAAGCTTTGTTTTACACCACAGAGAGTTCCTGGAGTGTAGGAAATACGATTCCTTTCCACAAAAACTGAACCAGAAGATATGCTTTAGGTGCATCCCAATGTGCTGCAGCTGCTGATGGGTATTCAGGATGCAGTGATGGACCAAAGCTAGTCCAAGGTGGAAGTCTGTGACATATGGACAGAGCAAACATCAGGTGCTCAGCACCAGCTGTTTCACCACATCTTGCTTCCTCTTGCCACACCCTACACACTGAAGCACACATAGCCATCACCAGCTGACTGTGAATCAGCTATGTCTTGTGAATAAGACAAATGTGACAGTGGGACAATGTGTTGTCTGGGAGGCAAGCGAAGCAATCCTTTCCAACTGGTGAGATCCCAGCAAGAGCACTGCATTCAGTTTCAGCACCGTACTTTTAATTACCAGTCGGAGCAGTTTAGCCCAGGGAGATCAGAAGAAAGCCAGGAGAAAGATCACCACTCTCAGAAGCATGAGGTGCAGGGAAGGATCTGGGGTTGTTTTATCTCAAGAAGAACAGGGTGAAATGGTAACAGCTTTTGTGTCCAACAAAGGCTGCTGCAAAGAGGAGAGGGATAAATTGACACCTCTGTCGACTGTGGAGGAGGCAATATAGATTGCACATAGGAAAATCTGCCGAGTAGTACGGCCAGTGAGACAGCAAAAAGCAACAGAGACTGCCAGAGCCACAACATGGGAAGGTTTTACAAACAGGTTAGACAAGCATCTGTCAGACTTGGTTTAAACATAGTTTATGCTGCCTTAGGAAGGGAGATGGGCTAGATAATCTCTTGAAATCACTCCCAGAGATATTTGTTTTGCTTCTTTTCTAAATGTAAATAGTAAAATTTCTCTTTCCTGCTCCTTTCACCTTGTCACTCTACCTTTTGAATCATTCCACTGATCTCCTGTCTGCCATTTCATGCTACATCTGTCTGATCTTTCCATTCTCCATCCCAGTCTGCCTCAGTCCCATCTCTGCCTTTCCACTTTGGGCATTGTTTTTCATCTGTGGCAGTGAGTGCTTCTGATAGGAAATCCCTCTATTTTCTCACACACAAAGCAACATGCCTGTCTTCATTCAAATTCCTACATAAACAAAGTATTCATACACAATTGCTGAACTAAACATTGTAACTCCATTCAGTTCCTCTAGTGTTTTTGCAGCAAGTATTTAATGACAGCATTGCATGGTCAGCTTCTTTTGTTCTTTCAGTACCTCCTTCTGCCATTACTGACCAAGTGGCAATCAGCTCAGACATCACCACCATTTTCCTTAAAAATAGGATAATTCCCTGTATAGAAATACAGCAATGGAGAAGAGAAAGGGCACAGTTATCATTAAGTTTACTTGAATTATCTTTGAAATTACAAAAAGCACCACTAGCTGCCTAATGTTAGGAGAATGTACAAAAGCAAAAATATTATGTATGGATACAAAGCTCCGTGGCTTTTTCTGAGGTAATATATGGGTACATATATGAAACAACAGAGAATGATTGTTAT
The DNA here is from genome assembly GCF_013377495.2 of Cygnus atratus. NCBI lineage: Eukaryota > Metazoa > Chordata > Aves > Anseriformes > Anatidae > Cygnus > Cygnus atratus. Next base: position 23,052,039 of record NC_066363.1, on the reverse strand, counting down.
TTGTTTCTTTGCTGGTATTTCTGTTTTCCCCTGGCACTTTGAGAGTGCCCAGCACATGGGCACAGAGCAGACCCTGCTGCCATCAGCTCCTTAATGAGACCCCAGGATCAGCCTTCAGGCTGAGCTCTCAGGCACCAGACTAACGTTGTGTCCATTATGATGTACTTTTTCACCACATCTTTCACACTGATGTAGGACAATAGCACACTTTTTTCTATAGCAAATGAATAACTTCTCTCATTGCAGCTATCACTGTCATGGACTCTGTGAGGCCATTTTCCTTGTTTTCAGCTTTACCTACCAAGTTGCCGTCAGAGGCTGCATTTTGTTCAAATACACACAGCAAAGCCAAAATTTATCTGCGCACTATGTACTCATAACCTACTGCCTAAATTAACCTTCAGAAGTCCACTGCAAAGCCCACAGCCCTTTCAGTTCAACAGCAGCCAGCTGGCACAAAGGCATGTTCAAGACAGTTAAAAAAAAAAAAAAATTCAATGGAGAAAATTGATTCAATTCTGATCCAGACAGCCTGGGATTTAAAAGCAATATTCCCTTGTCTTACATGTCATTTTCAGATGTAGCAGATGCACTATTCAATTAATATCTACTTTACAATATACTTTATTTGTTAAGCAAATCATTCTTGACCACTTATTTCTGGTATATAATGTGTACTATCATAACAGCTATAGGCATCCCTATAATAAGTAATTCTTAATAAGAAAAGAAGGAAACTCTGCTTACTTTATTCAAGTAAACTGTCTCTCTTGTTAAAAATAGTATTAAGCTAAATTAGGCCACCAGCATTAAAGGCAGCTTTAACTCTCTTCAGCTTTTTATAGATTAATATTCACTGCCTTGTACAAGTCCCTTCATATTGTAGATAGTGCTCCAAGAAAATGTATTTCTACCAAAAAAAGAAAAAAAAATTCTTTTCATCTCTCTATTTTTCCTGGTAAGATGAGTTCAGTGTTCACTAGCAAATGAGATGTTCATACTACCGTACAACAGAAACACTTATAACAATATATTTATTATTATAACAATATATTTATTATTATAACAATATATTTTTTTTCTGCTGATGAATATTCCAAATATATTACCCAATTATATCCATTTGAGTTTTGTTTATTTTTTTCAGTCTTTGGAGAGGGAAATGGTCTGCATATTTCATTTAGCAATAACTTAATGATTTCTTGAGAGCAAAGAAGCTTTTGGCTGGACGACCATGTTTTACAAAGTTTTATTTTTCATTTTAGGTAGGGGCCTACTTTATTAAAAGGAAATTTTGAGGTAGGAAAGTTGAGTCTCATTAGGTCCTCAGCTGGAATATTTATTAATATTACATATGCAACTCTTTTCTTCTTTTTTGAAACATAGATTACCCATAAAAAGCAATTGCACAGCTTTACTCCCATTAGAGCCTCATGGGACAATAATAAAGCCCTCAGAGAACTATTTTTAATTGTGTCAAAGGACCTTTCATTTGTATGCATGTGTCAGAGCATACATATGTGGAAGATGCATTCAGGTGGGTCCCTCTGAGGACCTATTTTCACACTGGGTGTGTTGCTTGATGAAGTATACAGAGTGCAGCCAGGTAGGTGGGATTGCAGCTTCAGGAGAGCTGGGGTTAGCGCCTTGCTGCACTGCAGGAGCCACAGAGGCCAGGAGCACACAGATTCTCCTGCCCGAACTGATGCCTGCCCCTACTGACCAGAGCAAAACTCCCTGGGCAGCTTTCTCAATCCCAGGGCTGGGCTGCTGCAGCTCAGTGCCAGAATGGTGCTGAGCAAGCACAGATGCCAGCTGGGGGCTAGCAAGCTACGTACAGAGCTAATTAAAGCCCAGATCTTCAGATATGATTCTCAGAATAAGCATTTCTCTCTCTTGCTACTGGAGCACATATCCTACTGCATGGGTCAAAAAGATGTGTGCTTCTCCCACCTACAGCCCTCAGTTGTAGGTCACGGCAGGGCAGGGGGAAGTTCACGTGTTTTTTGTTTTTTTCTTCACCAAACAAGTGCAAGTTTGGGATGAAACTATTTAAAATCATGCCGTGTTTTTGAAAAGCAAAAAATTCTCTGACTAGAAAACATATATATATATATATATATATATATAATATATATATATATATATAAAAGAAACCAGAGAGTATCTTCTCCATATTTTTAAATGGCAGTTTCGTTCTGACCAGTGGTTTGCAGCAGAATGTGAGCAAAGGGTTAATAAACAGCAGTAGTAAAGCAATCCTTTTGGGTCAAGCTAACCACTTCATGCAATTCCATTCTGCAAATTGGAAAATTATTCCCACTGCTTTAATTAAGACACTTACAGGAGATGCTGTGAAAGACTTGAATCAGGGCTCTGGCAAATGACATGGCTACTCTAAGGACTGAATTAGCAGCTGTATGGAGAGCAGGGTCTCTCAAGATCTCCTGTTGGAGACCTTCCTTAGGGCCTCAGATTTTCTGTCCTCGGGTCACCTTTTGAAAATCGAGGACAACGGCATGTGGATCTGCTGCAAGATCTTTGGATCAGCCCCTTTTGATTCTGCATTTGTATCATGGGTCTCCCTCTGTAAAGTACAAAGCGTATATACTGCTATGGCATGGATAATACATTAAAGACTTCGAAGCTTCCAGGTACTATGATAAAGGAGGATAGATAAAAACCTCAAAGAGAATTTTAGTATGAGTAATATATAAATATCAAAAATAAATGTTCAACATGAAATACTCCAATTCCACTGTCCAAATGCTTCACAGGACATTCTTCGGGAAATTGAAGAACAATAATAAAACAAACTGGCACTGACTAGTCATATTAAGGAAATATTGCAGACAACAGATTTTGTAGCTAGCTTGTAGATCATTTCTTCAAGTATTTTACAAAAAGACCTTCTAGGTTCCAATCTGGTTAGTACCACACTTCTCTGTAATGTTTTTCTATAGCATAAGTAAGCAGAAATTGTCTTGAGTGTGCAACCCTTGCTTGTAGTGCTCCTGTACCTTTTCCTCCTGCTTTCTTTTTGAGAGAGGAAAGCTGCAAAGGCTCAGCCGAATGTTAAAATCTGTAAGATGGATGGAAAGGAGGGTGCTGTATGAGATGGAGAGCTGAATATCCAGAACTTGTTTTTAAAAAACTGTACAGAAGTGTGTGCATCCAAATGAGTGTGCAGGAAGCATATTAATAAGCAAGAAACTCTCAGATATTTATTATGTGTAACCAGAACAAATGTTAACCTTTCATTTTCAAGAGATCGATGTTTTGCTTAGCTTGTTCCTTTTTTTTTAATAGATGAATAAAAATTCTTCCAACATAATGGCTTTGGCTCCTAACACATCTAACAAAAGAGAGACAGTGTGCATATTTGGAACTGGAGATTTTGGAAGAGCTCTGGGGCAGAAAATGATTCAGTCTGGCTACCCCGTTGTGTTTGGAAGCCGAAGCCTGCAGACATCCAGCCTGATTCCCAAAGAAGCAGAGGTGCTGAGCCACGCCGAGGCAGCACAGAAAGCTGCCATCATCATTATAGCGATCCAGAGGCAATACTACGACTTCCTTACACCATTAGCAGAAATACTCCGTGGAAAAGTGCTGGTGGACGTAAGCAACAACTTGAAAATAAACCAGTATCCTGAATCCAATGCAGAGTACCTCGCTCAGCTGGTACCTGGCGCTAAGGTTGTAAAAGCCTTTAACACCGTGTCTGCCTGGGCTTTGCAGTCAGGCACACTGGATGCAAGCCGGCAGGTAAGACTGAACCACAGGAGCTTCCTGTTTCGTAGAGGTATGATATATCATATAGGCTTTTAACAGTTAGACAAAACACACACATGGGACATATGAATCAGACAAGGCTGGGATGGAATTTTCACTGTAATTGCCCATCTCAAATTAAATGTGTGCTGAAATTTACTTTGGGACGCTAATATGACATGACAAGGAATATTGATAGCTCGCCTCAGAAAGCAGGAAGGTGTTAGGAGACATTACAGGAGCAAGGAAAGAAAGAAAGCAGAGCCACAAAGACAGAGAGACAGCAAATCAGGAGGAAATGAGGGCTGCATCGGTTGTTCACCTAGAATGTGAAGTTAAACAGAAAGGAGATAGAAGGAACATACCAATGCAAGAATAAAATGAAGGGAGAAAAAAAAAAAAAAAAAGGATGTGAGGGATATGACAGGGCAATAGAATGATTATGAGCAATGGGAGAAATAAGCTGGAAGGTGAAGAAATTAATAAAGTTTTCTAAGTCAGAATCCATCACCATGGAAGTCTCACACAACAATAGCACATACGAACCATGTGAACTCTTTCCTTAATCACAGGCAAGCTGATCATAGGAAGCAACATAGCATCCTCCCTCAAACAAATCATTTATTATTGCCCTGTTTTCTGCCACTCCGAGGGACATTACCTTTGCATGATGCATGGCCAACTACTCAAAGCATTGCTAGCTTTCTTTTCTGCTGACAGAAATGGTTTTGTCTAAACTAAATACTAAGGACAGTCAAATCTATACTGTAAAAGCCTTCATCACAGTAAGAAAAATGAGAGCAGAAATTACCCCCTTTTTCTCAGTTTCAAAAAAAGTTTTCTTGTGAGATCCCACCCATAGTGCTGCATTCAGCTCTGGGGTCCCCAGCACAAGAAGGACAAGGACCTCTTAAGACGAGTCCAGAGGAGGGCCACAAAGATGATCAGAGGCCTGGAAAAGAGAAGGCTCCAGGGAGACCTTATAGCGGCCCTCCAGTACCTAAAGAGGGCCTACAGGAAAGCTGGGGAGGGACTCTGTCAAGGGGTGTAGTGATAGGATGAGAAGTAATGGCTTTAAAGTAAAAAAAAAAAAAAAAAAAAAAAAAAAAGTAAATTTAGATTAGATAGAAGGAGGAAATTATTCGCTCAGGGCAGTGAGGCGCTGGCACAAGGCTGCCCAGAGAAGCTGTGGATGCCCCATCCCTGGAGGTGTCCAAGGCCAGGCTGGATGGGGCTTTGAGCAACCTGGTCTGGTGGGAGGTGTCCCTGCCCATGGCAGGGCGTTGGAACTGGGTGATCTCTAAGGTCCCTTCCAACCCAAATCATTCTGTGATTCTATGATTCTGAGTATTATTTTGCACACTTATAGAACAGTTTCTTCCCTCTTTTAATAGACACGAGAAGAAATACTATTTACTTTCATGGCAGAGCAACTATATTTGAAAGATCCCTGTCCCCAGTTCCCTGGAGTCCTTATGGACCATTGTAGTGGCAGTGTTGCTCCTACTTATTATTACAAAATCTTGTGCTTACAAACTGCATGCAGGGTCTTCAGAAGAGTGGTGAAATTCAAGTGCTCTAGGCAAAGATTTGTACTGTATGATACTCTGTTCTTTCCACATGCAGAATTTTGCCGCTTGAAATGATGTCCTTCCCCAAAGAAAAGATTCATGTTCTTAGTTCTTGGGCCTCTTGGTCAAGAAATTACCTATAGGATGTTTTTTACTTACATGAAGTAAGACTAGCATTGAAGCCAGCGAGTAGCCTAGGAAGCTTGTGCTCACTGTCCATATCCAAGCAGGACAGCAGTAGAAAATATTACAAAATTCTGTCAAAATAAAACTTCTGTTTGTTTTTGGCTGCAGGTGTTTGTCTGTGGAGATGACATGGAAGCTAAACAAATGGTGATGGATATTGTTCGTGCACTGGGTCTCACACCATTAGATCAGGGATCCCTCTTGGCTGCTCAGGAAATTGAAAATTATCCTCTGCAACTGTTTCCAATGTGGAAGTTTCCCATCTTTTTGTCCCTTGGCCTAACTGCATTTTTCTTCTTCTACTGTTTGATTCGTGATGTAATTTACTCTTATGTTTATGAAAACAAAGATTTTTCATTTTTTATTGCAATTTCCATTCCAAATCGGATCTGCCCTGTGGTGGCACTCATCCTTCTTGGCTTAGTTTATCTTCCTGGTGTACTTGCTGCAATCATCCAGTTATACAGAGGTACCAAATACAAGCGTTTCCCAGACTGGCTGGACAAATGGATGCTGTGTAGGAAACAACTTGGACTAGTAGCCTTGGCATTTGCTTTTCTGCACGTTTTTTACACTCTCATCATCCCAATTCGCTACTATGTAAGATGGAGAACTGAGGATAGAATTATCTCCAAGGTAAGTTTTGTTCCTTGTTATGTCTTCCCTTCCTCCAGCTCTTTTACAAGTACTACCCGGTATGTTGAGCTTCACAAGTTCATGTGGACAGTCTAATATTCTTTACATTAGGGTTATTTTCCTCATTTCTATGTTCCTTTTAACCACTAATAAATCCAAAGGTTGTTGATATTATGTTGAGTTAATGGAATTTCTGGCCTCAGTCTGGCCTAAGTAGTTTAAATACTCATAAAATAAACAGGAAAAAATGAACATTAAGAGTAATTTAAAGAAACGTATTTCCTTATTTCTCCATATAACTTTAAGAATGGCACATATTTTGACTTTCTGACTTTATTTAACAACAAATGATCACAAACCTGTTCTCAACAGTAGATCTATAGCAGATAAGACAAGTACCACGATTATAGACATAATGCCTCTTTTGCTTTTTGAGTAGCCATTCAAAGTAAATCTCCAATCATTTTCAGATAGTTAATGTATCACATTTGTCACCTAGTTAACTTAAAGCACATATTTTTCTGTATATTGATCCTAAAAACACTACCACTAATGTATATATGGTCTTCTTTCCTTCAGGCACTGAACAATAAAACAGATCCATTTAACAACACTAATGGCTGGCTTAGCGACTCCTATTTGGCTTTGGGGATTTTAGGATTCTTTTTCTTTGTTCTTCTGGGAATAACCTCCTTGCCTTCCGTCAGCAACAGTGTCAACTGGCGAGAATTTCGATTTGTACAGGTAAGAGAAAGACTTTCTCTAAAAATACTACTTTCCTCTCAGATGGAAAATTCCCTGTTTCCTTATAAACTATGACTAGAGAGAGGTTTACTAGAGACTTAGGAGTTTCCTCCACTCGTATCTCCAAATGTGATGTGTGTATTATTCACCATCGCATGATAAAAAAAATAAAAAAAAATCTACATTGCTATACAGCTCACCAATGAAAGAAAACACAGCTTCTCTGGTGGCTGCTTATGGAACAGACAGGATTATTACACTAACAATAGAAAAGCGGGAAGACCTGAGCTCCTAAATTACAAATGGAAAGCTGGCATTGTGGAATTATCAACTGCTAAATTATACCGAATCATAAAATATCTTAGCCATTTATTGGTCTAATTTTGTTAGTTCACAAGATAACTCAGTTAACATGAATCTGAAAAATGACTTTATCACTCCAACTCTCTCAATGGCAAGCATCTGAAGAGAATCTGCAGTTTCTGCAGGCTTTAAAATTTGCTGCCCTTGGTAACACCACCATCTTGGCTCCTCATCAGGAGGAAAGTTGGTGCAGGCTGCAGTGCCTCTGCAGGAGCCGGGCTGGCAGGGGAAGGTAGAAAATGGAAATTACAATCAGTGAATGTTTTATTCAGGCCAAAAACTTGCACAGTATAGTTCTGGGTGGATTAGCACTAGAGCATATAAAAGGCTTGGATCTCTCAACTGAATTTCAGCCTTTTCTCTGCATTTTAACAAATATGACAACCACTAGGCAGTGTGTGTGAACTAGCAAAAATTATCAGGGTTGTTAATGGGAAAAAAAAATGTTCCACTTAGATCCATTTGAACGATTCTTTATTAAAACACAATTAAGAGCCTTTATAATATACAAAGCAGTTTAATTTCAGTAGTCGTCGATGAATACCAAACTTGGCATATTCCATGTAGCTTGCTGTGTACAGTAAATTGTATTTGTTCTGGTTTAATTTACTATTTTAACCTTTACTTCTTTCTTTCTTTTCTTTGTTCTCTCCTAGTCCAAACTGGGATATCTGACGTTGATTTTATGCACTGCACACACACTGGTATATAGTGGAAAACGGTTCCTGAGTCCATCATCATACAGATGGTATCTTCCGAACGTCTATATGCTCTCCCTCATTGTTCCGTGCATTGTACTGGTTCTCAAATTTGTGCTTATATTTCCTTGTCTAGACAAACAGCTCACACAAATTCGGCAGGGCTGGGAGAGGAATCCCCGATACTCAGAACAGTCAAACTACATTATCAACAAGTCTGCGGTATAATTAGCCTAAGCTGTATTGTTTAGAAGAAACAAACAAACAAAAGATTATGAAGGCATATCAAAATGAAGTCCTGATTCTCCTTTATCTGGAGAGTGAGAGAAAAAATGAAAGGCTTAGGCAGGCCCTAAGTAAAATAAACTCACCCTAGTGGCAAGTTTAAAATCCAAATCAAACGAGGTCATTGAGGTCCTGCACTCCAGGCGTTCTTTCACGCAGGCCTAGGCCCTCTCGTTTGCTCAATGTATTCCCCTTTTCCTATTCACCTTCCATTCTTAATGAGTATGAGAGAAGTAATGGTGCTTAGTGTCCCTCTGTCACTCCAAATCTCCTCCGGGACTGGCCAGAACCAGAGCAACCTCTTGTGTCAGCTGGTGTCTGCTCCTCTTCACTGTTCTGCCCCTGGGGCTCAGGTCTCCGTGCTCCTACACACACACAGGCACGCATACCTATACACACGAGCACCCACCCTGCTTCCACCTCCAGAAGCCACCAGCCCGTAGAATGGACACAGGACGGATGCTGGATGAGGAAGGGCTGTCATCTTCCCAATGTTAGTTTATCCTCCATTAATATCTGATCTGAAAGAGACCTATATTCATGCCTTAGAGATAGTTGAGTAAGATTTGCTTGGTTTGTGTACAGGAACTCTAGTGTTCATAGTGTATCTGCCAAGGATTACTGAATCCTTGCTGTACTGCAGAAACTCACATGGGAAGGGGATGGAGGAGAGACCAAAATGTCAGGAAGATGTGAGATGTTCTCACAAGCCTAAGCTTCTCTACAAGTACGGTGATTTTTTGTGTAAGCAGTGAGTTGTAAGGAAAGGAACTGAAGGAAAATCCTATTTTATCAGGGGTTTTATATTACATGTCATGATTGTATCTCATGATGATAAGGTTGTTGATTTTTCTAAAAACAAATTTTGGATGCAATATTATAGATATTTGATGAAAATACATACATTTTAACCATAATAAAGGAAATTATTTACAGTTCTGTATTCTGTTTTTATTTCTGGAACCTCTTTTGCTATGATTCATCTGCTGGTATGTTTAGTTGCACAGTGGTGTTGGAAGGCAGGAAATTTCAGACAGCTGCCAGGGCTCACCTTCCACCATCTTTGCTTGCTCCTTGGATGTTCACATAAATAGATATTTGCTTAGGCATCAAAGTGGACTGAGGATATTGTGGAAAAACGGGATACAGCTGGGATGGTGACCTCACTGTTAAACTGGAAACTGAAAATCCGACAGCCTTCTTCACATTGGAGAGTAAAGAAAAGCTTGTTTCTATAGGGCAATACTTGCTTGCTATCTTTTCTCTCTGTGTTGTTCTCATCCCAGTCCATTGAGAGGATAAATACAAATATGAAGGTATGAGCATGCTAAGTAGTATACTAGCTAGCATGACAGCATAGCTAACTATACTTTCAAACAAGCCTTATCAATAAAATTATATATATATATATATTTACATATATATATTATACATGAATGATACTTCTCAAACAAATTCTCAACAATGGAACTTTTTTTAGTTCTGGACCTACACCCTTATTCAGCTCATCCTCTGGCCCAAAAAGAACATGTCCTTAGTCCCTGAAACAATGGTGAAGGAGTCTCTTGTATCAGCAGCTGATGGAGCCAGGTTTCTTGTAAATAATTCTGGCACCAAGTGCTCTTACTAAGCATCACTTGTGCATGCTTTATACTCTACATGACATAAGATGATATATGCATATTGACGTGTGTCTGTATCATTACAGAAGTTTTCCTAGACCTGTCAAATGATGGAGAAGTACTCCATTTCAAGCTTCCTTCAAAGATTTTCTATGTTAATCTTAGGGAACTGTTTACTGCAGAAGGGATCATGTATGCATTCTAAGGGCCTGAAGAGGTTGTGGGAATACCTGTAACACCTCTTTACAGCTCCCTGAAAATGAGGAGACAGAAGCAGAGAGAGCAATTTTAAAAGACAGAAAAAGAAAAAGAGAGTGCATGTGTGTGTGTAGGTAGAAGAGAAAGGGAAGAAGAAAATTCGTAGCCTGAATGAATATGTAGACTTGTCATTGTGGAGCCATATTCTGCTCTGTGTTACAGAATTACTCCAGATTTGTGTTATGAAGAACAGAAACAGTTCCAAGATACACAGTTTGCTTTTGTGATTACTTGTTAGAGGATTTACAATCAGGGTTTCTGCCTATGCAGATGCAGATCTAAAAAATGCCCTTTTCTCTCTCTCACAGCTGAACCTGTGGGCTGGAGTTTAAATTGCAACAGCCATGGTGAATAACACCCATCTGAAAGCCATGGTCTATGACATACAAACACTGCGAAGGCTCTGCCTCCTTTCCTATCAGAGAGTACGGTCCTTTGTATTTCTGAGTGCCCTGTGTTAAGAGAAGAGCCCAAGTCAGGCCTGCTTTACCCTCACTGGCATTCAGGGCAAAGTAACCGTGGCCTGACTGAACACCACCTGCATGTTCACTCACTGCTAAGTCAGTCTCAGATGGGCACAGAGCTGCAGCTCACGCAGGAAATACAAAAGGACTTCTTCAAGGACTGATAGCAGGCTGATTTGTGAAGCTAAAACCTAGACCCAGGTTTACAGAAAACGCCAAGCCGTGAGGTACAATTTGCAATTTGCTGTTTACTCCAAGAATAAAATGCCAATATCTGCTGTGTACAAACCAAGCAGACAATGCTATTTGTTTGCCTGGATGCATGAGGCAGCTCTCAGGAGCCCATCCAAAGCCCTCTCATTTGAAGGCAGCAGTGGGCTTTTTGTTGACTTCGGTAGATAATAATAGGTCAGATCTCCAGCAGCACTTGTTTTTCCAGTCTAAGTGAGGGATTTCGTGTCCTCTTATTCTTAGGCATCTGGAGAGTATTTACTTCATAAATTTACATACTTATTCCTTGAACGTTGTAGAGAAACATCTCTTTAGCACTTTTTACATAATAGTTAAACTAAAATAATTCAATGGCAGTATTTTGAAAACAATAGCAAATGTTAAGAAAAGTGTTAGCATCCTGCGTACATTTTTTTGGCTGAGCTCTCCGTATATTATTTGTTTATTTTTACTGACAAAGCCTGGTTAGAAAGGACATTAGAAGGCTGTGGAATAAAATTTAGAAAGGGTGTTTTCTATATGGTTCCCAGAAGAAAAGAAGAGCCTTTAAGTGCATATGGACATAAGAATTCCTGCACGAATAAATCATTGACTCTCAACTCTACTTCTAAATGACAGTCAACATTTAGAAAATATAAACTGCAGCTTTTTAAACAAATAGCCACATGGATATTGTTGTGCTAGCTGAACTTGGATTTCATCATGCAAGATTTGTTTTGATGCATAGTGTTTAGGTATAATGTGACTTTTAGACATCCACATACAGCATAATGTCACCAATGTAACTTCAACTTTTTGTTTCAATATCCATTTCAACCCCCAAAATGCACTTATTAGCGAAAAGAAAGTATTTTAATTAATTACATTTACTTAAGTCTAAAGACAGTAATGGGATGTCAGACACACACTGGCCCCAGGGGGATGCAGCTGACACCACTGATATTGCTGATCTTGAACCACAGGGACCCGAGCAATTCTCTTTAGTTCCACCACACTGCATCATGAGACCTGAGGTCTGCAATTTTTATTTGCTCTGCATTCTTCTGCCAGCCTTAGCTGCCTTATCTAAGTTACTCTCACTCCAAGATTTGACTGTGATCCAGTCCAGAAAGCCCCTTTTTTTCATGCATGTCAGGTTTGGGGGGGTTTTGTTACCTGCTAACAGACAGAAGATTTTAGAAGAGCCTCTCTTGTCTCAAACACTGGTGAGCCTTTTTGATCCACTACTCCAAATAATGAACTGGTGAATGGTATGAATGCTGACAGGAACTACGTAACCTATGCTCTGCTGCTCTTCCATACTATGATTAACATATTTAATAAATCTTTGGTGTTTTCTATTTAGTAATAGCCTAAATATGGCATCTCTTCCACAGACTGTGAAAGATTTTCTTTCCTACAGAGTAAGCTTTTCTTTCTATAGAGACTCTTCCTTTCCTCTGCATTATGCATGCTTCTGTTGCAGATCTCCAATTGCATCTCCCTGATGTTAACCTGAATGCTTGGCTCCCTGGAGGAAGCTGGCATTTCTCAAGATTTTTTAGATAGCATTGTGATAAGAAAAATAGCGTGTCTCTTATTGTTGCATATTGCCTTAATTTGATGTTCCTGAATCTGGGAATCCAGAATTGACATAAATATTAGCTCTGACACGACTAGATCCTAGACATATTGATTTCTTATAAGGAACATCAGTGTTAGAAAAACATACACTATAGAGCCTTGAGAGAACTTTCACAGAGCTTAGAGAATTGAATGAAACCTAGCTAATTTCTCCAAACACTGCAAAACAGAAGTGGTATTTTTTGTCCATATATCTTCACACACATCCTCTGTTTTGGTTTCCACATTCACTTTGGCGCATAATTTGGGATTCATTCAAATGCAGCCCCTTCGCTGTGCTTGCTTCTCTTCACAGTTGCTCAGATTTCATCTAAGAAAAGCTTCACACAAGTGGCTGAATAATGTTAGACCAAAACAGGATGTCCCAAAACAAGTATGTTTGGGACAAATGATCTATGACCAAGTGCAGCCATAGAGGAAAGGAAGTATTTTCAAAGAATCATTCTGGAGAAAAGTATATGGAAAGAAAGTAAAGAAATGATTAGAATAGGGAGGGAGGGAGGAGAAGACAGAGCAGTGTCCCGCTCCCCATTTGGCTGGCAATGAACCAGAGCTGCAGGAGCCCCAGGACAGGACAGACCCAGCACCCCTATCCGTCAGAGCTGGCTGAGGCTATCAGGGAGGATGGGTGCAGAAGTAATTAGAGGGAATTATGTTAAATGCATATAGGATTACAGTTTGTTTGTTTTGCCTGTAGCTTTTGTTTTCCAATCCCATAAGCAGAGACTGGAAACCAAATCCCATCCTTAATTGGATTGGTCTAAAGGTCAAACGTTAAGTCCCACTGCAGAAACTTTGGTCTTGTTTTACTATCAAGCCTTCTTAGCTTTGTCGAGATGAATAAATACAATAATTGAAGGTACCCAATTGTGCCAGGGCCTTGCAGATACCTTCCGTCCAGCCACAAAAATCTGAGAGAGATCAAGGGACTTATGCAGGTCTACCCTGACTATTGGGACAGTACCAGACACCTAAGGATCACTGAATACCCCACTGAATGCCTTCTAGCATCTCTTCTTCAAACAACCAGACAAACACCATGTTTCCTGGCAAACTCAAGACTTCCCTGTCTTTTACAAAGTAGCAGATTGTTAAATTCACACCCTACTGTCATCACAGACGTATCCCAAGTTTCTTTAATGATCCCTGTGTCAGTGACAAACACAAAATCACATGGGAAATCAGAGGCTAGGAGAGGAATTGGACACAGGTTTCCTAAAGCAGAGGGTAGTTCTCTAATTACGAGGAGCTTTGCAGATTAGAGAGCCAGAAGGTAAACTTGTGATCAGCTATTCTCTCTTCCTGCAGAACATGGGCTATAAACACTGCCTGAATTAATTCCTCTCTGAATTATCAGGAGTTCTCATATTTTTCAGTTCACAGACCCCTACAAATTTTCCAACAGTAAAGCAGATTACTGTAAAGTTTAAGCTTCCCGACAACAGGCAGTTTTATCCTAGTTTCCATTTGTTATTGCTGGCAGGTAATCCATTAAAACCGGCTGAAAACTCCCAAACTAAAGGTATTCTGAGCAATTGCTGAACTTGATTTAAACATCAGAAAACTCACCACAACTTTTGGCAAATAATTTTGACAGCCGCTTACCCTCACATCTATATATATTACGTGTTTACAGACATAGACTGGTTTTGGTTTTAGTGGTAGAATTCAGGCATCACAATTTATAATTTTCATGCCTTACCTGAAGTGTCCAGAATAGTGGTTATGTATAGAACATATATTTTACCCCTCAGGAAGAAGAAACTCAGGTTTTGTGATTTTATATCACTCAGGTTTTGTGAAAAGTGTGATTTTATATATAATTATGGAGAAATATAAATCGTATCTGGTCCTACTGCACACGTAGAAATACAACCATATACTAAAGTATCTTGATAAGGACAATGAAAGTTTCAAGGTATTCCCAACCACTAATTTTTAATGTTAAAAATAAAAAATTAAAATTAAAAAACTAAAAACATTAACAGTCACTGTAGATACTCTAAGCTTTAACACAGTTTCACAAAAAAAAAAAAAAAAGTAATAAAAAATGATTGATAACATTGTGAAAACAGTTAGCAGATTACCTGCAGGACTGCAGTTTTTGTCACCTGTGCTGGTAAATTCAGATGGAGAACTCCATCAGATACGGTGGTTTCTAGGGAGCTTCTCAGGAATTAGTTGCAGGTCCACCTTTTTTTTTTTTACAGCACGTCACATAAAACACAAAATCATTGCTGAGGAAATCCTTATGAGCGATGAGGACGGATACACACAGAAGAGAGTTGATGAACCATGGGTTTTAGGCCCGGTGCCATCAAACCCAGTCCTACGGAAGGTCATTGCGCAGGAACAATGAAGGCATGCCAGTGCTTCAGACACAAGGAGATGTACCCTGGAAAGCACTGCCTGAAAACAATTCCCAGACGGGCTGTTAGGAAGGGCTATGAACCATGCTCAAATGGTTCACGGGGGACTCGCAGTACAGGAGAACAGGGGTAACATCTAACAAGGTCTTGTGATTTTCAGAGGTGCAGAGAAGGGAAGTTACCCAATACCTGCGGACGGCACCAGCCATGGATTGCTTCACATGGTGAAAAGGACACTGAGGACTCTGGAGAAGACTCCATTACACCAAAACGAGAGTAAGAATACAGAAACATTCTTTACATGTATGGACTACAGAAATTGAATTCATTCAGCTAAAAAAATGTTAAGGGTGAATGCAATCCAACACACCCAGGTCATTATTGTAACACTGAAATTTCATAATCCAATATCTGGAGAAGTGGGAAAAAGCAGCTTGTCTCTTACGAAACTCCCACAAAAGCTACTAACCATACAAACATACACGACTCTGGGATTGTTTAAAAGAGCAGCAAGGGTGAGAGACGCATACAGGGAGTATCACATAAGCTTCAGATAAAACCACAAGCATACTTAGGCAGCCTTGACTTGGTTTAAAGCTGCAACTCAATTTAAAGCACTCTACCCAGAGGCTGAGAGTAAAGAAACTTGTTTAATTCCTCTCAGGTGTAGGTGTTTGACATTTGATGCTGTTGCACTTATTTTCAAGGAACACACATAAGGAAATATGGCTCCATTACAACTTTCCAAACAAAGGACCATGAAGACTAAGAAGTTTTAAATGCTCAGATTAGGAAAAGTAATAGGACCATTAGAGAGACAAAGCATCAGTATCAAATATCATTATCCCAGCATGAGAAAGATACAACAAAAATGCTTGGAGTTAAAGCTCTAGGAATTTAGATTAAAAACTTTCTGGTTGTGCCTTGAAGATAAAAATAGTGAGGATCATTATTTTAATGTTATCAGGTGAGTGTTCTTTAGCATGGGTGAATTCACTGTCTCTTGCAACCATTTGATCAAAAGTGGATCCTTTAGTCAAGCCCAAGTTGCTGAATTTGGAACAGGGGCTCCACCATCAGATGAAATGTGATTGCCTGTGCAATGCAAAAGGTTACAATGCATCACTTAATGTTTGTTTCTTTTTTACAACGTCAGAATGAGCATGTAAGCACTGCCACTTGCACACCTTTTGCTTATTCTTCTGAGAGGTCCTGAAAACAGATAAATGAAAAACTGATCATGTTGTTTCATCATCTCCTTCTTTCCCCACACAGTTACGAGAAAAATAAAATGAAATAAAAATGGAACAGTCTCTTAAGTAGGTCACTCTGGCAAAAGTGCAGAGTATGTGTAAATAGAGTCAGGGATTTTCCCATTAGATATTTGGGAAAAAGTTTCAGTGATCAGTCCAAACACCGTTTCTGTCAGAAATGTGCCAGGAAAAACAGTAAAAGTAAATTCAGTATAAAAAACAGTAGAAACAACTCCTGAAGCAGAGAAGTTTATCTTCTAATAAATACATCATGAGAAAATAAACTAATTGAATTCAATCTCTGACCTATGGCAGAAGAAGAAAGCTAAAGGGATCACAGTGCAAGAGCTGGGTGTCACGCTAATGCACTGTGAATGTGCCTTAAATCCCAAACCTGGAAGTAATAAATGCTTAAATGAGATTACTTCTGCTGAATATTCATGCTGTAATTAGTTAAGCTATGGAAGTTCTACACAAAGATTTGACAAATTAAATAAGTAGACAGAGCCGGGGTGGGGGGTGGGGGAATCTTGATATCTCTGTTTACAAGGACCTAAAGAGGTAAGAAATTTTCAAAGCAAGACAAAATCAGAGGCATCAAACAACTGTTGACAACCTGAGCTCTCATTTCTGCATCAGGAGAAAATTAACTCCCTCTCTTTCAGTACAAAGTGCTCATGCTTAATTTGATTCTACATCGAGGACAATTTTTAAAATTTAAAGTTAAACAGCTGTAACCCACTCTCCCAAGCAGGTTTTCAGTAGAGAGCTTCACAAGACTGGTCACTGCTTCAGTCTTCACATCATCGCAAGTTCCTGTGCAAAACAGGACTGTTTGGGGTATCTCACAGTGCCCACTGCCAGGGAAAAATTGGAACCTCTTAAATCCAAGATAGAGTCACCAGCTCTCAGGTAACCATCCCATATGTCAGAACTGCTGTGGAGTTGGCTTTGCCCTGAACATTTGTGTGGTTTTATTTGATCGTGGCTCTTAGGTTTTTACTCACTCTTTTATTTTTCCATCAGCCTCCACTCTAGATCATGATGAAAACACTCATTTTGATGGAGCCAAGTATGCATGTGAAGGGCTGACAAGGCAATTTAGAGGTGTTGTGCTTAAGCTAAATCCTCAGAAAGCCACACTGGATCTTAGCTAACATGAAAGTTGATTAAAATAAATAAATAAAATCAGTGGATAAAAGCAGAAAGGGAAGAGGAGGGGAACATCCTTAAAGAGTTAGACAAATACCCCAGTCCAGAGGAGTTTGGAGACGACTGTGATTATCCACAGCTTTGTTGGCTTCACCAGGGCTTTAGCCAGCCATGGGAGCCTATCTGTGGACATTGCCCAGCCTCGGTTCCTACATCTGAGAGCAGCTCCAAACTTCAAAGACACTTTTCTTTTTTAGTGTCTGCTGCCACCAACTGATTGATCTTTTACTTAAGGAAATTTCAAAGGAAATCAGAAAGCTTTGTGGCATACTTGGAAAAGAGTGCTCTTGGATGGGTCAAGGCCACTTCATTCCTGGCTGTAACACATTAAGCATGCAAAAGACAAATGCAAAAAAGCAAGTGATTAGCATCTGTAAAGTTTCCTGGAGCAGGTAGATTATATAAAAATATGTATCGTTGTTAGTGGCAATATACACAGTTGTCAGAACAGAAAAGAAAAAAAAATAATAATAATTCTTGCAGCTTTTTTAATTAAAGGGTCTCAATTTTCTGAAGCACAGAGTACAGCAACTGACAACGCAGATGGTCTCTTCACCCCTTTGCTTTCTCACAAGCCCTATTCATACTTTCAAACAACATATGTGGATTTTTTTATTAAGAGGTAGGACTGATTTTATTTCCCTGAAAATTCTAATCATTTTACTCATGTGCTTCTAGCAGATAAAAGGAAAAGAAACAGTAATCTATAAAATACATATTAACAAAGTATTAGAGGATTCAGCTGCAGAAGAACTGGACAAGAGAGAAACATCAATATGACAACAAAGAAAACTGTGCAAGATATGTGGCAAACGCAGAATAAGAATAATCTGTATGCTATCAGCTGTCCTGATAGCCATGGTACCATGCCCTCAGGCTCAATGACTCAAATACTAGTATGTTTTGATATAATACATGCTATAGCATATACAGCTGGCTAATGATTACTGACTATTTGATTAATCTTGACCTCATTTGTAGATAGCACTCACTCTCTGTAGGTGGATAGAAAGAATTTTCCCAAATAACATTTTCTTACTCCCAACAGAGGGAAAAGTTCCCTGCAATCTAGTTTATATAAAATATGGCAAAATGAAATACTTTGTGCCAGACTTCCCCCTCTTCTGTGGACATCATAACGTTTTTCATAAAGACAAAATTTATCTCCAAAACTACAGCTAATTTTAGAAATTACAGTGATTAACTATTCTAGTTATTTAAAACTATCATACCCAAATGTGTATATATTAGCCAAAAAATTCAGATCAGCTTTTCAAATATATATGCATGAATGAACCTATGCTAAGGTTGTTTTTTGTTTGTTTGTTTGTTTTCCTGGTATACAAGCCTACATATAAACTCCTAAACCACTGTTTACAAAGGGAGTTTGGCACGAAGAATGGCTCAGGGCTCATTTTACGGATCAGAACTGAGACCCAAGCAGAAGTATCTGACATCGGTCAAGGTGGATTCTGTTCCTGCTGAAGCTTCTTTTTGTATATGTATATGGCTGAGCTTCTTTTTGTATATGTTAAAAACCGGTCTAAGTTAAAAAGCCACCAAGCATGGGCTGATGTGCCCGTATTGGCAGTACCAGTGTGACACCTCGTGGGCGATCTCCGCGACAGCAACAGGCTGAGTCCTTAAATGGAAAGGCAGTTTGAAAAAAAAAAAAAAAAAAAAAAAGGAGAGAGAGAACAGAAAAAAAGCTAATATGAGGAACAGAGAAAATAGGGAATTATATGTTTGAGGAAAAATATTTACAGAAGCCACAGAAGGAGGAAGAACAGTTGTGTTTTACAAGTGTACTCAAGGTATGATAAAACTTTGTGACAGGAACTGCAAATACATCATATGCTGGCCGCCTGGGTGTGTGTGTTGCAATACTTAAGGAATTTTCGACACACACCCCACATAGTAACAGAAGTAGTCACCAGCACATGCACCAAGAGGAGACACCATGAGCAGGAATGGGGCTTTTTTCCGCAGGGTGTGGCACAACTCTTTCGCTCCGGTCACGCTGAAAATTGTAATTTCCCCCAGTCTGTCACATCACTCGTGGTAGTGGGGCACTGCATTTGTGCCGTTACCTTAAATAAAGAAAGAAATTCATTTAACATAATAAGCTTTACTTTCCCAAAGTCAGCTATTTGCATGCCACTACTAGCGTGTGAGTGCCACATTAGTGCTGCAGCAAACCAGCCCAAGACATTTCCCCAATAATTCAGCCAGTCTCATCAATTATGGAAATTACAGATCAGCAAACGAAGGTGAATTCTGGTAACGCTGCAGTGGTGTCAACTCTTTTGAAGCAGTAGACACAGAGCGATTAAACACATCTGCCCAAATTGCCAAGAAACTTGAGAGGTAAAAATGAGAGCCCAAACGGACATCAGGGACCTAACAGGTGACAACCATGCAATTTAGACACCTGAAACTCCATTTCTATGTTCTATATGCTGGGTTTGAGTCCAGAAGTACTGCTCCATGGCTGACTAACCGATATGAGCTTGTTTCCCACCTAACACCATATTGGAACTCAAGATGACCGTAATTCCTAAAGCCTCGGATGGGAACACTTGGCAGAACTGAGCTCAGTGCAAAACATGGCAGGGAGAACAGCACTGCGCCAATTATTTGCATAACTAATGCACAGCTATGCCTTAATGCTTAGGGTTTATACCCATAAAGTGGCAGAAATGAGTTTTAGGCTTCCTCGGAGCAAGCCTGTGCTCTAAATTCCTAGCTACAGGGAATTTCGCAAAACAATATGCTTCAGCTCATGTATTAAAATCAAGCCACTGTGCAGCCAGAACAGAAACTTTAATGAAGAGAAGAAACACATGGGACTCTTCTCTTTAGCCCACAGATTATACATTTCAGGCTTTGCCCCCTGGACTATTTGTCCATTTTTCACCAGATAGCCACAGTGGGTTTTGTTTTGTTTTGTTTTGCTTTATTTAAAGAAATCTTTCAGAAAATAGGGAGTGGTACCAGAAATACCCTCTTGTAGCTGAATACCTGTGACATTGCTTCACAGGAAAAGGGGTTCTTAGGGCTTGCTTTCCATCTGGACCTAGGAGCTTCACAAGCTAATGCCAATCTTCTAGTCATTACACCTGAGTTCCACCCAAATGGAAGTAAAATACCAGAATATATATTCTGGTATATATCAGAACTTATATGACGATACTTATGACTGTAGCAAGTGTTGTATGAGAGGGAATCAGTTGTCTTATTGATGAACTTTGTTGTGCTGCAATCCTTTATACACAGTTCAATTGCTAAGTGATATGCAAAGAAAGCAGAAGTTTAAATGTCTTTTCCAAGTCACAGGCATGTATCACTGCTGTTCTCAGATATCTTAATGCCTTAATTACAACTTTAGCTAAAGACCATCTTGGGAATCATCCAACTGCAAGCCGTAAAATAGAAATAATGTTGCCACTGCAAAACTACATTTTAGCTTTAATTCAGTAAAGATTTCCTGCCTTGGGAATGCACAAACTGCAATATTTATAATGAAATGAATGTGCTAGGTTGTGTTATTAGGTTGCGTTATTGTACTGCGCCATCCACAATTAAGATTACCTTGCTTTAGGCCTTCAGTGATACACTTGCTGATGCCCAGTGAGTGATGAAGAAGACCCACCATGCTGAATGCAAAGGAACCAAAGAAGGGAAGGAGTAGGGAGTAAGGAAGTTTATCACTGAGACGTCTGTTAAAGGGGTTGGAGTTGGGAGGGAAAACTAAGGTTTGAAATCATATGGGCTTGGAGAAAATTCAAGTAGGTCAAAATGGACAATCAACATTTATAGAAACTTTTCATCTCCATAACTCTCTTCTAATATACCTTCCCCACCCCCGCCCTTGCAAGCACATTATTTGATGATACCAGCAAAATACTTGGCTATCATAGTGATGAGTGCAGCAGAAAATCCTTGTACAAAATAACTAGCTGCAGAACTGAGTATAAATACTGTACAGTAAACAGGAAAAAAAAAAAAAAAAAAAAGGGCTGGTGTCAAAAAAGACAAAACAGACAAACAATGAAGCACTATCCATTGGAGGCACTGAGCAAGGCATTATATTGAGGCCTCTGGTCTGTCCTATATTTACCTTTCCACTGTCTGAATTTATGTCTCTTGTCAAGTTATGGCAATTAAAAGGGTAATTGGATCATTTTTTGCCCCTCCTTAAGTAATATAAACTTATTCTCAAGCTTTTAATGCTTCTGAAGTGCTAAGTAAACATTTCAGGAAATTTGAGCTTTACCCTTTAATTCCCTTTTTCCTCCATAGCTTCTTTTATTGCAGTTCTGGAAAGGACAAATTCCATACCCAGTTTGCCAGGAAAGCCTGTAGCCTCAGCACGCAGCCCCTGATCTTGCAGCCACTGGACCAGATGGCAAGGATGGGGCAACACTGAGGATCTTAAGGCTTCCAGTTCAGGGTGGCTGAATTCCCACATCATGCGTGAGCTCACGTCAGACTTGAATACACACAAACTTAGTTCAATGGTGGGGCAAGCAGGAAGGAAGACAGGCAAGCAGGTATGTGACCAGTGGTAGATTTATGCTTGCCTCTCATCCACTGTGAGGAAGCATAGTAAATACAGCAATCAGATTTCAAGGTACTAACGCTATTACTGTAGCTCAGTTTTGAACCACTTAAAATCTCATCATGAAGAATCCAGAAAAAGCTATGGAATGGAAGCTGTACACCAAGTTTTCATTTTCTAGACAAAATTATTTTACTTAGGCCTTTTCTTGGGAAAATGTAATTAGTTATCTCAGAAGGGCAACAGTACTAGCATTCTGTGTTTCTTGTCTTTGGTATTCCCACTAGAGGGCTTACATATTCTCTGAGATCTGCGAAATCAGTAGTCATACACAAATTTCTTACTGGTGTATTCCTAGTGCTCTAATTTCTAATTTCTTGTAACTTAAACAGCTACCACAGATCAGGAGCCCTGCAGAAGGCAGATATGTACTGGTTAATCTCGCTCTGCCTTCCTTTTGCCTTGATAAAAACTAAATAAAAGCTAAATGCACCAGTGCAAACAAAACACCTACCCAACAAACCACATAGAATACACTGCTTTGTTCTAGCTGTCTCCCAGCTCTTTTTCTTAGGTGTGGCTGAATTTAGACAATCACACAAATATTAATCAGAGAAAGCAGTGCTCATTACCAATAGTCTCGGAAGAAGTACTGTAAATGGAAGATGTCTAAATAGTCATGCTGAATACACAAAACAAACAATAAACCCCTTATGAAACAGGTTTATCTATACAGCTATTGCAGTTTGAGCACCTTCATCTACCACCAGGCCTGCATCTTATCTGTTTTTTCTTACTAATGCAGTTAAAAAATCCTTCCGATTATCTTTAATCTATTGGCCACACATACAAATGATTTGACATTTTGCTTATCAGTGTATACCTCTTCAAATCTTATCACTTATATTATTTGCCACTTATTTTCAATCTTTCCAAACTTTCATTTTTTATCATTATAACTCTTGATTATGATTATAAATCTTGATTAAGAACGATTAAGAACGATTAAGAATCTTGATTAAAAACGATTATAATCTTGATTATAAATCTTGATTACGAAGGCCTCTTGCCCAAATATTATTATATATACCGTAACAAGGTTCAGCACAGTGTCTCTCATAACCTATACCACACATAAATTAATTCTGGTAAATAAAACTGACTGTTGCACAGTTTAATATCAACAGATGTGTTCACAAATACTCTTGTGTGACAGGTATTTCTTAAGCCAAAAAGCTAGCCAGATTCACTGCGTTTCTTCTCAGCTGCCCTGGAAAGGTGGAATTCATATATGATACCCTGTGTGATGAAGGTACT
The DNA here is from genome assembly GCF_013377495.2 of Cygnus atratus. NCBI lineage: Eukaryota > Metazoa > Chordata > Aves > Anseriformes > Anatidae > Cygnus > Cygnus atratus. Next base: position 23,028,875 of record NC_066363.1, on the reverse strand, counting down.
AAATAACGATTTCCCTCTTTGAGTTGGCAACCCTATTGAATGCTGAATTTCACAGAACACCCCAGCACTTGGTTTCACATTAGTGGCATCTGTTAACAGTATCAGTGTAACTGGTGCTGAAATAATAAAAAATATGCTATATAGATATTGTCTGAAGGACGTGTTTACTGAATGACTTGGAATCTGAGAAGGGTGATTCACTCTTAATGAAAAGTTTACTATAACTTAAAGGGATTAAATTAATAAGGTCCTACTCAGATTTAATCAAGTTCTTCAGAAATTATGCTAACAGACAATAAAATGCTATGCTTTTAGATTTCTGACAGTAAATCATTTACCCTGAGAAGCCTTAATGAGTAGATTTGTTTCAGTCATACAGACTGTAGCAAATAACTTCTCATCTTAATTAAATACCTCTCAATATGAGGACGTTCTAATACTTTGGAAACAAACATCCCAGCTCAGACCAAGCCATGGTCACTTCAGCTGTTGCTGCCTGGGCTACAGCAGCAAAAAGGGGTCAGCAGGGATAAGACAGAGGCGGTAGCAGTGGGTTCCTCTAGGCAGGAGAAGGCTGTTGCATCAAAACTTTCCTTGGTGTTGGCCAAATCTCCCCTAGCTGATCGCCAAAACCTGAGCGGATGCAGACCAAGGGCTACTGATGGGACCCAGCCCTTTGTAAGTCCTGCAGAACAGTTCCTCCCTCTCCCTTGCTCCAAAAGGATTTAAATCTACTGGCCCAAGGGAAAGTTGTACAGTTTGTGTATTCCCTTGTTCAGTTTTGGGCCCCTCACTACAAGAAAGACATCGAGGTGCCTGAGCGAGTCCAGAGAAGGGCAACGAAGCTGGTAAGGGGTCTGGAGAACAAGTCTTACGAGGAGCAGCTGAGGGAGCTGGGGTTGTTCAGCCTAGAGAAGAGGAGGCTCAGGGGCGACCTTATCGCTCTCTACAGGTACCTTAAAGGAGGCTGTAGCGAGGTGGGGGTTGGTCTATTCTCCCACGTGCCTGGTGACAGGACAAGGGGGAACGGGCTAAAGTTGCGCCAGGGGAGGTTTAGGTTGGATATTAGGAAGAACTTTACTGAAAGGGTTGTTAGGCATTGGAATGGGCTGCCCAGGGAAGTGGTTGAGTCACCATCCCTGGAGGTCTTTAAAAGATGTTTAGATTTAGAGCTTAGTGATATGGTTTAGTGGAGGACTTGTTAGTGTTAGGTCAGAGGTTGGACTGGGTGATCTTGGAGGTCTCTTCCAACCTAGATGATTCCGTGATTCTGTTATTTGGGACCAGGATTAGGTGTTGACTTTTAAGAGAAAGCTACAGCATCATAAAAGAGAAGAACGTGTTTGACATAACGATGCATTCTGTGACATGCATGATGTATATGCACAAAAGATAAAAACCATGGAGCTTACAGCCTTTATGGGCATTTCAAAAATCACAGACAGGTGACTTAAAAACAACCTGCCATCAGCACAGGTGATTCTCCGGTGAATACTTCCAGTGCTCTCCAAATGACTTTGCAGATAACGGCACGATAGGGACGACTACTTTAGCCCAAAACGAAACGAGTCACCCACCAGGGTGCCCACCAGGCGGCACAAAGCCGATGGAAAGGGCTGAGGGCAGGGGAGGAAAAGGGAAGGGGCTGGTGCCCTCCCGGCCGCGGGCAGCCCGGAGGCTGCGCCATGCCCGTCCCCCGGCTGTGGGGCGGAAAAGCCCACTGCGGCCAGGCGGCCTGTACCACCCGGAACAGAGGGGAGTTTTTGGGGTCTCCCTCAGCTCCCAACAACACCACCTTGAGCTGCCCGGCTGCCCCGCTGGCAGGAGGCAGCCGGCTGCCCCGCACGGCTGGCAGAGCTTCGAGCCGCCCGTAGGCGGCTCTTCCCGGAGCCCGAGGCTCTACGTGATTTCCTTCCTCCCCCCTCGGGGCGGGCCCTGTGGTTGCTGCGGGGCGCGGCCGGGCCGGGCGGGGCAGGGGCGAGCAGAAGATGGCGTATCCCGGGCAGCCTGCGCCCGGCGGCGGCTTCTACCAGGGAGGGGTGAGCGGGGTGGGGGCCGGGTGGCTGGGTCGGGGGCTGCCTGCGGGGCCGGGACCGGGCTGGGGGCTGCCTGCGGGGCTGCCTGCGGGGCTGCCTGGTCTGCGGTGGGGGGACGGGGCTGCGGTGGGGCACTCCCGTCCCGTCCCGTCCCGTCCCGTCCCGTCCCGTCCCGTCCCGTCCCGTCCCGTCCCTTTCCTGCTTCCCCATCGGGGGTCCCGGGGCCGCCTTTGGGGGCCCTCAGGCCGCCTCTGGAGAGGCTCCGGCGGCGCTTTCCTGTCAGCGCAGCGGCTGACGGAAAAGCTGCTGCTGCGGGTAGCAGCCCGCGGGCGAGGGGCTTACAGTGTCGTTTGTGGTTATCAGCCCTTCAACACGAACAAAATTGAAGTCACATCATGGTGTTTCAGTTAAGAATCAGTTATGTTAAAGAGCAGTCTCCAAGCTGAATGTTAATGCATGTTTTCTTCCCAGCGTTTTCCCTCGAGGTCTGTCTTGCACAATGTTTTTTTTTGAAGCGGAAAGAAAAGTTAGAGGTGCATTGCTAGTCTTAATCTTCAGGATCGCGTTTTTACTAGTACTAGACTTTAAAATTTAAGCTCGATGGGATATGTGATACTGCATCCAGATGAGTGACTAGTCCCTGTGCAAGGTTTTACCCTGATGTGCTTAAATTGTACTAAATGAGCGTACCAGGCCCAGGACTGTGTGCTTTCTTTTCTAAAGGAACTGTGGGTTTTTTTTTCATTGTTCAGACTTTTTAATATGCTATGTATATAAAAACACATGTTGATTCTTAAGTACAGACAGTACAATTACTTACACTGAAGCATTAATTTAAAACTAATCATTTTTCTTCTTGATTTATAAGTATGGCGGAGCCCCAGGAGGACCAGCATTCCCTGGACAAGCTCAGGATCCTTTGTATGGTTATTTTTCTGCTGTAGCAGGGCAGGTAAGCTTAAATGTTACTCATTTGTTGGAAATACTTTTCTGGAGAGTCATTTCTACATGAGGTTTTAGAAAGAGGGATGCCACATGTTTGCAGTAGGGAGAGCTCTGTAGTTTCAAGTTTTTGAAAAAAAAAATAGCTGATTGGTCTTACTTAGCCTGGCTGCTAGAATGCTTTAGCACGGTTGAAGAGCTAGTTAGCATTATTCAAACTGTGTAGTTACTGCCTAGGTATATACAGCTGTACTACATGCTGTATAGCTGCGCTATGTACAGTATAGCTGCATTCATATACAGACTATAGTTCCTGTATAAATCTATTCAGTGACTATATATTACAGGAAACGTTGGAACGGAATTGTGGTATAGCCATTCGTTGGGGAATGCTGTTTCTGGAGAAGGAAGCCAGAAATGGTGGGGAACGTCAGCTGTGGAGATGTTTGTGTTAAGAGTGGGAAATGCTAACAAGAAATATATTATGTGATAAAGTGGCTTAATGGATTCACAAATGGAATAGCAGTCTTTATCTGTGCCAACATCAGGGTGTGCTTGTAGGATAGAGTGATTACTCTTTCAGGGGAAAGGGCATTCACAACTTTTATTTTAGGTCTCTTTTTTTTCCCCTTTGTCATTCTGCACTGCATTTTTTTATTTTTTTTTGTAATTTCATGGCATACATAATTTTTGTGTAATTATGGATGTTACTAGAAATACATAGTTCCTGAAATGGGTTGCAAAGGTTAGGAGCATGTGAGTTAGATTTATTGAGCTAGAAGTTCTGTCTTTGCTGGCAATACAAATAACAAAGCTATTTATTGTACACATAGGGTGTGTGGAAATCTGAAACTCTGCTTCTGGATCTGATATCCACAGGTGCACGTAACCACAACGTGGAAGTTTAAATCCAGCAGACTAGTTGATGTTTAAATTCCCAGGTTAAGACTGTAATTTGGCTCACTGCTTTTTGTTCTCTGTTACTCATTTGGATTAATAATGCATCTTACATTCTGTGTGTTACTTCTGTAACATTGCTTATGCATACATAAACTGCATGTTTTTGTAATAAAGGTGAATGCCTGTCCAGTAAGGCGTAGCCCAATCTAAATTCTGCTGAATGTGTGCTTACAATTTCCTGCCAGCTCAGATGCTTCTGCATCTGGTGCCACCAGGTAATGTGCTAGGTAGAGCCTGTAACTAGTGCTGGAAAAATGAGTACGCTCCTATTGTAGAGAGGAAAAAGGGTGATAACAGCAAGCAGGATGCAGCGCTGTGGAGAACAGGTGACAAGAGCTGGACCTCAGCAAAGCACAGACTGCGCTGCCAGACTACTCAAGTGCAGCATGGTCACCAAAAGCTGGTGACCCAGTGAGCTAATGGGTGTGGTCAAGTTAGTACTTAAAGTATTTAAGTTAGTACTCTAAATACCTTTTATATGGCAGAGTCATTCCTTATTTGAGTAAACAGGGTAGCTTTTGAAATGTTACCCTTGGAATCAGCAGAGTCTGTTTCAGGGAGCAGTGGTTGTCTGGTAAGAATCCTGCAAGGAGACAGTGAAATCAAACAGATGACTTACCAGTGGTTTTTATAGCCATCCATGTAAGTCTGCAAAAAGCCACATCTCGCAGTTTTCTGTAAGAACTTACTATAGAATTAGTAAAGTTTTTCATCTTGGTTTGCTGCTGTGTTGTTTTTATGCCTAAACAATATATAATGTTATCTGTGAGCTTTCTTTGAAGTAGTTTACAACAGAAATCTTGTTTTACGTTTGAGGAATTAATTGCCTTTGTTTATTGAAAGAAGTCAGACATTTATTAAATGAATTGACTCTATCTTTGTAGGAACTAATAATCTTTCTTTTTAATCTGTTTGCAAAGCCTCCGTGCCTTTTATAGTTTCCTTAAGTTCTACCTGAGAAAAATAAATAGAAGGCCAAGTACCTTTACAGTAATGTTAATCATGATAAAAATAAAAACCATGCTTTTCTGTCTTGCTTTCTGTTATGAAGTTATACAGATGCTGCCTTTCTTTCAGAATACTCAAGGCCTTTGAAAATATTTGTTTCTTACAATGCACGGCTAATTTATTGTTTTTATTTATTTATTTATTTTCTCTTGAGTGTAATGTTTCTGTTACATCTGTGTAGTTGGAGTGATGGAGTAGATCAGAAGAAATTCTGTTTTTTACACCTGTCGATGTTACATAGAATCAAAATGTTGTTGCTCTTTTTCCAGACCTTGTAAAACGTCACTTAGTATATTAACTACTACTTTTTCCTACAAATGTTACTTCATTTCTGAAAGTTAGCTGCCTGCATCATTTTAACCAGGCCATTTAGTAGCATATCTCTGTGCAGTGGTTTTAAAAATCTTAGGAAAATGCCGAGGCAAATAAGTTTCTCTTAAATGCAAAGCAACTCTTTATTCCCCGTTTTAATGCTTTACACTAAAGTTGCGTTGGTTTTGGTATCTGCAGATGTAACATTCCATCCTTGAATCAGATTAAATTATACTCAAAACTCTCTGTGAACAAAACTTTATGGTGGGTGTGTGAGGAATGTGGCCTAGCGTTGCACTTCCACTTTTGACAGCTCATTGCTTTCCGTGACTTAGCTGTTGTTTTATTTGGCTTGAGAAGGATGCTTGGGAGGGGAGTCACTTTTCAGATCTTTTCAATGTCTTTTTCTCTTTTTCTTTCCAAATTGTTTGCTTTCTGCTTTTGTTTGTTTTGCTTATTATTCCCAAGCAAGCAAACTTTTTTTTTTTTTAAAGATTTCTAAGTCTTAAGGCTGTCTCGAGAGGAGGGTATGTATGAGCTGGGTTCCAGGTTTCCTGTGTAGCCATGAGATCATAAGTCTCTAAGTTAAAGTGAAAAAGATACCAGTTAAATACCAGAAAAAAATATCAGTTTCATTTTTTGAGATCACTAGATGTGAAAGCTTGTTTGTGTTGCAAAAATATCAACTAAAGAAACATCGTTAGAGATATGGGTTATCAAAGGCAGTTTGTCATGTAGCAGAAAGAGAGAGGTAATCAGTTGTTTCTTGAAAGGGTAAATTAATGCCACTGAAAAGGGAGCGGGTACTGGGAGAAACTAAACTGGGAGAGGGAACTAAAGCAATAGCTGATACATCTTCTGTTATCGAAAGGATGGACAAATAGATGCTGATGAGCTACAGAGATGTCTCACCCAGTCAGGGATTGCAGGAGCGTATAAACGTAAGTTAACAATTTGAACAAACAAACAAACGCGCTTGAGTGCACTAATTCTTATGCCATCTACCAGAAAATGCTTGTAGTCGTGCTTCCTGCAGTTTCTTTTATTTGCGTGGTTTTCTTTCCATACAGACTACTTTGAAATGTAAATTCGCTGTATTTCTGTGTGGATAGGATTTCCCTTCTCAACTGCCTTCCTTCCTGCTGCTGAGCTGGGAGTTGCAGAAGTGTTGCGTTTTGTAATGGAAAGACAATTCTTAAAAGGTGTTTGGTTTTGAAGGTGAACTTGGATATCGACTAAAACATTCTGTGGCAGAACACCTCTGTCAGGGTGCATAGTGCTTGGTTCATAAAGTTGAGCAAAGTACCTTGCTAAAGTGGTTTCTATGCTAAAATATAAATGACCGCTTTGATTGAAACCCAAAACCTTTATGGATTGAGATAAGAGCAAATTAATTTTATATAGGATTTGAAGTGTCTCCACATTGTCTGCTGTCACTGTTTCTAACAAGTAATGATTAAAAGCCCTTACTTGGATCAAAACATAGCATGGCTGCGTACAGTGGAAGAAATCGTAACATTTTAGACATTGTATATTACAATAAGCTATTGAAAATGTTACATTTAGATGAACAAAACTGAAAATCATTCTTGTAATATAACTTATTTTCATTTTTCTAATTTACACAGCTTTCAACGTAGAGACTTGCAGGCTCATGATCTCAATGCTGGATGTATCCTTTATTATGAAATATAAACGTTTTTGCATTATGTAAGCAAAGATAAGAGGGTGCACAAAATTTGGGAAATGCTTTGTAATTTCCCTCCAGCCTACACTTGATATATGTTATGATCATTATGATTGGGGACACAAAAAAATCCATTCTTACTCATTTTGGAAGATGAAATAATTCTAACAAATCAGTCTGTCAGTGACTGGTCTTTTTTATCACAAGGGGGGGTCTCTAAGTATAGGGGACCGTTTCCCCACTGCATGTATGAAGAGTCAGATCTGACAGCCCAGAACGGAGGTTTGTTCAAATAGCTCATTGTGCTTTTGAAACTAGACAGCATCATAGATGTCCTAATGAATTAAGCATCTGTACTACACAGCCTGACGGTATTTGAGGGCCCCCTAAATCCTGTTCCTTGAATTATCAAATTCAAGTATCTAATGGGAGGGTATGTGGCATTCAGCCATACAACCTGTGGAAAATTATTGTATGCTGTGCAAGGATGGATTGGAATCTTTAGAGTTTAATAGTTAAAAGTTAGGCTCTCATGTTCAAATGTTTTGCTGTTTAAAAAGAAAAAAAAAAAAAGCAGAAATTAAACTGGAAGGACTGATAGGTCACCTGGAACAAACTGCTATGGATACCAGAGATCTGATATTATTCTAACTTACTTTTTTTTATTTGGCATGTAATTTTATTTCAGATATGTATTTCATCAGTAACAATTGCACTGCAGCAGATAAAAGAGGAATTTGTTAATTCAGTTACATTCACAAAGAGCAAATATCTTATCAGGCTTCACTGAGAAGTGTGGATGGCAAGTTCGCTGGCGTTTGGTTTTGGCCGGTGCTATTATCTCTGTCAGTGCTGTGGGATGCTCTAGTTAGTTTGCTGTCAGAAGTAGTAGTCAAAATACCGTTAATATTGACCGTCAAAGAAAGAGTTTTTAACTACAGATGATAAAAATACCAATTTCCATTTAACAGAGGACTTTTTTAATTTTGGAAGTCAAGGAAACTTTTTCTTAGCTTTGGAATCAGAGGGATATGTCTGGCACACTGGGATTTAATGAATTTAAAGAACTGTGGGCTGTGGTCAATGGCTGGAAGCAACACTTCGTAAGTTTTGACAGCGATAGAAGTGGCACAGTGGATCGTGAAGAACTGGAGAAAGCTTTGACAAATATGGGTAAGTGCTGAAATTTCCTTGCATCTGATGCTGAGTTCCAACATTCCCCAGTACCAATTATCCTGTAATAACTGACACGTGGTATTTCCAATAAAAACGTTGGATTGTGTTAACCTACCTGTCTTCAGTCCAGTCTTTCTGTTTTCAAATAGGATTTAGATTGAGCCCGCAGGCAGTGACCGCAATCACAAGGCGATACAGCACTCGTGGAAAGATTACATTTGACGATTACATTGCCTGCTGTGTGAAGCTCAGAGCTCTTACCGGTGTGTTGGATTATAGCCTTGTTACTTTCATCTCTGTAATATGTTTTTATTTCATAAAATCTGATTACTCAGGTATCTCAAGTTCAACTTTAACTTTTACGTAACGCAAAATAGGTTTCTTTCAATAGAATTTACGGGCAGAACTATAACAATTATAAATTGATTATTTCGATCCCCGTTGAAAAATGGACTTGTATGAGCTTTATGCAAGAGACCAGGAAAGTTGTGTTATCAAAATTGGGAAACTGTATTTAATAGTGGAACACAAAGCATTGTATATGGTAAATATGAAGATCCATTAAGTCTTGGAATGAATTGCTGTGTTCTTCGTGAGTTGTCATTTATGTGGCTTGGGGATTTTTATTTTTTCCTTGCCTTTGTTTTGCTCTGCTGTCATTTCCCAGTTTGTTCCATCTTGCAAACTTGAACCTTGTGTTTTGCTTTAGAATAAAATTCAGGAAGGTGAGAAATTTACATAAAATGTTTGCTTGTAGTATGAGGAGTAGTATAAGCTATGGGCTAGTCTTCTGTTATTACAAACAAGCATTTTCAATGAGGCATTTGGCCAAAATAAAATCTTAGGTAGAATGCATTTTAAAAAATAACTATTTCTTACTTAACTTTTGTTTTTGTCTTTTTAATATATTTTTTTGCAGAATGTTTTAGAAGAAGGGATGTGTCTCAGCAGGGTTTTGTGAATTTCCAGTATGATGACGTAAGTGAACTTCAATGAATCAGTTAAATTTACGGGGTAAAACTAAGGAAAAACTTAAAACTGAAGGTGAACAGCAATAATTTCAGTTTGTGCCTGTCTTCGTTACATTAATGGGAAGTGACCGCAAAGGTGTGCGTGGGGGGTGTTTTATTCAGTTCTTCTTTTGGAGTTCAGCTAGCTTAAAGAGTTGGAATTGGGTACTCTGATAACAAGTTTGTATGCCTTTGAAATTGTAGAAATCTACACATTACGCATTTTATATGGATTCCTTACTAGTATGGTTCAAGCAGACCTTAGAGTCTGTCACTTGCTACCATCACTTCCTTTGACTTTTTGTTTTGTTTTAAGGTTTGGTAGGTATTTAGGGAGGGTGGTGGAATGTACACAGAAATCATACTTAGTCAGGCTTGTGGGTTTTGCCTTCCTGACTGTATCTATGCAAGATGAGAAGAACAGTAGATTCAAGTAGTCCTGTTGTTGTTAAGGAGATTTTTTTTGTTTTAATTTACATATGAAAACTAGCAAATAGTTATTTCAAAGCTTTGTTGGTCATGGACTGAATATGTTTACAGAAAAAAAACAGGAGAAAAAGGAAGAAGAAACTTGTACTCTACTGTACTTCTAATAAATGGTTGTTCTTTTTTTTTAGTTCATACAGTGTGTTATGAGCATCTAAATCAAAAAGGAAGTTGTGGCTGATCACGATTATCATTCCAGTTTGTGTTTTGCTTTGCCAAACGTTTCCATGATTGTGTATCTCAATATCGGAAATGGAATATTTTATGAAGGTATTGCTTTACGCACTTTTTTAGTTTTGATAATGAATATCAAGTAATCATGTACTGTCATCTTTAACTTTCACCCTGTAATTATTAAAGATTTTTTTTATTTTCATAAAATTGTAAGGCACTGTGTATAATAACCACCATTATGGAGATAATGAGTTTTTCTGTAATGAGTTTACTTCTTTCCTATAATTCAATAAAAAAAGTTCCTGGAGTGTAACCTACCATTTTTTGTCTTAACAATACCATGCAGATGGCAGAAGATAAAACACATTCTTTTGTCTTTGGCAGCGTAGGACAGATGTACAAACTGAAAGCGTTAGCTTTTGGAATGATCATTTTACTCTTGTCTGTTGGAACATCAGTAAAATTTAAGTTGCTTGTTTTGAGAGCTAGGTATTTTCAAGATGAAGTCTGTGACACCATGCATCGAGTGGATGACTGCCTGTTAGAATGTCTTATAAGCAGGGGTGAGATGAAACATACCAGAGAACTCTTTCAGCATTGTGCTCTTATATATGGGGCTTTTGTTCTAGTAACTTCTTGCTCTGTTTATGTCCCTATATACAACGTTTTTAAACATGTAAGAACTATGCTGTGTCAGTTTATACATTAACTGTCCTTTAAACTTTAAGCTATCAGACTTCAGTGACGTCAGTTAACATTTTTTATCTCCTCTTTATACCCTAGCACCTATCCTTCCTGCCTTTATACGCCAACTAACGTACAAGGGTCAAAACCCTTCCCACCTGCCTGTGATGGAGTTTGTTCTCCTTATAACAGCCCACAGGGTGGCATGTTTTAGATTTGGGACTAAAACAATGGTGATAGCACACCAGTGGTTCAGCTGTTGCACGGCTTCAGGCCCTTCTCTTTCTCACTCCGTGACCCCAGTAGGTAGGCTGGGGGTCAGCAAGAGGCTGGGGAGGGGCTCAGCCAGGAGCACTGCCCCAGACTGACCCGAGGGATATTCCATGCCATGTAACATCATGTTTGGCAATAGACTGTGGTAAGTCTCTCCGAAGTAGCTGTTGCTTGGAGAGTGGCTGGGTCTTTGTCTGCTGGAGGGAACTGGTGAATTGGTGAGTGATTGCTCCCTCCTTTTTTCCCTTTCATTTATTAAACTGACCTGCAAGGATTTATTGTTTTTCCTCTTACAATTCTCTCCCCCATTCTGTTGGGGCAGGGCAGGCAGTGAGCTAGAAGCTGGCACGTGCTTAGCTGCTGGCTGGGGTCACCCTACCACAGGCCTGAAACTACTCATGAAAGAAAACACTAGCCAAAAATGAATACAACATTCTTCTTCTAGATAAACGTTATTTATTAATTCGTCTGAGACCCTGTCCTGGTTTCAGGTAGGACAGAGTTAATTTTCCTCCTAGTAGCTGGTAGGGTGCTATGTTTGGGATTCGAATGAGAAGAGCGCTGATAACATGCTGATGTTTTAATTGTTGTAGAGCAGTGCTTACACCAAGCCAAGGACTTTTCAGCTTCTTGCTCTGTCCTGCTAGCGAGCAGGCTAGGGATGCAGCAGGAGCTGGGAGGGGACAGACCCAGGACAGCTGACCCAAACTGGCCAAAGGGGTATTCCATACCATCTGACGTCATGCTGAACAATATATAGGGGTGGCTAGCCGGGGTAGGGGGCCGGCTGCTCGGGGATAGGCTGGGCATCGGTCAACGGGTGGTGAGCAATTGCATTGTGCATCACTTATTTCATACACATTATTACTATTAATACTATTATTATTGTTGTTGTTGTTGTTGTTGTTATTTTCCCTGTCTTAATAAACTGTCTTTATCTCAACTCACAGACTTCACTTTCCCGTTTCTCTCCCCCATCCCAGAGAGGGAGTGGGGAGGGTGAGCGAACGGCTGTGTGGTGTTTGGCTGCCAGCCGGGCTAAACCACAACAGACCCCCCAGAAAATTCATTATAGGTATGAAGTTATGCCATAAAACATGAGAATGAATGATGAAATAATATGTGGGATTAAAATGCACCTACACATAAAAGCTTGGCTTGAAAAATGCATTTAGCTGAACTGCACCATACAAAAACAGTACAGTTTGGTAAAACAGTTATTGCGTAAACAGACAAGTTACTTGCTTTTGAAAAGTACCAAGGTGGGATGTGGTTTTGTGGTTTTATTTGTTGTTTTTCAGGGAACAGGGGGGTGGTATTTTGTGTGTGGTTTTGGTGGAGGGTGGTGGTGCTAATACCACACCTCTCTAGCGCAATGAGGGAAGAGGACCAATAACAAGACTCCAAGTTTTCTTCCTCACTTTATTTATTTCCCCAGATTGAACTAATCAGTTCATCAGCTACTGGGCTGCAAAATGGTGCAAGAACAATGTGAACAAATAGGATTATCTTCATGGATCTTGTTGAAAACACAAAACAGAGAAACCTGTAAAATGAAGAATTCCAGAACCAGGAAGAAATTCTAGTTAACCTGAGAAAACATTGCTTTTTGTTCTCCATAAGCATTTCAGAAACCCAATGTGTTCACAGGGACTGATGGAATAAGCATCTTTCACTTTTAGATTCAAACTAAGATAATCAATAAGGTTACTAAGAAGTGACCTCGGTATTCGCTGTCATCTAACTCAAAAAGAAAAAGCAATGACGTAAAAGTTACTTCCCCATTAACGTAGTTTCAGTAAGCAGTTTGAAGATGTAAGTTACCTGCTTTACAGAGACACATCTGTAACTCAAAATTAAGGTTCTTCTCTTTCCCAGATGGCATCCTGGGAAGGATGCTTTTATGATATTAAATGGGGTGATTGTTCTTGATCTTAATGCAAACAGTTGGGAATGGTTTAAAACGTAAATATTTTTTCTAGGTTGCTTTCAGACATGCATAACTAAGGAACGGTAATTTTAGATTTGTGTTGAGAACAGTGGGACATTAAGGCAAAGATCAGGAGGCTCACAGGATCAGTATCAAACCTGTAGTTTGAAAAGCAGCACCTGCATTTTATTACTAGCCAATAGCCTTTTTTTTTCCACATGCATTCAGCATCTTTTTTTTTTTTTTGAGAGACCTTTGACACAGGATATAGATGTGCTAAATGTAAGAACTTAAGTATAAGAAGAATAAACACCACAGTCCTTGTCATTGAAAGTCACTTTACTGATGTTACAATAGGTTAGTAACATTGAAAACCACAGGCATTTGTATTAAATACTCTCATAGAAGTGGATACTGTGATGCTGTTATTAAAAGTGAGCAGGAATTTAGAACCAAATTACAATGATCTTATTTTATAAAAAGCAACATTTTTTTTTAGCTACATGAAAGCCAGATTCATTCACTTCAACAGCCCAATGCCTGTAATGTTGATGACAAAAATAGCACACTCAAAGCTAGAAAGTTGTAAATTGCAATGCTTCTTTTGGTGTTTGTCAAAATCTTATGTTTCTATTACATCATGTACAATTTTTAAAGGATTTTAATTAGCGAAGACAACAATATGACATAGATTGGTTGGTTTTGCAAATATTAGCCCAGTCCCAGTGGCGAAACACAAGTCTCCTTGCCTCTCTGAATGTTTTACCAGTCAGGGCTAGCGTGAGTGAAAAAATAGCTTTTTCTTACAGCAATGCCCAAGATAAACGTTAGCACAAAATGAAGCTGGCCAAGCCAATTGGTATATACCACCCCCAAAGCTTTGCTGAAAGAACATCATACTGTAAATAGTGTTTTCTCCAGCAGATTAAAAATTCTGTAATGCTTTGCTATTCTGAAAAAAATATTTTGCTTTTATGCAACAATAAAAATAAGTACTGTATTCTATATAAAACACTACCTATTGTAATACATCTTTACCCTTAAGAAAAGAAAAATCAGGTTATATATTCACAGTTTGAATATGTTCTGGACTGTATTTCCAAGCATAAAATATTTAGATTCTCTACACAGGCAGTGAGCAGGAGTCCTTGTACCAATAGTCAAAATAAATCAGCATTTACTGTTATACAGAGCCTTACGATATTGCATGATTAGCTGCTAGCACCACTATACTTACATGGTCAGTCAGGCCTATATACAGAATTCCTAATGTGGTTGTAAAAATAGACTCTCCATGCTAAAGTTAGAATATATAAGGTCTTAAGGCCTCAAGTTAAGATTTTTTTTAACCAAAACTTTTCATTTTTTTTTAATCAGAGGATACATAAACATTAAAAAAAAAAAAAAAGCTTGTTGCTTTGACATTTTATGCCCCTGTAATTAAAAATAGTGTGACACCTCTGCTTCTCCCTTTAGAGAATGTTTCTTTTTAATTGCTCTGTACTTCTTTTCACCAATCTTCCTCATCTCATGCTGAGTTATATTGCAGTTACAGCCTGTCTATGTAACCAAAGTTTTCAACCAGTTTAGAGTTGGCTTAGCTAAAGTATTTTTAAATGAGTGTAGGCTGTATTTTAGAGAACTGAAAATGCCAGCCCCAGACAGGTGAGCCGATTTGAAAGTCAGGGACAGAGTTTCTTGAGTCTGAGCAACCAAACACATTTCTGTGTTCTGAAGTTACTTTTACTGCTCGTTTTGGTTACTCATCGGAGATAACAACCTATTTGTGTTGATTGTTGTAGCACATTTCTAATCAATTGCAGGAAACTGCTCTGGAATGACAACACACCACCTGCTGGCTGTAGGAGCTACTGTTTCCAAAGCTTTAGTCTACATCAGCATCCATACCTGAGGTACCGAAATATTTTTCATAAGCCAACTTGGAAAATATTTGGGTCAAAGGAGTTTTTAGTGTCAATGGTAGACACTTCATTTCTTGTTTCAGGTGGTCACACCTAAGAGTCCTATCTATACTGCAACTGTATCTACACAATCAGCTTCACTGTCCTCCTTTTCTTCTTGCTCTATTATAGCTCCATGATAGCTATTTATTTGCACATAGGAACTTCACCCCACCATGCAGTCACAGGATGACAAGCTGTACAAACGTGCAATTTATTTACATTTGTCTTCAGGAAATTTGATTGAAGTCAAATCCCATATTGCTGTTCAATGCTGTATGGTTTGGAAGCCAGGCAAATAGTGGGGTCAGACTGGCAGCAGAGGAGACCAGAATGCTCAAGCTCTTAAAAATGAGGTAAATCAACTTTACATTGTGGTTGATATAAGTAACACATTGTGCTAATGATACAGATATTCAGACGACTTAGAGGAAGAAGTGGATACTTTTGAGAGTTGGAGGAAGAAAATTAGGATGTAGTATGACTTTTAGGTTCACAGTGATAAAAGAGATTTATCCTTCCAAAATGCTAGAGGATGAGAAAGACACCGGATGACAGCCACCAAATGGTTTTACCAGTGCAAATTGCGAATGAGACATGAGGCTCTTTCACCTATACTGCAGCAAGTGCAAAAGATGTAATAACAGCACTGGAAAGACCTTATCTCGTGTGGAAAGGCAACTCACTTGGCAACATTTTGATCTTAGTCAATCAACACAAGAGGTTGCTAGTGAATGAAATTATCATTCATGGGAATGCTTTTCAGTAGGAGCAAAAAGGGGATAGAAGGGAAGGGAACAGCAGCTTGCTCAGTTTTACACCGGAATTTGGTAAGTTTGGCTACAACAGCTCTGTATGGGATTTGATGACAGAGCAAATGCTAAGAGCTAACCTATTATCCCACAGAATTACGGACTCATCGTGTCACGTTACATCCTGATGTATTCGCCTCTTCTCACATGCCAAGAGTCTTTATCATGTTGAGTGTGTCCATGATACTAATGTCCATGATACTAATGAAACGAATGTAAATTTGGTCTGAATTTGTAGTACGTGCATGCCTGTAATAGTGTATGTACCTACTCATAGCCCTGGTTTTGAAAACAGTTGTCACATTGATGTTGACAAGACCCCTCAGTTCATTTAAAACCAGCAACAGTGATTCAGGTAAGAGGACTTCAGCACACTAGCTATTGACATTTTTTTTTTCTCTTTTTAATTCAGGCTAAAGCCCAAAGTTCCATTTGTTCATTTGCATAATCAAAATTATCTAATGAGTACATCAGCTTAGCAGGGTCAGCATCATAAATCAGGAACAAAACTTATAAACCATTTGGAAGTGGCTGTCTTCAAAGATACATGTCATACTTAAATCAGGTAACAAAATTATATGTGAATTATCAGTCCAAGCCATTTCTGATATACTGCCTGAGTATGTTCACCAAAAGGCAATAGCATGGATTAATCAAATTCTTAACAAATCCAGAACTAGCAGGTATATTTTTAGTTATTAAATTGCAGCATCACTGTGCAGCATTATTATCTGGATACGGTCTGTAACTTTCAGTTGCCATCAGTTAGTGATATTAATTTTGTTTTAAATTATACAAGGTTTTTCTCCCACATGTTAAAATACATAACGCTAAGTATAGCTCATCCTGCTGGTTGTATGCTCTTATGGACAAATACTTGTAATGTATTAGACATTACACACCACCACCACCCACTTCAACAGGTTTCTACAGCATAGCTGGCAAAAACTAGTTAATTTACTAAAAGAAAAATAAAAGTTTGAGTCTCAATGAGTCAAAATGACTGAGTTATCTTATTGACAATATGAGTGCTCTATTGTAGACTGGATGAGGTATTATGCGGCAATTTATATTGCTATTGCCAGTGTAACCAACTACTATGGATAAAAATATATGCAGTCTTCAAGGTTACAAATCTGGCAGCTTTCAACACACTGCATTTTAAACCACAGAAATGCAAGCAAGCAACTTCTTCTTTGACCTCCGTTGGCTTAAGAGGCTCTCACAGCCCAGTTTCCTGGGCTGAACCTGAAAACAGTTCAGGTTTTGTGCCATGACAAGATCTCCAAGCTACAAAGTTAATGCAAAATTCTCTGCTGAAGAATTTTGCAAAAATGAAAGGTTTGTGATATTCTCACTGTAGACCATCAAAGTGAAAGTCAGTGTTTATTTAACTTAAACTTAGAGCTCATAACTAGACTTCCAGTCACGACATAGCCCCAAATGTAAAGGTGACTGTTAAAGTTACGCTACAGACACAACTGTATCATCATATGCTATGAATGAGTTATACCAAAACACGTGAGAAGCTGTAAGTACATAGTACGTTGAAAATACAGTCAGGAGAGCCATTTGTTTTCAAAACAATAAGCTATGAATATTACACAAACAGCCAATATGGTACATCCAGTTCTGTTTGCCAAATCTTGCTGCTTCTTGATAAGGCAAAATGGAAAGGGAAGAGTAAAGGGTGGTAAACAGGAAATACGCACAGAAATCTAACAGGATTATTCAAATTACATGCTAGATTGTAACCAAACAAAATATCATAAAAGGCACATGATGAAGAGTCCAGTTACTAGAGACAAGATACTAACGTGGAAGGGGAAAACAGCTTCCAGGCAACAGAGTAACACAAGAGCTGTGAGGCTAGCATAATTTCCTAATTAGGGTGAACTTGAGGGTCCCACTCAAAGTCCAGCGAGATCAATAGAAGACTTCTATTGATTTCAAGTGATTATGGCTCAGGCCCTTATTTCATGAGCTATACACTACCAACTACCTTCAATCCAGTTACGTACACTCAAAGTAAATCTTTGCAAAAAAATATTCTTCTGTGCTACCAACTATTTACTGTTCAAAAAAGTGCAGAATCATTTCCTAAAGCAATTACAAGTGACTGGCTCCGTCCAGCTGTTCTGTCTTGTACTTGTACTCGCTCTTATTTGCCTTTCTCTAAAATACTTACCAGAACCTGTCGACTGTGAAGGAAATCATTTGAACTCCAAGGTCAATATTTTGTTATAATCCAACACACAGCCTAATCATAAAATATAGCGCTTCTAAAAATCTTGCTTACTTTATAGCTGCTGACATTTCTTAATTTAATCTTACATATATGTGACTTTATTGACTTACTTAAAAGTTAAAAAAATATATTAAAAGGCTGAAAGTGTTGGGTTCGCTTTTTAAAGGAAATACATGAAAGAGGTAGAAGATTCAGAAACACCGCAGATGTTCCCATCACAATGATATCTAATTGATCGCTCGGTCATTGGGCAAGGTATTCAACTGCTCCGTACAGAATCGTGTGTTATTCTGTAATGGCACTACCTGAAGCTAAGAATCTGTCATTTTTGGAGAGCTGGAGAATTATAAATTGAATTGATGTGGTCCGGTTTTCTTATTGAATGAAAATTTCCAGTCAGATTACCACATTTGTTTTTACAACACCCTTTAAAAAAATCTCAGGTACTAGAAATCTCACCATCCGTTTATTCAGGAAACCAACATCTCCATGGTAAAGGTGTTGGGCTTTTTGTTGGTTTTTTTGTTTGTTGGTTTGTTTTATAGGCTAAACTCACTTGTACTCAGTTCATGGCCCCAAAAAATTGTCAAGGGGACTTCAGGGGCAGCAAGCAGAGCATCCTAGCACATGGTAAAGGAGATTCCAGAAACAAATAAAAAGACAGCAATGAAACTGGCCACTTGCCCAGCATTGTTATTATCTAGTGCAGTGAAATTGTTAGGTTTCTCATAAGATACACTTTGCCATCCAAAACAGCATCTGAAATGCTCTGTCAGAAATATACAGCGAGTCTCACCAGAAGGCCTTCACACCACCACATCCTGAATTGACACTGTCGAAGTGTTCCCAAATTTTCAGGACGTTTGTACTGCAGGTTAGTTCAAGACTCTGTCTCTGTTGTCTAGAGGATCATTCTTGATCGCACCGGTGTGAGAATACTCTGGTCATCTCACTGGACAGCATATGTTGGCTGGTTCCCCTTACGATGATTTAAGACAAAGTATACAGTACTGATTTCTGTGTTCCACTGTGTAATTGAGATTGTCGATTACTTAGAAGATGGTACAGATTTTGGTCAAACACCAGTTTCTGAGAGACATGGTTTTACAGTACTGTACTTTCTGTATTTCCACAGTTGTCTGCTCATAATATTAGAAAAATTGAAGTGTGATGATGTTAGTCATGACTGTTTCTTTAGGCATTTGGCAAAATACACATATGTATAACAGCTATTTTTGACATTATCAAATGTTTACATATATACAATCTGTATACTGAGATTATAAACATGTAAGGTTAAAAAAAAAAAAAGAAAAAAAAAGATATAATCCTTGTTTGTTTGTTTGACGTTTAGGTTCAAAGAGTTGCCTTTCAAAGCTTGAAATCCTGTCACAAAAAAAAAACAATAAAATCCTATATTTCTTACTCCTGCATGCTAATTGCTACTACGGTATGTTGTTTATCCCTTACATGTGGAAAGTAAAGAACACAAGGTTCATGCACACAGCGTACAAGTTTACATTGGCCGGGTTCTCCTGAACACGCTTTCCCAAGCCCCGTCTGGTCTGACTTGGAACTGCATTAAACCCAAGAAAAACCTCTCTTGGGTGGGACTTGCAACCTGACTGCAGCTGGGATGCTAGGTAAGTGTATCTCTCATCATGTGGAACAGCCTCGATATGTCCAGTCTAATACTCCCCTGTTAATTGGTGTAATTTTGGTTGTTCTTTACATCAAATATCAAATCCATAAAATTCTGGTTGACAAAAAAAAAAAAAAAAAGACTGCTTTTTCCCTTCCAAATAAGAGGAGGTTCCCATTGTGATCACGGGCATCTGTGTTGATCTTTCCCATTGTCTGAAGAACAGATGAATGTGCAAGGACTCAGCAATGCTGAGTTTCTATAAAATCTGAAGTAAACAGTTCTTGACGTCACCCCAGGAAAACGGAGCAGCTAAATGGAAGTCTCCCATAGCTGGAGAGGGAAAAAAGGAACACAAACACACATTATACACTGAGATAAAGCAGTGCGAATTTGTTTGGGGAAATGCATCTCCATTGCCTGGGTCGCCGAGGTTGTGCTTGTTGGTCTCTCCTACCTCTGGTGAGCTGTTCAGGCCACAAGCAGGCAGCCCTGGCCATTTCGGCACAACTCGCAGTCAGCAGAGTAACGCTCCACAGGAGCAGACGGTTTGAAGGAAATATATCGGTGTTACATCAGATTTCTACTAGCAAGCTTTTACCTTACAGTTACGGTAATTAATATTGGTGTAGAGATTATTTCCCACCGTCTTCTGCCTAACCCTGCCCAGGGCATCTTTGATCTCTGCTGTGGGGCTGAGACACACCAGCACAGCCCTGCCTCCCAGCTCCACACGCGTCTGCAAGACTCTGTGCTGCCCCTCAAACGCCTCCTGCCCACAGCAGGATGTGGGGCAGCAGCTTTCAGGCCCCAGCAGCAGTGCTCCGGTCCTTTATTCTTGCATAAAAGGGTGGCGAACAGTGCTGGGAAACGCACCTGCTTCAGCAACATGAACTAAAGCTATCATAAGTATAACACCTAAAGTAAATTTTAGGGGGAAGGGGAGTTGCTTGTTTAAATGCCTGCTGTGCCTGAGTAGACACAAAGGAAGCAATGGCTAGCATTGCCTTCTGGCAGCAGCTGGAAATCTCATTCCAGAGGTTTCTGCCCACCCTGGGCAACCAGAGGGCTTGGTGTTAGCCCTTCATGTCCTCAACTGCCGCTCATTTGCCTTTCCATAATGCTGGAAAGCAGCTATCCCCCAGCCCAGATGCGCATCTCTGACTGCTTCAGATCCCTGGAAGGGGTAAGGGAGGAAAGCTAGGCCGCTCTGGGGCTGCCTGTCCTCCTCCACAGCCCAAAGGCTGCCCAGGCATGCTCCCAGTTTGAACTAGGAAAAGTAGTGAGATCTGGGCTTCAGGTGGGAGAGCAACCCGAATGGGTTATCTGTAAACACAGCCACTGAGGCTGCTCTGACCTGTGCCAGAGGCTCAGCCTGTAGCAGCTTCCAGAGCTATGGATACGAAGTTAATGCTCCCACTGTTGCTCAAAAATCTGCCACCCTTCCCTTTTGCAAAACTACCAGTAAATTACATCATCGACAAACATGCACAGAACATAATAGGTACACATACCCTGGCACTTTGCCTGTTAGCTTTTTTCTCCTCATCGGGAAGTGGTGGCATCGGGTAAGGGTATTTTCTGCTGGAAGCAATAGACCCAGTGGATGAAGATGGAGACTTTGCAGGAGACAGTGTCCTGAGGTGTTGAAACACATAAAATAAATGTCATGTCTTCGGGTCCCAGCACTGCAACAGCAACTGCCATTACTCTGAAGCGTGGTTCAGAACCAAGTATTATTAGCTCAATATTGGGGGGATAAAGTTGTTTGGTCAGTAGTCTAATAATTTTATGCACATAAATAAAGGTATTTATAGCTTTCAGGAACACTGGAGGAAAAAAATAAAATTTCCTACTTACTAGAATTGTATTCCATAATAAAAATGATTTCTTAAACTGATTTATATGGTATTGTAATTAACATTTTTAAAATTAACAAAACAAATCTTTAATTGAGTAAATACAGGACTAATAGACAGACGTGGCATTATGAAGCCTAAATAGAAACAATAATAGTATAAATACAAGCTGAACAGTGTTTTCTGCCAGTGGTTGGAAAAATGGCAATTATCAGTGTCTTTATATATATATATATATATATATCTTACACATCTCCTGTGTTGATAAAAACATAGCAAATAAATCTATTATTTTATAACAACACATTAATTTACACATATGCATGCACTCGGAGGCCAAACTGTTAGTTGTGAAGGAACAAAGGCATATACAAAGTGCTAATAACAAATTATTCGACATGCAAGCATCATACAGTGCATATTGTTCCAGCCAAAGAAAGAGTCTGATGAGAATATACAAAAATGGACTGATTAGTCAATGGCAATCAGCATTTCTGTACAAGGTGAGTAGAGTAAGCAGGAGCAAGTAAATGTTTGAATCACATGAAAGGCGTTCTTTTCAAGTCAATAAGGCAGCAGCACATTATTGACTGAAATTTTATACCCAAGAAAAACTCTTGTATGCTTCTGTTTTGAGATTCTGCACTTTTCCCACTTGAGAGGTTCCTATCAGGCTCTAGTTCTGGGCAGAATAAAAGGGGAAAAAAAATCTCCAAGTAGAAAGTGTAGGCTACCATGGCCTTTTTGTCTTTTTGTTCTCTTTTTCAGACTGAGGGCATTTTCCTAAGGAGGCCTCCCACTAGTGCAGGCACATCACCCAGAGCCTCCCTGAGCACTGTTACCTATTATTTTCTGAGCTTAACGTGTCCCTGAAGATGGAATTTGTCCCTCAGTCTCTACACAGGTCCTCCAAGCCCCTCACACAGAGCAAGGGCTGGCGTGTTGAGCAGCTGTAGGCCCAGTGATGAGCACCATTAGCAACACCACGGACACCAAGGAGCCACAGGGCCCAGGCCTGACAGCCAGCCTCACACCCCTTGCTCTGGGATTTGTAGGATCAGCTTCTTCTGTCTAGAGAGAATTACAGACAGGTCAGGGACTCTTTAGTGTCTGGAATTGTTTTGTGTATCTATTATTTGAGTGAAATTCATTTACCTTTAAGTAATTATTCTTTTATTTTGGACTAGTGCTTCATTTGCTTGTGTCTGTAGCTCCCTACAACAGCACACTCATGTCTCCCATACAAACAATGACTGATGGTAGCCACGAGCAACACGGTGTCGATGGAAATCACATGGTGACAGCTCTCCAGCCTGCCTTATGATGCTCTAATGCCCCATTCTGTAGCCTCTAAGATCAACAGCACTTAAAAAACTGGGGTTGGTATGTTATCCAAACATTGAAAAGTACATCTGCAGCGCGTGCACTTTGATTACCCATCAGGATGAACTGGACACACGAACGTTTTCAGGAAGAAAATTTTAAACAGGTACTATAGTGTAAAACAAGGCATTCGTATGTCCAGCATCACAGATCTGGACACCAAAATGCACAAGCAGAAAAAAATAATAATAATAATAATAATTTTTTTTAAAGAAATCCAGAGAAAGGTTCTCAGCAGTGCCCTGCTCAGTGCTCTGCTCTTCACTTCCCCTGAGTCCTCTCATCTGGGCCCAAACTTGGACATATAAGGATCACAAAACAAATATTAATGGATATAGAATCGAAAGTAATAATAATAAAAAGCAGAGGAGGAAGGGGGAAAGAAAAGAATAGTAGATTTTACAGATTATTAGTAATCTGATTATTCATGAACTTTGCCCAACAGCTGCAGTAGGATTTAAAATCTTGATGGGTAAATTTATAATGATTGGCACAGAACCAAGGGTGTTAGATCTGGCTTGGTAATCCCTATGAGAAAGCTGTGTATTTATGCAGGTACCATGGTTGCCTCCTGCACACCACTGGCTCTTCCCATGGGTTATTTTTGGCAGTGCAAGAGAAGGTTGTGGTGACAAGGAAAGCCACAGCCAATCTACCTGGCCATCAACCTTAGCAGATGATGCTGGAAGGAGCAATATCCTCCCAAGAATGGAGCATCCTGAACACCTTCCCTGCTCAGCAGGTCCTCTGAGCGGGAAGACCCCTAGCAGCCAGGTAGATCTGCACTTTTACCCAAAACCTAAGCAGCAACTTCTGGCCTCCATTTTTCAGAAAAGAGGAGGAAATTGGAATGGCAGTCGGAGTTTGAAGGAAGTCTGTGTGCCACAATACTTAAAAAGAGGTTGCACAGAAGAAGCCTGGGGGCAGCCATCTCACTTGAAATAGATTTATGATTAGCTAACCAGAGATGTTAAATAGCTGCTTCTCACTGAAGATGAGCTGCACAGAGAACTGGGAGGAGTCCACAAGTGAGCACCAGCAGAAAGCAGAGCTGGCCGGCTGAATCCATATTGCTGGATTCACCCTGTGTGGTACCTAAAGCTTTCCATTGCAGTTAGCAGAGGCCTCCTCAGTGACAAACTTAAACTTGCAACTTTTAGAGCAGTATGCTGGTGGTGGGAGAGAAGAATCCTCCTTCTTGATGCGGTAGTGGAATTTTATCCTATGCTATAGGGAAGTATTTTTTTAAGATTTGGAGGAAAGAGAAAAAAAATCGTTCCCAATTGAAGTGCTAGTTAAAAAAATAATTCAAATCCTATGGAGACAAAACACTGCCTTTTTGAAAGATTTTGAAGCTCAGACCTTCAGCATAGCTGCCTAAATTTCCTACCTCTCCCCTCCGCACATGTTGCCTGCTCACCTGCGTTTTGCACACATAACTGATGTGCACGTCGCTGCTCACCTGCACGTGCAAAGCCACAGCTGCTTTGGGAGCAGTGCGTGCATCCTCCTCGGGTGCTTTTCAGTTCAAACACATTGAGAATGCAGTTGCACACTTAAATAACCTTGCCCGCCCCTCGCAGGCTCTCGCCTCTTATTTCTGCTACACAGTCAGGTGCTGGTTTTTGTCATCTTTAGTCCCATCTACTGAGACTGGGAAAATATATTACTGCTCAAGTGGATGCTCACAGAGCTGATGATGCATCTTGTGTGGTAAGCACAGTTGTTTGGGTTTTTTGATCACTTTTCAGGTTCTGCCCTGCAATAGTGTATGTGCTGTGTATCCCAGATTTACATGTACTTTAAATGAGAAAGAGACAGAAATGTCCTTTCTCATTTACAGGATGGAAGAAACAGCATTCAAGGACACTTGCAGGTAATGCCAGGGTTAAAGGTAGGTAAAACTTTGCAGTTTGGGGCAAGGGTGGGATCCATTTAGCTTTCACTGGGGTTTTAGTTCTCCTGCTATCACATCCATTAGCTTTCATGCCAAATGTTGCTTCCAGCTGAACCTGTACAAGATATTAGGAAAGCAGTCTGATCTACAGCAGTGTTTCAGAGGTTTTACCACCAACACAAAATGAAGCCATGCACCTCAACACATCGTAAGGACGTTCATTTCTGACCAGGAAGCAAGATGTAGTGGCAGCTTTGTGTCTCTTTCTGTTCTAGAAGCTGAAACTAATGGTGTGGGGAGATCGTGCTGGGACCCAGAAGATGCTCCAGCAGCTGGAGGATACCTGCATACAGACGTCTGCCTGCTCTGCCTTCTCTTCTAAACAGGGAGAATCCTGGCCCACACAAGGCATTGCAAAACATGTTCCCTGGTCACACAACTAGATGTCTTGTGACCTCTTCAAGTGTTACTTCAGCCAAGCTCATAGCAGGTGGCCGTGACAGATCTGCAATGTTCAAGAACTTTGTTTCACCCTGTTTTGTGGACTGAAATAACTTAATGAAATTCACTTAAAAGTCAACTCAGTGAAAGCACTTCAAGTGTGGATACGTCAGCCTGACCTGACATCTGCTTACATGGTTCATCTCTGTGAAGGATGTTATCGGCATAAATCAGCCTCTGTTAGGAAGCTGCAGTCTTCTAAAACACTGATGTGGCTAAGCATTTTAGCATTTTAATGCAGTTCCTTCTGGGAAACAGCCACATGCACAGGTTTCCTCAGGAGGAGAAGCAGAGGAAGGGGAGGTTTGGCTCTGGAGGAGCTCCAGCAGAGGCGAAGGCTGGGGCTGGAGCCCCTCACTCCAAGCACTGCCCAGCAATGAATGCTCCAGAAGTGAGCACTCACACACTTTAATGAACTATTTTGCCTAATTCTTGAAATGAAATCCTAACCCTACTGATGTCATTTTTTTTTCAGCGGCTGCCAACAAGGCCAATATTTTGCTTTGGTGGTAATCAGGAAAAGTCCCTCCTGAAGGGGCAGAGCTTCCTAAGAAAAGGGTCTCTCCCAGTGGCAGAGCAGGGAGGTTCTGCTATAGCTACGCAATCCTGTAGGGAGACAAAGTCATCCTCACCAAGGAGCCGGGGTGCCCTGTGGCCACGATGACTCTGAACTGCCTGCTGCCATCACTGCTGAGGGCTTCACACTGACAGAGCTTTCCAGTAACTGCAGCTCACTGCAGCGACTGGAAGATCAGCGGAGGCCAGTTTAAAAAGTTGAAAATATTATTGAGAGAAAGGAATAGAGAAACAGAAAGGGAGTTATTTTGTTTGTTTTTCACTTAAATGCAGCCTGAAGTTCCCTCAGAAAGAGCTGGGAGATAATGGTCGGTCCTGGCTCTGGCCTCTGCTGCATGCTCAGAGCAGAAGGCAATGGACACAGCAGGGCAGCAGAGCCAGCCCAGGCCTAGTCATCAGCTGAGAAGGAGTGGAGACAAACATGAGGAAGAAGGAAACAAGAACGCCAAAGCACAGGAAAAAAAAATATGGGGGAAATGCCTGTTGTTTCCTGCCCTCCATGCCCCTTGCCCATGCCTTTCTGATTTGGGATGGACATTTTCCCTCTGGGGATGCATCCTCGGTCTCCAAATAAATTAATGTTTTCTTCATAAATTTATCTTAAACACTCCCAAAGATTTTAAGTTACTGTAAATATTCGCATTAATTCAAATATAAGCAGCTCTGTGCTTCAGAGGGCACCTTCCAGTCTCCTTTGTCTATAATTATCTATAGAAATGCTGCGTTTGGGTATTCTGATGGTTTATTTTCTGACACTAGCATGGTTCCTC
Organism: Cygnus atratus; assembly: GCF_013377495.2. Taxonomy (NCBI): domain Eukaryota; kingdom Metazoa; phylum Chordata; class Aves; order Anseriformes; family Anatidae; genus Cygnus; species Cygnus atratus. Next base: position 23,002,548 of record NC_066363.1, on the reverse strand, counting down.
AGTCCTTTAAGATGCAGAGAGAATTTCTAGTAATCCTTAACCATATTTCCTAAGGTCAAGCTGTGCAGTAACCACTGTAATTGACAATAACAAAAATATACAGTAGTATCACAACGGTAAAACAGTGAATTTACCTGAGCAATAGCTGATGTGCCTCAGCAACCTACCCTCTCCCCCTGAACCTCCACAAGAAATATACATTTAGGGCAAAGCTATTTAACCTTTGCAAAGTAAATGAAGGCAAAATATGTCTTTGCTGTTTGTGCAGACAGGCCTCACTGATCTCAGGGGATGAAGGTGATGCTAACACAGCACTTGCCCCTTGCTGCAATGCTGAAATTTCCCACCTGGGTTCACTGCTGGGGTTATGCAGCTATGACCTAGCATGTAAAATTAAAATCTAGCCTAGCCTTTGGGCAGGAAAATGAGATTTTTCTTTACAGCTCCTATTTTTCTATAGAAAGGAATCCCACAGCTGGGAGCTTTCTGGTATGAGAGCTACTACTATTATTATTATTAATAAAAAGTAATTATATGGAGATTCCCACTAGACCTGAAAAAAAATATATAAACTATTTAAATTTAATAACTAGGACACCAGGTGTCAGGGTGGCAAATTTAGACATTTTTTTTTAAGCTCATGGAGTAAGCCTCTGTGATACCTAATATCTCTATTTTCTGAAAATCTGCAGCTTTCCCAGGAATTGCAGGAAGACCTTTTATTTTTTCCTGACTCTACTTCAACTCTACCTGCAACAGCATCAGTCATCAAGACATGATTCCTAAAATTATAGGGAAACAAACAAAACAGCAATATTACTTTCATCCATCTTTAAATGAAAAAAAAATAAATAAATCAAATATTTGCAACAACAACAAAAAAAAACTACTCAGCTACTTAGCTGGTGTTAATGTACTTAGCTGGTGTTAATGCCTTGGGCTGTGATTCCTAAAATGAAGTATCAGCTGGACGGTCTGACTTCAGCCTGACTTTCTGAACTTATTTCTGAACTGACTTTATTTGGTTTTCTTTGTGAATTGCTCCAAAGCTCAAAACCCAGCTGTGTGATGTACAGACACACAGCTTTTAGGAACACTATTTTTCCTCCACTGACAGATTAACCAAAATTGTGCGTGATTTCTGGAGAGAAACATGCAGTGTAACCTCTCATAAGCCCACAGCAACTCATCCCAGGAGAAGATTTGATCCTTTGCCTTCCATAATATGCCTGCAGAATAGTTCCCTAAGGTTACCTCAGTTAATTAGGACACACAGGCTTCTAAATTTATCCTGATTTCTCTCCGGTTTCTAAAGCTACTGCTGCGGGCAGTCATTAGTAATCTTCTGTAGAGTAAAAATGTTCATTTAGGTTTCATCTCTGCTGATACCAAGCCCTAAAAACTCACATGGGTCAGCTTAATCCTCATCTACATACAAAAAATGTTTGGTTTATCTCAAATGCAATTAGAAATGTGACTCATTCACTGCAACAGTGAAAACCCTCAGGAGCAGGGTGTGCTCCCATCAATTTAATCCAGTCACTAAATCAAGATATACTGATGCTAAAAGATTAAAACCACATTAAGAGTATGCATTGAGGAATCTGAACCTGTTTAACTAAACCAATTAAAGTAACATATTTTAAAACAGTGCTATCTTCATTGTTCATCAACACCTTTGCTTATTGCAGCCAGAGGGCTTCGGCTACAAGCACCCTGAGAGCCAGCTGTGAGGTTAGGTCACAGCGGGAGGCAGATTGCCTTGCCTGAACAACAGAGGTCCAGAGGACATTTTTAGGAAAAGGTTCCGTTTCCCTTGCTAATAAAACACACCTCCTTCCTAGTGTGAGTTTGCTGAATTTCCCCTTCCAGTTAATTTTGGTTGCTCTCCGTCTTTGTCTGCCCCTAAATTTTTTGCTCCATGTGCAGATACATGGATTTTATGATCAGGTAAGCACTTAACTTCTCCATTAAACTTCTGAATAGCTTGAAGTCCTGAAGGCTTTTCTAAGGTTTCTCTGGGCTATGTACTTAAACCTCCCTGGTTCTTGAACACGCTGCCCCAACACCAGTGGCTAAACTACAGCCCCCTACCAACAACAAGACCTGGCAGATTCTGATGGGCACAATCATAAAATCCCCCCTTAAACCTGGGATTCCTGTGTCAGGGATTATTACTACTTGCTCAGGACTGGCAGGCTTAAATTTACCTCTTTTGACCTGTTAGATCTTTGGAATGATTCTCTGCAATTAAAGATCTCTTGAAAGCAAACATAAATGAAATTTAAAAAAAAAAAAAAAAAAAGTACCTATTTTAAGCCCTTACAAGACTTTTGCAGATTTTTAGTTCTAAAAATGACTAAACTCCCAAGCTGCTATTCAATATCTTCCAGTGTTACTACCAGAATAAGTGTTTCATTAGCATCTTGTGATATAACTCCATCACATTTTTTCCCCCAAATACACACCGGACATATTTAGTGAACATTTCTGCCCTTTTGCACTACTATTAGGTCTGCTACTGTGTCAAAATTATTGTTAAATTTCTGTTTATTCATTCTTACCAGCCTTCACTGTTTTGGCTAAAGATTCGACTTTGTATTCTTTTTGTTTGTGTATCTATAATCTTGTTTCAGCTTCCTATTTAATATGTCAGTTTACAGCTTCATTGGTTTATTTTGTTTCACATTATTTGTCACAAATTGTCTTCCATTCTCCCCTATGCTAGCTGATTGTCTGTTTGTTTGTTTCAGCTGATATAAACTTCTCTCTCAGCGACAAGATTGTGTCTTTTGGGAATCTACCAAAACATTCTCAGACTCATAATTATGTGCAACAGGGAGGCCAGCCTCATGCACGCCTCTTCTCTTTAACCTGGAATGTAACAAATACACACTTTTCCCTTTCAAAAACAAGGGATTTTTTTGGTAGAACCCTACACTCACTTGTAACAGATTCATCAGTGGTTTGATAAATACAGCATGGAGTATATTCTCATACATTTAATTATCCAATTATGATATGTTAATAAAGTAATTTACAATATGTTAATCATTTCATTGTATGCTTAGGGTAAAATACCACTACTATTTTTTTTCTTTTTTTTGTTTAAATTTTAGTATGCACTATATAAGACAGTGTGTAGAGTAAATGTGTTATGAAACCACTTGCTTCAGAAAATTACATTTTGTTTAAGTTAATACTACTTTATTAGTGATAAATACGTCTCATGCCCATAAACACTACTTGGCATAAAATGATGAGAAAGCTACTACAAGCTATAGATGATGGTGGGAACGCATGCACTACACACACCCTTTTCAATGGCTTCATTAAAACATTCAGTAAAAAAACTGTAAATTGCACATGAAGCCAAAACCAGACATCAAAATGCAGCAAAAGAAGAGGGGCCCTTTGCACCTACAGTAACTTGTATTGATTTATACAAGGTAGGAGTCCCAACATATTTGTATATGCTGGAACAGCTTTTAAAAAAGATATAGAATTAATTTACAAAATACCTAAAGTATGGTCCTTCAGTGTTTTTATTCACATCTTCTACCCACTTAGCTACATTATATTCTCTTTTGAACCATGGGTTTAAATACCTGCGGAAAGCAATGGAAGGAACAGAGAAAGCAGAAGAACAAGAATAGAAAATCTGAGAACACACAGCACAAGCTTAGCAAGGATGTCTTCATCCCCAAAATGCAAGTGAATATGGCAAATAAATCAGTATGGATGTTGGGTGAGGACTAGGCAACGTGTACAACTGCATGAGAAAATCTGAACTACAACAAGACTTGCATGTTTGGTTTATATGGAAATTATTTGGGATACATCATTCATTTAATACCTTAAGGGTAAAATTCACTCCTATGCAGAGGGCCAGCATTAAGCTCATGGTTTGAACTCCTCTCATGATCTCAAAATGAGGCTGAAGGGGGGGGGTTTTGGCTCCATCCTGCAGTCTGCTTGTTGCAGAGACAGGTTTGCACCCATCTAGAGTAAATCGCAAGACAATGGCTAAGTGAGCACAGAAACCTGGGCCGGGCCCCTTCTACAGGAATGAATTTAGGCCTCAGTGTGTTAAAAGGCTTGAATTGTTTGCCACTGCAGTGGCAATTTTAACACTTATGTGCAAATAAACCCCTAATTTTAAAATGATCATTTCACGTGGCAGGATCACAAGAAGCTTTCAAGGAGGTGGGCTGTGGGGATATCTCACATTTTACAGAAGCAATCTTGACACCAAAACCACACTTTTTAGAAAAAAAAAAAAGTCTGTGCTACACACTTGTATTAGTTACTTGAAAACTGGGACATAAAAATGGTGTTTAATTAGTTGACAGTAATGTTACCAGAGAAGGAGAAAATGTTTTGCTAACTGGTATCCCTTAGCCCCCAGTACCAAGGTTAGATAATTCCTCCCCCTCCATCACATGAAGAAAAAAAGGGCAGCATAGAAGCAGCAACCTGTCTGGTCTGATTTAAATCTGTTTTTGTAGTATAAGAATAGCAAGTTTAACAATTATTTGTAACCACCACCTTCATATAACAGAGACTAACACATGTTGAAATAGGAAATAGCTTGAAACCAAGGGGAAATGGAAATAATACTCCTTTTTTAAGATATTTTCAGTATTTCTGGACCAGTTCTTACCACCCTCATTTATGAAAGGGACTCCAATGACCTGGCACTGGGGAACAGGCCTGGCAAGGGACTGCTCAGGTGAGTAAAGTGGGGCCAGTCCACGTCAGTTAACCCTGACCATCTTTCAGAGCTTGTCGAAGACAAAAGCGGCAGCACTTTTTTGACGGCTTAGGCCTCCTTTTTTGTTCTGGAACTTCTCCCCGCCCCGCGCAAGCACAGCCACAGCTTTGGGAAAGTACTCGCCCTCAGCCACAAGTGCTCGCTTCTCAGTAGCTTCCTCAGCTCGCTTACTTATCAGGGATCAGGAGTGCTTTATGCTTTCCAGCTCAGGCTCTTAGAGAAAGAAAACGCCAAAAGTGGTAGCACAGCAACAGAGGAGCCGCAAGTGAAGCCACGGGCTGATGCCAGCATTGCCAGGAACTAATTAACTTTAGGCTTTAGCATTAATTGTAGGTGCAACTACATGTTTTCGGACATGGCTGCAGTACTTTTGACTTGCTTTTTTTTCACTTGGAAGTGCGTTTTGGTAACCATGAAACACTCCTGGTCTGGCTTCCTGTATGAGAAAACAACGTGTCGGGAGGTATCTGAGCATGCAGCTGTGGCACAGCCGTGTGGCCGGCCTTCCTGGGTCTGGCTGCACTACAGAGCACCGCTCACCGCCCCGGGCCCTCTGGTACAGAAAGGCCGAACTCAGGTCACTGCAGACCATAAGTGATACCATCAGAAAGCTCTCATGCTGATCTCCATGGCCGCATACATAATCATTAACGATGGCCAGAATCCGCATTTTCTTTGAGTGAGAAATTCCTCTTTAGAACCAAGGTGTCCCTACATAGAAGCCTCCAGCTCAACCGACGGCTCGATTTGGCTTGCAGCGCGACATGCAACCGTGCGAAAGACCTGGGCTCAAGGGTCCTGGTCCTCCTCAGGCTGGCGAGGAGGAAGGCTAGCTAGCGCTGCGTCAGCAGGAGCACCTCCAAGCAGTCACGGTGTTTCGCCACAGTGAAAACTATGGGATACTGAGGGGAAGGGGCTTGTCACGGGATCAAACGGCAGCCCAGAACGCAGGGGCAGGTGAGACTGACCTGTGATCCTGGCTCCCTGTTTGGGGGGGGTCAGAGCCCTCTGGGCTTATGCCTTGGGCTGGGGTTTGGTGGCCGAGAGAAAGCCCAGGCTCAGATGCATGGGTTACCCTGCTGCAAAAACACAATATATAATAGAAAGTCTAAGCCAAAGATGTTCGTATCAGTTACAACAACGAGGAAGATAAATGCTTATAGGAAAAGCAGTACAAATTAACAACTATCAGAACTGCTGTTTGGCAAAACACATGCTCCCTGGGACCTGTTTTAACACAAGCTCCCAATTAAACTTCAGCTTATTCAGAAAACCCTCATTGTCTTCCTGGATAACTCTAATTGATTTTAATAGAAAACTTGTTTTATCAGGGCATTTCATCAACCCTGTTTGTGAAAAAGCTGCAGAAATGCTGGGTCTGTTGGCATTCCTTCTGTGTGAACTGAACCATCTGCCTTTAATAAAGAAGAATTTTGTTTTGAAACATCTAGAAACAATTTAAAATATCCCAAAAGAGTTTTAGCAGTCTCTGCAGAGTGATACTCTCAGCAGAAGCCTCGTATCATGAATCTGCTAAGTAGGAGGGGTTGCACAGAGGCATGTGCAACCATGTACATTTCCAGGACATTTTTCCAGGACATTTTTCAGGAACTGCCCAATGCAACCCTCCTGTCAGTGCTGTTCACAAGGGCTGCACAGCTCAAATCTTGTTCAGTGCTTAAGAAATTTCATTTAAATGACTAACGGCAAGATTCTCCATCTGGTCCTTGCCTGTACGCAAAAAAACATAAAAAAAAATACTTGTGCATAACGTGCAGTTACTGCAGACCAATGAATATACCAGATACTTTTATAGGCAAGCGTATTACTGTGCAACTGCTGGTAAAAAAAAAAAAAAATTGAATTCTGCACAAGGTATGGCACAACTGAACACAGTCTTTTAGCAGGCAATCTATCTGTCTCTGTTATCCACAAGAAACCAACAGTGCTACCCTCTTTTTCTGTCTCAACAAATATTCTTCATTGGATTTATGGGGGTCACATAGGTTGGTTGGCTTTCCATTTCAGAACAGATTTTAAGATTATTCTGTGTTTTCCAGAGAAAGTAAGAAGGTAAATTTGTCTGGGAAAAGCCTCCATTTATTCTAAGGCATCCTCAAAGGCAGTGCTTCTTGTTTGGCTAAAAAAGTTGGCCATGGTTAGACCATTCTCTGTCTTTCTCTTCTCCCAGAGCATGTTATCTCTCTGAGCAGACCCGCTGTGTGCCCTGGGCCGTTCTCTCCGTTCCCACTGAATCTCACAGTATGTGGTTCATGCAGTAACAGCTCTCTCTCCACAGGCTGACCGGCTTTCCAAGGAGACTCAGACAAGCCATGCAGTCCCATGCAACCCAAGATATTCCCAATCAGGAGAAGGGCAGAGAATTAGGTGGAAATTCAGGGGCACCTTTGAAAGAGAAAAATTTTACAGGGAAAAAATTTTCTAACTCTCACGCTCCCTGTTTACCCACTGATTTACAACTCTAAACATCTTGGAGTAAATGTATTACAGCTGAGCAGCATAGATTAAAAAAAAAAAAATGTGTCCATTAGAGTTGTTGGGGGTTTTTTTGCCTTTTTTTTTCTTTTATTGCAAACAATACTCTTCCCAACAATTATGTTCACTCTGAGATTAAAAAAAAAGCTGATCTGTTTTCATTTTTTACAGACCAAATCCAGCCCCAATTTGCGCCTGTGCTGAAGGATAGAATAACAATAAAATTAACTTAACTAGATTGTTTTTATAAATCTTATTTGAGAAACACAACTGGAAATGAAGAAAAGCACAGGACAAGTTTCTAAAGAACTTGCAATCTCATTTGTACTCTTAATAGTTTGGCCAGACTACTTTTACTTTTATCAAATTGTCACATGCAAGGAGAAAGAAAACCAGCAAATAACGTTCCATTAAGAGTTTATCAGCACTAAGACCAAGAGCACAGGGGTACTTGAAGAATAAACTCCCCCGAGGGATCTGGGGATAATATTTCTGGTTCCATATTAGCATTTTGGCTGCACAATGTTAAAATTACTATGTAGATCAAACTATTATTTATGTAATTGGAAGAAGAGGGTCTTCTCCATGTACCTTTCTAAGCCTACTTGCCTCAAGACAGTTCACTGCAGGTGGAAGAAAAGTTTCAGAACAAACTTAAATCCCCAAACTGGAGAAAGCAGGACTCAGAGAGGAGTTAGCATGATTAGTTTCCAGCAGGGTTGGTATCAAGCCCACCTGCCCATACAGGTGCAAAGTTACTACTAATGGTTTAGGGAAAGGGCACCATCCTTGCCATCATGGTCAACAAGGGGTCATTCCTATGTGGCGTAAGTGCTGTAAGAGCAAGCCAGTGTTTGACAAGCCCAGGGATTTTAAATCCAGCCATTCCCTATTCCTTCATGAAAGGAGCCTGAACGAGCAGGAATAAGCACATAGGAAATGCTCTTTCCCAACGGGGAGCACTGCATACATGGTCTCTTCAGTGAATGTAACCACCACATCAATATAGACAGCAACTCTAAGCTGTGCTGTAGAGGTCTGGGGATCAGTCACTTGGTAAGGACTGTCATTACCCATTTATTTCAGGGCTTACTCAAGACTGGCTGTTTCAGGCTTTGCTGGCTTACAGCTATAAACTTCAGGGTACTCTGAGAGCAGACAGACACCTCTTCTAAAACCTGCAGGCAGGCACACAGAGATACACAGTGCTAACTCTGCAATGACCCAACCCAAGGTGAAGGCAAGGGGAGGAAACAGGTTATCAGAAACTCAATATTGAACCAGGATACACTCAGCAATGGCAGTTTACTGTAGACAAAAGCCTGTAGTGATGGTGCAGGCTGCCACCATCATTGGGAATTGCTATGGGAATGACTGAGGAAGCCTACATAAAAAAGAAAATCGATAGTTAATTTTTTAAAGAATACATAAAAAGAGGTTGAAATACATTAGCCAAACTATTACCAGATTATCAGTCAGCAGTCAGAATGGGCCAGAGGGCAAAAAATGCAGCTGTCTACTTTTCAGTACTCTTAATCTCGATCTACAAAACACAAGTATGAAAACTCTACTTTTTGGCTTTGCTGTTGTAAATTCAGACTTACTCAGTAGAATTAGACCGTGGCCTAAATCTTTTGCCTCTGACTTTCTTTCTGTTTCCTCCTATATTACCTGAAAGAAATCACAGGATAAAGACAGATGGTAAAACATCGTGAAACTCACCAGCGTTCCACTCCAAACTGTACATTCTCCTTGCATCCCCAGCAAAAGCCACTGGCTATGACCATTTAAAAGCCATAGGTCAGTCCCTTTTGATTTACCTCAGACCAGGTAAACTTGGCACTTAGGTGATCTTTCACTACCTTTTGCAGCAACTGTGCAGAGCAAAAAACTATTTAGTTTCAGCATTCACTTGAGAAAATCACTGCTTCAAGAAAAACACTAAATACTGCATGGTAAAATCACAAAAGTTGGCAAGAGTGAATGGACTTCCTCTTTTTCATGTTGGCTCACACTGGAGGAATGGGAGAAATTAGATCTAACTTCTATGTGTAAAGCATTGTGAAACAAAAAAGGTTCTTGTGCAGGCCACTGTTAAATCCTAGCTCCAGGTTAACAACAGGCACAATGGTAAGGACTCATTACCTAAACTTTCAGAGAGCAGCAGTGACACGGGTTGGTTTCCACTGTGACCAGCACAAAGGTTCGCACTTACCTTGCCAAGAATTACTCCTAGGCCTCCCATTTTCACAAATGTCTGAAATATGTTTTGTGTCTGGGATCCTTTCACTCCAGGAATGAGATAATCCATTTGACCTGGAACAGGAGGGCTCAGATGCGGTTATTGTTATGGCTATTGTCTAACATAAATGCTAGCTCAACTGTTCAGAGACAGTCACATTCCCCAAGTCAGTGCCATGACACGGCCTAAGGTCTGTCTGCACTAGCAAAGCATCCACTTTTTTTGGTTAATTATGCTCTGCCAGCCGTCCCTGCAGCAGTTTGGTGTGTCCACATTCAAGAGCCAGGCTTCAGCACCATTTTCTCATGTGTCTGCTGCTGAAAGCACAAACATGAGCACATACCAGATTTCCTTAGGTATTTCAAGCCCTGACCTAGTTCTTAGTTGGAAGATGCTCCCCTAGCTGTGCTTATGATTTTTTACTGCATCCTTCCTGCAGGCTGCCCACCCCATCTTCGTGTTGCTGCAGTAAAGCCAGGACTGCTTCCCTCTCCCCACTGCCACCGGTCTCAGGATTCTGTGATGAGCAGCCTCCCAGCCACAGCTAGGAGCTCCAGTGGAGGGGTAACTGTCTCATTTTTGCTAATTTCAAATTTTTATTGTATTCTGTCAGCTAGTCATTGCAGCTTATACTTTTAATGCCTTTATATCTAGGTGCTTGGTGCAAACTAAAGTTTTTCCTTCCTCTTTTATTCCCTCCAAAAGCCAGAGATGTGTGTGCCAATGTCCAACAAGAAGAGGAGAGAGTGGGATTTTGCAGCAGGCTCCCTCCTGTTGAACTATAGCTGCTGCTCAGCCATTTGTCACAAAATCCACAATTATTTCCAAAACAAGAGGAAGTTGAAAACTGGTCAGAATAGATAGCGTATTTATTAGAAAGACGTTTTGCTTAAAGGATGTGTTTCTGTATTTTGTAACAGTCTGAATACTCCTGTGGTTTTCAAAATCTGCTCTGCTTGCAGGGCAGGCATCTGTCAGATGCTCTTCAGTTTCCAGAAGACCAGGCTAATCACAGCCACACTGAAGTAAGCCCAGAGTTTTATTCAAACTTATTTGAGGTATGAAAGGTCTGAGAACTGACGGATTGACAGATCCTCCTCGTTATAGCCTATTTTTATGTTCAGGAATGTCTTGCAATATAGGAGAAAATGATTACAAAATCTGTCAATCCGTCAGTTCTCAGACCTTTCATACCTCAAATAAGTTTGAATAAAACTTAAGTAATAAGTAAAAACTAATAATAGACTACTGTCTTTGGTGTTTGCAATTTCACAATAACAAAAATTATCATGAAGTTATGTTTTAATCTTGGAACACCCTCTGTGAATACTAACACTTCGTAGCATTTTCCAGCAAGGAGAAGCCCAGGTGGCTAATGGCCCAGTCACTTGAATGTCTGCCAAGAGCTGCCATTGATATCTGCACCCAGAGCAAATCAAAACTAGCTTGAAAGGTAGGAAATAGTGCCCTGGGCATCAAAACGGGAGGACTATGACAGTTCCACCACAATGTTAATGGAGCATTTGTCAGACTTACTTGTCCAGACTTGACAGTGGCACAACATAGCTGAACTGGTGGTGGGGCAACAACAAAACTCTCTAGTACAGACAGACCTTAGAAATCATTTGCTTTTTGGAACAAGCAATAAACAGAGACACATGAAAGAAATGAAATATGAAAAGAAACACAGGTACAGAAAAAAAAAAAGAAGAAACACATTAAATGACATTCATTTAAAAACAAACATTTTTTCTTAACTGGAATATGAACCTATGAACTGGCTTGCTCTTACAGCACACCAACCTATGAAAACTTGCTTCTCCAAGACTTTCTCAAAATTTTATCCAAATGAGAAAAGTTTCTCCAACACAAACACTACATCATTTAAGATTAATGTTTCCTCCCCAAAACAAAATAACTTATCCACGCACGAATCTAAAAAGCTGAATTTAAAAATTGGAAGTTGATAATTAATTATATAGTACTACAGTTTTTCTTAATAACCTTTTTATTAGACCAGATTTAATGAAGTTGCATATAAGATCAAGCTGGTATACCCAAAGGCACTACAAATGTATCCCTTCAATATAGTTCTCTTTACTTTATTCAAATTAGCAACTATAAAGAGAATAGTTTTGTCAACTGCACAGCTACAGACTGCTCCATGAGACAAGAACTGAGAATTGCAGCTTTGTAATAAAATAGTTCATGAGTGTCTAACCCCACCCACTGAACATTTACAGCTTCTTGTAAATTGTTTTGAAATGCTAGCTGAAGATTTTTGTAATTAAAGGATCTCTGATTGCAGCAGGACTTTGATGATCATGACCTAAAGACCTTGACGATTGCAAACTCCTTTCAATGTTTTTCAATTATTTTTCTATTTTAAAATGTTGATTTTTTTTTTTTTTAAGTAACTGGAGAAACAGCAGAATAAGTGAATTCTGAACAAGGGCAAAATCTAATGCCCTCCTTGGCTACTCATAACAGGAAGCACAAAACTACAGAAAGTCTTTGCAGAATTATTTTCTAAGATAGCACTCAGTGACATTTAGGACACTAGTCTAACAAGTAAAAGTGGAATCAAATGCAAGCACCATCATCTTTACTGTGAGACAGAAAGAATATTATCCAGAAGTCTAGGTCAACTCACTGAATTAATGACACTGACAAAGATAAAAAAATATTTATATTAAACAGTTTATAATTATTATTGAAGCAAGACAGTGTTCCTCATCTTTGATTACATGACTATGATAGTTTTTGTTTTGCTTTGTTTTGGTTTTTTGAGCAAGCAGTTATCGTTACAGTCTACTTGAAAGCAATTCTCAAGCAGGAAAATGATGAAAACTGGATTACGCCAATTTTGGCTTACAATGGCAAATGTGCTTATTCTGGCCTGGTTGTATAAATTATTAGCTCAGGGCATGCAAGAAAAATCAGTAATCAAAGAACAAAGGATGCTAATTGTAACATTCCACAAAGAAAGAAGAAAGGATCAAACCTGCTGCAAAACAATGAAATGTTCTGACTAATGGAATAATGGGTGATGGAACAGGTAGAAATCTGAAAATGCGACAGAAAAGCAGACCTCTTCTTAGAACTAGATGCAGAGTTTGTGCTGACTCCAGGAGGCATGTCGCTATAAAAAGAGTCGGCCTCTCCAGGCTTTTTTACATAATCTCCCTGGGGTATTTGTCTGAAGTATAACAAACAGCGTAGAGTCAGAAAACATGACAGGCAAGAGCGCACACACAAACATGAACAAATTTAAGTCTTAAAGAAAGAGGCAAGGATGATGATCCTTGAGGAAACCGGTTGAGCACACAATAAACCTATTAGTAAGTAATTCAACCACCCAAAAGAAAACTCCCATCTATTTTTGATAGCTCAGGAAAGAGGGTTATGTGGGTTTGGTAGGGGAAAACAAGGATGATTTCACTGATAAACTCTGATCACAGTTTTTAAAGTGAATAGTTGGTGGTTCTTGACTGATTTGATAACTAAGTTCAGCCATTTCAAATGGCTTACCATGCGGGTTGTGAAAGCATTCCCGGCTGCAGTATTAGCACCGCAGTCTGTGCTTAGTGCATGCCTGCATCAAAAAGGAGTTGAGGAAAAGCAAATGCTTTTTTCCCTCTGGATGATTACTGCTTCTGTGCCTTCTGTTCAATTTTTGTGATTGTTACTGAACTCAAATTGAACAACCTGTTGAGTTGTTTAAACTTCAGGAGGAGAAACACCTCCAGTTTATTTATTAGCTGTTCTCTTGTACAGGGAACTAGTACCAGTGTCAGAGCTTCTCAGCTGTTAATCCTTGTCACCACACTAGACTCTGTCTGCCAAGACACATAAAAATAATGCCAAACATATCTGAGAATAGTTCATCCTTTTCTAGTACTAGTAGCATGGTTTTGGTGCATAAAACTATCTATGCACTAGGAAGTCCTAATCAAGTTATGCCATTTTTGTTCAGGTGGTAAATTCATCGCCAGCAGAAAATCTCAAGCACAAATATCCCAGTTACAGTTCCACCAAGCCAAAAACTCTCCCTAATACAAATAGCTCATTTGAAAGTTGGCTATACCATAATGCCAGCTGTTTAATTATCCATTCAGCCCTGCACTGTCCAAGGCCTTTTGGCTTCAGTTTTCCCCATATTAACATGCATATTTATCAGAAGATTGATTCACGTTCAGATTATGCACAACTACAGAGCAGAACTGGGCTGTCTCCATTCTGTGTTTGAATTTCTAATGCTCCTCAAGGATTTTAAATGTGTAATTACATGACGCATAAATCATTAGTGTAGCACAGTACCTCCACACTATTTCCTCAGTTCTCAAGTCTCAGTCCCCATTCGTCAGCCACTACATTGGTATTTTCAGAATCAACTCAATTCATGTAGCTCTGCTCCTCGGGGCTCCCCTAGCAAACTGGACTCTTGCTGCTCAGTTAGAAATTACTTCTCCCATACAGTCATGCCCTCTAAGCCACATTATACCAGTTGACAGAATCTTTGCTCATTTACTCTTTTTATGATTTTCAGTTTACATGTTTCAGTCACTTGGTATTACCAAATATCATTCCTTATGTAATGCTTAAAAATATCTCCATGGCTTGTTTCCATCTTTATTTAAGGACTAATCACAAGCAATTAAAAAAAAAAAAAAAAAAAAAAAGGACACTGTGGTGGATATTTGTTTTTTTTGCTTACGGGATACTCCTTGTACATATCCAAAATTATTCTATTTAGAAGTCAGTCTATAGAATTTCATCTTCTGCATGAGGGAGACTTAGTTACTAAAGATCTCCAGCCCTCCATCATATTCAAATGTCTCAGCTGATGCTGGTTTCTGCTCTGTCCATGCTCACTGATGCAGCTGCAGACTGACCACATCCTCACATATATTAATTTATGGAGATGAGGGAATTTGAAAAACATTAGATTCTCTCATACTCCAACACTATTGTGCATGGGGTGGTCTCTCTGTATTTTGAGGTTCTGACTACTCTGTCCTCTGCCAGCACTGTGCCCAGGATAGTGACTCAATGGCCATGTTTGCCTGTTTATGTAGAGCCAACATCCACCATTGAGCACCACCAAACCCCCAAATTCTGCCTTCCCTGTGCCAGGTGACATTTCCTACCCACCAACCACTCCATAGTGCTTGACTTCAAGAGCTTTGCCTTCTTCCAGTTACTGTTCCCGTCACCTATCTGACCTTGCTGTGCACAACATAAATTAACTAGCACTTGGCAGAGCTTTTCTGCTTTTCGCAAGTATTTTGAGCCTGGCAGAGAAAGCACTACATGGGCAGAGGAAATGGAGAACAAGCGCAACAGGTAGCAGCAACACACAAAGCGGCAGCTTGGATCGGGGCTGCTAATGCAGGCAGAAAACAGGAGAATTTGAGAACTTGTCTTATCTGCAGGGGACTGGGAGAAGAAGGAGACACCTCCTTCCCAAAGGTCGATCTGCCAGGCAGATAATGGCAGTCTTCCAGGAGGTGAACCCAAATCACTAAAAACTGTTTGTTTTTTGGCCACCAGTTCAAAAGTGTGAAAGCTCAGGCCTCTGCTGAAGACGGTGCCATAATTTGGCTACAAATAATTCAGCAGGGCAGCTGTAAGGAATGGGCTTTCCATTCACACATCAATTTAATTGCTTTGTATTTTTAACTGCAAGGAAGCTTCAAAAATGAATTTGTCTCAGAAGGATCCTGAACATCATGTGAATAGTAATTATTCAATTCTCAGCCTCCCAAAGACATTTTCATCTCTAATAGCCAATTTTCAGCCTCTTCCTGGAAATATTCTCCTGTTTTCCTAAATAAAACATCCTATCTAAGAAGTAATTATTATTTTTTCTAATGAGTCCAATGAAATTAGGATTTCAAGCAATGTGTATAGAATAAATATTATTTTTTATATTCAAGCAGATATTCTTTAAAATATGATAATTCATCACCACTATATTTTCTTTATAGCATGTAAATGAGCAAGAGAGAAGAAAAGCTATTTTCAGAGTTTTCCAGACATACATTCTGTTCCTTTTATCACGTACCTCTGCCTTCTGTAGTTTCTTTCCATAAAAAGAGAAGAGAAAGAAATACAATTAAATTATCAGTATGCAGGTATACATGGTTACTAAGACCAAAAAAAAAAAAAAAAAAGGAAAAAATATATATACCTATTAACTTTTTTTATTAACTTTTTTCTCAATATTTTTTTTCTACAAAACCCATTTTGAAATAAACATTCATAAAGCACTAAAGCAGAATAAATGAGGAAAACACATGTTGATGGCTGAAGTCAGTGCTCAGTTGGAGGTGCAGTTCATGATGAGTTTAACTCTATTTATTGTGACGTTGCTAATGAAAGGTTCACTTTTGCCCTCTACCTCCAAAAACTAATCCCTCTGGCTAGATTTGATTCCCAAACTAGCCCTTAACTTCTGGAGCTATACTCAAAATATAAGCCCAGATTTTCAGATACTGCCAGAAGTTGAGCAATGCCAAACCTTGGGGGACCATGTACTGGCTAGAGCACTGCCCGCAGCTGAACCTGCTCCACGTACCCACGGAAGGATTTTGAAAGCCAGTCTCACCCAAACACAGGTGATAAAGTACCTTAAATCTTTTTTTTTTTTTTTTAATACATGCAAAAGAACTAAAACCTTCTGGTTTTAGATGAAATTCACAAAAGGAGAAAAACTGGAAAAGAGTAATCAGATTAAAATAATCCATTTTGACCTTCAGTGAGCAGAACACTTGCAGCTCTACGCCAGGCAAGAACTTGAACCTTTTTTGCAAATTACAGATCTCTCTCTTTCACCAAAAAACATACTTGAATTAATTTGGAATTAAGCTGACTGAATACAAATATCTGCTTAAGCAAACCTATGGTTAAATACTTTACTGACTGAAGGCCAATCTCTCTAAATTTACATTGTCAGTACGACAGATTTGTGATTGAATCAGACTGTACTCTTGCATTTCCTTTGTCAGATACAATAAAATCATAATCTAACCACCTACAAAAAGAAATAAAAGAAATAGCTAAACATATTCCAAACCTGGATCAAGCCCTCCAAAAGCAAATCCACATATGCATGTAAGAATTGTTTGAGAAATTAGCATTTGTAATACTTTTGAATATTATAAAAGGGTCACTGTACAAATATAATCACATTTTGATTTTTTAGGATATGTTTGAATTGTTGCTTTCATAATGTAACCTGCTATTAGATGAAATAAACATATTTTAACTGCATTAAGAAGAACACAATTTACTTACTTGTAACCCCAAGCAGTTATTCCTAAAACGAGAGCCAACACTAAAATGGTGCCAGCAATAGCCCCTATTATTATATTTGTGCTAACAACACCTGGAAACACAAGAAAGGGGAAAAATATATAGGGTTTTAGGAGAAATATATACAAAAAACAGTAAATGCTCTGTCTTTCAAAAACCTGCTTGGACAACTTGCACTAGGTAGACTAACTGTAAACAGTGATACACTTGTGAAGTATAGCACGGACATAAAAAGACCATTTTTATATCCAACTTTGACCTCTGTGTCTGTTTCCCATAACTGAACACTTGCTACTTGGGAAAGTTGTGCCACATATACCAATATAATGTTATCAATATTAAACTGCTGTAGTTTACAATCATATAACCTCTCTGGTAAATACATGTTTATATTGGAATAAAAAGGACTTTGTGTTTTTATTTAAATATTTTCCATGGCTGAATAACCTACAAAAGACCAAAACTGGTATTCTGGAAGATGGTAAAACTGCCCCACAAAGGGATTTATAATGACTAAAGAAAAAATTTACACCTTCATTTTACCTCAATACATCTTCCTCTTTTATGCAAGCCTGAAGAGGAATAAAAACTTTCAATCAAAAAAATGTAAAGGACTAAAATTTGTGTGTTAACATTCTACATAGTAGCCATGCAATAAAAAATGACTCTACAAATAAAAATTAAACATGTTAGTAACTTCACCTAGATACAAGAACTAGTAAATTTTTGCTTATCCTAATTTATCAATAACACTTAATAAGGCCACTCAAATGCAAGCAAGGTACAACCAGATGCACTGGTGCCAGTCCTGAGAGCTGTACCAAATGCTCATGAGTGGCACTGCTCACATGCCTGAAACCTCATTCACAGACACTGCGTGCATCTGCTGAGCCAGGAAGAGCAGGGGATTTAGTTTTTGCTTAATGAACTTTCTTCAAATCCAAGTTTTTCCAGTTATTGGTTAAAATTATAACTTCATACCTTTGTTGATGGCATCTTTATCAAAAAACATATCATCCTTGATGCGAGAACTGCAGTCATCTCCTCCCCAGAATCGGTCACAAACACATTTTATTTCATTGCTACAAACCTGTAGCCAAAAGTGCAGCTCAGAATAAAATCATAAAATTCATCTATTCCCATAATTAAACTACAGTACAGGTACAGTGAAACAGCACTGACTTTAACTACCTGCAAAATTTTGCAAAACATTTTTAATATATAGCAATTTTTAATTTACACATTAGATATAAATATATTAAATGTATCATTATACATTATATATAAATATATGTAATTTATTGTAACCTGTTATGAAGTGTATCACATGATGGAATACATTAAGTACATTGATATATTGCTCAACGTAATATAGAATTAATAGAGCCATTTATAACTGCTTTGGGAGACTGAACATCAATTTTTTTTTTTAAATATGATGAAGTGGTTAATTTCAGATGATAAAGGGAGTTTTCATGCAGCGCAGAAGACAAAAGATGTTATGAGAGAAGGACTCCTTTGACCTCAGCTCAGCCATGGGGACCTGGACACTGTTTCAAACTTTGTAAGGCACAAAGGGACTTGCCAGGGCCACAATAAAGCCATAGGTTCTGCACTGAGCAGAAGAGCTGCCCTGCTAGCATGGTGCCAGCTCGCTGTTTTCTTCTCTGGAGGGAAGCAACCCTCAGACAACAAAATCCAATGACTTTATGAACTTTCCTGGCTGTTGACACAATAAGGAGGGAATTAAAAATAGCATTTGTAAGAACAGAGCCCCAGGTTCCTCAGAAATGGGCAATAAAATCTTTATATGCTCCAGAACGTTGCTCAAGGAAATATCATTAAGTTAGCCAAAGCAATGGCAAAAGCAATGGTTGGTAAGATTTTTATAAAATTAATGCATGCGATTCATTGTTTAGGATGCCTGGACTGCAAGGCATTATGTTTACTTATATGTCTCCTCCCCCTTGCCTTTTCAAGTTTCTTCAGTATTAATAATAGACTTGTAGGGTCATGCTGCTGGCTGCCCACAAGGCCTAGCTAGTCAACTACACAGCACTGGGTACTCATCAAGAATGGATAAAAGGAGTAAAGAGTATGAGAACATACACCATGTCCTGAGCAAATTTGGTTGTCTGTGGTGCCTGGGCAGGTGCTGAAGTTGAAGGACTCAGTGGGGAGGCAGCGATGCTCAAGGCACACCATATTCGGCCCACACGGCGTCCCATTCTCCACGTAGCCCAGGTCTGTCTCCTCATCGAGCTTCACATGGCCGCCACTGCAAGACAAGAGGAGCACCCCAGAGACTTGTGCTGTTACCAGACAGGACTGCTTGAGAAACTTGTCTCTGGGCTGCTACCTTCATTTCTGTCTGCTTTGTATAATGCCCAGGACCAGGGAAGAGTAAGCACTGGCTTATTCACCTCATCAGCCTTAACGTAAAACAAACTACAGTGGAGTATATCTACATCAAACAAATATAATGGTGAAAACAAAGACCATTTTTCTTGTATAAGAGCTTGTGTTGTATAAAACATCGAGTTTAGATGTGTAGGACTTTATTTCATCTTACAGCTGTGAGAAGCTATGAGAACACACCACGTCTATAATTGGGATTCAGTTAACATATGGCAACGTATTAAGCTGCCAGTTAGTTTTGGCAATGCAACACATGTCTAAGTATTTTCAGTACATTAAGTACTCTACAAACATTAAAGAATGTAGTATGAAGAGGCCAGAGAAGAGCATTATGTCTCTACAGGCAAAATTGACTACTATACAGAAGGGTCTGCAAAACAGCTGTGCTCCCCATACACAGTCAAGTTCCTGAAGGTTACCAAAGCTTGAGCTGGAAAAATGATTATTTGTTAACAGGACTTTTTTTTTTTTTAATCAAAACATTTGTTCTCAATTTAGGAATGAGAAAGCTGCTTTTCCATGTAAGATGGGTATTAATTGTTCTATTTTCAGGATTTCCAATTACCTGCAATTGTAGACTTTTCCAAACTGCAAGACAGAAGATGTGATTTCACCATCAAGTTCTCCAAGTCTGGGCACACTAGATATATTCGAGCACAGAAGGTATCCACAAAGCACATCCCTGCATTGAGAGAATAAACAGATGCTCACCAAAAAAGAGAATTAAATTAAAATGCATGATCAAAAGATGTGTTTTTCTTCACTTGCTTTGTAACATGTTTGTTATTCTTTGCTTTTCTCTCACTGACAGTAACTCCCATAAATAATGTCCTGTTTCCCACAAAAATTATTCTCCTCAGAGCTTATACTGGGAAAAGAAGCTTTTTTATGAAGCATTATCAAAAATGCTTTGCAAATGGGGAACTGTCAAGAACAAATCACATCAAACTGATTTAATATCCTATAAAGATACAGTAACTGCCCCACAGAGAAGTGGTACCTGCTGTTTTTAGACAAACATATGACATACGTAAGGGAACTAGAGATAGATGCTGAAGGGACTTTACAACTTGTGTGCAGAGCTTGGTGCATTGTCAAAATAGAAGGGTCTGGTCTTTTCCATATTACGACGTGTTTTAGGCAATGAGTTTGTAATGGAACAAAATTAAGGTTATCAAATCTGTACAGAGAACTGGGAAAGACCATTAGTTCACCTGTAGGCAGGATTAGAATTTATATGGCATTGACAAAATAAAATACTGAAAAAAACAGGATGCGGTTTGGTGAGGCCTGGAGAAAGGTTTACAAGTGGGAAGAAATAATCAGCTGCATAAATACACAACGTGAAATACCAGCTTAGGCAGCAACTTGCAAGAAAAGATGTGGAGGGTTACAATACAATGAGAACTGAATAAAATTCAGCTATGCAAAGGCACAGCAGAAAAAGCAAACGTTCTGGGATGTGAAACAACAGGCTACCTCTAAGGCACACTGAATAACCCCTCTGCTCCCCTCTGCCCTGCTAGCCCCACCAAGAGTACAAGGACCACTTTTTGTCCAAGTGTTCCCAAAGCTCAGATGGTGCTCTCTTGCTTGATATCATCTCATTTTGGCATTCCACTCCCTCAAGACTTTCCTGCAGTATGGTTTGCAGAAGATGACCTCAGGTCAGGAAAAGTCTGTTCAGTACAGAGGCTTTTTGAACCTCTTCGTGACATCTAAAGAACTGGAGCAGGGATAAAAATCCCACACCAGCTGTTTCCTAAATGGATCAACTTACTGTTTATTGCACTGTATCCAAGAGTCCTTGTCTCTCCCACAGTTTCCTTTCTCAGTCCCTTCAATATTCAGCTTCTCATAGCAGTACCTGTCAGCAGCTGTCACTTCTGAAAATAGAAACAAATCTCTTCTAAGATGACGAAGACTTTGAAAAGCCAAGTCCTGGGAAATGGGGATGCACAACAAAAGTGAGCAGAGCTTCCCAATCTGTCAACTGCAGTATCATGGTCTGCAGGTGGGTGGTGAAACTCTGCACAGTAAGCTCAATGAGAAGTTTTATGCTGGCACCACAGGATTGCTTTAAGATTTTGTTCAGATTGATCAGGTTTGTTGGTCCAAAATGGCCAAAAGCTGCTGAAATAAATCAACAAATATGAGTGCAGGCTCCCTAGGTGGTTGTTAATGAGGAGTTAAACATAAGACTTATAATGCCAGTAATTAATCAACACTAAAGAGAGCTGGAAAAGAGAAGGAAAAGACAGAAGGCAGGGGCATAGAGGGAGTTATGTTTCTCTTTTCATCAAAGCTAATCAGCACCAAAGCATGCTCTGGAAGCACCCCATTAACCATGAAGCCCACATAACCTCATATCCGTACAGGAGGTGCCAGGTACTCAGGTGAATTGCTCACATGAGACCTCCATGCGTTACCATTCAAGTAATCCTGCTGATACGAATAAGCTTTCAAAAGGCAACAATCTGTTTGAGTCAGACTCCAGACTAAATTTAAACTCCCATCTTTCTGTGACTTGCATGAGGAACTCATCTTAAGCATTGGCTGCATTCCTATGATTTCCCAACATAATGAATTAATTCAACATGCTTTTCATCTACCAAAGGTCCTGTGTAAACATATCACCGAAACTGTTGTAGTCTGCGTGCTATTTATATAACTGTGTAACACATCTGGTATCCAATAGTGGTATTTCATGGGACCATACAGAAATTCCTGCGTACTTTCAACACAGGTAAGGACATAAATGACACCTTTTCGTACTGCAATGCAACTTAATTCATATTTTCCAGTCATGGAAAATGATTAAAGCTCTCCTATAGCTAGAGCCATTGTCAATCAAACATAAAGCAGTAGAAAGTACAAACAAATCAGAAAAATAACTACAGATATGATGTGCTTGATAAGATGATTTAATTTATCATCCAGATCAAAAGAATCACTTACTTTTGCCTACTGGTGAGCGTGGTTCTCGTACATATGCAAGTTCTTTTGAAATTCCAGTTTTAGCTGAATGATGGCAAAGTACATATTGTGCCCCATAAAAATATTTTCAGCACCCAACAAGCATCATTCCAGAAAGCCTTGTCTTTGAACAGGGATATGCAGTCTATGTGCTGGACTGAGAGAGATCTTTATTGAGCGTCCAGTACAATTTCTTTGATCTTCCTTACATTCCAAAATAGGCTGCATGTCTGGCTAATGAATAGCTTATGCCAAAAAAAGGTAGCAATGGACTTGCTGTCTAGTGAACTAGGTGATGTAGTCAGTACTAAAACATCTACAATCAGTCATGCAAGAAACAAACAAATGAACAGCATAAATTGAGAGAATTTAATTTAAAGTTTGGGGACTCCAATAATTGCTCCAAAAAACAAAACAAAACAACAAAAGAAAAAACCTCAAGGGCAAAGTTCAAAATAGAGCATAATTCTGGTTCACAGCCAATATGTTTCATAACATGCAGTACTGGATGGTTTTAATAGTTCTGAATATGCCTCCTTCCATAATTCTTCTTAGGTAAGATAATTTTTCAAGCAACCAATTTAGAAATATTAATATTTACTCACTTTCACCCCAGATATATTTACACTGACGGTCTCTGGTTTTACATCTTCCCCCAAAACAAATGCCCTAAAAAGAAAGAAAAGATACAAAATAAACTTCAAATAAGCTGCTTTTCAAAAACAGATGTTTAACATATAGACTTGCCACCTTTTCTAGTGAGGCAGCTAATGCATGACTCTACTTTCTGTTCATTTAAATGCTTAGCTCCAAAATTTGACCAGCACCTCAAATTCAGGAAAATCGATAGCACTGTCTCAAGTGACTTACAAAGATCTCAGGCCATATTCTATAAAAAGTAATCCATAAAAGCAGTAAGAATGTAAAAGGAATTGAAATTGTATTTACCTGCTTGTTATCACATGAATATCCATCCATTTTATGAATATTGGGAGAACACTATAGAAAGAGAAAATAACTAATAGATCATTCAGACAAGCTTGGAAATAAAGTGTACAACAAATGGCATATGGAAAATTATTTCATTTTCATGTTTTGTTCTGAGCTTACACCAGATTTAATACATTTTTTATACACCTTACTATAGAAAACAGTAACATTCATAGTTACTGAGAGACTACAGGGTTGTTTTTTTGTTGTTTTTGTTTGTTTGGTTGGTTGGTTGGTTTGGTTTGTGTTTTTTTTTTCATCTCTATGATGTAAGATATAAAAATCACCTGACTGGAGTTTCCTGTGCAGTTCTCTGCAATATCACAATCATTCACTGCTTCTCGGCACAAAACTCCTTTAGGTTCGAACTGGAAAAAAAGGACAGAAAATCATTGTCTTGGTTTCTCCATTGCCTTAAATGCAATACTTTCTTTGTGTCCTAACTAAAATAAAAAATAGAAAATTTTCAGGTGCTGACTGAATTGGGAAGATTTTCCTTTCCCCAGTAGGGATGTTGCACCACTCAAGCCATAGGCTGTTTGCTGGTGCATCAAGCTCAGGGACAAGCAGGATGAGTGCTGTCCTGGGGCCCAGGACCCTGGGACCTATCACACCAGCACTGCAGTCACTTTTGGCATTATCCTGACCAGGCCATTCCACCTTTTTGTGATTCTTTCACTCTTCTTTTTAAACAGAGTGATCTTGATCTTCTTTGTGAGTTCATTTAAGATCTAGGGATCAAGAACACTATAAAGCTCTTCGAATAATCATTAT
The DNA here is from genome assembly GCF_013377495.2 of Cygnus atratus. Classification (NCBI taxonomy): domain Eukaryota; kingdom Metazoa; phylum Chordata; class Aves; order Anseriformes; family Anatidae; genus Cygnus; species Cygnus atratus. The sequence goes on along the minus strand of NC_066363.1, from coordinate 22,978,561 downwards.
GATTATTACAAAGCCCCATTCCTGTTGTAGAACAGAAACTATTCATAAATACATTGAATTCCATGTGACTTGACACCAACTTCTAAGTCACCAGATATTTAACAATGAAAAATGTACCAATGAGCATGTATGCATTCACAATCTTGTTAAAGACTGCCACTGTAAAGCCTCAAGACCTGTAAAAGCAGGAAGACATCCCACTAGGGGCAGCTGTTAGTGCCTCTGGTCATGGGCATACTACAGAGCCCTTACTTTTCCTGGAAGGTTTCTTAAGCCTGTGCTACTCAGGTCATCCTGCAGCTGTGTGACTTTTTGCTGGATCTGCATGCACTGGGGTGTTGTTTGGGACAACTGCTATCTCTGCAGCTGGTGTGAGCAAGTACGTCAGTGGAAGAGCAAGACCCTGGTACTTTCTCAACCTTCAGCTTATCTTCTCCCTACCTGTCTGGAAAAATGCAGACAACGTCAGAGATGCTACAAGATGCTGGGATGTGCACTCACCAAGTTTTGCTTGCAAGCCCTTTTTCACTCTTGTTTTCAGGCAGGGTACATACAGCAGGGGGAAGATAATGTCAAGTATGGGAACTGCTAGTATAAGGGCTTTTGAGTTGTCCTGCTTAACATCTCCTAGGGACATGTGTTTTACAAAAATCTGCCCTTCTCCTCATCTGCTCACCTTCACCATTCTGTACGTAGACAAGCCCTTGTCTCATTTGCAAAGAAAAAAAAAAAAAAAGCTTATTTTTTTCTCAGAGTCTTTAATATGATGCCCATGTGACAAATACTTGAACAAAATTCACCCACACTAGCAATTTGATATTTTTTTATGTTACATTAAAAAAAGGAATGCGCTTAGGCAACTGTGATCAGTTGCAGCATAATCTGTGCTTTTTCTTTTTTTAACATTTGGATGAGCACAGTTGAGAATGTGATCTGCAGTTATTATTAATGTTCCTCCCAAGGAAATGAAACTCTCAAATGGTGAAGATAAAAATATCACACATAGTACACCATCACCATGCTAACACCATTAATAATAATTAACATTATTATTAAATGAGCATCAACAATTATTTGAAGCCATATTAAGCTGGGCTCCCTCACGGCCTAGATCTCTTTTACTGTTTACTGATGTATCAGGAAGAATATCTTATGGTTTACACAGGGCTTGATTCCCTTTATTCGGTGGGATTTCAGTCAGTGCAAACATAAGGAGACACAGGCAGACCTAACTGAAAATGAAGTCAGGTGTCTTTTAGATGAATATTTCTGAATGCTTCTGCTAGCTTTTTTTTTTTTTCCTTCCTTTCTTTCTTTCTTTCTTTCTTTCTTTCTTTCTTTCTTTCTTTTTAATCACATCCTTTTCTCAGGCTCTTTGTGGTATGATTTTCCCATTCAGCCTCACAGGGACAAATCCAGAGCTACGCATCAGGAATTAAGGGAGTGACATAAAGCACAGACATGTTTGAACAATGATGTCTAATGAAATCTCACAGGACTTCTTCATCCTGATCTGAAACTGGAAGGCTTAGATTCTCCTCTGTGTTTGACCACAGTCCCTGCCCCAAAAAGCCAAATCTAAAAGGCAGAGAACTGCCGCAGAACAAAACAGTTGTCAGACAATTTTAAAAGGCAAACTTTCGGAAAAGGAAACACAAGGTCTGAGATGAAAAACACACATGCTGTGGTGCCTGCAGTCAGCTGGCTGTGTTGCTGCCTGGAGGCTGCACTTACCCGACACTTCCGACAGCAAAGCCCATTGCTGCACTGGGAGCCTGCCGTCAGGGTGCACGTGTTGCAGCATTCTCCTCCCTCACTGGCACACTCCTGAGGAACACAGACACTTGTAGCAGAATACACGAGAAAAGCAGATAAGCCCAACACCTCTTGTATCCCATCTTGTCTTAGTGTGTTACCCAAACACATTTTTAACCAGGCTTCTAGGCAACTGGAGGCAGAAAAAAGCATGTACTGTGGGGCATGAAGATGCTGCACAGCTGTTTGCTGTGCAATATAAGAAATATTTTTCCTAACTTCACAACATCAACCATTAAATACTGACATTTGAACACGGACCAGAGAGATATGTTTCCATCAAGTATATACTTTATAATTTTTAAGGCCTGATTTTGCATAGGTAGCTATTGCTATTACTCTTTAAAATTGATGTGGTGATAAAATATAAAAGTGCTAAACATGTTTGAAAAAGGTGAGAAATGATGAATCCTTTGCTCCAGAACCTTAGCATGGCCTGTCTTCCTCCACTTAACATTAAGAGCAGTGATGGGCAGCTCCTGCAGAATCAAGTTGCTAATTTCAAACACATTGTACTTACTGATATCGACCCACAGTCACACTCTTCTCCATCTTCCACAAAGCCATTGCCACATTCTGGAGGATCCAGAAGCTGCAGGGCAAAATCAGAAATCAAAAGGCACGTCTCTCCTAAGGAAATCAGTGTCACACTTTTTCCATACAACAGGTTTTATATGGCTAGCACTACAAACGGCTTGACTGAAACACAGTACCAAACCCAGGGAGAAGCAGATTATAAACAAAACAGATGAAATGTGCAGAGACCAAACAACACCTAACTCAGCAGTTGTGCAGTTACATGGAGTATTCTGCATTGGAGTGACATTTTCACAGCAGATTCAGATTGAGCAGAAGCCACAATCAAAAAGAAAAGGTGTGACAGTAAGACAACATCACATTTTCATTATTGTCACAGGAGTTGTAGTTGTTCTGGAATTCACGTGATGAGGGCTGTGTCACAGTTTGAATCCTGCATTATGCCTTCAGAAAGAATAACTGTAAAAAATGTCCCTTGGGACCACACCACATGGCTCAGAAGTGCAGGGAGAGTGAAGAGGCTGGGACTTTTTCTCAGTTTTTGGTACAGTCAGGTGCTATTTCCTTCTCTTTTTCCTTTACCATGGTCACGAACTTGCAGCAGTTTTCCATAAGCTTGCGTCTCAGGCACAAAAATGTGTAGCCAGTGAGGCTTCTTCCCTTCTCTTTCCCTTCAGTCTCCCCACTAAACTGTAACTTAAAATGTCTAATTCATAGAATCATAGAATATCTGAGTTGGAAGGGACACAGGAGGATCACCAAATCCAACTCCGGGGTCCCCAAAGGACCACCCAAAATAAAAATAAAAATAAAAATAAAAATCAGATCATGTGTCTGAGAGCACTGTCTGTCCAATCCGTATATTTGTAGTAGTACTTTTCTTTCCCAGAGGCTAGATTCATTCACTGTACTTTACACAGGACCCATGCCATGCTCTTTTAAGGGACACTTATAGTCTGTTCTTTCCAGTTTCATTTCCCTTTTCCTAAGATTTCTAAAGGTAATTCTTCGAATAGATTTTTTTTTTCTTTGGGCATAAGAAAACATAATTGTTGCTTTTAATATGTAAATGAGAAGGTATAGAAGTGCATCACCAAGACAGCCTGAACTCAGAGCTCTCCAAATTAAACTAGGATCATTCCACAAACCTCTCTGCTTACGAGCCATCTGCACAAGTACTTCAGTCGTGGTGTAGAGTGGCTCTCTCTGGCTGCTGCCTTTCTACCAGTAGCCCACAGGATGGAGCATCACCCCGCTTACTCTGTGACACAAACCAGCCCAAGGCTTGTGGCACAGACTGATCGCTATTATTGGATCCCCCAGCTGAAATGGAAATTCGACTGCAGCATGCAAAGCATGTGTAGAATGTTACATTAAATACAAGCAAGCAATTATCTGTCAGAGTTATTAAAAAGTTGCTAAAACTGCTTGTTTCCTAAATATTTTGCCAGAAAGCTTAACTTCTTTAGTATCTCTAGGTGTGCTGCACAATGCAGACAAGTAGATGGACATAACAGAGGGTAATTACTTAAAACATTGGGCCAATTTGCTGCAGTATGCAGGTGCAACTAAATAGGAAATGAAAGAAAAAAAATTACATAGCTTAACCCCAGAAGTTATTATATAATTCATCTATTCATGTGAAAAGACCTTATGCTCAGTCTGCTTCAGGAGTGATTAATGTAATTTTGGGGATCACAGCTGATGTTACAGTGGAGCACTGTCAACCATTGCACCTTGACACATCGGTTTCATCTCATATTTCTTGGAAAGTGGAAGTAAGCTGTTGTTTCACCCCCCTTTCTAGAAAACACTTGTATTTGACAGCCTCGTGAATTAGACAGACATCCATTGTTAATCACTTCAACACAAACTGAACAGCAGTACATAGAAGAGTATCAATCACCCTGGCTTCCACATCTGACTTTCATATTTTCATATGCCATTAGAAAAAAAAAATCAAATGCCACTAATCTAAATTGAGATTAGAGTAATTGTGTCTTTCAGAGTGACAGATGTGTAAATGAACATAATCACAAAAGCAAGCCCTAGTGAAACAGCATTACACTATGGAAACTATTCACTCAGCAAAGAAATAAAACCATCAACATCTCTCTCTCTGTCTGTAATGAGATGAGAAAAAGCAAACTTCTAAAATGAAGGAACATTTTAAAGAGTGAGAGACCTTACATCTTATTAATGTATCACAGTGCTTTCTCTCCACTTTTAATATGTTCTTCCATGAAAAGGAGGCAAAACTTTGAGAAATAAGCAGACACAGCTTATCCAGATGTCATGCATTTTCTTCCTCTCTTTAATATTTATTGAAAATCTGTGGCTGACAGAAGATATGCTTTTCCTCAGCCACACCAGGAGGAACACGCTTGCACCAGAACTGACTTTGTTTTTTATATTATGACCATCTCGGCTACCAACTCATTTTTCCATGTTGGACTGTCTGCCTTAGCCTCTTTCCTTCACTTTTTTGAACGACAGCCATTAAACAGAGGATGTTTAATGATGTTTATGTAGAAAAGACTCAAGATCATTATCCTGATTACTGTATGTTTTAACATATGCTTCAGTAAATGGAGCAGGAATATACTGAAACTCTGCTGCAAATACTCCAGTGTAGTAAGCATATCTTAGCTGGAGTTTCTTTTGCCCTGCTTTGTATTTATTTCTCTGAAATATCTCAGTTCATCATTTCATACTCTTTGCATCCTTCACATTAATATAGCTCTCTAGCTGTCAAAATTCAGACATGTGAAGCAAAGAAAAGGAGAATACTTTCAAGAGATTTTCCCCACTTCTCTTGATTTCCAAGATTCATGCAGCAAGAACTCTGATTTCATCCTTTCAGACAAATTTGGAGGGGATGTGCCAGTCATTCAGGTGGTCCTGATGCTTTTGTAGCTCTCCTTCCTCCCAGCAGCTCCATTGCATCTGTCCCCTGCTTCTCAGGGCTCTCCCTCCTGCTCTGTCTCTTTCAGCATCAGAAACATAAGGCCAAGTTCTCAAAATCTCTTCTGAAAGCCACAAAAACTTTGCTTTCTTCAAGAGGCAGTCTACTAAAACCACTTGTACCTAATGGTGGCTGAAAAGCCACCTGGCTGCACAGCTGTGCACACCCTGTTGCAGTATCTTCATCTTGAGACAAATGTGAAATAAAACCGATCTTACTTCAACTTCCAGAGGTTCACAGCCAAAGACATCAGTCCAAAGAAAATGAGAATTAAAGTTGTGCAAAAATTTACCAAGACACTTGAAGTCTCAGCTAATAAATTCAGCAGTATGTTGTATTTGCAATATTCAGAACAAAATTGCATGAAGGATCAAAGCCTGTGAGAACTCTCTTGGATATGAAACTACTTATTAAAAACAGATTTAAATATAATTTCCTAAATAGTACAGACTAAAATCAGCTACTTTCACTCAGATGTCACCAGGAAGTTGGGAATGTAAAGAGAAAACAAAATCTCAAAATGTATTTGTCTGTTTTTTCCCCAATATTATCACTTTAATTTTTCTTGGTTTTATTTAATACCTTGGTTGGTTTATTGAAAAGGCAGGATCCACCTCCATTATTTAAAAATTCATGATACTCTTCAATATCACACTTGGAGAACTTCCTTGGAAGATAATACCTGCAAAGAAATAAGGTAGCAGCATTATCTTCTATAGTGCTTTTTATAGTACATTTTCTTTCTTCAAAGTAGTTGTAAAGAAATATAATGTTATACATTAGAAAAGGTGCTAAAAATACACTGTTCAGCATCAGAGTGAAGATATTTGCTTGAAATTCTTTTTATATTTTAAATCATTTTTAGTAAATGGCAAACATCTTTTAATGACACAGAGCTCATGTAAAGTGAGAAGTATAAAAGATTTCCCCAAGTTATTTTATGCCAAATATCACAAATCCTATTACTCAAGGTGTAGTTCTCACAGACATGAACAGTTCCACTAAAGGGCCTGATCTCAGAAATACATTTATTTCTTCCTGTACTTACCACAGGAGACAACAGCTGCCTTTCCCACACAGCATCCTTTTAAAGATTGCTCATGGTTCATTTCTCTCTTAGATGAAATTGCTCTCTTGGCCCACAGAATTTTTTTATAATAGAGTTATACCATTTTAAGATGTGTTTCTAATGAACATCAGCTAACATTTCAGCTTCCCTCTCTCTTGTGCCCCACTGAATGAAATTCGTTTGAGCACAGATTGCCAATCTGAGGTGCACTTAAAAGCAATATGAGCCTTAACAGATGTGAAGAATCTTTGCATGGATCCTTTCCACAGGGAAAGAGGTCTTCCCAAAGTAACTTAAGTGATCTTTGTATTTAGGCCCTTAGTCATGACTTATGCTTCAAACAGATTTTGGAGTCTCAAGGGCTTTCCTGTATCAGCTCATCACTGGATAAAAAAAAAAAACTGTAAGCAGAAATACTACACAAAATAATCCTACATTACCAGGAATGATGGTTTGCAAAACATAATCTCTAGTGTTTATGACTTAGGTCTAAGAACTGAAGAGACTGTGGAATTCAAAATCCTTCAATAATAACCTATATATAAATGCATATTTTTTTTCGAGTGCCTAATTATTTTAAAGGTTTGGACTTCAGATAAAGAATTTAAAGGATGTTAGATGAGGAATCACTTTTTACAAGAATGAAGAATGACTACCACATTGACTTTTTAACATAATAAAAATCAGAACAATCTTAACTAGCTTGCTTTTAGTTAAACAAGGTAAAAAAAGGCACAACAGATTCTTCCAAAGAGCTTTCAATTAAATGAGGGTTTTTTTTATTTGTTTTTGTTGTTTAAAATTGTTCTGTACAAAAAGCTATTGTGAAAATTTGCAAGTCAGATTGAAATTCTTTTAAAAAATTGGAGTACTGTTTGGATCTAAAACTAGACTATAGTTCAATTCATATGCATGAAGACTGGTCTGTAATATGAAGAATTAAGGTCTGAACACACACACGAAAGCATCATCAAAATCTCTCCAGTGATATTATATGTGGGTATAAGCATACTAAACTTCCAGTGGCAGCAGTTTTTCTAGTGTTATCACACAAATTAGAGGATAAAAAATGAAACCTGTAGATGAAAGATTGCAATAGAACCTCTGAAAATGTAACATACATAAGAAATTTGATCCCACTATTTTACAGATTGGGATGTGTCATTGTTTGTTTCCACAACTCAGCAGCAAATTCACAGAAGAGAAGAAGTGAAACATGGTTCTGCTTCTTTGCAATAACCATGCTTGGTTGTTGAGCTTCTGTGCTCAGTGAGTTAAACCAGTGGTTACTAATGATCCTCATATCCTCTTATTAACTCCCTCATGCATTTCTTTGAAAGTGTCTATTATAAGTATGTTTTACAGGTAATACTTTACTTTCTGAAAATTAATCCACACAAATTAGTCCACTGAAATGCAAAAGGCAAACATTTTCATGCTTTTGCTTTATGTCATTGTATGCAAGACTTGACTTTCCTCTAATGAATGCCTTACCCGGTGTCTCCCATTATGCATCCTGACCACGTGTCCTCACACTTACACTCACCTGACAACAACAAAAAAGTAAAATTTACATCTTAAGTCTCGTGAGTACAAAATACATTTCTTGTCACTAAAATCACACTGTAATGAACTCACTTTCAGATTTAAATACAAATTGAAAAGAATCAGTTACTCCTTTATGCACGCCTTAAGTATATCAGTGCACAACGACAAGCCTTCTTTCAAAAACTATACATGATTCTGTGCATTCCTAAGCTTTGAAAATATGTTGTTTTTCTTTCCTTCCCTTAAATGAAGTCAGATGAAATTCCAATGTCAGCCTCTGGCCCTTGCAAATCATGAGTCTGCTCCCCTGACTTCTCCCATGCCATGATATTTGATCCCCAAATTTTCAGAGTTAAAAAAAAAAAAAAATCAGTTTAATCCATCTTCTAAGTTTTTAGTTCTCTTCCACTCCTATGCTGATGTGACTGGGGAAATTTTAGCTTGAAGAAAAAGCAAACAATAATGCACACAAAAATGCATAATACAGTCTGTAAACATGACATAGTACAGATGGATGTAGCAGCTTTTTTCCCTCCCTTCTTTACATGCTCCCAAGCCTGCAGAGTGCAGCCCTCCCCTCTGCTTTCAGAACTGTCTTTTGTGCCTCTTTCTATGTATATGCTCTGCACGTATGCTTTTTTACCGTTCTGTTTCTGCAATTTGCTATACTGTAACACATGAACAACAGTTTGCTGCTTCCATTTTAATAGTACGATTAGAAAGGAAATGAGGCTCTGCCCAACAATTATGTCTCCGCCTTCCCTACCCAAAGACTTGGCCTTCCCCTGTGATCAGCGATAAAAAAGGGGAGCCACCTCTACCACTATTTTCACTTTCTCCCTGTCCTGATATCAGGTTAATTATATGCAGCTGGAAAATGAGTACTGAACATGTAGGTAGCACAGAGCATCCGTCCCACATTTTCAAATGTTTTTCAAAATAAAAATATGTGAACTGCAAAAACCTTTGCAAGCAGATGTATCTCTCCATTATATGCTGTTTTACAATGGCTGAAAACAAAATTCATCTAAGCAGATATCTGTTACTCAATATCGCAATTATATTTTAAAATGTAAATTTAATACACTTTCAATATACTGAATTCTTGCATACCCATTAAAAAAAAAAAAAGCAGTACTAATCTTGTTTATTCATCAGCTACAAACGTATGCATGATCGAATAACTAAGCACTCCAATTCATCATTGAAATAGTTTCAAAACTGTGTTATCATTCTAATCGTCCATTGCTGCCCATGTGCTGGGTCTTCATCCCATGTGAAGCAGGGAATATGAGGTACTTGTGGGGAGGGGAAGATCTGAATTAAGGCAATACAGACAAACAGGGGTTACTAAGAAGTTAAATACTGAGGTTACAGTAGACAAACGGTAGCAGCATGGTGGCAAATACAGGATATTTGGGTCATATAGAAGAGGATTTCATTCAAGGCAAACAGTGAAAAAAGCTTTGTTGATGTTGTCAAATCCATTCTGCATAACAGGATTGAGGTGGCTTATCTTAATCCATAGGTTTAATAATGTCTGTCTCTCTACCTTTGTGTTGTAGGATGGCAAACATTCAGTTTGGGGGTGTGACATCAATCTCCCTGGAATGAATGTTGACAGACACCTTCATGATTTATTTTTAATGAAATGAAGACACCAGTGATACCAGCAATTATGAGCAGGGGGAAATCACAGCATTTAAACAGAAAAAAACAATGGTATGTCAGTGTCTCCTCATGTTATTATGTGAAAAATAATAGTATTCCAACACAGAATCATAGAACCATAGAATGGCTTGGGTTGGAAGGGACCTTAAAGACCATCCAGTTCCAACCCCCTGCCATGGGCAGGGATGCCACCAACTAGATCAGGTTGCTCAGGGCCTCATCTAACCTGGTCTTGAACATCCCCAGGGATGGGACATCCACAACCTCTCTGGGCAAACAGTGTGAGAAACATTTTTAACATATAAAAGAATACTGTTAAGATTCTCCAAGATTTTCTCCAAGATTTCTCTAGAGACAGGGTGAAAAAGCAAACCAACTTACCACTTATTAGTTTTCTTCTGTCTGAGAAAATGCCAATATTTTGGGCCAAGGTTTGTGCCAGGGTAACTGCCATTAAGTCTGTCTTTCCAAACTGAAAGAAAGTAGCAAGGTAGGAAGAGTAATCAGATAGGTACAAGTATCTCAGACACAGGTGAAGCTTTTCTCATTTAAAGGCAACAAAAGGTGAAATAAGATGCACAATGGTATAGTTCTTACTTCAGATCAGCTAGAATATGGACAAGTGAGGAAGACCAAACACTGGCTTATGAACAAGTTAAGTAAGAGAAAGTCTGCTTGTTTCTTGCTGTTGTATGAATAGTAAGAATATTACAGTGTGAATGACAGAATATTGCAGAATCTGCTGAAAAGTGTATTTGAACCCATATCCAAATTTACTCAAGCACCATTCTTCATTTAGACATTCCTTTTATAGAGCTGTACTAAAACTCTGCAGCAGCAAAGCAGCAAGATATTTCGAGGAACTGCACTGATAAATTCTGTGCAGACAATTTTCCACCACTTTTTCCTCATACCAATACCCACACCTACCTCATTCACACCTCCGCCTTTAAGCAAGGAGCAGATTCCACCAGTGTGGGCTACACCGCTCCGACTGCTCTGGAATCGACTCCCCCTTTGACAAAAAGGAAAAGAAAAGGAAGTTTACCCCACTCAGCCTGTGAGTTTTGCATCTACCCATCCCAGTATTTACCTTTCTCACTTCCAAATGAGAAACCGACATCTGCAAATGCCGGATGTCACCACTATGCTGCTAACTATGCAAAAACAAAATGGGAAGAACAGATAACCACTCACAAACCTCACATGACAGATTATCCCCTGAAAAGTTCTACTATCTTCCCTTTTTCTTCCCTCCTTCTTCTCATATTACCTAACATAAAAGAAAATAAGAAGGGGACTACTTTCTATCTCACCACCCTTTTGTTCATTGACATACTCGTTCAGCAAGTGACTTCCAAAACCTACTCTGGCACATGCTACAGGCAGAGCACAAGACAGGCCACCATGCTGCAGTGCACGGAGGCCTGGTAAAAAAGACATGTGTCTAGTTGGGCAATGCAGATGTGGCAAAAATGAAAGGGAGATGTGTCAGTGGCCCCCTGATGGAGAGGTAGGTGGAAACTCCCCAGAACTGGCCTCATCCAGGGGACAACCACACTGTGAGCCTAAATTTAATTATGCCTCTGATGCTGACCACATCGGCAGGAATGATTGCCAGTTACCAGAGACAGAATATCCTCTATACCACTTCAGCTTACTGATCCAGCCAAGCTGATGCAAATCAGTTTTCTCAAAGGAAAACAGAAGAACACCAAGAAACAGAATGCAATGGGCTCATTGTGCTAAAGGGGAACGTTCATTTGTTACCAGCGTGCTGTCATACTTCTACTCCCAATTCAGCCATGTCTTACTCAGGGACCCAATTTTAGAATTGGATATTTCCAAGCAATCTAAGAATGCAATACCTCAAATACCAGTGGAGATGGTGTTACGGACAGCACTGGAATTAGCATTGCAGTGGTATCCAGAGTCCAATCACAGGGAGAAATAGGGCCCTCTTTGTTCTAGCCAAGCCACTAACATTCATGAGAACACTCCCCTCAAAGACCTTACAAGATCACCAGAAAAGATACATGAAAGATCGAAAGATAAAAAATAATAATAATAAAAAAAAAAAATCCCATTTTACAGATACAGAACTGAGACACAGAGAAACCAAAATCTGCAGGCAGCACTTGCAGATCTTACTAGTTCTCTTTACATAGGAAGGCAATGACAGTAATTAAGCATGTGTAAAAAAGCCTGAGTGGCTGGATACTGGGGCTGGATAACCTGGCACCCTACTGAAGTCATGTGAAAGTGAGGAGTTTAGGCTAAAATTATTCATATGGGTTCCTAAAACAGTCAGCAGATAGGGATGAGAACTCAACGGAGCAATTCACCTGGCTTGTCTCCTGCGGATCAAAAACATCATGAACCTCTCTTTTATTTGTGTAGATGTATTTTGCTATATCAATCTTCCTACCAAAACAATTTAGAAATTTGGAGGAAATAAAATCCCTCCCAGATCTTGTAGTGCATGTCTCTCTGGAAGACAAACTGGTTTGAAGATCTCAAACACTCACATCAGTAATCCTGCAGCATGCAGGTCATTCAGTGGAGAAAAGCAGGCCATAGTGCTTTTTAAGCAGGAAATCTCATGGGTTTCAAAGCCAATGTTCTGCTTTTAAATAGTCCAGCAGGGCTGTCTGTGCTCTACTGCTGAAGAAGCAAACCTACGAGGTGGAACCATGCATCACCTTGCAGGCTGCTGTTTGCAGAGTAGGTGATTGCACATAACAACCAAGAATCAATTACAGCACATGCAGCTAGAGCTTCATACATTAAAACTAAAAGGAGAGGAAAACCTCTAGCTGCACTGGCAGGCAGGTTGTGCATTGGTTTAGCTTTTTCCCAGCTCCCCGTCAGAAACATCATTTTCTGAATTATGGCAGATTGCACACAAAACACAAAGGAGATGCATCAGCCACTCAGGACAAGCAGCCCCCAAGAAAGGAAATAAAAATAAAAATAAAAATAAAAAGTAAGAAAACATCACACGAGGTTACGTACGAAAAAAGGTGAACTGCGTCACTTTTCTCTCTGATAAAATCCCTCCTATATTTCATAAACTCACGTAGGGTCACCAAGGGGTTTTCAGATATGGTGAACTTGTTATCAGTAGCCCAGGTTTCCATGGCAACCAACACTATCCTGGTGTTAAGTTGTTCTTTATAAATCTAGTACAGTAACAGAACGAACAAAGATATTATGTCAAATAGAGTAAAGGTGAGGGTTACCCCTTCTGTTGTACCAGGTTGCATTTTTACGTAACTGAATATTCAGCTTGTTCTAACATACGTTAGGTTCTCCCAGGTGGTTTTGTCTCCCTTAAAAGCAGCAAAGGAACATGAAAACAAAGCAATATCTAGGTTTTAGGCCTAATTCTTCAATCATCCCTCCAAGCCCATGCACAGATCCCTTGCAGGTCCTGCTCAGGCAGAGGTTCATCGGTGGAATTTTAACAAACTGCTACAGAAGCATTTCAAACAGGTCAAAGACTTGGCAGGAAAGGGTCTTTCACAGTGCCCAGCTCACCCCAGTGACACAAGAGGTATCTCTTATACCAAACAGTGATCTACAAAACCCCTGTTTTCACTGCTATAAACCTCTACAGGAGTATTTAACCCCTTGTTGGCAGCTGTTCAATGCTGGGAGTTAATCCACACCAAATGCTTTCCAGAGTGGGAACTGCATTTTTCTTTTTCTAGTATTGCTTCTCAGTAGTGAGATGTAAAAGCCAGCACCTCATCCTCCTATTGAGCATCACAAATATAATCCACATAATCCATTTGTATGTCCCTATTCTAACTCATTTACTCAAATGCTGCTGCTTCTTTTTTTTTTCTTTTTGAGAAATTTTAGTGCATTCAAATTTCAGATGATTTTTTAGGTCTCAGTCAACAAATGAACCAGTGTTAAAAACCATCCTGTCTAAGGTTCTCTTAGAACTCAAACTCAAGGTTTTGATCTGATTAAAGGATACTTAAATGTTTGCAGCCACAAAAAATATCTCTAATGCTTTATGCTAGACAAAGTCTTTATCCATAGCTGACTTTGTTTCTAGATGAAAATTTGTGAACGTTGCATATGTTGTTATTAAGTATACCATGAAATGACAACTGCTACATTTATTGGCAGGAGAATCCTATGATTCATCTCACACATAAAAGAACATTCAGCCAAGTGATACTTACTAAATCTGCCATGTTCACAACTGACTTAGCATAGCTGTTTGTATGGCCGACTGATAAGCGGTGCTTTTTACACTGTGAAACAAACACAGATAAGTTATAAGCACAGATCTAGAAAAACGAGCTCCATTTCTGGAAAAAAAAAAAAAAAAGTAAAAAGTAATCATACCGACAGCAGAACCTCCATGCATGTTTTGGTCTCCTGTGCTGAATGTAATGCTAGTATGTGATAGTAGAAAATTGCTCAGAAAAGCACGTTACTGATATGCCTCATGACAACTGTCGTGAAGATCTGTTAATTCCTGTTTGGAAGCACTATTAGATTTTTACTGAAAAAATGCTATAGGAACAGGAACCTATTGTTACTCTCTTCATTAGCTTCATTATTTGCAATTTTAAAGGCAATTTCCAAATGCCAATACAGAAATTAGCAACACAACTTCCATAGCTGAGTTTTGTTTAGAGGTGTTACCACGACAATGCTTGTATCTGTGTGTTAACCTACCAGATTTCTTTTTTTTTTCCAGCCCTCTCTCTTAGACTGTCTTCTGCATTTCTTAATTTATAATATCACACTGCATAATGCCACAGTAACTGGTTCAAATCACAATCAGACTGCAATGGCACCTTTACTGCAACGTGTATTACAGCGCAATAAAGATGATCTTTAACACTGAAGATACTTTTCCAGGTACTCTTGTCTGCTGAAACACCGTTATAAATGAGCAACATGAGTACGCAAGTCATAAGTATCTTAGAAGAATTCAGGACTTAAAGGCAAAAATTTTCAGAAATGTTTGACTATCTTGTGCCTAAAGACACTTCACTTTGGATGGAGTGTGCTCCCTATTTTCTGGAAGTTTTGATCTTTTAGTGTTCAAGAAGTGTCAAGCAGCTGGGTGGTGGGAAAGGCAGGTTTATGACCAGAAATGTAGGGGGAAAAAAATTTTAAAAAAAAAAAAAAAAAGAGGAAGTTATACTTACTAAAATAACAGAAGGACAGGACTGCAAAGCTAAAAATGGGACAAAGGATGAAATGGAAAAGGCACAAAATAATAGAAAATAAAGAAGGGAAACAAGAATACGACTTGAGTTTATTTTTGCAAATAGAACCTCAGACTTCAGGCCTCCAGCTTTTCCAAGCATCCTACAGAAGGGTTTTCAGTATACTAATTTATAAGTCTGTTCTAAGGATTTAAGAGCTTTGTTCCCAGGGTAGATGAAATGGAGGAGCAGCCAAAGGGGCAGATGGGAGGACACAGCACCCTTGCAGCAGTGAGTGGCGGAGGAGGGCTGGCAGGATGCAGCTCCCAGGGCTAGGTAGGATGCAGCAGCTTGGCACTTGCATAGGCTGGTGGACAAACCATGAGGCTAATCACTCCCTTTAGGAGTATCCGAGGAAGGTGAAACAGCCCCATTGGGGCAACCTCTGGATGGCCCACCAAAGTGTCCCCTGGACCTGGCGGCTGGCAGTTGAGTCCACCTGGAGCACCACACCTACTGCATGCACACAGAAAGAGCAAAACACATGTGCATGCCATAGGGCAAGGGATGAGTCCAGAGTACATAACCCTTCCTCCTCATAAAACAAAATTATTCATAGAATCATAGAATCATTAAGGGTGGAAAAGATCTCCAAGGTCAATTCAAGATTCAACTTATCTGGCCATGGATGTTAAGAGACATTTGTTTCAGAGAAGAAACTTCCAAGTCGACTGACTCTTGTATTAGCTATAATTAAACAAAATTAGGAAACATTGTTCTTGGGGTTATTAGCCCAGACAGATGAGGTCCCAATGGGAAAGCTGCAGCTTCAGATCTTCAGGACAAACACAAAAACACCAGTTAAGGGAAACTTGCATCCAGTATTGTTTGGTTTAATTCAAGAATTTATTGCTACGCTTAGCAAACTGAGATGATGGGAGTACACTGGTATCACTAAAATTGTCCAAGGACAGTGACATATTCCTTTTAGATTCTGATGCCTGCTTTTGGCAGTTTGAGTATTGCTTGGGAGACACTGTACATTTAGAAAGGATAGATATGTATGGATACACTGATTTTAAAGCCATAAAAGACCAGCCTGAGGGCTATTAACAAAATATTTTTCTCTACATTTATTTGGATGTATCAAAAAATCTAGTCACTATTAATCTCCCCACTGCCAACAGCAGCTGCACGACCGCAATAATTACATTATTGATTGCTGAGCTGCTGTAACTAAGACATGTGCTCAAGAAAGCCCAAAAGAAAGCCATCAGCTTAAGTCCCACTGTCATCAGTCACCTTCTTGACACAAAGTTTTAATTTATGATGCTTTCTGTGGTACTCAAGCCTGGTTTGCCTGAATTCTTGGTGAAATTACCTTGCTAAAATTCAGACACATTTTTGTCAATGGCTAACAAGACCATAAGCTCTTTTCTTAAGGATATAGTGAATTTATTCTGGCCATATGTTGTTTTTTATTGCTTATCCTTTATAGGACAATTAAGACAATTTTATGTTACTGATAAATATAAGATATTGAGGTACGCCAGTCTTACCATTAGATGATCATTTACAATCATTAACTCGATGTATTTTGTTTCTTCATCAACTTTACGTGGAATCTGACGAACCTACAGAGAGAATATAACCATAAGAGAGTCTATGACAGAGTACACAGAAAGCGTAACTGATAACTGGAAACAGCTTCAGAAAACTTCTCACACATAATTTTTTCATTGTCTTAATTCTGTTCTCAGATACTGATGATACTTCTGGTGCTTGGTTACATCACGTTAAAAAATTCTTAAATGTACACTATGTATTGTATGACCAATTCTATGTGTACACGTTTGGTCAATTACCTGGATTAACAGGTAGTAAAAATGAGTAAATGTATTTACTGTGCAACTGATTGGGATATTTTGTGGAGGGTGAAAAGGAATGGACTGCATTATTTTTTTCAAATATATAGTCCCCATATTTCACCTCCTCCAGAACATTTATATGACTTTAAACAATGAAATTAAGTCTTATAACCCAACTAACTCCAAGTTTCGTTTTTTTATAGACAATCCCCAGTGGGGCCCACATCTCTAAAAATGGTTTGTATGATCTATAAACTTTTTTTTCACTAAGAAACGAATCCCTCCTGAGTTTCTTATGAAAAAATCTCTGTGTATTATTTATTCGCAGACTGCTTGATTAACACAGTGAATGCAGTACCCGCCTCTGTCTTACACACTTCTCATTTAGAAACATTTATTGCAGTGCTTCTCCATGGTGCCCTTGTTTTCTGATTTTTTTTTTCCAGGAGAGTTATTATATCATTATGAGTTGAAAATGCCGAGTAATGGCTAGTTTATAGAAAGGTAGCAAACAACCTGATGTAAAGTAAGACCCACTAGAATGATTTCTGGAATTTCTCAAATGTATTTTTCACTTCTCTTTTGACTCTGAGATGCTTACGTTAGTCAGAGATGTTATCTTCTCCTCCCACTGCTGTCAGTATTTCATCTTTTCCTGCACTGTTCAGACCCCTGACCCAACTCTATTTTGACCTGTGCCATCATTTCAGCTCTATTCCTAAAATAAGGAATTGTTGCTGTCTTTGCAGAGCACAGGTACAAAGTTAACGTCTCCTCCCCTTTGACAAATGGGGATTGAAATCTCAGTTCAGAATATTTATTTTAAATCAAAGTGACATAAAGTAGCTACTTGTCATCACTGCAACATGAAAACAATTTGTAAATGTTTCATTAATTTGGAGTTTCTGTGTCCAAATTGGGAGAAAATATTTTAGATATTATTTTTTTCATTTGCAATTTAGCAGTGTTTAACAATTTTATAACATTGACAGAAATGTTATTTTTGAGATTCAGCAGCAGGTTAAATAGAGCCTAGAGGAGGAACTGCCTTGTGGGTTTATAAATATAATGGAATGGGGGTGCTGTGCTTGGCCACACATGGGCTATCTAGTGAATCTCTTGAAACTGACGTTTTGGTGGCACCTCATCAAAGGTGACAGCAGAAGTGCTCAACTTTTCAGGTGGGCAATGTCCAAGAGAACCCAGAAATGCTTTGTCAACATTAGATACCTCTTTTTGTTACATCTCTATTAGTATATAGAGACCTCACACCAGTCCAGAAGCAGCAGCAGAACTCCATCTGGATGAATTAATCCAGTAGACACAAACAAACTTGATGGCATATTACTTATGAATGAGCATATTGGCACATACCTGCCTTCTACTTCTTTTGTGTCTTGGCTTTACAACAAACTTCTGCGATGTAGCATTCATTTGCCAGAACTCTAAGCAGAAAACACAGGCAAATACACTGAGTGTTTACAGAAATACAGCCCAACAGTTAGTGACCCTGATGCATCATGACAGTAGTATGGCATTCCTCCATGCATCAGATGCGATAACAACTCCTTTTTGCAAGGTTCCAGCTAGAAAGGAGGCAACAGTACAGCTGCTTCCCAGTAACAGGGTTCTTATTTAAAAACCCTACTAGTGATAATCTGGGTCTGCTGAAACAGATGATCTGGGGGTGTCGCGCTTCAGAAAGCACAGCAGCTGTTCTGTGCCAAAACTTCACCAATACCGGGGATGTAATATTATTAGCACAACCCTTCCATGGAGTGAATCACATTTTGGGGAATTCAGCAGACATTCACAGAGCTCTCACAACAGCTACCTAAATTAATAAGAAGAGCATGGAAGGCAGAATTAACACTTTAAGAAGATTATATTCACAAAGTAAAACATGTTAAAGTTGGGAGAAATGTTATAGGATTTTGGCTATGCTCCTTGTCAATACAATATTCTTCCCTTCTAATCCCACTGTGTCTTAAATTTGTTAAACCTCTAATCATAAGCACCAAGATTATTCTTTTGGCAAATCCCTTTTGCCAAATCCATTACTAGCCACTCATGGCAAGGGACACATTATAAGCTAAAAGGAAGATGACACTTGATCTCAACCTTTTAAATGTCCAAGAAGTATTTTTCCATCTTTGCTTTTAGATTGATATTCTCTCCTTCACTTTTCCCTATACAACAGCAACCCTTATCTCATATAAATCCTTATCTTGTATAAATCCTTATCTCTTATAAATATATTAACTATTCACATACCCCCACAAAGGTCTTTTTTTGAAACATAAATTGTTTTCAGTTGCTTATTTTGTAATCTGACTTCTTCCTTTGCCTTGTTTCCCTCCTTTGTATTTTAGCTAACATTGGACGTTCTTTTAGCCCAGTTGGGGTTGAAAACTGCAATATTCCCTGGTAACTTACCAGTCCTTCAGAGAAGTAGTACTATAGGAGTTGTGTAAAACAAGGGACTTCCAGTTCACATACCTTTGTACACAACTTTTGATTGTGTTCTAAAATCCTAAATAATTCAGTTCCACTAGTGAGTACAGGAGGTTTCTTACAGCTCCACCTCCCATCCTACAGCAAATTAACTGCATTTTTTATATGAGGTCCAAATAATAGGATTGAATACAGTAACGACTGGGACTTGATAGGGCTGCCTGTCGGCAAAAGCTTAAGATGTGAAGTTGAATTGCTCATCTGACAAAAGAATACCAGGGATAAGTACTAATCTTAACCTGGAGTGGCTATTTACTTATAATAAAAATAATGAAAGCAAAGCTCGACTAACTGTTATAGTCTTGGCAAAGTCTTTTTTGGTGTTTGAAGTTTGCAGATACCCTTCTATGAAGGGGGCTTGACGATCATAGGCCCATTGCTTAATAATGTTTTCATGGTTACACTGGTGCACTTGAAGATTTTCTTTACAAAAAAAGACCTAAAATAAATTAAATCATATCCAAGGGTCCCTGTATATTGCTTATATACCTGGAGTCTCTTGAGCTCAGAATGATGAAAAAACAAAACTTTTTTTTTTTTTTCCCAACAAATTCTGACTTGATTGTGCTTTAGATATATTGATTAATTCAGACTGTGTTCTAGTGCCACACAACTGACTCTCAACCTTTTGTTTTCAATTTTATATCATCATTAATGAAACTGGCAAAAATACAACTTCTTAATCAATAAAATAGTAATTTACAATATGTGTATGGGATCTCAGATAACTTGACCAGCAAATGTGATCATTTTCCCTACCATCGGAAGTCACCCGTCTCTGGAGAGGAAAGATGCAGCCGTTAACGTTAACACATTAACACCCATTAACACTATGCTATAATTCAGAAGCTGGATGAATTCACACAGAGTGCATTTCCAGCCAGGGACCCTCAGGCAAAAGATCATGACCAGCAAAATCACACAGGAAATGCAGATAGCTGAGAAAGCCTAGCAGAAATTTTGACAGGAACATATTACCTTGAAAAAACATAAAGAGAATTCAAGCGACCCCAGAAGAAAAGGACATCTGTTCAACAGTATTTGAAAAACAACACCTTCGATAACAGAGCGTTGCCTAAGATAATGCCAGGGCACTAAATATCTCAACACAGATTGGGAGAAAAATCACAGTCTACTTAATTATGAATTCAAAGGCTCTAAGCATGCAAAGTTGTCAGATGAGCTTTCCTTATTTAAAGTCCTCATTACCTTTACATGCTACAGCAAAGTACAGTACAATCTATTATTTTCTGCAATACCTCTTTTCTTCTTCCCTTTTTTTTTTTAATTCCCAAGGAACAAAAGAATGTAAAAAGCACATTTCTATCAAACTGTGGTATAACAGTTTGTGCTTTCACTATTACTGATATTGAGTAATCCCTATTACTTGATTTTTCCCTTCTAACATCAATATTGAATCTCACGATACATCCAATCCATTCTTAATGCAGTGCTGAGAAGAAATCTTAGCTTATTCACAGACTGTTTTGAAGATAAGAGGAAACTCCTGACATCAAGGAACGGCTGCTTAGGCTGAGCAAATTGATAAATTAGGAGAGTATTAAGGAATACAAGAAATACTGATGACATAGCCTAGCACATTGCTTGCTACTAACAATAATGGTTCTGCTGTAGTACTTAAAAAAAAATCAAATCCAACTATACCATTAGCAATTAATTGCAGACATTTTTATAGAAAACAACAACAACGAAACACGAGTTAAGATAATAGTCCTCACTCTCCAGACAGGTGGGAAAGACACGGTGGTGCCAAGCAGTGATCCTGGTGGGGCAGCATGTGCTAGGAGTAAAGAAGATCTGGCAGGGTGTACTGCACGTATGGGGACAAACTCTGGTGCTCATGTGGGCATGGGGGAAAGGGGTGAAGAAGCAGGTGGTGGTGGGAACAGCTCCCATCCTCTGGAGCTGTGGCTATGCACATTGGATGACTTAAAGATAGTCTTAAGCTGAACAACCAACGACAAATAAAAGTGTTGGGATTCCTAGTGAGGATATCATCTATTACATCTACTGAAATGTTCAAAACAGACCTCAGAAACTGTCCTCCAAACTGTCTTACAAAAACAAGTATGGGGAAGTGGAAGAGCAAACTGTAAGTTAAATTTTATTTCTCTGTGTATGGAACAAAGAGATAGATTAGCAACTTGTACCACGTTATAAATATTTGTGTAATTAACACCACTAGCTTTCTACAGTTAAATCTTTTCAACCTTTTCAACCTAAATTATTCTGCAGTCTTATGATTTTAATTCAATCTAATAGAAACAGCTTACATTATACCACGTGCTGGATTTTTTACAGCAAAGCCAGTAATTATTTATTTGGTATCTACAGTAAAATTAAAACTGTACAAGCATATCTGGATTTTGTGAAAAAGTCTGAAGCATTATTTTGACAGGTTTTTTGAAAATCAAGACGCTTTGGTGGAGGTGAAACAGGTGGATTCTGCTTGCAATTAATTCCTTTTCAAAATGCTTAAAACAGAAAATAATTGTTTACTTCACAATCTTGAAAACATAAAACTTAACTATTAGGAAATCTTACATGACTGCTGACAGATATCTACTAAGTGCCCAGCTCTAGCAGTCTCCTACTTCCAAATGATTCTGCTTTGTTTAACAACTAACAAAGCTGCACACGCCATGCTCCAGGACAAGACCCATCTATGTGCAATGCCTAGCATGGTAGCATCCCAGATCCAGCTGTTATCATAGGACAAATATATCCCATGCAAATATGTCATATGTTTTGTAGCAAGACGACTGGACATCTGCAACTTCCTTCTAAGAACAAAGTAGTCCAGAAGTCGTTTCTACTAAAATGAGTGTCTATGAAGGACAGTTTCACTTGTCTAGGAGATACTTTGTAGAGTAGGAAAACGCATCTGTAAAACTAGCAGGTCCTTGATAGAATGGGGGTATGCCACACATACTGCAATTTTAACTTCAAATAACAAGCCAGCTTCTCAGATGAAAACTCATTTTTTAAAAATCTCTTATCCCTCCATATACAATATCGAGTGTTTGCGGGGATTCATCACTACAAGCACATGAAACCACTTCTACCTCCAAAGTCATTTGTACCTAAATACACGACCCGCACTACAGCCAACATTGTGAAAGGTGTTGAATGGACTGGAGACAAGAGGATCACAGAACTGCAACAATATTTAGCAAGTAACTGTCCCTCAGACTTTTGCTCACACCTGGTATTCACCCTCTATCTCAAAATAGGAAAAACCCATGAAAAGTTATCAACCATTGGCAACGTGGGGTTTGTTTTCATCATCTTTAGGCTACCTCAGTCCTTTTTTTTCTACAACTCCTAGCAGATAACATAGTCCACAGACCACAAGACTTGTTATGAGAAACACACAGCATAATGTGAAGGTCTAGGAGAGGTTTGATTCATTGGATTCAGGTTTTTTTAGCACTTTACGTTCTTTTCCAGTGCTTTCAGTGTTTCAGATTCATTTTTTTTCTTTTTTTTTTCATTTAATAGAGAAAAAGAAGAGATATGCAAATAACCAATGCCATGTCAGAAGATTATCTATCAAATACGATTAACAAATCTGGCCTTAGACTAAAACACGTCAATAGTCATGAATATTAAAAAAAAATCATACCAGATGGCAGGTCATCCAAAGGAAACTCAAACAACTTGGATTTGTAAACAGAGTGCAAATGGAAGTCATCCTGAAATTGTAAACAATTGCATGTATTAAAATTCAATAATTAATCCACCTCATGAGCCTTAAAAAGAGAGTTCTAAAAGGGTCCTTGCTATCTAACATCTACATTAGGAAAAGAGCAAGGTACAAGGCATCATTTCTCTACACTGTGTTGCTCAGAGCTGCTGAGCTGGAGTCAAGGCTGAACCGGGAGGAGAGTGATGTGTTGAACCCAGAGTGGGAAGTGCCAGAGAAGGGGACAGGACACTCACAGGCTTCTCCTGCTGGCTCCAAGGGACCTTCATCCTCTGGTGCTGTACTGCTCTTCTTCCAAGTGTTACAGACCATACACATATACGCACATAAGCATACACATACCACTACCTAATTTTTGGAGGACTACCTCTGTCTGTGATGATGAGGGCTCAGACACCAGGTTAATGAGTTGGGAATGAGGGGATCATCCTTTAGCCACAGAGCCTGCCCTGTAACCTCGTCTGTATTCCACAAACAACACATTAGGGCTACTACAAGTTCTACTTATTCTACTTACATCTGAAGAGTAGTTTTCATCTGGTTCAATAAGGTATGTATGATTTCCATCATAGAACATCCCACTGTCAAGAGCAGGAAATGTAAACTGATTTAATAAACAAATATTAGTACAACATTGAAGTTTAAGAACTTCACATATTTAAAAAATATATTTTTTTCTGAAAGGAAGCAGTTAAAAATGGTTTCAGGAACTGAACATTATTCTGAGTCATTTTTTGGTTTCTTTGCTTCAAAAAGAAAGACATTCTCTCCCATAGTGATACAGACTTTACTTTTTTCTATAAGTCTTCCCTACAACACACAAAAATACCACAGAAGTTTGGCTAATGTAAACAGTTCAAAATCCAGTTCAGAGCCATTCCCAAACAAGACTGATCTACCTGCAATAAAGGATCTGTCTTCAGAAATATGCATACTGAGGTTTTGGAATATGCCCACGGCTTTCCCACAAATAAAAATACAAATAAAAATATTATTAAATTGAATTGATTTTTAGGTTTTAATGGTTTTGATTAACTCTCTCCTCAGTAATCTTGCATAGTACCAAGTACAAGGGTATAAGGGGCTGTTTTGGGCATTGCAGTAATAGCAGTTATGACAGATAGTCTTTTTCATCTTAAATTGTGTCAGTTTAAGTTCATATTTCTAGAAAAAGTTAATGGCTATACACAGTACTACATCAGTATGGACATTACACGATACTCATGATAAGAAATACAAGCATATATTACACTTGTGAACTATTGCATCCATTGAAGAGCATGTCTGTCTTAGCATCATTCATTTAGAGGGTTAACCATTTAACATTCACAGATGTAGCCTGGGTTGCTGAGTCTACAGAATACATCAGAAGTGGTCAGGAGTCCATGTACAATTTAAAGCTGTTTCCCCTTTCAAACTATCTGTGCTTAGTCTCCAGAAACAAATACTGTCCCCACTTCTTTAAAATTAATACTCTAGCACCTGCTGAAGTTTTCTCCCTGGGAAAAATATGAGATTTGGGAACGTCCTTCAGCTTTTAATCAGGCAAACTTCCTTTCTTCCTATTGCAATTTAACTTAAGCAC
This sequence comes from Cygnus atratus, assembly GCF_013377495.2. Lineage (NCBI taxonomy): Eukaryota > Metazoa > Chordata > Aves > Anseriformes > Anatidae > Cygnus > Cygnus atratus. The sequence goes on along the minus strand of NC_066363.1, from coordinate 22,954,082 downwards.
AGTCTGCAAAACTAAGTGCTATTAGTAAATGACTTCTTGTGTAAATGTTGCACCCAGCAGCACTGACCTCAGATCAAGTCACTCAATAAGAATAATAGTTACGTCTGACCTACAGATCTGACTTGCCCGCTCAGAGCATTCACGGCTCTTTTCCAAGTGACTTCAGGAGTGCCATGCTCTTTGAAGGTATCACACATTCACTGGTGTGCTAGAGAGAAAGCAATAGCAAAACATGGGCCACTTCAAAAACCCAAATTTGGATTATGTAAAGTCTTCAGACAAGCAAATTTGTAGTCATAAAAGTCTAACTTGCAGTTACAACAGCAGTTTAGGCATTTACCACCAGTGGGCAGCAAAATCAAAGAACAACCTGGTATTTTTGTGCCTGGTCTTGAAACACAGAACTGTGAGTCGTGCCTGACTATAGCTTATTTATATCCCAGCAACCAATGTGTTTTGTATTCAAAGTTTTTAGTGTTAACTCATAGGAAGCTGTGGTTACTCCTTATCCCACAGGAAAAAGAAAAATACCAGCTAGCTTGGAGTTAAGGTTGTAGAGAGACGTTTTTCATTAGCAAAGTAATTGAGAAGAAGTTCATAATTTTAAGCACTCCATCAGTCAGTAACTCTATTAATTTAACTAATAAAATGAAGACCACAACATAGACATTACCAAGAGAAGAACTCACAATTCATGATTAGTTAAACAAATACAACATTATCTCTACAGAGACATGTCTGAAAAAAAAAAGACATGGCCAAGACTACTGGCCAAGATCTAGGGGTACTACTAGATCTTACTCATACTTAGCATGATCTCACACTTAGCATGAACCTTGTGAATATGAAGCTTGTTATTCTATTAAAGGAATCTGTTCTTTATTATGCACTTCCTAAAATTTGGGAAAGCAGAGCTTCTGCCCTGCAGACCTTTTTAAAAGACAGCTCTCCCTAGCTTCCATTATACCACTGAGAACTCCAAACTGTGTTGCAGCTCTGATTGCCAGTGTGAGGTTGCAGTACTTACTTAGCATTTGAAATCGACTGTGGGGGAGCTAGCTGTAAAGATGAAGATGCAGTGTCACAGAATGTGAGGTTAATACAGCTCAGGAAAACAATACTTTCTCATAGCAGATGCTGGAGTTACCAGCCTGCTGTAGTAAGCTTCTGAAACTCTATTGCACTTAAAAAAAAAGAAAAAAAGACACTTCACAAGGGAGAGCTGAATTATACAGGAAAAAAAAAATATGTTTCATCATATTACTGTGTTAGAAGAGCTTGATTTGAATATTATTCCATTTAAGAATACCAAGTAGCAGGAGGGTCAGTCTTAAAAACCAACCAGCCAAAAGAGGCCAGGAAAGGACGTGCACAGCCTCTCCTTGCTTTGCTGCATTTTCTCCTAGGAGCTGGCAGGGACCAAGACCTAATGGATCACTGCTAATGGAAGCCATGAAGCTAAACCCCCTCAGGATGCATTAGGATGCTACTATTTTTAGGCTCACTGACGCTACCAAACCTGAGGTCAGGTTTATTGAGCTGTTCAACCTTGACTGTAAAAGGGAGAAACACATCTCTAAGTCAGACAATGAGTGCAAGAATGACAAAATATAAAATACAAATATATAAAATATATAAAAAGAAAAGAAGGAAACTAGTCAAACACATGTACATATGCGTCTGATACTAAAACTACAGAATAGCTGGAGACGGAAAATAAGCTGAAGATTTTGATCAGCTAAATCCTGCATCCTTGGAAAAAAGCAAAGCTCAGGTAATCTCCACACTCAGGCTCTCTTGCTCCCATGACCTTTCAAGCTGATATTAGTATCAAAAGTGCTGAGGACCTGAAATTCCCAGAGTCAATAGACACTGAAGTTACTTGGCTGCTCTGAAAACCTCACTAGCTTCTTTCAATAGTGCCAAAAGTAGACAGGTCCAAAAGCTGTACAATCAACACACAGCTCCATGTAACCTTCAGATGACAGATGCTTTAACTACATTATCACTAAAATTATGTACTTTAAAACAAATTTGTACAATTCATCCTTTATTCCAGATTTTGAGAGAGAGATTTGACTTTATCAGAGGTATTACCCCAAGCACAGAGCTTAAGATGAGCACTGCTGTGAAGAAAATGGATGGGACTAAAGAAACTCTACACTGACACTTTCCTTTGAAAAGAGAGTGGGAAAGAAAAATAAAACATGTCATTCTAACAAGGAAACAACATGGACAAATTTCAAATGGTTCATATCAATATTGGTAGTGTTTTTTATTCATATTAATTGGGGTATTTTCAGCTACTTTTACTCGTGTCCCTATAGTAAATTATTTCAAAGCAATATTTGCTCAAAGTCACTATAATATGCCCTTAGTTAAAAAAAAAAAAAAAAAAAAAAAAAAAAAAAAAAAGAGAGGAGAGAAGAGAAACTTGTGCACTTTGGCAGTGAGTTCTGAAAACAAACAAGGCTTTTACAAAGTTCAAGTTAAAACTTTTTTTCTAAAGGTTGTTAAGCTTCATAATAGTTGTTGCAAACCAGTTAATAAATAAATAGCACTTACTTTTCTATAAACAGCTTTATTTTATTTAACAGACTAAGTAAAGCTCAGTAAAAACAAAACAGCAGACTTACTGTAGTCCATGGCATGTTGACAAGGCAACAAATGATACTGGATTTCCTCGAATTTTTCCCTGATAATAGCAATGTTCTCCTCCCTGAAATCATAAATTGAGACTGTAAATCCACAGGAAGTTCCACAGTATCACACTCTGTCCTGTCCAATACTGCTATTTAATAATTGCATTGCCAACCCTGTGACACAGTACCAAGAATTGAGTGTCATTCAAAGGGGGTTCATCCCATCTCTTTTCAGCCGTGAGTTTGGTACCTAGTCAAACATCATCATTTGGACTCTCTCTACACCAAATGGAGGTGGATATCTTCAGTGCAAAATCCCTGGCATCCTGAGGCAGATTTCAGAAGCAAATGACTTCAGAAGTGCCCATCTTTCTTCACTGAAGAGAGCTGGAAATGAGAGGCTTAGACTCGACACCTGTTCTGCACATGGCTGTGTTGGATAAGATGAACTCTGCCCTGAGGGCCAGGCAATTTCCTACTTCTAAGGAGAAAGGTATGCTTATCAAATAATAATATTTGATTAAGAAGTGAACAAATCCAAAGTGCTCCCTAGTGCTCCAAAGATAATGGAAACTTCAGTTTATATTTGCCTCTTCTCTTCCAGAGATAACATATACACTTTCCGAATCAAATCCAGGAGACCTGACTCAGCATATCCCCATTTTCACTGAAGTCACACTGATAGTGAAGTAAGCCCTACGGTGTGTGTACCCAATGCATTCAGTATAGCACAGTGTCAATATTTGAATGCCAAATTAAAATAAATAAATAAATAAATAAATAGTTAAAATTGAAGGTCCCTCCAGTTCTCACTGCCACTTTACCTTGCAGAAGTAAATTTAACTATTAGTTATGTCATGTTATTGCACTACTGTTGAGTAGAGAACTAATTAGAAGGTGAAGACTTTAAATGCAATGTTTTGTTTGTTTGATTCTTTCTTTCTTTCTCTCTCCTTTTCTTTCTTTCCTTTCTTTCTTGCTTCCTTGTTTCCTTCTTTCTTTCGTAACAACACTTTACTATTTCTATTTCCTACCAGCAAATGCTAGCCCACAGGTATGAATAATCTACCTAACCTAATGTGCCCAGCCCTGTGAACATCTACATCCATTTACTGCAGGGAGGGAAAGGCATTACAATTACTGCTTTTGCAGAAGCTGGCAGTCACTTGCATGACTGAACAATGCATAGCACAATCATTTTAGACCTCTGACGTTAAATGCTGTTGCATTTTATTTTTCAGTTATGGAAAAGAATTAATCAGGATCAGACAAAAGGCAAGAAAACACATAGAATATGTTGGTAGTTTTGTTTTTTTATCAAGAAATCTTATTCTGTTTTCTATGAGGCATGCAAAGTATTTCTGAAAGCAACTACTAAGCACAGGTGCCTGTGTTTTGAGGTCCTCCCTGAGCACATGTAGGAGACTGTTTCTCAGAGCATGGCCATCAGCAGGGAACGAGACCTGCTCCCAAGCGGGTCACTGGAAATCATTCATCCCTTCTCAAAATCTTCTCTGGAGCATTTGTTCTTGGGTGATACGGAGTGCTGGACTTCTGTTGGATGCCAAGGCAGTCAGCACAGCATACCTGGGAGGCTCATGGCTGCAGTAATCACCACCAGCAGTGTAACAGGGAATCACAGAATCATTAAGGTTGGAAAGACCTCTAAGATCATCTGGTCCAACCATCCCCCCACCACCACTAAACCATGACTCTACCACCTCCCTGGACAACCCGTTCCAATGCCTGACTACATGCACCACCTGATCAAACGAAGGGTCTGACACTATTTTGCAGGCCTGTTGCTTCACTCTGGAAGAAGCCACCTACATCCTGTTACATGTGATTCAGACAGACTGTGTCTTATTTTGGCTTATTCTCTCTATTTCGTTCTCCTTTTATACACCTACTTACTTCCTATATCTTAGCTATTTAAAGCTCTCCTTGTGTGACCTCTTATTTTTTTCAGTCTAAAAGATGTCCACTGCTACAGGGCCACAGTACTGCTTAGGGCTTTCCGGAACTCATGAATGAAAACTACAAAAAGAGGCATTCCAGCAGGTTAGCAACAAAATTGACAATCAAACCATATGGATGAGCTGAAACCTTATGAGTAACAAAACGCCCTCTAAAAATAACCTTTGCAGTAACATTCCTGTAAAAGATATAACTGGTGTAAGCACATGAATATGGGAACAACGTTGAATAAAACTATTAGTGGGAGTTGTCCAGGGTTATGACTGTGGAAGGAATTTGAAATAATTAGACAAATTGGTTTCTTCTCAGAAAATGTATTTAATATGTACCAGAAGTAGAATCTCAGGCTCCATTAGTTTGCAAAACCATGTGTTTGTAACCAGGAGGAACATTTTTTAATACTATGAATCCAAGTCTGTGGCTGAAAAGTGTGTTTTGATCTTCTTAATGAGAATCAAATAAATGCCCCATGATCGTACCTCCACATTAACTTATTCCATAATAAATTAATGAATAAAATTTTATGCTTACAAATTCTGAAAAGAAAAATATAAGAAAAACAGCTTTAAATTCTTACCTAGGAAAAATGCAACTCAGACAAATTCTATTCTACCTAATCAAATCAAATCAGTTCAATTCATTGATCTATTGAAGTTCACACTAATTGTGGCAGAGACAGAAATATAACTCTGATCTTCTCAGTCTCAGGGGCCCATTCTTACCACTGCAAAACATTCATTTCTATGCACTAATATCTGGGGGATATTTTTACACATGGACTTACATGTTCCTATTAAGATAAGTCACCCCTAAATGATTATTAAAATTTAAGTGTTTTTTAATAGCTATTTTCAAGCATTTGATTAACTTTTTTTTATTAAAAAAACATTTTCACTGTAAAAATCCTGATATCAGGATACTCTAAATGAAGTTTTGAGGTTGTGTAAGAACATCACCGAATTATAATCTCAGCAAAAAAATAAGAGGTGATACTGTGAAAGCAGGTAGCACTAACACTGGGTGGCTCTGGGAAAAGTGATTGCTTAGCACTGCTAACAGCATCTCAAGAGGATAAAACATATCGATAACGTGGAACTTGGTGGGGTGGGTGCAAAATGTATATTGTAGTCTGGGGAGATTCCATTTCAGCAGTTCACAAAATGTGAAGAGCACTTACAGCTCTGAAGTTTGGGATTGGTTCTGCAATGAGAGTCAGGACAACTGCAGATTGTTAAACTATAGATAATAATTTCTTTGGAGAATATGTAATTTCAGACAGCAAGTTTTCTGTCTTTGCCTCCCTGTAGTGCTGAGGTTGATATCTTCTTGTTTTTGACATGTACGAAAGCTCCTTTACAGCAGGTGCTGTAAAAAAATGTATGCTGTGGTACAGGAAGAATTGCAGTAAGATGTAAGACCACAAAAAGATTAAACAAAATCATCACATATATCCACTTTTTCTCTGACTTTGGAAATATGCACTGAAGGACCAGGGTTGTTTCTTTTCTCTATCGATGTCTGTAGAAGTGTGATAGGAGCTGTAAAAAGTCTTGCAATTTCAGTTTTTCCCAAAAATGTTCTGGTGCCAGAATATTAAGACTTCTCCCAATAGCTGAAATTAGCAGCATTACCAAGAACAGCTCAGTCAACAGCATCGAGGCCTTTTTGTGAAGAAAGAGCTATTGGCTTCCTGTCGCTATTACAGCCCCTTTCTGCTCTCTGAAAAGCAGACAATAATTGCCCATCTCAGCAAATCAAACCTCCATGCCGGCCTTTGTCAGCTACTGGGAAATGGCTCGGCATTCAGATGAAGAGGAAATAATGCCGTTCTTCCAACAAACGTCAGCCAGAGATGCAGAGATCCCTTTCTGCTCTAAAATTGAAACTGACCAGATAAGGTCTGGGAGAAAATTCAGCTAAGTATCTTCTAACCATGAGACAATGCCATCCCAGCGACAGTCCTCCTAGCTACACACATGGACACACTCACATGGTATCCACCCAATGACCATCTTATGCTACTGCAGAGAGAAGTTGAACTGCTTTGATTCCACAAGATGCACAGCCATTCTTCTTGCTGCAGTTAGCATGAGGCAAAACAAATTCTTTGCCAGTGCCCTTCAGACTTGGTCATCCGCTGGTGATTTCCAAGAGCAATATGGAAAATACAGATATTTAATAAGAACTGCATCGGTTTGCGAAGCTAAAAATGGAATAGCCTTCTACCAAAAAAATGAAATAAAATTTGAATGACCCCATAGCAGGATCAATTAAAACAAATGAATCATTATGACAGTGGTCAGTTTATGACTTAATCTTGATCTTCATGCTTAAATTGGATAATTACAGGAAAATCCTGAATTAGAGTTATATTGTCTTGTGAACTGCTACAGCTCGCTGCCAACCAGCTTGCAGCCTTTATGTCCATGTCAGTCTGAGTTTCCCTGCAGCCTATTTGAGGAGTTAGAGTGGCAAAGATACTGAAAACTTGGAAAGGCAAAGATGTTAGCAATGCAAGTAAAGTCTGTCCCCATTTTTATCCTTTAAGATAGCTTGTCCCTTCCAAAAGAGGCACCAGCTGTTGAGTAAACACCAAAGAGACTGAAAAAAGGCTTAACGAATATTCACAAAAAAATGATGGAAATAAGTAAAGAACCGCCACTGCAGTCAGTGATAGCAGAAGTTCACTCTTGTCTGCAGTTTCAGTGAAGAAAGTATTTGCTGACCATACACTGACAGCACTTGTTATTCACCGCAGAGACACTATGACCTTCCCGGGGGCAGAAAATTAAGGATGCTCGTTCATCTGCTTTCAAATAACACCTGACAACAGATCTTCAAAGTAAGCATTTTTTTCCTGCAATTAGGAGAGGTGCTTGCCATTAAAACTCATGCTACACTCAGACACTGACCCTAAAATTAATAACTTCCTCCTTCCAGTATTTTCCTATTTTAATACCCATTAATCCAAAGGAAAGGAGACTGCTGGTCTAGATCAGATCCTACTAACGCAGCTCCCTCTGCCTTTGCAGCAGAAAGCTCCCAAAAGGCCAGCTAACGACTATGGTGCTCTTCTGTGAAGTGCCAGATAACGATTAGCTTTTTAAAGAGCTACCCGTTGTGGGGTACAAGTTTTAAAACTGCTTCCTTAGTCATCATTTAGATCTATTTACAAATTATTGATGCTTGTACAAGTTTTAACCCGGTAATAACTAAGACAGTGCATGGGAAACAGCAACGGGAGAAGAAATTGCACACCTTTATGGCTGACCTCTATGACCAAAAATGACTCGTTATGGGTAGGTTTCTATCTGTACAAAGAAGAGGCAACATGGCACACTGGCCTGTGTTGTTCCAATTGGCAGTGTAACTGTATGGAGAGAAAAATCTCTTTTAATTGTCATGTTTTGCAGCAAAGGATGGGGCCTGCTGGCATGGCCGTGCTGTCCTGCAGCACGTCTCCCTCACAGAGTAGGTCTCTGGATTCAGCTAAGTGCGCTGTAGACTCTGGAAAGCCAACTGTTCTGAAAATGTAAACGGTGTCCTTCCTTTGTAGGAAAACAGCTACCAGGTGTATCTACACAACGCAGAAGCAACATGTAGCAGTGACATTAGGTTATAACTCTATTTCCAGTTTTGAAATCAAAAATATGAATTCTAAGATTAGAGATAAAGCATCACCACTTCCAAGGCTTCTCCACAAAATGCCCATGCCTAAAGAATGCTGGCAGCATCTCGAACGCACACACGGGTACATGATGGGGTACTGCACAAAGGCAGCTCACTCCAGCTACTGCTGGTGACTCACGGTGGGCACCCTCAGCAGATGGCACACGCTATCAGCCCAGCATTCTGGCTCTGAGGCCAAATGAGGCTCGTGTTTACTGCCCAGTAGCTATGTGAGAAGATGCTCCACGAATGTAGCTGCAGGGTGTGGATGGAGAGCTCGTGTCAGCGCAACGCCATCTGGTCAGGGAGCTGCCTTGGCATCTGCTTGGGAAACAGCCTCTTGACTTGCCTTGCCTCAGTATAAGAAAAAATGTTTTTAATTAACACCTGCTGCATGCAGATGAGACAAAGGAGAACAGGGCTGGTTAACTCTTCCTCCCTACTCTGTTGTCTTTAAGTCAGTTCTTGTAGCAGTGCCCAGTTTCTCTAAGTTACGGCATGTAAATCCTTTTAATGACAGCCACTTTACCCCATTTCTGTGTTCGTATACTGGGGAAAAGGGAACAAACACTCAAAGGGACTATCTATATAAAAAATCTTTATAATCTACCAATACTAATCTTTCTCAATAGTTCAATAGCCAATGTTGTGTCTGAGGCCAAATTATACGCACGTGATATGCAAGGTTACTATAAACACAACACAGCAGATGAAAAGATGAGATGCTGGTATGCACCTACATGGATACCTGTCAGTCAGAATGTGGTGAAGTCATGAGTAAAATGGAGAAAAATATTAATCAGATTTCCTTACTGGCCCTTCATTTTTCCTGAAGGACAGAAATTTATCTTTAAGTGAGAATCCACAGAGCTCAAAACTGCCTAGAAACATTAATCCTGAGTATATAATACAGTGCTGGTTCGGGATCTATAGGGAAAAACAGATGTGTCTAAATAGGACTATACACAGAAGTCAAAATCAAGTAAGTAAAGACATAAAGCTAAAGCACACTGAAGTATTGCATGGAAGTGCTCTTTCAGAAGTACAGCAGCTTCAGTTTACTCCCTTAATTTCCCCTCAAGGGGATTAACTTAAACCCAAAAAGATACTTTTTTTTTTTCAGAAGAGCATCTACAAAAGGATTTAATGTTCTTTAATGCTATAGCAGTAGTTAATTTCCCTTAGCTAAATTCAGTCTTTGCATGGATTGAGTTTACAGAACACTTGGTTCATGTTGCTCTGCCTCTGTATGCTGTACGTTGTAACTAGAAAAAAAAATAAATCTTGAGGTACAAAAAGTCTGGCAGGACTTTTTTGTGATTTCAGGCACTGGACTGCTCCCTTCCCTCTAAAGTGTGTGAAAACCGCAGTGGATCACAGAATGGTTTTGGGTTGGAAGGGACCTTAAAGACCACCCAGTTCCAACCCCCTGCCATGGGCATGGACACCTCCCACCAGACCAGGTTGCTCAAAGCCCCATTCAGCCTGGCCTTGAACACCTCCAGGGATGGGGCATCCACAGCTTCTCTGGGCAGCCTGTGCCACTGCCTCACCACCCTCATAGTCAAGAATTTCTTCCTTATATTTAATCTAAACCTGCCCATTTTTAGTTCAAAGACATTACTCTTTGTCCTATCACTACACTCCCTGACAAAGAGTTCCTCCCCAGCTTTCCTGTAGGCCCTCTTTAGGTACTGGAAGGCCACTATGACTCCCCGGAGCCTTCTCTTCTGGCTGAACAACCCCAATTCCCTCAGCCTGTCTTCATAGGAGAGGTGCTTCAGCCCCTTGATTATCCTTGTGGCCCTCCTCTGGACTCACTCCAACAGCTCCAAGTCCTTCTTTTGCTGGGGGCCCCAGAGCTGAACGCAACATTCCTGGTGGGGTCTCACAAGAGCAGAGCAGAGGGGGAGAATCACCTCCTTCAACCTGCTGGCCACGCTGCTTTTGATGCAGCCCAGGATATGGTTGGCTTTCTGGGCTGACAGGGTTGGCTTTCTGGGCACTCAAGAGGTGCTTCTTTGTGGTCACAAAGTCAGACCAGTTCTTACTTCAGCAGAACCAGGACTCATCACTGGGGTCTGCATCTGCAATGGGATGTTCATTTTAAGCTCTTGAGGGCTTTGACCTTCTGACATTTTTTTCCCCTCCAGAATTGGCTTAAAATACTGTATTTATTTTTTTATGTCATAAAAAGAAGGAAGACAATATAATTAAACCTGTAAGATTGTACATGAGTCATGATCTGAGATTCATTCCAGTGTAGTATATTGAAAAACATGGCCTGAGAAAGGCTCCTAATACTGAAAGCTGTTACTTTTAATTTCCTCCTTCACAGTAGCAGGATGTATTACTAGCAAAAAGTGAGCTAGTAATAGCAAGGAGATAAATGTATAGATATAAGACAAATGTTAATGCCAATGTACATTAAAAGCACCAGCCTTCAGAACCATTAGGTCAGGCAAATGCATTATATAAGATGACTGATTATCTTGCCCTGGTATCCCACAGGGGATACTGTGTTTTACTGAAACCCAGAGTAATTGTCTCCATAATTCAAATAATGCTAAAACAGGAAAGTGAGATGCTCCTTAATGCCTCTTGATTCACTGTGGCAGCATGACACTGCTGGGAAAAAAATTTTATAATGTCCAGAGTAACTGAAAATGCACAGACATTTTAAAAGTTTGTCAACTCTTCATCATGGCACACATGATAGCATTAATTCTATCCAAAATCTACTGGAAGTAATTTGACTCTGTAATAGGAAAGTAATACATTCTGGGATCACAGTTCACTTTGCCATGGCAGCATCCTTTAAGGCATAAACCATGCAGTCATTCTGTGCTCCGCTGTTCACAATCTTCCATCTTACAGCAAAAAAATCCTATGATTAATCCCTAAGTGAAAGAAGTTGCCATTTGTTCTATCAAATTTCATCCTGTTTTTATTTACTCCTTTGGTCAAAGACAGCCAAGTTCTCCAGCTGATCCTTCTGTGTATCGTAGTGCTTCCCAATTTTGTACTGCTAGCAATTTTCATTAACATGCACACACCATTTTTGCCTAACTCATTAATGAAAATCTTCAATGAGAGCAGTATGGAGATCGACCTTGCAGGAACCCCTTACTAAACTGTGTCAGACTCCTAGACTCCCCATCAGCTCTTCTTTGGCTTGTTTATTGCTATCACTAAAAAGTAGATTATGGCCTAGATTTATTAATAATTAGCCATGAGGCAAGCAGAGCTCTGTAGAGGGAATGAGGGAGAGAGGAGCTATGGGAACCTTTATTCAAAATCTTCTATCAAGTGACTTTTTGGTTACTAACAGCTTCCTTAGTCTCTGGACACAGCCAAAAAAGCCCTGCCAGAAATAGGCATATATAATTCCTGCATTATTTACGATTTGTTCCTTTTTAGATTCTTTTCTCCCCCAGGGCTGCATCACCAGGTTGTGCAAGTGCGGGGTGTGCACACAGCTCCCCGCTAGCCCCAGGCTGCAGGCTCCTGGGGCAGAGCTTCACCACGTTCCCTCCTCTCACACAAACTGGATTGACACTCAGGTTTTCAGGAACATCATGGAATCTCTGCCAGGAAAGCCTGCTTAGCATACAGACTTTTCTGCTGAGTTGAAACTCCTTCCTCTCTGGCTAGGAAATGGTGAGTTATCAAAAGCTGAAGAAAAATTACCAGATTCCTCTGCAGAGCTCAGACAGTGGATGCCCCTAAATCTGGAAAGTGCTGGTGGAAGAGCTTTGCTATAAAGTTGGAAACAGAGTAGTTGATAATAAAACTTACCTGCTCACAGACTAGGAGTATATTCTGGCTGCACTGTTTGCAATAATGTATTATTGTGACCTTATGATCAGGCAGTGCCTGTGGTGATACAGTGAAATGTCTGAATGGTATTTAGGATAAGAACTCCCAAAACGCACATGTTGAGATGTGACAGCACAGCTGCTGCCCTTGGCCAATGGACTGCACCTCAACACCTCCTCTACCAGAGCAGGTTTGAAGGAAAGAGTTCAAAATAAAAAGTCATGTCAAGGGTCCCCAGCCCTCTCTGGCCTTTCTAGATTTTAATATTTTGCTCCCTTCTGGAATGTTTTCCTTAAAAAGTGCATTTAAATAGCCTTTCGAATATATATCATGGCACACTGAAGCTGAGACTTTAATCACAGCAAGTCAGCCAAAAGCAATAATTTTCCCCTCTTGTTCACAGGCGTTAAAATAGCTACAGGAACAGGCATCATGCGTGTGCTAGGAACCAAACACACACACAAACAAAACAAAACAAAAAAAAAAAAAGGAAAGAAAGAATGGGTATTTCCACAAAGTAAGGGCTCTGGCTTGCTGTGACACATCAAAATGCCTTTACCCCCCAAGCCTCATTCCTCAGACTACAGCAGGGACACCTCCACTGAGGCCAGCTCGGGAGCACACCCAAGCAGGCTGGAGGATGGCACCGGGCAGCATCCAGCACCATGGGCACAGCCAAATGGGATGCTGAAATCCTAAGTCATAAGGCAAGTTTGTCCAAGGCCTCTCTGTCAAGACTACCATGAAGAAAAATAGTACCTGGCACTTAATATCACTCCGTTTACGTTGTTCAGCACTATCGTGATCATGAACTTGCTGTGAAGTAGAAGCAAAAGGCAATGTTGTTTTATGCTTTGGGCACTCCTGCTATAATTTTGTGCCTGGGACACACAGCCTGTGTTTATACCACTACATTTATGAATTTTAGGATTACCTATAACATATAGTTCCTTGTGGTTGTATTGAAACGTCATCAAAAGTACATGGCGTTTATCTATTACAACTCTACCCGTGCAAGTGCTCTTACTGGGATCTGAATTATTTTCATTCCTTAATTGTTTCAGGAAAAAAATTTCCAAGAATTGTTATAGAATTGTCCGATGTTATAACCTCCAAAGAAGAAAACTGAAACATTTTATATGAGAAAATGTCACAGAAGAGATACCAGTTGTTCCTTCTCAGGGGAAAACATCCAGCAGTGTGAGTTACTCAGCACTATAGCTGTTTTCTGCCTTTCATCTCACTGACAGCATCAGCGACAGAATGATAACCCAAAAACAGAGAGAGACAGAGATAAAAGGACACAGAGATATACTGCAGCAACATAAAGCATACACGAGTTGAGTATTTATGTGCTGTGAGCATAGGATGATCTGGACTGACACAATCAGGAAAAAGACAATGCGTGAAGGGTTTTTCTCTTTCTTATTGATTATTCTCTTTGCTACCAAAAGGAATTTAGGACAATACTGCTGCTTTCCTAAGAAGCTAGAGAAATGATATAAAGTAAAAAGAGGGGAAACACTGAAATAATTCAAAGATTTAGTTCCTTTTGTTTTTCTTAAGCATTGCATCTTGTTACTGGTTCAATAAGAATGTCTTAGGTGCTGCCAAACTGTGCCAAATCAACAAGGACATCTCACAGAGAAGCCTCTCTTCTGCAGCTGATAAATACTGGCACCCTGCAAAAACATGTACATGTTCCACCTTCACAGTGACCCAATTTATTAGTGAATTATATGGCAATCAAATGTAATTCAACTTTCTCTTATAAATAAAAAGGTGCCTTAAACTGAGAACTCTCCTCCTTATAAAAATCCCTTTGCTCATTCAAAGTGGCATTTTAAATTTTTATGAATGTTTCTTCCTTTCTCTGCTCTCCTCTCCTCTCTGAAGCACCCTAAGTAAAGGCAGAAGATCTGTACGTATTCTGCCACACAGGAACTTTTACTGGAGGGTTGGAGAGGGGGAGGAGTGGTAAAAGCAGTTATCAGTGCTACATCTCGTATGAGCCAAGGCAGGCATCTGCTTCCTGGAGACCTCCATGCTTGTAGCATTCCCAAAGTGCTGCGTGTACGTACGGCTGCCTTCCCCCGCCATCCAAAGCTCCTGGCTTTTCCCATATTTCCCAGACTGAAGAGCAGCCCCTTGAAGCAATGATAGAAACCTGGCTCCCTTTTGAAATACCTCTTCTCCTGCTTCTGCTAAAGAATAGGCTGCAGGGCAGGCTGCCTTTTCTTTCTGTGACTTAATTATGTTTCACTCTTTCACTGGCTATTTTTAAGTAAGTATCTAAGCAATCTGCACCATCCCTAAGATTTAGTATAATAATTACTTACGTTTTGCCTGGTGTGTATTATAAGTACCAATTTAAAGTTTGTTTTACGTGTTACTGTAAACAGTTGCCAGAGAAATTGAGTGTGCTAAATCATGAGCATGAAAAATCCTTGTATTTGCAGGAGGATTTTCAAAACATTTGATCTAAAACCAGAGCTCAGTTTCTCAAATGCCAAAGAGAAACTGCTGGAATTTTTGACTTTGTTCAAAGGACCAACAGAGCCCTCCAGAGCACTTACAGGTGCTCTAAAAAGTACTGGCTAGTCAGAGGCAGACAGATTCATTTTTTAACAGCTATTGGGTACTGAGCTTAGTCTCACTTGGTGTCAGACATCAAAATGTACTTAGCAGCCTGCGCTCTTGTGAAAATCTTCTGATACCTGCACTTTTCTGAAGATTTGGCACTGATTATGGCCAGCAGGTTCTTCTGGACATTTTGACACACAGCGGCTGCTTTCCTCTCCTCTGTTCCTGGATGTTCAATTGTAGCAAAATGAGAAAAAAATAAAATAAAAATATATATATTTTAAAATGATGCCCTTCTTCTTGGACTACTTCCTGACGAACCCCTGGTGCAGTGGGCAAGGGGACAAGGGGACAGCAAAGCCCCCTTGCATGTCCCTGCCCACAATGCACAAGGCACAGGCAGAGTGTGGGGCGGAATGTGCCACCAATTGGAAATGACACCCCTTAATTAAACTGACCCCTCATTTAATTAAATGTATTAAAAGAAAGTTTAATAGCACTAAGCAAGGTGGTGAAAAGCTGAAGTTAGGTGGTGACACTGCCCAGTGGCTAACTGAAGGGGAGACAATCTCTGGGACCCTGGAGACTGGGAGGTGCTTTGCCCAGAACATTTTTATGACCTTTCTCTGAAAGGCCTGACCCTGCCTCCCTTCGCCATGCAACTAAACAGTGCTTAAATGAGAGGAGCCACTGATTTCAAATATTTCATTGCTTGAATCGTCAGAAGCAGATCTGTCCTAATTCAGTGATGGCACTTGGAAAGTTTAACTTTGCTAACTTCCACATATACCTTAGCACAGACAAATGGATTGTTCTGTTCATATAAATACCAGCTACTACCTTTATTTCTGCTTTGACTCATATTCTGAATTTGAGTCAAGACTTCTTGATTGCTCAACACAACTGACTGAGAAATTATTCTTTGTAAATTAACGAAACACGTATGCGTGTGCCTCAGTTTGAAAATGTATTCAGGCTATTATCAGAGCGCAAAAAGTAAGCAGATTACAGGCTTACAAACATTAGCAAGGGACAAACCAAAGGAAATATATCTTCAGCTATTCAGTGTTTAAAGGATTTAGACACTTCGTCTGATTTCACTTCTGCTTTCTCATTACAAAGGTTAGCTCATTTGTTTTAGGGTACTTACGTGATCTCAGAGTCAGAGAAAAAAAAAAGAAGTTTTCTAAATAAAATGTAAACTTTGAATTAAATTGACTTGATAGGCAAACTCAAAGAGCTTTAATTATGCACAGTATGTATTACTTTCATATACATCTTCTGTAATCTACAGCAATTTTATATCTTGCTTCTACATAGTGCTGTCATAACAATTAGAAGATCCTCGGGGAAAATCTCCCATGTTGTATTCAGATAACAAAAGCATTCTTGCAAAGGCAGAGGGACATTTTGTAGAAGACAACTGCAAGCAACAGGATCTTGTAGCCACCATCTACAAACGTCCAGAGAAAGAAACCCACAATTTCGGACTGTGATTAGCTATTTGGAAATTCTACACAATAAATCTTGCTAGTCCCAAAATTATGAAGAAACTCATTATAAACAACAAACCCTAGTTTTTCATTAGTACAATGAGGAAACGCTAGTTAATGAAATAGAGGAATTTTCTTCAAGAGGTATCAGAAGCAAATTATATTTACTAGCAAAAAGAACTACCATGTACACATTTTTCATGGATACCTTTTTATATAAATATTAACGTACTAAATTTTTAATATTTAAAAAAGCTGAAAACTTGGAAGACGTGAAATGTGCTTGCCTCAGAAGAGGCAAACAAAATGCCTGAAAAAACAAATTTCTCTCCTTTTAAGAAAATAAGTGAGTTTACATTAACATCAAAGGCAAAGCAAATAAAAAATGCAAACTATAAAAAGGAAATTCTTACTTTAACTTCCACTGCCTTTCCACCTTGCTCGATATGCCTCTCAAGATACTCAGAAGACAGCAGATCACTGCAAGAATAAGAAAAAAGAACCATAAACCTCATGAATGTGTTCTTGCACAGTCTCTCAGCAAGCACTGATTAAACATTTACATTTGAAAAGGGCAAAAACTGCGGGATACTCCTCCTCAAATGTTCATAAAAATCACGGAAACAACCACCTCCAATGGAGTTACACAGTGCATGGTATACATTGATTTTTAATACCAGAAGGCAGGACAAGGAAATTGAGGGTATTTTCCTTTATGGAATGTTCAAAACCAGCAGCACCTGACAATGGTTTTAATTCAAGAGACTTTTCTACTTGCTGCTTAAAGAGAATAGTAAGGAAATTAAATAATGGGGGAGGGAAAAAAAAAAAAAAGCACAGAAGGGTGAGAAACCATTTGCAGTCGCTACTACAGCAGGCTGCATCTGAGGAAAAATGGCAGCTGCCTCCAGCAGACTCCAAAGAACACAACAGTCCAACAATAAAATGACCTTGTAATACCAAAAAGCCTCCTAAAAGTGCAGACAGGATCACACAAAATGGGTAGATGAAGCCACCAGCCGCAGATGCACAGCAGCGCAGGCTCACGGCCAGCTGAGCTCAGCGGTAAGTGCTAAGGTGGGCGGCTGGTGCCAGGCTGTCCTGCACGGCACCCGCTCCTTCGTGCCCCCTCTCTCGGGGAACCCTGCGGCTTTCACGACACCAGAGGAAAATGAGCTGGGCAACGACAAACCCAGCCGCAAAAGTACACAAGAATAATAAAGTGAAAAAATAATTAGACCTGAGGCAAAAGTACATAAGCAAAATGCACATGGTATTTACCAAGACACTTCATGCTACACCAGTCAGATCCTCTCCCTCATCAATTATTTCTCCCTCATCAATTATTTTTCTACATCAGAATTCCAATGAACACTTTCAGAAACTTCAGGATTTTACCTAGATGAAGTTTACATAATGACCCACATAAGAGGTGACTGAACTGGAAAACACGAAGAACTGGTAAAGAAAGCACGACGACGGGGGGGGATGTCCCATAGGGACACGTCCCTATGGGACATGAGGCAAGGAGCACAAATGTTCTCTAAAAAAAGAGGCAAATTTGCATGTTGCTCTTTCAAACAAAAAAACACCTGGGGTGAACCAATCTGCTGCAGGATATAATAACATAACAGGATATAATATATAGGATAACAGGATATAATAACATAACAGGATATAATAACAATAATAACCTAGGCACAAAAACCAGGAGGGCTCTAATGAAACATGCTGATAACGCCAAGTTGGAAAGAAGAAGATGACTGAAAAAAACTCCCACAGGAAAGAGCTGGATGATGTTTGGGACTGGATGTTAGAGGTAGGATCAAATTCAATTGAACAAACAGCAAATTTATGCACTTAAGGGCTAGAGGGAATTTCTATTACGTTGTTTTGGAGGGCCTGGTTTATAAAGGAAGAGAGACATGACTGCACTTGTCTCTGGCAAAATGATTTGCCAGATCAATAGGATGTCTTCCTGCAAAACACAACTGTCATCCCAGAATA
The DNA here is from genome assembly GCF_013377495.2 of Cygnus atratus. Classification (NCBI taxonomy): domain Eukaryota; kingdom Metazoa; phylum Chordata; class Aves; order Anseriformes; family Anatidae; genus Cygnus; species Cygnus atratus. The sequence continues at coordinate 22,935,892 of NC_066363.1, read as the reverse complement.
CATGAAAGAAGACGTATTTCCAGTCAAACTGAGGTAAGATTAATATTACTGATTCTTTCAAATACTGTGGGCAGGTCCTGGACAGCTTTGCTCAGAAAACTCAGTTACGTGGAAGCAAATAAAGGCTCCTGAGGTAACTGGGGAACAGAAAGCTGCTGAAGTCTAGCAAAAACTTGGATTGTGAGGGGATCGAAATGCACCAGAATTTATAAACTGATGTGTGAAAGTAGATAATTAAGCTCTAGAAAAGGCTGGCACAAACTCAAATGGACATAGACTATCAGTGCGTAAATGGAGGGTGGCTGTTGAAATAAAGGCTTTGTATCTGAGTGCAAGCAACAGAGGCAACAAAAAGAGGGATGCTAATAAATTTCTGAATGGGAACATGCATGAGATAACTGTCCACGGAGATGTGGTCCCTCAGTCACAGTGGGTGAGTTCACAGCTAGCTGCTGCTTGAGAGCAGGAGGTCTCAGGGCCCCCTCAGCAGCAAGGATTGGACCCACCTTGTGTCAGCACAAGCACTCATCAAAGTACTCAGTGTCAGAACTAACGCTCATCAAAATACTCTTGGTGTCAGTACTGGCATTCATCAAAGTACACTTGGGAGGGTTCAACAACCCCGTGTTTTTGCTGCACTAGGTAATTCATGCCCTTGTGAAGAGGTACGATGAGCCCCAGAGCTTATGCAGGGGAGGGAAAGCACCTGAGCAGCTGTAAATAGGGGAGGAAGAAAGGGTGGGTGAATGACTCCTTTAGCTACTGCAGAACCAGCACAGACAGCTGCCCCCAGATTTGCCCCCCAAGACCCCCTTAATTCTGGCCAGGCCCATACACCTCTATTGAACCTTTAAACAGCAGCTGGTGAGTGACCCATTATTGAGGAACAGAGATGCGGTTGTTTGAGTTACTGATTACAATCGTTTGGATTACATTCACTCTCAGAAGTGAATGTTAAATATATTTTTTTTTTAAGATATTGCTATCAATGTTGTAATCTTGTATAAGAAGCAGCGTGGCCAGCAGGTCTGGGGAAGTGATTGTCCCCCTGTACTCGGCTCTGGTGAGGCCGCACCTCGAGTACTGTGTTCAGTTTTGGGCCCTTCGCTACAAGAAAGACATCGAGGTGCTCGAGAGAGTCCAGAGAAGGGCGACAAAGCTGGTAAGGGGTCTGGAGAACAAGTCTTACGAGGAGCGGCTGAGGGAGCTGGGATTGTTCAGCCTGGAGGAGAGGAGGCTCAGGGGCAACCTTATCGCTCTCTACAAGTACCTTAAAGGAGGCTGTAGCGAGGTGGGGGTTGGTCTATTCTCCCACGTGCCTGGTGACAGGACAAGGGGGAATGGGCTAAAGTTGTGCCAGGGGAGGTTTAGGTTGGATATTAGGAAGAACTTCTTTACTGAAAGGGTTGTTAGGCATTGGAATAGGCTGCCCAGGGAAGTGGTTGAGTCACCATCCCTGGAGGTCTTTAAGAGACATTTAGATGTTGAGCTTAGTGATATGGTTTAGTGGAGGACTTGTTAGTATTAGGTAAGAGGTTGGACTGGGTGATCTTGGAGGTCTCTTCCAACCTAGACGATTCTGTGATTCTGTGATTCTGTTTTTATGTTCTTGAGGATCATGTGTTATGCTCTTGAAGATCTGGAAATTATGTTTAGCATGAGAAAACAAACGGTGATCATTCTCTGACTTGTGCAATGCAAGAACGAGGAGGCAACAGAAGAGGTCAGCAAGTTCAAAACTAGTGAAAGGAGACCTTTTTAAGTACAGTCCCTGGTTACAACGTGGAACCTCTTGCCACAGGAAGCCATGAAGTCTGTACTGGTTCAAGGTCGGAATGGACAAGTCAATGGAAGCAACTGGGGGCTGCTAAACACAGAAGTTGTGTCTGACTTGGAGAGTCTTTGAGTCCTGGAAAAGTGCTTTGGAGAAGCTTCTGCCTCAGCATTTGACTTAGACCACTGTGCCAGGACAGCTGGCCCCTCTGGCCTGGGCTGCTCTGCCTGTGTCCCAGCAGGGCCCCATTTCTCCTCAGGTCTGTGTAGGGTCCCCCAGTGTCCAGCTCCAGGGTCACCAGCAGTCAAAGCTCTTCTCCTAGCCACTACGCCTTGGATGGACATACACAGGTCATTCAAGCTGTCTTTAGTGTCAAAGTAGGCCAAGAGTTTGATACCTAAAGAGGTCCATCCATTTCATCCTCATGCACAGTCAACTTTGGGGCAGAAGTGAAAGAGGGACAAAAGCCTGTGAATGGCTGGGGACCCACTGGCAGCCTCCCCCCCCCCCCCCCTTCTTGAGGTTCATCACGAGTGCCTTGGTTCCCAAAATGAGACAGGCTGGAGAGGAAATGCCATCAGGTCACCAGTCGGCACAGCTCCGGGGAACCAAACCCTGAGCTTACAGACAGATGACAGGTCTGAAATTTAAGACATTTTTAAAGCATACCCTAAAAAACATGGCAGGCAAGATACATCCAGGAATATGCTATTAGTAGGAAAAGCCACAGATTATGGCATGCTATGCTTTTTTATTATTATTATGACTCACTACATGGAAAGTAGCATGAAAAAAACACAACATTCTCAGATCCAACAATGCAATCTATGCTATTGCAAACTAAGATACAATCTAACAATTATACACAATCTTAAAAATTTATGTCAGAAGATATGCTTCTCTCATGAAATCACCTCATATATGGAGTAATGTTTTGTCTTCAGTAACAGTGAAGTGTTTAACCGTACAATTTCGGTAAAAGCCACTACTTCAAAACAAATAAAAAATGCTATAGGGAAACACTTGATCGAAATACAATGAAAACTATTTAAGTAACATAAGACATTGAGCATTCAGCAATAAGATATAGTGCATTTCAACACAGAATCATACAACACTTTCCTACAGTGGAGATGAAATCAGAATAGTTTAACTTGCCTGCCAATCTATCCTAAAAGCTATCACTGTCACTTTAAGTATTAGCTTTTGTATTAGTTTTAAATAAAATCTGCACGTGAGAAAGTAACAGATTGTGAAAAAAAAATCTTAGTAATACTAGGGACATAGAATATTGTGAAAAAACATCTACACTACAAAAGAAAATACTACGGAATGAGACTTTCAGAAGCATATACTGAGGCATTGAGACAAATTCTTTGAAAAGGAATGGCAAAACCTGCATATGTTAAGATCTAAAAATAAAACATTTCACAGGAAAGAAGCACATGTGATCCGTGCCTTTTACAAGGAAAAAAACAGTTATGCTAATAATAGAATAATAACAATTCTGCTTTTAGAGTTCTGATATTTTAAAAATGTACACAAGTAGTGTAGCTAGTTTTGTTTACAGCAGCAACATTTTTGGAGCATTATCCTAAGTCACAACCATATCAATCCCCCACACACAGATCCAACAGTATGAGGGCCAGAACATCACCAAAAAAAAAAAAGAGCAAGCTCCTCCGTGCTCTTCCAACTCTCTAAAATTGTCACAATAACAGTACACAAGAGGAGGCAGCCTGGGGGATGTTCTTAAAGAGAATGGGCCCAATTAAGGAAAGTATCCTTATCCATGACCACACATACACACGTGCTTAAATTCTACTTTGAATTAACTTGAATTAACTACAACATTTGGATACAAGGCTTACCAAACCAAAGCCAGGACTGGAATTCTTGAAAAACAGACAACTTTGGAAATATACGAGTTGGCCAGCAGAAAGAGGCTGTTCCAGGCATAAGAAAAAGAGGGAAAAAAAACTGATGGCAAGAGAAAAGAGGACAGAAAAAGGCAAGTGTTTAAAGAAATAGGAATAAAAAGCAGGGTAATATAAAGCAGTTCAACTTGAAAGAAGAAGAAAGAGGCCATAAAAGACTTTGGAAAAGGCAACAGGTTTGTATTTGAATACAGAATGGATTAACAAACTGGGAATTATCCCTGGAAATGAATCAGAAACTTTCATCTTCAAGAAGAGGATGAAAAAGGCAATTGCTGGCTTTTGAACAAAAATTAACTCTCCATATTTAAGAGACTATGAAGATGGAGTGCCTAAATTTTATGGGGGAGAAAGGAGAGAGCAGAAATGATGGGGAACTCTTTAGAGACCACAGGAAGAATTACAAACTTAAGAAAGGTAGAAATAAGGGAATTCAAAATCACAGTACTAAAATACAACTTTGTTGGCACACCAGTGTTATAAATGAGAGGAATGACTGCCTTTGTGATATCTGATACTGTTGCTGTGTCTCCTGAGACATTTGGGGAATTCTTTATTTTTTTTTCTATCCGTTCACTCTGATTTCTGTCTCCACAACTCTCGGTTACGTACACCTGAAATTTCAGATTACATATGGTGTCAGACAAGGACATCAAATGAGAGATCTGAACTGAGATGCATTACTGAAAAGGAAGATAGAGTTTTAGCTGAAATCAGCAGAAAGGTCTGGATGGGTCGAACTCCAGTAGGAAAGTGTCAACAGACAAATGGAGACATTCAGGGGAAAATGATGGGCTCAGGGGAATGATGGAGACATTGATAAGAGAAAGATATCACATCAGCTGCACAATTAGTGCTAACCCACGGTGCAGGAGCAAGCTGTGAGAAGGGAGCCTCCTACTCAAGAGGGCTGCAGTAAAACCAATGAGCACTCAAATGAAATATTTTCCCTGAGTGGTGAACATCATTTACCAAGCAAATTAGAAAGGCCTAAATTATAACTCAGTTGTTTAAGGGGAAGTTATGCATGTAGCCACACACACACACACGAAGATGGGAAAAGGGAGGGAATCACATTTATATAAAATATTGTTGTAAAAGATGGGAAACTACCAGCATGTTGCTTTCAGAAAAGTGTTGAAAAACTTCTTGTATCAACAAGACTCAGATATGTAAGGAATGACTATGGATGGAAGGTAATTTTTTAGAAGACCCTATCTTGTACACTAGGGAAAACAAGGCAGGTTGATTATTATCACGAAACAAGGACCGAGAAAGTGGAAAAGCAGACGAGAGGGAACAGAAGGGATGTTTCTGTCTGCCAGTCAGTAAGAGGGACTGGGTGCATTACCTGGCATTACACTGTGGTCCTAATACAGTTTCACTATCAGCCATGAGCTAACAAAAAAACCCAGCATGATAAACTCAAGAAACCCAGGTGGTTAGCAGATTTATGTATCTAACTAGCGAGTGCATGTTAATTCTCCTTTATCCTCAGGACTACCCAAACACCTTCTCTCTGCTCATACATGATCTTCCCCAGCACTTCAGGGGGCATTAGCTGTCTCCATGCTCCATGAATATATCTGCTTCAGTAGCCATGGCTCTAACACTTTCATACAGGGAAAATATTCCCCTCAAAAGAATTCCTGAATTTCTTTTCATGTGGATAGTTAATTTAATCACTGTATCTGTTAAATTAGCCAAATGTGCATCAAAATTATTTAGCTTCTCTTAGATATAGTATTGGTTTTCACTTTACCTATGTGGTAAATGGAAAAAAAAAAAAAAAAGAAGAAAAAAAAAATTGAGAAAAGCAGCGCCAATTCTTCCCTGCACAAACTGAAGCTTCTTTTAAAAAATACATATATATATATATATATATATTCTCACTGTGCTTTTCTGTTCTTGATGCTGCTAACAAGAAGGGGAGAAAGAAGTAATTTCGTAATGTTTCTACTCCTACTGACTACTAAAGACTTTCTCCAAAAAGAAATTACAGACTTATAAATGGGTTGAGTCCTCAAGGGATTATACACGAATGCGGAGTCGTACCCAATCTCAGTCCTTTCCTGGAGCTTAATTTCACATTTCAATAACAATGATGCAAAGCATGAATCTCTGATGAAGTTTCTTCCAAATAATAACATTTGCTCAAATTCTTCCTCTACAGGACTTCTCTCTAAGACCTCTAATTCCATTTGACTTAAAAATGCACTTAATCCCTTTATCCCTTAACAGCCAGTTTGCCTGCAGGACACTACATTAACTGCCCGGCATCCTCTTCGAAACTCCAAAGTGCAGAGCAAGGCTGCAGCCCCGAGCAGGGCCTCCACCCCCAGCATCAGACAGGAAGCTTTACAGCCCAGTACCTGGCTCATGAACAGCGTGGGTTCGTTTTACTGGGTTGGCTTCATTTCTCGTTGGGAAAAGATTTAAGCAGATTGAAGACACTCTTGTTGAGTTTCACTCAATTTATATTACACACATGGTTCCCGTTGCTGGAGAGAGGAACACAACAAAAGCTGTGAGGAAAACTCATAAAGCCACGGTGGTGGCTCTAAGGCTCAGAGTGGTGTGGCCATATCCTGGTGCTGGGCAAGCCTTGTGCATGTGAACTGTTGTGGCATCCAGCTCTCACTGCCAGCATGTATTTTGTGGTGCCACTGTCCGTCCACAGTTACTATGCCATGGACTTTTTGACCCATCTTTTTCAACCTGTGCAATTCAAAGTCTGATCTCCTAAATAATCGAATGGGCAATTTTATGAGAAATTTCTTACCGTAAGATGTGGCACATAATGATGAACAGCTACTGCTTATATTTTCCAGGAAAAAGTATAAGAGTTTATACTTTAAGTTCTACAGCTAGGAAGAGACATACTTACAAATTATCATTTACTGACTGATCATATTTCACTACATATTTCTTTTCACTATTTTTTAATGAAAACTGAATATAGGTCCATACCCCAACAAAGTAAGAACGATAACACACACCAAGAGCAGCTCTGAATTCACTAACAATTTCAGATTCCATTTTTAATTGATTTTTAAATGCAATTAAATTATAAATGTTAATATTTCTTGCATCAGTATTAATATTTATTGATGCGTATGACTGAAATTGATAAAATAGTATCTACTAAAATATATTATGAAGTTATTTTTAAATAAATCAGGTATTTGAAAATATTTTGTGGCACAAGCACTGCAAGGAGAATAAATTCAATACAGCAGTTAATTCATCCTGCTGGTGATGAAGGGAAGGTGGATCTAGTCTTCTCTTTCAGGGCACAGGGAGACTTCACCCACTGGCTCTAGCAAGGAAGCTGCACCCCTCCAGGCCTCCAGGTATCCCAGGGGAGACACTGCTACTCAAGATCCCATAACGATAAACTAGAGACTTAAGAATAAAGGGTAGATGGCAGCTGCTTGCAAGGAACTTGTCAGTCAGAAAGACAAAATAGGATTTTTCTAGCTTTAAAATTCTCTTTTCACAGCCAGAGCTGAGGTTAAGGTTCACTTACTTTGCTCTTTACCTAGTTTTCCTTACGGTAGTGATGGCAATGCAAGTGTCAATAAGCCCTCGCTCTGCTTTTGCTGATGAATAATTTACACCAGTATATCTTCAGGTAATTGCATTTTTTACTTTTCCAACAGAAATTTCAGAAGTCCTACTAAAATGAGTAGATATTTTTAGACTGTGTTCATACCACTACTACGAAGCAAATACAGTTTCCTCAATGCCATTCTGCTCACATGCTTATTTCTTTAAAGGCAGGAAAAACATAGTTGATTTTAGTATTTGAGAAGATTGTAAATTCATAATAAAGGGAAGAGGCAAGCACACAAGAAGCACAGGCTACGCATTTTCCCACATTTTTACACAAATCTACCAGTGAAGTCTAATCCTCATTTTTAATATGCCTCTTTGTTTACACTCTACGGAAAATCACTTCCCAGGTAATTTCAGTTGTGATTTCAAGCACTTTTCAACCCAAGTCTTCATTCATATTTGTGTGTTGTACATAAACACTATATTAAAAGAGAAAATCTGCAAACCTAAATGCTCAGCTGTTATAAAACATATCAGCCACCTCAGTGTGGCCCCACCATGACTCTGTGCCATGAAATACAAGCACATACATTTTGCATAGAACACCTGCATCATTTAGTGAATGGGAGTCACTAAATATTTTTATTTTATTGCTTTCTTTAAGATTTGCCATCAAATTTTACTTATTGTATATATCACTTTGCCTTGGAGCAAATACCTGAATTATTCCTGTACTCACGGGCATTTCTATAATATTGTCTCAAAAAGTCTTTACAGAACAGAGATACTGGTTCTCTACATACTGCCCCTTGGGAGATCAGGTGCCAGCATTTTCCTCTACACTAAAAAGTTGTAAAGCATCTATTTGCATTAGGTGCCCAATTTGAAACATCACAGAGTCTTTTATTATAGAAATACAGTATTTTTTTTCTTCATAGAACATTTCAGACATGTCCTACCCAACACTCACTGCATTTTGGACAACCCAGTTGCTCTTGGTGTTCTTTGGAGCTGATCCCAAGTGTCCTGCTCAAGTGGCACCCGAAGAATGACAGACAGTCCATAAAGCGAGTGGTGATGGCACCACTTTGGAAGACACTTCTCCAGGGCCATGCAGGAAATCCCTGACAAAGGGTCCAGGCACTACCACCTGCTTTTCCCAACCTAGTGATGGACAAACTGGGACTCTCCAGCAAAGTGCCACATTGCCAGCACAGCCCTGATTTACTCACAGACTACTTTACTTTGGCAACAGATAGCAACTGATTACAGAACAAAAAAAAAAAAAAAAAAAAAAAAAAGGAGAAAAAAAAATCAGCTCCATAAAATAGGATTACAAAGGGGACAAATTATGCTCTGCTCAAGTTCCTGCCCATCCTGTCATCTCCTTCCAAACTCCCCACCATCGTACTCATCTCTCTGTCCCTCAGGACTAGAGGGAATGGCCTCAAGTTGCACCAGGGGAGGTTCAGGTTGGAAATGAGGAGACATTTCTTCTCAGAAAGAGCAGTCAGGCACTGGAATGGGTTGCCCAGGGAGGTGGTGGTGTCGCCGTCCCTGGGGGTGTTCAAGGAAAGGTTGGATGTGGTGCTTAGGGACATGGTTTAGTGGGTGACATTGGTAGTAGGGTGATGGTTGGACCACATGATCTTGGAGGTCTTTTCCAACCTCAATGATTCTACGATTCTAGGATTCTTCTCTCCCTCGTTATGCCCCTACTCCTCCACTGTTCCCCAGCCCATCACCCTTTGCACCAGCATTGCTGCTGCTTCCCACGTCTGCACGATGCCAAGGAAGACCAGCAAAGGAGTCAGTATCTCTCAGGGGTACGTTTATAGTTTGGCACTAACACTAAACACATCCATCCAAAAATGCGCATCCTTCTTGACAGCAAAACATTCCCCTGCTGTGCTGCCATTTTTTCCAGATGTGCTTAGGACAATCCCCAATTAAGCTTGTGGTTACCTGCTATTAGAACTTGCATTTTATCCTAAAATTTGAAATGTCACTCATGCCCCAAGAATTTTTTATGGAGTAATCACCAAGAAGAATATCTGCTGAGCAGTGTGTATTTTCGTCTAATTAGAGAGTATTAGCATACATACTTGAATTGAAAAATTATGAAGGTGTTTGTGTTTATTGTTAACCTAATGAATGCATCGACTGTGCAAGTACCTGAGATGCTTCAGAAAGGAGATCAGAAAAAAATGGTTACCACTGTTTTTACTTTTGTTAACAAAACAAACCTGAATGACCCTCAGAAGAGGGCTTCTGTGAAAATAGCTTTAATTGAAAAGATGGAAAACCTTAAATTTGGAAATTAGTTTCTAAAAATTATTCTGATGGGGACAACCTGCTAGAACTTCAAGAAAACGGAAATGGGCTTGAAACTACAAAGACATTGAAAAAAAGCCAGTTACTGGTAGAGTAAGGAAAAATGATTCATGATATGAAAAATATCTACAATGGTAGGCAAATTAAAGAGCAAGAAACTAAAATTATAGGAACCTGCTCTAGCACTGTAATCTCTCTCTTTTGATAAAGAAGGTGTATTTTAACAGCACAGAACATTATCTGGATCAGAAGTCAACGGTCTCACACTGCATTTGTGGGCGAGACAGCGTTTTAGTCTGAAACCATGCAAAACAAATCTACCTGCACAGTAGGAGAGACAACAAAAGCAGTCTCTTGAAGAAACTGTGCATTACCAGGAAAATCTCACATAACATCCACACATGAAAAACGGCACAAAACTTTGTAAAATAAAATTCATCACTCATCTTAAAAATGAATGAAGAATGGAGGAACAAGAGTCCCTTAATTATTGAGCCCTCAGGAGCCAGATCCTGAGACAACACCAATCACTTAACCACCGTCCAAGGAATTATCACAGCTCCCCATGCTTGTAGTCATCAATCTTCATTTAGCATGTACAATGCAGGAGGACAGCTAGCTTTCGAGAGAGACAAAAAATCCATTTCCTAATGCTGCTCCAAGTAGGATTTGTCTGGCTTGCCAGACAACTCTGGCATTGCTGATGACCCAGCAGGATACTTTGCCTCCCTGCGTGTTACCTACCAGTAAATCATCCTCTCTAAACTCAAAAGGCACTTCAATTTGGAGAAGAGAGCTAAGGGTGGGGGGAGTAAGATAAAGGTTGACAATATTATATGAGCCAAGGACAAAATTAACTCAAAGATGTTATTCACCTAATTCACATTACTACAATAAGGAAACACTTGAAGAAATTAGTAGAAGAAATTAGTAAAAGTAGTAGTAGTAGAAGAAATTAGTAAAACAGATCAGAGATGGTGCTATATCACACAACAGGTTGTGAAGCTCTACATCATGCTTCCACAGAAGGTTGCACAGGCAGATGGCATCCAAAGTTATCCCCGAAAGGAATTAGATAAAGTTACAGACAACAGTTTCATAAACAGATACTAAAAGGCATACGAAGGACTCTGCCTCCTGGCATCCTTCATCAAACAGCCATCGATGTTGGGAGGGGGCGGTGGAATGGACCCAGAAAGTGGACGAGCCCATGTGCTCTTTCTTTCACAGCATCCCCATCGCCAATACCAGGACAGATGGGCATGGCATGATGCAGTTTCATTTCTTTCATGCTTAATCGCTGTCACCGATCCCTTAGGATAAAATGAATTCGGTAATACGATATTTTAAAATTACCTTTCTCTCCAAATACATTTAACAAAACTCAGACCAAAAAAAATAAATAAATAAAAATTGTGCTTATTTGATGCAAACTATTTTCCACATATCAGCACAAGCTTGCTTTTAAATACCTGGTTCACATTCACATTGTGTACCCTACAACAGCTGCATAGAGCAACAGCAGTCAGCAGCACTCTGCCAGCTGCCTCCACTGCAGAGACTGGTCCACAGCCCCACGTGCACAGACCAGGAAGATCCATTTCTGAATATGCAGCTCTGACTGTTTTTCACCTACTGGTGCATTGATTAGACTATGGCTCGACTCATACTGACAGTCCCACACCAAAACACCCGCAGGGTTCACATATTACACACTTTTTTATGATATGTATCACATCCTTCCTACCCCAACAGTTTCACTCCTCTATTTACCAAATTCTCCACCTTCACACACTTTCTCAAAGACAACCAAATCCTAAATGAAGGCTGGTGACACTGGTATGTGGCATAACCATGGCTGGTTTTTAAGTAGTTAAAAAAAAAAAAAAAACACAGCATGAAAACCCCAGCATCGTTAACAGCTTGCATACATCCACCTAAATTGGTGCGTGGATTGGTAATATAAATAAATAAATAAATACATACATACATAAAAATAAAAGGTTATAAACAAAAATATTAAGCTTTATAGCTGGTTCATTCCTATAAGGTCGGTAGAAGTTCTCATTTGACTGATGCTCTGCTGCTACCATCCATTTCTTATATACATATGCATATCTGAGAGAGATCCTGTATAAACTAAATATGCATTAATATTTACGCAGCATATATATTCTACATATTCTACATGCCTGGGAGGCATCTGTCAGCAATTCACTATGCACTATAAATCCAATTTACTTATTTGTCTTCTCTTGCTCCTCCATCTTTTTCCATCCCTGTATTTCTATCGTTTCTTTTCCTACCCCTTTATTCTCATCTTCCATTTCTATCCTGTCCTAAATCAGAAGCAATCCATTGCCTTGTCTGCAGAATTCTGTTTGGAGAAATCTAGTTATAAATTCATACAATTAGAAAATAGCAGACTACAATCTAGCTCTCTTGACTCAGATCACAAACCAAATTGCTTTCTCCTTCATGCTCACTGATGTGGCTAACGTGTTAACAGACATTTTCTGAATTTGACATATTTTATTCAACCATGCTCAAAAATAAACCACCTGCAACTTCTCATTCTGCCACCTGAGCAGCAGAAGATATGTATGCTGGGAAGGAAAAACTGGCAGGGTCAGTGCAGACTGGTCTTTGATCCAAGCAGCATTTTTCCCAAGCAGTCTTAAATTTGAACCACCGCCCTTACACCTCCAGAACACTTGCCACTATGACTTCTCTGAAAGGGGGATAATGGCGTCAAAGACTCAAAATCTTCCTTTTGTCATGATGCAAATCCTTATGACTATCTTGCCTCTTCCTGTGGCCTCTCAGATTTGGAGATGGACATGCCTTATAAATCCATTTATAAAATCAGAACAGCTTTCTAAGATAGTGACAAGTGTTCTCTTCTGGACAAAAAGGTTTCTTCATACATGAGCCTGCCAACTCCAGTTGTCACTTTTCAAAGGACTAACCTCCTCATTCAGAGGTTACTTACCCTCTCCAGAATTTTCTTCCAGGAATGTCATGTGTTCTGTAGGTCAGGCTGAGCACCTGCCATCTCAGCTCTGGAAGACTCAATGAATGGTATTTTCTGCAATTTGGCAACTATTTGGCACCAAACAGTTATGTTTTAAATGTGGTGCAGCAAAGCACTACAGCAACAGCACAAAGCACATCTTGCAGGAAGAGTTAAAAGGTACAACCATGAAAGCAGCTCTACCGGATGCACTAGTGAGCAGGGACAAATTCGGCCATTCTACCACATGCCTTGTTTTGCTCTGAAGAGCTCCACATCCACGTCACTCTGAACAGCTGAATGTAACTAGGATGAAAAGGTAAGTCTGTTTAGAGTTAATTTTCACAAAGTGACTGTATAGCCGGATCCTTGTTCGTAAAATGTGAACATCTAAAAGTGCAGAGCAGCTGCAGACCCTTTAAAGTGCTATAGAGCAGTACAGTAAAAAGCCTTGAAAGGACAAAAATCCCACCCTAAAGAGCACACAATACAACATATTCCCTCAGACTTTGACGTAAATACCCTGAATGGCTCTGTCCACACAGCACTTCTTCACAAGGCCTCTGACTGCAGAAAGCCCACTGTTGTTGGGCAAAGTGAACTGAGGGCTCAGCATCACTCCTGTCTGTCACCATCTCCCTGGTACTCCTGTCCTTTTGCCCAAACGTGGCACAGGCTGCCCACACAAGGGTCCAGTCGTGCATCCAGAAATGAGATGCAAAGCACAGCAGGCCGATTAATGGGGTCTGTGGCTGGGAGCAAGCCCAGCGTCTGTAAAGGCATTCAACCAGCCAGGGCTGCAGTCACATGCAGGTGGCTCTAGCTGTGTTATGCATCTGAGCGTGGAGCTGCTTATAATTAAAGTTCTGCTTCACTGAATGATGAGTTTGAATTTGACCAAGCATTTCTACAAGAAAACTACTTTCAAATCTCCTGTCATCTTTGCTTGGCATCTCAGTAATGTGCTGACACTGTTTTAAACAGGGAGCCACCCCACCTCCTCTTTTGCCCTCATCCTGAGTTAACCTGGTGTCCCTAGAGGAACCTCAGCAGCCGAGTAAAGGTACAGATGGACATTTTAAAGAGATGGGGAAATCCACCACACCATCCCCCTCCCTGCTCCATGCTGCTGAGCCATGGGGAGCTGGTAGGCTGACCTGGGAGGCTGGTCCCTATGGGATCCCCCTCTGCGACCTCCGTTCACCGTGCCTAAAATCAGGTGGTGGAACATCCCCGGGAGGACAAACAAGGGCCTCAGCGGAGAGTTCAAGAGCCTCTCACGGCAACACTCATCAGTTTTTAAGCAACATCATGTTTAGTTTTGCAAACACTAATTTAGATAATGGCACCACTGTTTGTGCCTGTGTCTCACACTGATGAGCACACATTCAAGATTGTATTTTCCTCTTTAGCATCAAAATGTATAAGGATACCATTATTATCCTCCTTACAACATATTTCTAGAGTCGTGCTCAATTCTTTAAATTATTTATGTTTCCAAAAATAATCCTTCTAACATGCCATCTATTACTTACAGTAAAATCTGAATTCAAGACTCAGGTTCTGCAGTGCAATGCTTTTGACATGCAAGCATCAGGGAGGCTAACGTGGCTTGCAGAACAGGAGAACACATCCAACAGCTCCACACGTAGCATGTATGTAATGCTGAGCTAAACGTAAAGCAATCCAACCTCCAAGGACGTTGTTTTTACGTTACAAGAGTTACAGGGTTATATATAGATATCTAACACAGACCGTTTTTTCCTTCACAAAAACAGACAGACATATTTACAAACATACTAGCAATTAATCAATCCCATAATGTGTTGGAGGTTTTTTGTTTGTTTTTTTTCCACAGGCATAGTTTCAGTACTTCTGCTTAAGACTGCTGATAGGACTGAATTCTGCAGCATTGCACCTTAATATTAGGAGATGAGTATTAAAATGAAAGTTAGAAAAATAAATGCAGCTGTTTCTTAAATCATAAAGATATATGCAGTGATGATTTCCTTACAAGCTAACTGGTTGTGCACATAGCTAACAGTGTCTGGGGAGAGGTGATGCAACCTCAAACATTGGCTGGCATAATTAGAAACATTTATAGCCTTATAGAAAAGGTAATTCAAAAGTAAAGTGCCTAAATTCAAGGAAAGCCTTAACGGGAATAAATGTGTTTGTCCATTTACATTTGTTTTGCTTACAGACCACTGTTGTGTGGAGATGCACACAACTTTGCTCCACAGCAACCAGAGAACTAGGGCATAAGAACAGATAACAAGACGTCTGAGACACCTCTGACACCCTGCAAACATGTTCTCTCTTAGTGCTGGTCAGGAGTTTTTCAACAAATGTCTTCTTACAAAATAAATAAATAAATAAATAAATAAATAAATAAGTAAAAAACCAAACTCATTACTTTTCCAAACTGAAACTTTAATCAGAAATGTAAAAGATTATGCAATTTTTATTTTTAAAACACTTACCGTGAAAGACCTGCACAGCCCTGTACACTCAGATTCACAGCCCTGATTTGCTTGTTTCTGTACTAAGCGTACACTCATCACTGCCCTTCAGACTCTGGGGTTGGCATCAACAACTTCATCATTTCCACTCTGCTGTGCAATGGATTCATTGGACCAAAGAAAGCAAAGAAGAGACTAGCTGGAAAATGTTTGTATAGCTTTGATGTAACAGGCTTTGTTTTAAAGCAAAGAACCTGCTGTAAATTATCTTTCCTCTTTGTTCCCAAACTGCCATTTTCTCTCCAGAACCTACACATGACATATTTTGAGCTGCTGAGTATTTATTATATTTGTTGACAAAGTGGAGGGTATGAATACATAAAACTTTTGAAAATCAGTCCATTTCTATTAAGCAACACAATATGGATTGAGCATTTGAGATAGGGAATTTGGGAAGAAAAATACGTAAGCATTAAATCATTTAAAACAGGAGAGCAAATACATGGACAGGAACCCCAGGAGACACCTGAGTTTCATAGACACTTACTTTGTGGGAATCCATGGTTTAACCCAAATGGCAGGTGGGCGACACACTGCAGAATAGATGGAAACCAGCTCTTCCAACATCTGTATCAGCATTGTAAGAGAAGTCTGGGCTTTGCACAACAGCTGGGTATTCTGGGTTATAATAGCAGAGCAAAGACCGCTTCTGCATTACAAGAAGTGCCTGTCGTCGTTAAAACCTACTGACCTATCTTACATTTTCTTATGAAATATTTTCAAGGGAAGCAAAGTTTAACAGAGCAAAGCATAACAGAGCATAGCCCTTTTCTAAACACAACTGACTTTGTCCTCATGGAGATACACAATCTCTGGCCTACAGACAAATTTCTCATGGAGAGTTCCAGCATTTGCAAAGCTTGTTTCTTTTTGGTACAACACACCCTACAGCTTTTCATTGAGGAAGCCAGGGAGAGTAACACAGAAACTATCCACATACGTATGGCTTTGTATTTTGTATTGAAATACTTGGTTTTCAGTCACATTAAACAGAACTCAATTTAGCATCAGAAGCACTAGCAAACTCGTGAAATGCAATGATACGTTCTCTACAATGTCTTAATCCACATCTCCAGATAGTAGAAAATTAACATTTACTTAAACTAAAAATAAGATTAAATGTGTTCTCCCTTAGCTCAAGCATCCTTTGATACACTATTTCACTTTTTAACAGCTCACAGCCTAAAATGCTCTTTAGCTAAATAATGCATGTGCAGAATTAATATATAATAACAGCAGGAAGCACACATTAAGGACAAGGTGAACTGAGGAAATATTTTCAATTCAGAATGGGGTAACTGAAAAGCAGGAACCGAAGAAGTGCTATTTCAGATACTGTGATCTGCTAGAGAATTTTTCTTATTCTTGGGATTACGGTACTGTTCAGACATAAAGTTCATACTTCAGTCCTCACAATTTGAACTTGCACTAAGTGAAGGTGCCTAATTCCCATTTCAG
This sequence comes from Cygnus atratus, assembly GCF_013377495.2. Classification (NCBI taxonomy): domain Eukaryota; kingdom Metazoa; phylum Chordata; class Aves; order Anseriformes; family Anatidae; genus Cygnus; species Cygnus atratus. Next base: position 22,919,296 of record NC_066363.1, on the reverse strand, counting down.
TGAGTGGGAGTTGAGGGCACTCAGCCACCGAAAGAACTAAGCCCCCTGAGATGAGACACCATGCATGCCAGCTTAATTTCACATTACAAGAACGCGTCTATAGAAATAGACGGGTGTGCGTGCCTGAATTCATGCATGTGTTTTATCCTCCATTCACAGAAAATGAAATGGAAGGTGACATTTATTCCGAAAATGTAGACAGATCACGCTGTCACCTCTAGAAGGTGACAAGAGGTGTAGACAGACTGAAATTTCAAAAGATAGGAGCACTAGGCAAATGCAGTAGGTGTCCCAGGGGACAGACACCACACTCCTTCTTCCACCACCCCCCTGAACCACATATGCCCTGAAGCAAAAGGAAGCTTCCTAGGCTACCTGGTCACCGCTCTGCCTCTTCCTGATCTTAACACAGTCTAAGTACTTAAAGGCTTTTGCCCAAAGTATGTTGCTGTAATTCTGACCAGATTGCATTTCTAAATATCGTAATTTTGTACCGCTGTAGTCCTTTCATTTCTTCTCCCAGTGTATTTTAAAACACAAAAAGTACCTTACAATGAAAGCACAGAAAGTTCTGCTTTGTTACCATCTTTGTCACCGTCTTTGTCGTGCTGTACATGGACCATAAATAGCACAGATGCTTTACACTTTTATCACTACAATGTCAGTTCACTAGTAGTAATTCAGCACACAAATACCAGACCCCTTAGTCAAATGAGAAAGTGTATTAACATTTTTTTCCGAATGGTTTTCTTCCCCAAGCAATTCCTTTTTTAATCTTCAAAGATACTTAAATAAGAGAAACACATTAAAATAGAATCTTATTCATCTTGCCTGAATGAGCAACTTGTTGTAAAGCATCGGAAAACAACTCAAAATAAGCAATTATTCTTTGCTACTTGGCCAGTTGAGCCCCAGCGATTTACTCAGGATACAAATGCGTATTTTAACAGTACTATTGATACGGGTTTATAAAAGGACATGGAAAAAAATCGTGAGTTACTATCCCAGACTTGCAAAATATCACTTCCAAAAGCACAATAACACTCTTGTCTCAAATTCTAGTTTTTCAGAGCTGTGCATCAAAGAACCCTACACTATGACTGAAGGAAAGTCAGTGACTGGGTAGTAACAACACACCAGATAATGAATGAAACACAGAATGCAATATGTTTTTCAGGAAGGAAAAGGAAAGCTTGCAGAAAAAGAATACAACCGAAAGAATAATGAGCGCACAGATATACTAGTTTGTTGAATTAAAATCTGAGAAATTGTTTAAAATGTTCTAAATTACGGTTTGGTATTTTTGAGGCAAGACTTCAAAAGCTTTTTCAGTATTTTAAGACATGTTTTTGTTTTCCTTTCTGTTACTGTTTTTCATCCAGCAAGGAAAAAAGAAAGTATAGCCAAAGAAATCCCAAACACTTTTTTTTTTTTCCCAGAAAAGCTAAGTTAGATAAGATTTTGGCAAACATACACATTATTTTCCCAGTAGAAAACCATCATATCTTTACATCATTATTTATTCTAGTTTTGATGAAAACACAGGTTATCACTGGCAAGCCTACGTTAGAAGTTCACAGCACAGTTCACACAACTCCAGAACCAATGAGACAGAAATTCAGCGGAAACGGCTGAGACTTTTAAACATTTGTCCTGCAGACGGAAGAAGATTTCTGCCATGACCTGACCAGAGGTCTAGGCTAGGACTCTGAGGTAGATTTGCACCTCTGAGATCTTCAAGGACTAGAAAGCTTTCAATTTAAAAAAATAAATACACCACCAGCAGGTTATATTTTAACCTACAGTCAAAAAAATAACTTTTTAAACCATGTTTATGCATATACAGAAAGGGCATATGAAAGAAATCCCCCCAGCTTACTAATCATAACCAGACAGCACCACTGAAGAAGCCAGAACCAGTAAGTGCAAGACGCCACACTAAACTTATCCTAGCAGATTAGTTAGGGATGGAGCACAGGCTTAAGCAGGGCGTAAAATCATCCACAGTGTTCTCTGCTCAAATACACAGTTTTCATCCACATCAACTTCCGACTGTGTCCTGGGAAGGGAGCTTCCTGAAAATGGACACTGCTGCCACGAGCCTGCAACAATACAGGGACTGGGAGGCAAAAAGAGAGTGAAGAAAGACTTCCTGACAATCCTGGGGATGGTTTTCTTTCCTGGGAAAAATCCCCACAGACAAAGACCTCTCTGAGAATGAAGGGATGCACTCCGTTATAGCTTTAGTGCACAGTCCTGCACTCTGGGGCTAGAGACTGAGAGCAAGGATTTGTCCTCAGGGCTAACTTGGAGTTTGGTCTAAAGCATCTTTCTGGGTTAGCGAATGAATAAAATCTTACAAACAACATGTAACCTGGAGATAGAGTTCACCTAAACAACTGTTAGTGCTCCACTTGAAGCCAGACAACCTGGAAAAGCCCATGTGGAGCATCCCTTCTGTATCCAGGCCATACGATGGAGTTCACAAGACCACCGAGTGCCACTTCATCAGCAGTGACAAGCTTGAAGATGTAGAAAAGGATGGTGCAACTCTCTGAAAGACTCCAGTGCAAGGAGAAAAGGGGCAGGGAAAGGGGAAGGAAAGAAGAGGTTCTGGAACAGCTGCAGACCATATGGGCATCCAAAAACATGGTCATCCGCCAAAACTGAATGAGAGGCACAGGGGGAAGCATGCACCATCTTTTATGTCCTTAGGCTTGCAACACAAGGAAAGACAAGACACATGTGCACCCCATGGGATTTTAAAAGGCACAGCCCATCTACAATGACTTTTTGAAGTGCACATGCACACGCAGTAGCATATGTGGACAAATACTTGAAGAAGATGCATATGTGGAATCCTACAAAGTACTACATATTTTGCAGGATGAAGTCAAATCAATCCCTTCTCCATATGGAATCTTCACAACATCTACAAAGTGCACTGTACTGGTGTCACGGATATTTAACTCCAGCCCTTATTCACCATCATTAATATGCAAACCAAACACCATGTTCTGCAATCTCTCCCCCCAGATTCCTTCTAAAACTTTATCCCCTTGACAGTAAACCATGAGCAATAATCCTGTAAAAATACATGCACTACACACTTCACTTCATGTTTCATTTTTCAGATTAACCACGTATCAAAAATAATCACTGCTGTCAATCATCAACACAAAAATCCATTTAAAAAAATACATTGACACAAGAAGGTATTACAAATATTATTCTTAAAAGCAGTCCCTGTGTTGATTTCAGGTTGGTGATTATTTTTCTCACTTTTACCAAATACTGAATTACAACTAACGTGCTGGCAGACCTTTTATTTCTCTAAACCCTATAAGTAAGTCATCAATGACTCTATTACGGATTCTTGAAATTCAAAGAAAGAGAGACAAAAAGAGAATTCTTACCATGAAACAGGTCCAATTAGCTAACCATTTCACCCAAAATATCTCAGAAAGTATTAAAATAATGTGTCTGAAAACCAGCACAGAACTGCAATTTTTCAGACAACTAAAGTGCAAATTATTTCCAAATGTACTTGAAAAAAAATGTGCTATCTTTCCACCGACATGAATATTTATTGCTGTCTATATGATGCTATAAAGGCATTTGACATGAATGAAAGGGAATAAAATTACATGATTGATGCTGGATCCCTAAATACTCTGTGCTCCTCTCTCCTTTCCCCTTAAGATCATTAGAGTATGCCTTTTAGGAAACAGAGGCAAAAAGATCACTGAAAACAGACGTTCTCCCTGTTAGAGATCTCATTAGCAAAAGTAGATCTAGATGACATGAAAAATGCTGCAGACCACAAGCCCCTGGTACATTCTTAATTTCAGCGTCTTGCCCCATCTCTAAACTCCCTGCTTTTGTCACTGTTGGGCAGACTGCGCTGCAGTCCTCCAGCTTAGGCTCAGAAATACTTTGAGGTTAACACTTAAGAAGAACTGAAATCAGTTCTGCAGTTCCTGCCTCCTGGCACAGTTCAGACACACGCAGAGGCTTCTGTTGCTTACACTGGCTTCATGACCACAGAGGTTACAAATCTGTGAGCTGCCAGGATAATTAATCTGCCCAGCAGCTCAGTCCCTGAAACACTTTTTCTCAAAGCAACTGGGGCCAGATAAATTGGTCTGGCGGTGACGACATTCCCAGCCACCACTTTCCCTTCATCTTTCTCCATGGATGTGTGCCAGCCCCACAGACACAGTGTGGCCACTGCAAACAGTCTGCACAAGCTCTTCGGACTTAACTACCCTGGCCACCATCTTTCCCGGGGCAGCCATCTAGTGCTTCAGGTCTTATATTTTCACATGCCTACATGAGCTGTGGTGGCTTGACTCCCCATGCACAGGATAGTGATTGAGCACGTGTATAACTAGCGCTGCTTGGAAGAGCAGGACAAGTTGCACTTGCACAGCTCCTCCGAACCATTCATGCATACCGTTCCCAGAGGAGAAGGGTTTTCCTGATCCTCCCCTCCTGACATGCACAGATGCTAAGGGACTTGCACACCCAGATTGGGCTGCACAGTGTGAAAACACCCAGCCCACAAAGTGAGGTACTTCTCTCATCATAGTATTTATTCAGTTGTTTTGATTGGGAAGGCGCTTTGTAAATGAAAGATCTCAGTTCAAAGACAGGAGATTCGCTCTAAAAATGGAATTTTACAAAAGATGTCTGGAAACTGAACAGACAAATGTGCTCTGTTCCTCTCAGAGACCCTCCTGGAAGCAGTCTGGGTAGGATTTTCTGGGTTGTTTTAAGCTCATTTGTGTTTTTTTTCCAGTACTATAAGTCTCTATTGTTAACTTATGCATTATTTAAAAGATACTGAATTTAAAAATAGCTCTAACCCACCAAGGGAAAATGGGAAAAGCACTGAGCTGAAAGCCACAGTGCTTCCCTCACAAATTGTTTCAGCATGCAAGACATCACAGACTTCTCCCATTTTCATTTCAATTTAGTAGCTGTCTTTGACATATGCCCACCCATTTTCACCATCAAAGTATTTGAACATAACTCATTCCTGAGGGTGCATATTGCAAGTCTCCATGCACTGCTCACACAGCAAATTACTACCGCTGTAGGTCCTGGGACATAAATAGGTAAAGCTTTGGGGTTTGGAGATCCTGTGTTCAACCCCCATGATCTGCTTTCACCTATTAAGTGCGCACCTTACACTCTTCTGCCCATAACATCAGGAAGGAATTAGAAGTATCCATGGCCAAGATAAAATCAGCAATGATCCTGACTCATTTCATCTGCAAACTGAAGTCCAGGCGAGCACAGGCCTGGAAGCACTTAACAACCCCCTGTTTATGAAAGGGATGCCACTGAGCTCCAACACAAGGAAAAAGCAATCCTCATGTAATGACAGTGTACAGAGCAGAACCTGAAGAGTTTTTCACACTTCAAGAGAAACTAGCTGTAGCATACATATGTTGATTTCAGTCCTAAGCATTTTTCCAGAGTTTAGCTAGGTACTGCATTTAGGCACTGTATTACGTGGTGGCTGTGAATGTTTGCTCCCAAGGAAGAAAGGAGGGAAAAAATAAAAATAAAAAAGGAAGAGGGGGTTCACCCAGTTTAAAATAGGGCAGGTTGTCTACCTGTCTCAAAATTCAACATGACATAGGTAGTCCTTCTGCCGGGTATAGAGCAACACCTAGTACCTGATGGGCAACGTAGGCCGTGCATGGCCTTTGCTAGCAAGAGGCCACAGGCCCTGCACAAATGGCAGCCTGCAAGGCCTCCCCACATGCCAGGCTACGGCCAGCCTCGAGCCCGTTTTAACCTGTTTTTAGCTCTAACAGCAAGCTGCCCTGTGTTTAGGTGGTGGATAACAATAGCACTAAAAGAACCCAAGACTGCTGAGAAAGAAACCACCACCATCAACATCCAACCCCTGACAAGGACCTCAGGACACGGAGTGAGGACACATGGTGACCATGGATGGGTGAACATAACTCAGAGACACCTAGATGTGGCACCATTTCAGTGTATCAGTTTTAGCTGCACTATTATTTAAAATGAGCTGCTATAATATAATTTGACTGTTAAGGCTCTCAATAAATGCTTAGCTCTAGATTAGTTTCTATAACTCATGTAAAAGCAGCCATGGTTTATTGCCACAACAAAGACCTACCACATACCGAAGCCCAAGTCTGGAATGTACTTCCGAAAGTTAAAACTGATGATAGTGGAGATGTGACACCAAAATATCAGGCTGGGACAAGCAAGCTGGATATTGCATAATTTTGTGCCAGCAGCTTTGCTGGCCTGAAGCAGAAAGGCAAAGAGAATGGATGTGCTCGAGCAGATTCATTTCCCCTGAATTCAGACCAGTCTCTACAGGATGCAGCCAGGGGCTTCAAGGGTATGGTAACATAAAACTTCCCCAAACTTGTCTCCTGTCTCTACATCCTGCTATCCACATCATCACTGAAGAACATAGTGAGTTCAACCCTGGTTCTCTTGTGAGGTTAAAATGGATTTCCAGGACACAACTTAAATGGGGAGAGAGAGCGTGGCCACACCATTCAGATGGGTTGGATATTACTGATTTTATGTAAACATATTACTGTGGTGCTTTCAGCTGTTTCTGTTACGTAAAACTCACAGGCGGGGACAGAAAACCTGAGAAACAATCATGGGTGTTAGAGCTTTGGTTCCCACTGCCAGTAGCAGAAGCATCGCTCATGTTAAGCCAAAAGACCTTCTGAGCTAAAAAATCACAGTGATTAGAGGGAGCAAGCCCTGTAGCTCTGAGTGTAAACCAAGAAAAAAAAATCTGATTGCAAATTCCCTTCCCCAAGTAAAATATGTTGAGTACAAGGCTACCCACTCAGTCTCATTAAGCAGGATAAAGTGTGTAATCCACTGTTATAAGTGCACGCACACAAGTGAGCACCCAGCAAACAACAATGATGTCCATGCCTGATGCAAAACATCCACAGAGCTTAAGTCCAGAATACAAGAGTGTTTTATAAGCCAGCAAGTTCATATGCCAGGACCTGGGTTGGCGGAGGGCTCTGCTCTCTGCCTTCCTTCCCTCCCAACTCCCAGAGCAGCCCATTTTGGGGTAGGACCAGTTATGCTTATTTTGGCAGCTGTAGCTTCTAACACACAAGAGGGAAAGGAGTTGAAGGAGGAGGATGAAAAGGTTGGCAAACACCATGGAAGCGGAAAGGGCAGCTCTCACACTAGGGATCCCAAAACTTGGACTCATTTGCATCCTGCTAGATAACCCTGAAATACCAGCAAAACCAAATAAATATGACAAATAACTGTCAAATAACAATTTGAGAGGATGGTTAGAATTATACTGCTGGAGGTGCTGCTAAGATAATGACTTGATGTTTATGTTCTGAGGAGAGTCCTAGAGAGTCCTAACACCAGCTTTCAAGCATGGAGACTATCACCCTGAAGTGATGGGTGATTTGTTAGATAAATCATCTATGTGTTATAGAGTCATTCCCTTTCGTATAGAAGCAGCCCCCAAGTTGTGGGAGGCAACAAAACTAGTGCAAGAGTACACATTGAAAAAATCAGTGGAGATTCTAAACTTAACAGTGTCCAAGTACACAAGAGAGCATATATTGTGTATAAATATACCTAGAAGGTCACCTTGAAATCTCCACTTTTTGAATACAGAAATATGATCTGCAGTATTTTAGCAGAATGGTACAGGAGTAATATCTCTACAGAGTGCTATAACCCTTTAGTGCAGAAGATACCACATGGCACCTGCAAATTGATTTTTGGGTTGCTGAAGTTGAAGAATAAGGTACTGTTGATAATGATCTCTGCAGTGGAGACACTAAAAAGGAGCATAAAATGTTGCTTTGTCCTGAGACTTGAGAAAACATTCTTGTTTAGAGAAGATAGAAAGAGCGCATTCCTACAAAACACACTAAGACTACACTGCAAATAAATGTTAGCCATTATTTTAATGCTGGTTTTTCATATTTAAAGCTCATGGGTTTTTTGAAATTAATAATAACAATAATAATAATAATAATAACTTTTATAAAACTTTAAGAACTTTAAAAAAAAATCCCCAAATATTTTGTGTTTACAGAAATGATAACCTTAAAGATATTAAATCATTATTATGGGAGAAAAGTTCCTTTATACAAAGGTGAATGAACAGGACTATTCAATCTTGCATTAAAGAGATAGGGCTCCAATGGATCCTCATAAAAACAGAATCTTCTGTTTGAAAACACTTCTTAACATAGAAAATTTTCAGATAAATTGTCATGAGGCAAATTAATATCTCATTGATGATTATACCAAGGGTCAACGAAAGTACAAACCGTGACATTCACAAATACCACTAAAACAAAACCCGGTATTATATTAAAATAATCACATTATTATCCAATGATTATAGAAATTGGGAATGTGGCCACCTATTTGTAAATTACTAAAGAAGGTCAGAGACTGAATAATGATGAATATTTCAATGCCTATCTGAGATGTCTGTAAGGAAAAACAAAGAAATAAAAAACATTGCAATTCATAAATAGAAGTCTATCTACTCACACACTCCAATTTAATGCAATTTTTCTTAGTTACTATACTAGTAAATCCTCCTTGTTCTTCAAACTGACATTGACACCAGCCTCATCCCTGAAGAGCTGCCACAGATTACTGAAGCATTTCTCTACCTCATTTTAGCATCTACCCAGCATCAACTCACAGCACAAGCTAAAATCACTAATGAACACCTAAGGAAACAAGGCAGGTAGTAGACCTGTTTTAAAAATCTCTGCCTAGGCTGATTTGCAGAAAAAAAAAAAAAAAAAAAAAGAAAAAAAGAAAAAAAAATCAAATCAGGTGTCTCATATCCCAGGACAATGCTCCAAACACTGGGCTTTGGAAAGCTTTTGATTTGCTATACATACTAAAAAACCATCATGCCTGAAAGGCAAATTCTGCAGCCAACTGTTTAGAGCCCCCCAGTTGGGGTGGCAAAGTCCTGTGTTAGGTACTGGGAATTCTCCTGTTAAATGGGGAAATGTGACTTGAGAAAGAAATGTTTCTGTGCTTTCTCAAGTTTCAGTTTACTGACAGCAGGGTACCCAGTTTACCAGCAAGCCAGCAATCTCGCTTTACAACAGCATGAAATTATCATTGAAATCTGTTGGGAAAATACCTAATGCAGCTTTTAGCTTCTCCAGGTGTTCTCTGTGTATTGATTATTGCCCCCCTCTGCACTACTCTTTGCCTAGATAATTTAAATTCCTTTGTCTCATGGCTCCTTTGTAGTGAGTTGGAAAATTTTGTCAACCATATGGGCTAAGGAGGGGAAAGGATTCTTCATTTCTGATACACTCCTCTGCCTGCTCTGTTGCAGAGAGCTGCCTCCCCCATCTTGGTATTCTGCCTCTTCCTTAAGTAATAACAGTAATCCACAGCTGAGGTTGTTAGCCACATGCAGAAACCCCAGGGAAAATGTGGCTACATAGTTCCAATACATTAACAATGAATAAAAATGCTGTTAAAAATACAGAAAACACTTACACTGTCACACTATTAACACTAACACAGTAAGCACAGATGTAACAGTTTCTACAGATGGATAGAGTGAACTGATCACTCTATGGATGGTGGGGGTGTTAATTTTCCATGCATACTTATAAAATCTTAAATGCTTTGGTTAGGTGGTGGCTGAGAAAGCAGGGGCTGAGGTCTCAGTGGTGCTCAAACATTGGCCTCTTAGCCCTGTGAAATATTTAGCTCCTTCTGTTTGGCTTTCCAAGGACAACTGAAAGAGACCGGTTAACAATGCTGGTAACTGCTGCACTTGGAAAACAGGGAGATACACATTCCTGGAATACAGGATGCAGCAAAAAGGGATTTTAGATCTGAGGCCAAGTTCTTTTTTAGGATGTTTGCCTGCAGCTCCTGCTGAAGTCAACCAGAACTACCACTGTTCATCCAAGGGCAAAATTTGACATATAATGTTTATTTTATGCTATACACAAGTCTAAACATGGAAAATATGAAATGCATAAATGAAAACCAGTTATTAGGTTTGGATAAAGCAGAACTGGAAGGCAGCAGTTGTCCAAGTGCAGGAGCAGAATTTAGTTTGCTACAGCCCATGTGCAATTCCATTAACATCTCCTTTTTCTGCTGGAGTGACACAGCTGACACAACACAAGAGTATTAATGCATCTGTTAGCTGTCTAAATTCACAAGCAGACTTGTGTGCAGAGATATTGAAGGATGAGTGGGCCAACAGGATGGAGAATACTCATTACTTGCTCATTCCCAACCACCCCCCTGTGTCCCATGCTGTCAATTCGGTAGCACCACGGCGGTCTTCCTTTGCTCTGTGAGAGTAGGAAGCAATACGTGTTATCAGCAACAAGGGGTGAGGGAATTTACAATGATCTGCAAATGGTTCTGAAAACAGTTCGAGACTGCTTTCATTATGAAAAAAAAAAAATGTTCACATTTCTTCTCTTCAATGGTCAGCTTAAATACTTTTCTTATTCCTGCTGGCACTGTAAATTGTTGGTATGTTCTCTGTATGTTGCTGCTTTAATTTAATTTGTCCATGACAGAAAGAGGTGCAGAGATATTTTTTTTATTATTATTTTTAAACAATCTCAGCCATATTGTCTTAAACCAAAGTAGTTAAAGCCAAATCTTTTCTTATGACAGGCTTGGCAAGGACCAAGCAGTAATTGCCTTGTTATTCTCATGTTTGTTTTCATGAGAAATGTGAGTTGCTCTTGGGAATTATCTGCATGATTATCAAGGTGCAAGAACTGAAACCAAAATAAAAGCAGCGTATTTGCTTTTTTTATTATTATTATTAAAAAAAAAGCCACCCTTTAGAATTTATCTGCAAGAGAAATAAAAGTAGTTAAGATCTCAATCTCTTCAAGTGCCAAAGTGCCTCTCTTGCACAGTCTGCCTGTTTGGGGAGGAATATGAGACAGAAAAAATAAGCAGAAAATTTGAAAAAAAAAAAAAATCTCCTAGGACGTAGATATTCAAGTACATCTTCCATATGAGAAGCCAAGTCTGAAATATGCATTACCTATATCATACTAATGTCTGCACACTCAGACAATGTCTATTGTAAACAACAGCCTTTGCATGCTGCTGTTAGAAGCAGTAGCCGTGCAAGAATTACTCAAAGTCTTAAATGCAGATAGATTTATAACGACAGAGGGAGAGCAGAAATAAACCTGTATATATGCATATACATAAGTGTGCATGTATGTTTGTGTACACATTTATTTTAAAAAAGCATAGAGAAGTTACTAATACAATTCGTTGTGCTACTTGTGAAGAGCTTTCAGACAACACATGCTTGTTTGGATTCTCTGACAGTCTCTACCTATTTCCAACTGAATTATGCAAATAGCTAGTAGTTGAACCACATTGGTCTAATCCATCAGCTTTACAGAATGGACCAACAAGAATATCACAATGATTCAGAGAGAAACATATGCCAACAGTACCTAGAGTTTGCTCTATTTTTTTTCCTTTGATTGAAGACCATTTTCTGTTCAAAGTCCAAAAAGTCAATATAGGTAGTCCTCAAAATTAGTTTGCATTACAGCTTAAGAAGACATGCAGTGAAGTTTTCTACCTTGTGCATCCTTTCTATTAAGATTTCATTTCAGTGAATGGTTACAAGAGGTTTTAAGGAATAAGTAAGATGCGATAAATCTTTTCAGAAAGTTAATGACAAACTCTTGGTACTATATTTTAATGATGAGTAGTCCATCCAGGAATAAGAGACTGAGTAAGTTTACAAAGAAATGAAAGTTATGTTTACAAAGTTAACAGATAACCTAGCAGGGGAGCCTCAGTGAAATCTGTTTCTGAAGCCTTTGAGCTATTACACACCATTCAGCCCTGCACAGGCATTGGGATATTTATGCACTGGCTTACCGGCAATTTTATTATTAAGCTAAAACTCTTTTATGCTACATGCTACTATATGTACACAAGAGAATGAGGATTTTTTGAAACGCATTCTAAAAATGCAAATTACATTTTAAAGTGTAAATCCCAGAAAGATTCAGCAATTCGAATGACTAAATAAAGCTATGAAACATACGCTTTCTTCCCCACCTTTGTTACAGGCAATATCCCAATTCTCAATGTACACAATACCAAAGTCACTAGCTGTCAGTAAAACAGCTAGTAATACTAGGACACTAGTTTAGTGCTGTGCACTTTACAATTCTCTGAGGAATAATCCACCCCATTCTGGCCCAACTATACATCTGCTTTTGCAAGGACAAGGGGTTGAGCAGAGGGGAGCACTGGAACAGGCTCCCCAGGGCAATGGTCACAGCCCCAGCCCTGCCAGAGTTCAAGAAGCACTTGGACAATGCTCTCAGATCGATTTTTGGGTGGTCTTGTGCATCAGGACCAACTGTACCCAGGAGCTAGACTCAGTGAACCTTGTATGCCCCTTCCACCTCAGGATATTCTGTGATTCTATGATCCTACCTGCTTAGTGGCTTGGTTCTACAGGAGGAAGGCAAGGATATGAGTCGTGCTCTCCTTTCCTTCCTTCCAAGCACTAATATTCCTTTCTCATCCCAACAACAACCAAAAGCAATGTATTTGCCAATCACTGGGCAGGAGAAAAAATTGCTGGAGGTGGTGCAATACTACACACATAGGGCAGAAGACGACGTCCCCGCACCATTTTGTACTCAGTGTTCAGAAAGACACTTCAGACCCTCAGGAAGATGAGATCAGTTGGAAGACCATAGTAAGTGCCCGATCACTGAGATACGACAGCCCCAAACCCAAAAGATACATGATTAGCAACGGAAGTTTATCTTACAATATTCTTGTTGACATCAATACTGGAAAAGATTAAAGTGATATCATCCCTCCCTCGACCACAGACCCTCTTCTGCACTCTGTCCTTGAAAGCTGGTACCAATAGCTTTATCTGACAAGCTTTTTGGGGTAAACCACATACGGTCTCAACCTGAAATGTCCCATCATTTATGAGAAACTTAATTATAAAGAAAGGCTCATCTTTTGTCCTTCAAATAAACCCACAGGTCACGTTCAAGTTTTTGTACTTGTGAAACAACCAACTGTGAACGTGTGGGATAAATGGAAGAATTATTACTGAAAAGCAGCAACTTACCACATGAAATCCAGCACTCAGTGTCTGTAGGTCTACATCAAATGTGGTTAAGACCTTAGCTGGCTAATTTAAACCAAAATTTAATGGTAAGTGCAAAAATAGCATCAGCCAGCAAACCTGTATGTTTGAGCCTAAAGTGCTTCGTTTCTGCTGTTCAGATGGAGCAGGACTGAAGTGAACTAAAATGACTTTCACAGCTCAAAACCCACAAGAACACATGCAAGAACCTGGTCATCAAGAGAACAGCAGAAATTCTTTAGTTTCAGCTGCCAGTACAGTATGATTCTCGGCTGCAAAATTACCTTGGTCATGCTGCCAAACAGGGAAAATAAGCATATTCAGTAAGAAGTGATGAACTGCATCCTTTGTGTTTCCACAGTCTATCTACGGAGACAGACAAAGGGAAGAGCCAAGCATGAGTACAGCGTAGCTGCCTAATTTAAGTGGCAGCACATCATATATTTGCAGGCCATCAGAACACTATTGTATCTGTTCCCATTGCAAAATTTCTAGCACACCAGAAATCCATTAGCAGTGATTTTCTGGCAAAGTACCAAAGAGAAATACATCCTCTTATACCAAAAGAAATTAAGATCAAAGAATGATTATGGATAAGTATGGGCTAAAGATCAGCAAGCTCACCCAGCAAATACGTTGTCATATAAGATTTAACAATTCTTGCAAAATGAGAAAGACAAAAGAAACCCTCTCACTTTGTACCAAAGCAAAGGCTGTGAATATATAAATTAAAAACTCCAGCCACCGTTTTTCATTAACACTTGAAATCTATTACTGTTAATCTCCCTAGCTAGATTTGGCAGCTTCTTTCCAACACCATATTCAGCTTGATTTTGCAGTTTCTCTTCAACTTCATGTTTTGCAATTTCTAGTTACTGATGTGCAACCTGCCGGAGCGAAGTACAATAAACCAAATGTATTCCTTGGCTCATTTCTAGGAAGTTTCCCCTATGATCCGTGTGGCTACTTTGCATAGGCAGAAACACAAAATTTGACGTTGTTAGCTGGATTCCTCTCTCCAAAGTCAGAAGGAGAAATTTGTTTCTTACAATTAAGTAAAACCAGAGGTGATGTTAAAACCTGTGGCAACATAACAAAAAACTTTTTGTCCCCTCAGCGATATTTAGAAATAGCTGTCTCTTTAGGCAGTGAAGATATATCTGTATTTCCTTACTCCTTGCTCTGAAAACATGAGTAATTCCACTTTTTTTTTTTCCCCTTTTCTCTCAACATAACCTCATTGACTATCTGAATTTGACAGACCAAATGGAAAGCGTGATTCATTACAGGAGCAATAATAAGCAGAGAGACAATTATAATTTTAGTGCCGCCGCCAAGGCTGCCTCTGTGAAAAGGAGGCTGAATGGGTGCCACAACAAGCACCACGTTTACAATGAGAAAAGGCACAGCTCTGCTGTAACTGAGCTGCTGTGTAGCGGGACAAACTTTAAGATGTGCTTTTTTGGCTGGCTGGTTTAGGCAGAATAATGGATACCAAAAATACACAGCCTTCAAAAAGACCAGGAGGATTTTTAAATGATGTACTAAGTAGTCTTTAGAATGGTTTGGAGTCTCAGAACTGTCACTACAGTTTATTTGATAACACGCAACCAGGGGCTTAATCTGTCATGCCCTTTGGACATGAATACTTTCATTTTGTTCTTCTGTAGCAAATCTCACATTTTTGATATTTAGGCCAGTCTTTAGTTATGTCCTCAGGAGGGCTTTTACTTTAGGGGATGAATTATAAAAATGACCTAGGAAGGATAAGGCTGCTATTAAAAAGAAGTTTCACACAAGCACGTAAAGTTATACCAAGAGGTGAGACTTTTTGCTGTAGATTGTGAAAATCTTTTTTTTTTTTTTTTACAGCATAAAAAAATAAACATTTTTTTCTTCTGCCAAAAGAAACCTAACTTTATAAACGTACACATTTGAAATGTGGCTGAGAACATTAGCTTCTGCTGAGAATGACCAGCCCCCTGTACCATACAGATGGATGTAATGTATGTGTATGTGAGCCAGATCCCAGACCTACAAAATGCTTCTTGTGGAGCATTATATATTCATTCTCAAAAGCAGCTTATACTGAAGGTGGCAAGTCATGGCAAAGCAACACTCTTCTGAACTGACTCAGGAACCCAAGGAAAGCCCCTGAGACACCCACCTCCAGGTTTTCCACTTATCCCAAACTGTTCCTGTATATTTATACCCTCCCCAATAGCCTCCAACAAGAACAAGGAGATCTGACATGAGGTTGGCAACACTGAATAAAAATAAATTTGGCTATTAAAAATCTGGATTTTAAGTGCTTTTATTTCTTCAAAGAATGGAGAGAACAACAACAAAAAAAAAATCTTTCAATTCACCTTTTACGTCTCAAAAAAGGGCAAAAGCCCAATTTAGAAGAAATATCATTTTGTAGGTCATCTTTAATAAAAGTACAAACTGATTCTCTTCCTTCATCTCGCTGTTTATCACACCAAATGACAGCATTTTATTTCCTTTGGGATGGAAGAAATAAAGTAAGTGGAACAGAATGAGGACACATAATAAATACATTTTCTTGTCTTTTTTTTTTTTTTTTTTTTAAGAAATAGAACTATTACCATGTGTCCAGTCCTTTAGTCAATTGATAAAGAGTTATTTTCTGGTGTACACGAATTTATTTGTACTATATGGTAATACAACCAGATTCCACACTCATTGGTTAAAACACTTGAAATTGAAAAGGAATTTTAAAATAGCTTCTCAATAATGTACCATAAAACAGCCAAATGGCTCAGTGTTTCTGTCAGGACTGTCTGATGGTTCATTTCATTAAAATGCTTCTTAATATATTTGTGCAATGCAAATTGCTCTCTATTTCTGTAAAACCCAAATTTTAATGCCCTATTTGATGAGCAATATAAATAAGGTATCTTTCATTGCTGGATTCATCTGCTCCTATTTGATAATGGAACTTAGACAATATGGAAGTAAAATTCAATAGGAAGAAAGTACGTCTCTGAAGAACTTTAGAGACATTATGAGTTCTGTTCAAATTAGAAGATTATTTAAAAGGAAAAGTTGATCATCATATAATTGAAAAATAAAAGGGGGGGCATTAGATGGGGCATTACAGAAGCATGGCAGTAACACAGAATCCCAGACTGCACAGCCTGAAGGCCCAGAAAGTATGAGAAGAGTGCAGGTGTTTGAGCTGAGTGAAGGTCAGGCCATAGCCAAGCCATCCCTGACCTACAGAGCACCACGGACAGCATCACCAGTTCCCTAACAGGTTTGCACTTGCTAATCTGTTCTTCAGGATTCAAAACCTGACTTTTGCGCATGTTTTGAAGGAGGAAAGAAGTGTCCCTGAGGGAGGGGTGGTTGTGCTGGGTGTGTTGCTCATGCTAACACACCCAGGATGAGGACCAGAGCAGTGCCCATGAAGGTGCAGAATTTGTTTAGTTTGTTGTTTTCTTCAAGGAAACAAACTTCTCATGTTAACTGAGATGGCACACTCCTCTCTAAATGAGGTTTTACTCCCAGGCAGGTCCCAACCAAATGAAACAATTACATTAAAGACAAAACACCACACAGAAAGTCTGCCAAAAGGAGCCTGTTTCCAGCCGCTATGTGAGCCCATGTAAGCACACTGGCTTTGAATCTTGCTAGCAAAACACAATAAAAAAAAAGTGATATAAATTCCATACAACCACAGAAACAAATGGCCAAAGATGTCATAGGTAGTGTTTTATCTCTGTAACAGGCACCACACAGAAAGCACCAGAATCCACTGCTCTGATAAGCCAGCAGAGCTTGTCTGCACAAATCCAACATTGTTATTTGCCTGGTAAGATGTACCACGTTAACAAAATAGCACTTTAATACTGCCAGTTGATTCAGTCTTTAAACTAAAAACACATTTCTTAAGCAGTACCACTGTCCTGAGTAGAAAAGGGCTGAATTTCTTATTCCTCATGTAAAAATATCAGGATTAAACACTGTGCTTTTGCAACACTGACAGGTATCATTCAGGTCCTTCAACTCCACCTAAACCTAAGAATTTCTACAATTTTCATTCTCCATATCTTTATTCCTGGCTCTGTGCACCACTTGATTCCTTGTCTAGAAACGGGGACTTCAATGCATTTCGCTGCTTAGTTGAGGCTATTATTTGAGCCCCAAGCTAAAAGGTCCACAGCGCTTTCACTGTTTCTACTAGTGAATTAGTTTCTATTTTTAATGCACACACACAAAAGGTCACGATGCCAAAGCTGTTCTCAAGGAGAAAACAGAGCACTGGACAACACAAGGCGAGGCATGTGAAGGCAACCGTATCAGCAGGAAGGCTGCTGACTCATGAAGGAGATGCTATAAATGACAGCACAGAAAATACTTGCTATTCACATTGCAATTCATGCATTTTCATATTTACTATCGTCTTCATATGTCTTACTCTGACCAATATTTATAAATAACAATACATAGGACAGTAGCAGCATTGTATGAGCATGGTCTGAGAATTGAAGTGACAAAGTACATGAAAGATAACAGCATTTATGAGACCAACTCCTGTGGCTGTGAAAATAGAAGACTTGCTTTTGTAAACACAAATCTTCTTCTAGCTGTTAAACCATAAACAAAAAAATTAGAAAATCAAGCAAAAACGCTGGTGCTCAAACTAATATTAACATATGAGGATATGATTCTATTTCAGCAGTAAATCCAGAAATACATGGACAATCTAAGTCACTTTGTAAGAGCTAAATCCAAAATACAATCAATTTTTCTTTTACAAGATTTCATAATGGCAGGAGGTTGTTTGACTGATAAAATTACTGCCCCTTGGAGATACTCAGCACTTAAAAGATAAATTCATAGGCACTGAAACATGCTAAGCAATTTGATTCTT
Source organism: Cygnus atratus (assembly GCF_013377495.2). Classification (NCBI taxonomy): domain Eukaryota; kingdom Metazoa; phylum Chordata; class Aves; order Anseriformes; family Anatidae; genus Cygnus; species Cygnus atratus. Next base: position 22,901,216 of record NC_066363.1, on the reverse strand, counting down.
TCCCCAGCTTAAGCCTTTTTACTTTAAAGATGCTAAATACAGCACATTTAATCTGTACATCTGAGAGATCTGTGTATGTATGTATAAAATATGTAGCTCCTAAATTATCTAGTAATCTAAGAAGTATCAAGAAAGAAAAACATAGCAATAAAATGATAACCTCCCTCCAGAATAATGAATCATTTTCTTCCTACACACATACACACTCACAAATGCACAGTAATACATAAATACATACTAATATTTTATATAATTATTTCTGTGACAATAATAATAATAATAATAATAATAATAATAATAAAATCACACAATGGAAAGACAATGTACTCAGTGCTGATAATCCCATATGTTTTAATGACTCTACTATAAACCAATAAATATTGTTTCTAATATATGCAATTACATTAATGCAGTAAAATACTCTTTATCGAATCTATTGAGAGAAAAAAAAAAAAAAGGCTGACCTCTTCAGAAGTGTTTTTTTAATGAATTAAGAAAGTACGTATGAGGGGATGCACAGATTTTGTGTACACACAGAAATGCTTTTAAACACTATTTTTCTTAGAAGTCACAAGCCATTGAGCTGGTATTTCAGAGACATCGGGGGAATTCTCTTGCAGGTGCTTCAGACTACCTTACAGTGACACACTTGGAAGCAACAGATAAATGAAACAAATTACATTTTTGTGTTTACATATTAATCAGAATGCCAAATAAGCACTTGCAAGAATTTCACAGACATCACATTAACTTTCCAAATCCCAATCCAACTGAAGACAGTAGCAAACTTGTGTTGATTTCAGTAGCATTTACCAATACCTGGTACTAAGTCAACAATTGTTCTGAAAGATGGGTACATCACATTGACTGAATGTTCCACTAAGTTCATCACCAAAACTTTCTTCTCTGTAGCAAAGCTAGGTTTTCAAGACTAATGTTCACTAGTTACAAAAAAATTGGGGACACATCTACACATCCTCGAGGCCAATGGAAACATCCGTATTCATTTCAGAGAGCGATCTCAGAGTATTATTGGCAAATAACACCATGTTGACAGAATAAATTTAAATCAGTGAACTAGAGGCCATGCATCTCATTCAGCACAACACACACACACAGACGCTATATATATACATTTTGCTACATGTGCACACACTGTTCTCTCTCTTCCTCCCTTTCCCTGAGGGCTGCACTGTGGTTTTGCATTAGCTTCTAAGAAAGTAACATTTGAAGTCTGACTCTAAAAGGAAACAGCAATTGTACTGCTCCTCCAAGAGGAAATCATTCAACTACAAAACTGCAAGGACTTCACAGCTATACCTTATGTAATTGCCAAACTCCTTGATACACCTGTGCAACCAGTATTCAGGATCCACCCAAGGAAAAATTATTTTGTCCCAATTTCTAAACACAATTTCTTCTGTGATAATTCTGAAAAAGCAAATTAGTAGCGGGCTCACATGTCATACATGTATCTCCAAACATCTAGGGGTAGAGGCTGAGGGAAAAAAAAAAAAAAAAAAATCTATCTTTCCATATATATGTTTTGACAATGACAGGGGAATAATCAAAACAAAAAAAATGATAATTTAAAATGAATTTCTAGTATGAAAAATAAAATATAAGAGTTATCAGAAGCAATTTACCTTTTCAAAAAAGTACTGTCAAACATAATGGAAAATTACACAGAACAAATTAAAAGAAGGCAATAAAATTACTGATATTCAACATAGGTTTATGGAAATCTTGTCAATGTAAACCGATATTTTGTCACTACAATAACAAATGCACAATTTCTTATACAGGATTATGAATTCAATAACAGTAAAGGTATTGATGCAGTAAGATCAAAGAACATAGTCCATATTTACCAAATAATAAATTCAAAGTTTGGAAACATGAAGTTTTTTATAATAATAATAAAAGAAAAAGGAAAAAAAATAGTTGGAAAATCTGGGCAACTACATAAGCAACTGAATGGGACCTCCCATTTTGACAGAGAAGTAAAAACAATTTGTGTGTTTACTATATGAATAAAGAGGTACAAATCAATTAGAAATGGGAAGGTTGGGCTACCTTTATATGTGACACTGCCGAAATGCAGTGCTGAGTCTACAGCTCAGCAAAGATGGATAAACTGGAGATCAGGGAAGAGGTATGGAAATGATTAACAGACTTCAAAGATGACTCTCTCTCAAAGATCTAGGAGGTCAACCTATTTACTGTAACAAACAGAAGGGTGATTTGCTATAGGTACCAAGGTGGGAGGAAAATTCACAGGGCTTTTTCAGTCTAAAAATGATGTTCAAACCTCAAAACTGAGGATAATAAATAGTAAACATTAATACTCATAAAATAACTTCTATTTTGACAAATCCTTAATTCCCATACTTCTTCAAAACATGCCTGGAACAACAACAACAAAGATGGGAATCCTTTATTAAGATGCTACACAGATCTAACTGCATAATCCCAGTCACTCTCCCTAGCCTCAGAAACCGCTTTGAATTTTGTCTCACCTTTCCTTGTCTTTTAGCCCAAACAAAATTAGAATGTTTGTAGAACTGACATTTCTCATTAAAGATAAAAAAAAAAAAATTATAAGTCATTGAAAATCAATTTATACAAAGTATGCATTAGCAAAACATGCTATTGCAAATGGAGTTGCAGAATAACTGTCTCACAGGGAACAAAATCAAACTTTGAAATTAAGCAACAAGATCAGGGAATAAGTGTTCCTTACATCAGGTTTGCAATTGTGACCATACTAATTTTTCCACTACAGGTTTGGGGAAAGATGAATGACTTTTCAAAATGGGATTGTGAAAGAACAATCCTGCTTGGTAGCTGGGGTTCTGATCATAGTGCACTTGAATCATATCAAACAAATAATTTAGGAATACTTCAGAACATCAATCAGTACCTCATTCAGAAGACCTGAACCTGTTCTACATTGTGCTACCTATAAATTGATACTAAATAATACAGTTACACATTAAGGGCACTTTCATATGGCAATAAAAAGGCATTATTTTAAGTAAGAATCAATTAGCAAAAGGTTATCATACCAAAGTGAGTCTCCTCAGCTGGCACACATAGGGCACAAATAAGAGAAGTGAACATAGCTTAAATTCCCTAGATCCCAGTAAATTCCAGCTGCCAGTAAGAAGAGTTGTGACTATGTGCAGCAAAGGCATTCATTAAAATATCTAATAGAGTTTGGGCTGGGCTTCAGGGAGATCCAAAACAACTTAAAGGATGATCTGCTCCTCCTCACATTTGATCTGGCCATCACTTACCACAAGCAGCCACCTGCATTTGCTGCAAGAACACCAGATGATCAGAGGAGCATAAGACCCATGGGGGGAGCCTGGGAGAAAGACTTACCAGAAATGGTAAGAGTCAGAAACAGTTTAATTGCAATTTTTAAAATCGTGTCAGGAAGCTAATCCTTTTGACTTCCACACAGCCAAATGTTTACAATTTAGAGCAAATTTAGGAATATGCTTTTCATTTACAGCTTACACGACACATTGATATTAGTGTTAGACACCATTTGCCAAGAGAAATTACAGGCAAAGTTTCAGCATTTTGTCTCTTGAAAAAAGCTGGCACTTGTCTGTCAAGCTGCCTTTTATTTTGCTTCAGTCTTGGGGATTTTTTTATGAAGTTTCTGATCTGATTCTCTAAGGTTTACAAAACCCCAGCTAAGAGGCATTCCTAATAAAAATTCCACACAAGCAATGAGGAAAGTCTGCATCCCTCTCAGCAGAAGCTGCAAAAACTATTCAGTGGCAAGGCAGAATAATCAATTCCTGAAGTGCCAGGAACCTTCTAGTATCATTAACCAGAGATAATTTAACTGAAGACCAGAATATATGAAATATCTATCAGTATTTTCTGAAAGAGCTTCTTTGGTTTTGCCTAGCTTTTGATAAGCTAGTAGAAAAAGGCATTTGTTTTCCACACAGAAAATGAAGTGATTGCAGGTCTTGGTAAACTTTGAGATCTGTCATTTCTAGATGTCATTGTGATGACTCTCAACTTAGACACACTTTTAGTGTTCCTCTGGGATGCTGGGAGCAGAAAAGTGCATACACTTCCTACAGAGAGTACTGGTGCCAAACTCATCTTGTCCAGTCAACTATTTCTTTGTAGATTATTTTCCACTAACACATGGACCAGAAGAATTACATTCGCACTGCAAGAAGAGAAAGCAGTGTGCTCCACCAAAGTTACAGTCAGTAGGGAGGGCAGAGCAGTCCTTATTCAGGCTCGTGGTCCTTTAGAGCACTTTCCCAGCACCATGAACCCAAGAACCTCACACTTTTGACATGTTCACTCTTTCAAAAAGTTGTGTGACACGAGAGCCCTCAAATGAAGAATGCTGCTGCAGCAGTAAGGGACCAGGACCTAATGTTTTGACTGAAATGGTTACCGCAAAGCAAACCTAGTGTGGTCACCCTGTGTCAAGGCCTGTCCACCAAGCGCAGATACTGTAGTTCTGCTGATTAACAAACTTGCAGCATGCTCAATCCCACTCCAACACCGTGATCACAGCTTGCCTTGGGCTATTCTGCCACCAGATCTCTGCTGCTCCATCAGCAGCTGGACGTGCCCTGGCCCAGGCCTCCTCAGACAGACCCAAGTGTTTCACAGCACTGAAAGTGCTTCACTGAGGCGTTCAGAAACACGCTCCATTTTCTGTCAAGCTTTGCTGTTTGATCACATAATTACAATCCAAGGTGTGAAATAATCACATGACTACATTTAAGTAGTATTCTGCGTGAAAAAAGGAATAGCCATTTGCTGAGCCACAGATGCTTTGTGGCATTAAAAACATCAATGGGAAGGAATTAAAAAATAAATAAATAACTAAGCACCCTCCATTGCTATGCAGGTCACGCGCAGCTCTGGGTTGATGGCCAGATCTGGATGGGTGTAGAAGGAGGGGAGCCTGCAAGCAGCACCAGCCTGAACGGGCCAGTGGTCAGCTCCAAGACGCGCAAATGCTGAAGAAAGTGTTAACGAAAATGGCCCCAGAAAACAGCTCCATTATACGCAGTGCTGAACGCGTAAGGACACCGAGGCAACGGATTCATAAAAACATGGTGCGACTAAGGCTTTCCTAACCTTTGCCTAAGGGATTGAACCTTTTAAATATACAGCTGATTCGATCTGAAAGCTCCTTTGTAAATACTTCAGCCAGCTGAACAGGCAAAAAAAAAAAAGTTGAAAAAGAAACACTGTCTTGAAAAATTGTATTATAGAGATACTATCACAACTCAGGGGGAGGGAGGAAGAACAATGATATATGTGGAATACCACCACTGCAAAAATGGAGAATACATTTAATTATCAGATTTTTAGCAGTAGTAGTAGTTTTTATTACTATTCAAGGTAATGTTTCAGTTCCACATGAACAAATACACATTTAAAACTGGTTGAGATCCACAACGACCAAGAAGAAAGCATGCAGATTTCTATGTTAAACTAGACCACCACACGGTAATGCCAGTTGGAAAATTGTTTTTCTTTCCTCTTACTTGCATCCAGGCCTGATGAACACTCCCATCCTGGGCCTCAGTTTTCCTGTTGGCTGAAATGCCAACACGAGTGATGCTTTTTGATCCCCTCCTGTGTCTCCGCAGATTTATTCACTGCAGAGATCAGCCTTTGGTTACAGAACAGTGTCATAAGAGATGAGAGAAGAAGGGACAAGGAAAGGAAAGTTGCTTCAACCAACACACAAATTCTGTTTTAGCATTTCCTCTGGTGCAGTGAAGAGATAAAACAGAGGGTATCAGGCAATAGAGGAAGAGAGAGAAAAGTAGGAGACCATAAAAATCTCTGCCAGCCTCAACTGTCAGCGTACAAAAAGTTGCCAAGGAAAATGCTGCTAGAAAAACAAGGAAGTTATGTGGTATTTATGACAATGGCAAAGGGTACAACTGATGGGGGAAAAAAGTGAATAGAAAGCAGTGTGTGAATCTTTAGAGAACTGGGTAAGAAAAGAGATGGAAAATATACAAAGATCACAGAATCTGAAATACCAAATGGTACGTAGCAGGAGGATGTATAGCAAAGCATGCGCAAATGCAGCAGAGGAAACAGAGAAACTGATTGTCAGATACAACAATGGAATTGAAGAGAAGAGAGAAAATTATACACACAAAGAAAACACCAAACTAAGAAAATCTATTTGCACACAGACAGTAAGAAGCAGGAGTATGCTTCAGTTTCTATTTTTTTTAAAGGTCTCTGTTTACTACTGTAATTTTAATTTTGATTTTTTTTCCCACCAAATTCTAGGGAGCCCTATGGAAGCATCAACAATTTCATTGTGACTGTCCACAATCTACACCATAACTAAAGATGATTCTCAAACACATTCAGACATAGAGCCACCATATGCACCAAGACTTAACAGGCAAACTACAAGAAGGGAGACTGACAAAGGCAGGGGGAGTCTCTCCTTTCTGACAACCGATACATTTTAAATGATTTTTCTCCCCTCTCCATCCCCCATATCTCCTTTAACTTTCCTCAAATGCATATTAAACATAAGAGATAATTTTACCACAGATGACAGCTTCAGCACGTTTTTGATATTAGCAGAGGTTTTGTTATAAACACTAAGCCAATCTTTTTTCCAGAGGAAAAAGCTAAAATCTTGAACCTAGCTCCTTTCAAGCACTCGACTACTTTTCAATTATAAAGCTATCATGAGCCAAATTTGAAAAACATTCCTCAAAAAAAAAAAAAAGTGTTTTTCTCTCAGAACCCTTAGAAAATACATACAGAATATAATATAGAAAGTAAGAATTACAAGAGAATAAAAATATATACAGCCTTCAGAACAAAGCACATTTGTTCACAGGAATAATAATTAAGAATATATTTTAAATGTTGCTCTGGTATTCTTGGCTCGCCTTTTATTTGATGATCTGCAGATGATCTTCTAGTTCAGTAGTAGTCTAAATGATGATTTAAATATCACGATAGAAGCCAAACATCTTAATTGCCTTACAGCCTTCTTGTTTTCATTTTGCACAGTTCGCAAAATGATTTTGTTTTCACATTATAAAAAGACTTGTTTCAAAGGGAAAGTTCATATTTAAGTTGGATTCTGGACTCAAGAACACTAAGGGCAAGTTTTGACAGTCTCTGATAGAAATACTGGTCTAATGTCATTGAAGACAAAAGAACAACATAAAAATAGAATCCCCTCAAAAATCAAATTTTAAATACGTGTTTGTGTGTTTATGTATGCGCACATGTACATGTTTGTAAACAAAAACTCCACCTAGAGGGAACTGTTGTAGTTTATGAAAATCACATCCCAAACTGGTCTTTTCATGCACCACTATTAAATGTATTTACTTTTATTATGATGACCTGAAATTCAAATCAAAGGAAAATGCTGACCTTTCAGAATTTAACTGTGAACACACCAACCTGCCACCCCAAAAAAAAAAAAAATGGTTTATGCAACCTACTCTCAGTAGTGTATAATAAAATCACTATTTCCAACAAACACTTCGCTGTTGTGGACTTGGTGCTTCTCAACAGGAAATTCTTCCTGTAGAAATCTTTTAAAATTTGTTGTAAAAACCACACTTCTAAATCAGGCCCTTTCTCTCCCCTTCTCACAGTGCATAGAGTCCCTCTCCCTTCTGCAACCAGCAGGGACTCACATGTGGATTTTAACTTGTGTCAGTGCATATAAAGAGGTTGCCACTGTTTAAAACGTGTTTACAAGTGAAAAGAAAAGGAAATGAAAGTGACTCCTATTGCAGCCTGAACAGTTCATCTTTATAGCAGAGAAACTTGCAGCAATTAAGCAGTTTGCCTCTTACACTGAACCACACAACATTACATGCAATTATAAGGAGGTGAATTACTTAACTAAGTAATACAGTAAATGGAAATGCTTGTTCTCTTTTCACTTTGGAGAAGAAAAGTCAAGCAAGTCCTATTTTAAAACAGCTGTTTGAAAACTCGTTGTCCAGAGCAAAATACCAGATTTCATTTTAAGCTCACTATTGTTCAATCTTTCCTCGCGGTCTGAAGTTCACAGTGTGCCACTGCCTTATAATGACTCTCTGTTCCCAAAAGACTGTAAATGCATCTGGAGAAACTTCATTCTCCACCATCCATCCCGCTCTTTTCTGAGGATTAGCTATAGCATAATTGCTCTATTTCCACTACCTTACACTTGGTGATTAAAATGCTAACAGCTACCAGTTTTCAGCAACTCCATGTTTTAATATCTATCGAGGCTCTGCATGAGTACAGTAATTTGCTTTTATGATAAACTGAAAGATTGCAAATGAAATTATACAACTCAAATGTTAGCTACACTGAAATAGCTAGTACGTAGTAAGAATGGGAACATCAAATCTACAATGGAACTTGAGAAAACAATAAAAGAACTTAAAATATACTACTACAAATGAACTCAATACCTAAATATAGCATCTGTGCTATAACAGAGCCTCTAAAGCCTCCATAGAAAAGTGACATTTCACTGGCACCAGTCTTGAACAACCACAGAGTAAGATACAGTCATCACTTACTGGTTTAGCGTTACGTCCAGGATGAAAGACGACCCAAAAGCATCAACCTGGAAGCTGGCTCGAGCAATGTGAGTAGACTGCAAAATCGTAAAGACAGGAATTAGAATTCAGCTACAACAAAACATACATACAGTACTTTATTTGGATGTACTAAGCAACAATATGCCATTAACCTAATAAAACTGCACTGAAATGGACGTCATAGTCTATTAGAGTGAATAAAAGATCTGTTTGCTGAATCTTTGAGGCTTGTTCAAGAATTCCCAACACCACAACCTGTGACCTTAGGAGGCTCTGCCTTAATTACGCCCCTACCAACACCATAGGGAATGTCTCTTTTCTTTGAACTCCCACCCTGGGCAAAACCCTGAGCAAACACAAATGGCAAGCTGCCTCTGGCAGATGTGCTCCTTGTTCATCAGCCTGGCTCTGGACACAGACCTGTGGAGATCAGCTGAAATGTGACCGGTTCAGTCAGGTCAGGGCATACACAAGTCTTACCAACATTATCTGAAAGAAGCTGATATTTCTGAGAGACTCCTACTGGAGCCATATAGAGAGGCAATAGCAGTGGGATAAATTCTGGATAACTGCATTTTCTGTGGAGCTCTGTCTCACTCAACTTTAGCCCATCTCCCCCAGAAGTTTCCCAAAACTCCAACCTCATGAGCAGTCATTAAAACCAAACAAAACTGGGTGTTAGAGAAATATCTCTTTCTTTACTCCTTTCTCTTTGCCGTACATTTCCCTGAATTAATTGCTTTCATTCACTCCTATAGCCAACAAACTTAAGTGTACTTTGTTTCTCACTATCGTCCAGAAACAGAATATTTATTCTAGTAGCTGTGAAAGAAAACACTCAGCTATCCAATGCAAATGCAATATTTGTTTCTAGACCTGAAAACTCCCAAGAAACTGACCAGTGATGTTATTTAACTAATTAACACGAAAAGCTACTTTCGGGCATTTTGGAGCAGTTTCAACTTTGTTTTTTACTTTCTTTCCATTGAAATCTGCCCATTAAGATTTGAAGCATGTAGACAGAGGGATCTAAAAGAAACACTGAAAAACCACTTACAACTCCCTACCACACTTCTCCAAATAAGTACAGTAGAGGATAGTACAATTGTAACAAATGATTTGTTGAAAACTCTGGGAAACACAGGACAGGACGGGATAATGTGAATCATCAAATTCACTCTCTCTAAAACTGCTGGCAGGCTTTCAATAGGCATTAAATCCAGAAGACTTGAGAATACCAGTTTCCCTGGAAAAGCACAGCAACAAAGGCATGGAAAGTTGAGGGAATCATGACTTTTTTATTATTATATATCTGAGTTGTCCTGCAGTTGAATTTTCTTGTGATTGCTACATACAGAAACATGAGCACTAATAAAGAAAAAAGGATAACAACCATGAATATGTATTTACAAACAGTTCATTCCTAAAAAGAAAAAAAAATGTCAAGAAAGCTTTTCTTATTAGAGGATGCTTAGGTTGCATGCCATCTATAAAAATGTCTGTCTGTGCCACTGCACTGAATGTGCATAAAAAAATATACGATGAAAACTCACAGATATTTAAATTATGAGTTGGAAGGATGAGGTATTAACTTTAAAGGTTCTTAGAAGACCTATTATTAGATAAAATTCAGTCGGATATAATTTCAGCCATCCCCATTCCATCCAACCTGCTTTGTAACACAGGCCGCAGAACTTCACTAAGCAGTTCTTGTAATTCCTAGGTGATTTAAGAGCATCTCTTTTGAACAAATGTGTAATCTTTGACCAAGTAACCAAATGTAGTAACACATAGCTTACCTTATCCAAGTAGCTAATTTCAGTGATGAATTACAATCAATATTAAGTTTATTTTCTATCAAAAAAAAAGAAGGAAGGGGAGAGGGGAGTAATTTCTTCACATCACTGGTTTTCCAGTCTCTTAATTAGAACTAAGGGATTCAAGCTAGTCCCAAATGACCAATGAGGCAGCTATGGGGCAGTGGTGGACATGCTCAGCACATACAGGCTCCCCGTTAGGACCATCACTTCACTGTCCCTGGCCTGCCACAGCTGGCGCAGCCACAGACACAGCAAAAAGAACTGTCAACAGACTGTCACGTTAGCATTGGCATTTCTCTTCCAACTCTCAGGCAGCAGAATTTGCTTTGAATACGGTTTTAAAATTCCTTCTTCTCTTGCTAGATTTGAATTTTTAGGCTGCTGCTCATAAACAGGATATGACAGGCCAAGGACTGTATAACACAGCAGGGGCCAATGCCAGTTTAGTTATTCACATGTTCCACTGCAGCATGCTTGCCAGCCTTAGGTAACCTTCATTTACCTATCTGCACAGCAACAACCACCTTCTGATCAAAGGAATAATGCCAGCACAGCTGCTCACTTTTCATCGTTACGTTACTAAATGCAAAGAACATTCCACAGAACTTTATTATTTCTGTTTGTTAACATAGCTACATGTGCCAGAATTAGATACATGTACGCAGTACAGCCAAATCTCCTATATGACCATATGCTTGTACCAAAACAGAAGAGAAAATATAAAAAGCATAACTTATATTTCTAAATCTACATATAGTAAGCGTAGCCTTTGTCATAAAAAGTGTATTCACATACGCTAATTTCACAGTAATAAGAATATAGCTGTAAGAGCAAAAATGCCTAGGGATTTTTGGTGGTTGGTGGCTTTTTTATTTGTTTGTTTGTTTTTACACTTCTAGGTATGCTGCATCATATTGATTTGTTCTGGGAAGTTTCCTCCCCTGAACATGTCTCTAAGACAAATAATTACAAGGCTAATGTATTTCTGGGGTGACCCTGGACCACAGCTATTCCCTGACAGAAGCCATTAATGTGGATTTATGGGAGAAAATGCCTATTAATAAATTAGGATGAAAAACATTATACAGATGTAGCTACTCCCAAAGCAAGCGGTGCAAACCCAAGAAATTCATCATTAAGTTTACAATCACATGCAATCAAGCATAACTCAAGTGTATCTCAAACCTACTGAGACGCAAAGATGCACATTTTGGATACCCAAACAAATTCAGCCCTTTCCAGAAACTGCAGTCTTTACAGATTCAAAGAACCCTTCAATCCTGGCTGCAATCCTGCATGCTTCAGGCTACAACTGAAATCCTGATCCCCTCTGCTCCCCCTTTTTGGCTTGTGACTGCCCAGAAAGTCAGATCAGTGTCAGAAAATTAATCGTTACTTCGAGGGGATCAGTTTTCTGCCGGACAAATAAGCTGATCCAAATAAAATGTAAAGTCATATCATGCCTAGACATGATGGAAAGAAGCTGGAGGGGACATGCAGCCAGCAAATGAAGAGGAAGATGGATTTCCCCCAATTCAACGACAGCTAACAGACTGCATTCAGCATAACAAAAAACTGCACCTTACGAGTAATAGCCAGTACGTTTTCTAGGATAACAGTTCTTCTGAATATCTGGTTAAGAGGTACAAAATATATAAATGGATTTTAAAACATCGTGGTGCTACAATATTTTTAAGTACATCTATTCACCTGCTCAGTGAATAGGTAAAATGGCCAGCTGGAAGGGAAGCTTTGGTTCACAGAAATATGTGAATAAAAGATCCCAAAGAAAGAATATCAGGGCACATTTACGCCATCTCTGTCACCTCATTCGAGCAGAATAATGACAAAGACACCTTCAAAGGCTTCTCTAAACCACTGAAGCAAGACAATTATTTCATTCAGTTTTCAAACCACGGAACTTCCTCAGAAAATTCAAGGCTTTTTAACATCCATGGATGTGACACATCAGCATCTGACAACCTAGTCATGAAAGGGGAGTTCTTGGAGACCTGGAGAGATGCACTAAATGCAGAATATGAACAAGAGCCAGGAAAGAAGAATCCAACAAAAAAATGGAAAAGTGCAGTGTCTGTGCACCCAAAACAATCAAAAAGTCCTAAAGTGTTAATGTCATGCAACTGAAGAAGGAAAATATCAATAACTACTCTCAAAATAGTTGCAGTATTTTCAGATGCAATTTTGAGTCATACATAAAGTGTAACACCCCACAAGCTCCCCTACAGAAAATAATAAGCATCTTACGCATCTAATCCAACTATGTGAGAGCTAGCTTTGTCAAAGATTGCAAAGCTTAAGCATTTCAATAAAAGTCCAAAAGAAATCAAAAGTAAATGGAGTGGAAACGATTATTTCAAATAACTAAGCACAAAAATACATCATCTACAACAAATATTAAAAGCTTGAACACTAAAAAAATAAAAGTGGCATGCGACCCTTACTGCCAAACCAAGAGGGATGTGATTCCAATTATTTTAAATCACATACTCCATGCTTTAGGGATCGCTGCAGTAGTAGAAGAGACGGGCAATCAGTACCATGTAGGAATGTTTATTGCTCCAAAGCAACACAACAAAATAATGACAATTTCTAACATAGTCCATTCAGTAATCCTCTTTTTTATCAGATTTCTGCAGAAACTGGCCCTGAATAATGAGCATCTCCAGAGGGAACACACGTACACAAACCGCAACCAAAGTAACCAAAGTTTCACCTGGAGTACTGTGTTCAGCTTTGGGCCCCTCACTACAAGAAGGCCCTGGAACATGTCCAGAGAAGGGCTACGAAGCTGGTGAAGGGCCTGGAGCACAAGTCCTGTGAGGAGCAGCTGAGGGAACTGGGGTTGTTTAGTCTGGAGAAGAGGAGGCTCGAGGGAGACCTTATTGCTCTCTACAGCTACCTGAAAGGAAGGTGTGGGGAGCTGGGGGTCGGCCTCTTCTCACAGGTAACTAGTGATAGGACTAGAGGGAATGGCCTCAAGTTGCGCCAGGGGAGGTTCAGGTTGGAAATGAGGAGACATTTCTTCTCAGAAAGAGCAGTCAGGCACTGGGACGGGTTGCCCAGGGAGGTGGTGGAGTCACCTTCTCTGGAGGTGTTTAAGGAAAGGTTGGACGTGGTGCTTAGGGACATGGTTTAGTGGGTGACAGTGGTAGTAGGGGGGTGGTTGGACCACATGATCTTGGAGGTCTTTTCCAACTTTGATGATTCTGTGATTCTACCTCATTGCGGGTCAGTGGTGAGCCTCACTGCAGTAGAGTTCCATGGGTAACTATCAATATAAAACATTTGGAAGACTTTCATTTCAAATACAGCAAATATTTTAATCATCAGTGAAATGTTTACAAGCTACGCACTTTCTGAACAATCAAATTAACAAGAATTTTGAAAGGAAATATTTTAGAAATGTTCTCACATTCATTATAATTACTTGGATGTTGAAACTGGCATGGTAACATAATGACTAATGTTTTTCTTCATTAAAAGGAGGAAAAGGAATTAAAAATATATTGTGATAAAATGTGCAATACTTGATATTATATCCTTTTTATTTCTGAAGTATCCCGCATAAAGCATTTAGATTTTTTTATAAGTTTTGCTGGAAGAGATAACAATAATTTCCACAAAAAGAGAAGAGTATTCTTTTTATTTGAGAGGATAAACAATTTATATGTTTGTCGTTTGATGTAAGGAATTTTGTATTTACTACTATCTATAGCGCTGCAGTTTGTAATTAAAAGATTCTGATCAAATTTGTACACTCAAAAGAAAAACATCAAGAGAATCAAGAGAAAGTAATACAGAATGCTATAGCAAGGCAAAAGTTAAAACCTGTACTCCAGAGCTTGTAAGAACAATGAGGTTTTATAGCAGACAGTATTTACAAAATAATAGCTCCCTTAGATGTTAATTTAATTTGCCTCCCTCCATCTAATAGGAGAACAAAAATCTCAGCTTGTTAACAATCCTTTAAGTGTGTGTGAAATGTCTGTTTCTTAAATTCAGTACGGACACAAGTAGGCCCATGGGAAATCAAAAGAAATATATGATTGAAATTAAGTGAAAAATATAGTAATCTTTTAACGTAGATTTACCTAAAAAGTGATAATTGGCTTTGAAAACAGTTATTGCAATTATATTTATGCTATATAGGGCTAATTAGAACATGTACATGTATAAATGGATATTTTTCAGCCTCAGTTGTGTTGTAAAAAATCCAGAGTTACACAGTATATTGTTGGCACACATAAAATAAAAAGTTTGTTCAAAAACTTACTTTTCTACTTGCACCAAGAGGAAGGAAAAAAAAAACTACCCAGAGGAAAAAAAAAATCAGAAATAAGCCTAGGTCAAGTACAAAATATTTCAGATCCAAAGAATCACTTTTAAAAAATACATGGGACAAAAAATAAATAAATAAATAAATAAATTCTTAGACCCTCTCTGCTACCATTTGTAAATATGTAATTTTAATCGAAAGTTCAGGGTCACTGAACTGGATTCACGTATTCATATGTGAATCATATGAATCTTCAGCATATTAAAGAACTGCAACATTTCTGGTTTACTTTCCTCAGCATTTTCAAAATATTTATAGGCACTCATTTATTATATTAATCACCATTATTTGTCATTCTTTATGTAAGCTCATTCTTTTTATCCATGGCATAAATCTAAATATTTATGTGGTTTTCTTTAATGAAAAAAAAATGAATGAAGTTATCGAAGTTATTTCATGAAGAAACTGCGGAACAGCATCAGAACAGCATCATGGTTTGATGAAAAGTCATTTACAGCTGCCTCTTTGGGGTACAATTAATAAATAAGTAATTTATTCTGAGGAAAAGCTAGAAATAAAAAAAGGTTTGTGAAGGTCCATATTCATTTCTGAACCCTGGATCGCATCTGTGCCAAATGCAGGAGAGGCAGAGGGAGAGTTAAACCCCATTGCCAGAGCACAGTGCCATCCTCCAGTTCGTGTCAGTGGAGTTTTGCCAGCTCTCACCAGAGGAAGATCCTGACAAAGATGTAAATATGACCTAAAATAGCCTTTCTCCACATAAACAACATGTCGTATTATAGAATGGTTTGGGTTGGAAGGGACATTAAAGATCAGCCAGTTCCAACGCCCTGCCATGGGCAGGGACACCTCCCACCAGACCAGGTTGCCCAAAGCCCCATCCAGCCTGCCCTTGAACACCTCCAGGGATGGGGCATCCACAGCTGCTCTGGGCAGCCTGTGCCACTGCTTCACTACGCTCATTGTGGAGAATTTCTTCCTAATGTCTAATCTAAATCTTCCCTCTTTCAGTTTAAAACCACTTCCCCTTGTCCTACCATTATCTGACCAAGGAAAACGTTGCTTTCCATCTTTTTTATAATCCTCCTTTAAGTATTGAAAGTCTAGAACAAGGTCACCCCAGAGCCTTCTCTTTTTCAGGCTGAACATCTCCAGCTCAGTGAACTCAGAGTCAGAAGCAAGGGCTACTTGTATTTCTAAAATGCCAGTAATTATTCTTCTCAGTAGTAAAAAAGAAAAATAAATCTCTTTTATCATTTATTTGCAGTTTTGCAGACAGCCTCTGACTGCACATACTCACTACAGTAAAATCCCTAGAGAGATGGATGAGGGGAGCAGCACCAAAAAGAAGAAGTCCTTAACACAAACCTGTGCAATTTATCACGCAGATACCACTACTGCAAATCCAACATCTGGGCAGCTGCAGGGATCCTTTAGAGGTCCTGCAGATGTGTGATGCTGAGCTCTGATGAACTCGCTCAGTTATACCTGCTCATGCATCTTGTCCTATACGTTCACCTGGCACTCCAGAAACGCAGGCATCTTTGAACAGTTACAACAAACTGACTTACAACACAAAAAAAAAAAAAAAAAATGTTTTTCTCACAAAAACTTCTCTTCCTTGCTCACCCAAGGTTAAATAATCGGGCAATGAAGACAAGAAAACTATCGGGTTGTCACTGCTAGCAAATCTAGCATGATGTACCGTTTGATCTTACAGATCTAAAAGGACAAATTTAAGTAACTGAATGGGCAAGATGCTGCTTCCCAAAAGGCAATCTAACACTTGTTTCTAGCCCCAGAAAACAACATGGAGCTGGATCTTATATCTACTATGTTTTATGATTACATTAATTTGACTTTAAGATAATTTTACTTATAACCTTTGATTTCCTATGAGACTAATTAACATAACTTCCGTTGTTGTGAAAGCCTTCATATCTCAGTGAAAGGAAGAACTGCAAGAACATTTGGGAAGGCATACTCTTTCAGTTTTATTTTTCTTAAAGGGAAGCAACAAAAATTCTTGTATAAAGTCACATTTAATGTGCAAGAGGTCTTAAATAAGTTGGGGCAAAAATGGAAAGTCAGTGACTGTTCAACCTCATGTGTTTAAGGTTCTTCATCAAAGATTAGTGGCTAGAAAAAGCATGATAAAATAGGTTATTATGAGGATGATTAATAAAGTACTGGATTGCAAGTAGGAAACAAATGAAAGTCATGAACAAAAACTCTAAGTTCAAAATGTTTTCCTGCCATAATTCATACAAAAACTTTGATGACCATGGAAGATCCCATTTCTAAACCAAGATGGGCAGAGAGCAAATAGATACTCATCCTGTGACATGCGGGCTCTGCAGTTTTCATTGCTCCCCACAATGATTCTAGATTTCAGAGACTCAGGTGTAAAATGAAAAGCAAAACAAAGACATGCTACAGGACTTGATTGTGCAACTAGATGGTGAACCTATTTCCATGTGAAGAAGTATGGAGTCAGAGGGAAAGGACTCAGACAAGGAAAATCTTTCTTACATGAAATCTCCCTACAAGACCCTCTCCTATGGACATCTGGCAGTTTCAAGTGGACAGACCTCAAATGAGCAGCTACTCATGCACAGCTGCAGCCTGAGAGGCAAACAAATTAAGCACAATGAATCTGCAGAGGGAGAGAATACAAAACAAGGGATGCAACGCATGCGCTGAAGGCAACACTTGAGGATGAACCCATCTGAATCACTGTGTCATTCAGCTGTAGAAAGGGCTGCATTGTCTCAAGGACACCATTTAGGCAAGAAGGAAAGTTCAATGAATCTAACTCGCTGAAGGAGTTGAAGGCATTTGGACTTTTTCTTGACTGAAGCAGATGGTGCTTTGAGGTAATTTCTAGCTGCACGTTTTCCAAGTTCTAGAAGGAATCAATAAAGTTGAGAAGAAGACGCCCTTTTTAGCAACTCTTGTAGACTTCAGAAATGAAGGAACAGAGTTTCATTACCAGATGAAAGACAAATCTGAAGAAACACTCCATTAATGCTGCCTTTGCATTACACATATAGCACTCAAAAGTAATAAAAATAGCGCAAGATAAATTTGCTCCTTTGTACACCGAAATATTATTCGGCAACACAGTCACATATTCCAAACATTTTCAATTGGTCTTACATTTAGTTTGTAAACAGAAGCAAGATTACCAATAGATTAGGTCTTCCCACTGTGAGTAACAAGCACTCTTTGACACCTTGTACCTACCAGCATGGCCAACAAACTTTTCCCATAAACAGTTCTCTGGCAACAGCAGAAAGTTTACCAACATTTTGTCAGCACATTAGGCTAAGAAGAGCTTGATTAAACTTGTAGACTCTAGGCATACCAATATATTGCTCAACTCCATAGATAATACTTTTTAAATATGACTCACCCTCTACATTCAAGTATCAAAGTCCTGTTTAAAGTTGAAAAGTGCCAGAAAAGCACAATTCAAAACTCATTTTCCTCTTGATACAGCCTACGAGATCACAATGAATCAACATTTTCACTGTATACATTTTCTGAAATAGCTGATGGATTTTTTTCATTCCCACAGAATTTCAAGGGCTGAAATACTCTAAGGAGAGAGACATTTCTGGAACAGAATGTGTTCCTATATACTGCTGTTCTTCTGGGCAATTTTTGAGCTGTAATTCAGGGCTATAACCTCCACACCCACATACATCCAACTTTTATTATCAAGGTACCATTAAAAAGCATTTACCCACACATTTTTTTTTCTAAACCTTGTTTTAATACTACACTCTGAAAATACGCTTTTTCTAAAGCATGGTCACTTGCTACAGTTTTCTGGTCTGGGCACATTCATTTCAATTACAAAAACAAAAAAAAAGGAAAGGAAAAAAGAACTCAGAGTGAATTTGTTGTACAAGATTTGAAAAGACAACACCAACCAACAAGCCAGCTTTATCAATGCATCCTTATTACCTCCCTTACAGCGAGTCTCATCCGCTTGTGTCAGCAGACAAATGAGAGCAGGTCAGATTACCAGAGGAATCACCAAATTTCACTGTCTAATGGCAAATGGCAAGCAGCAACGGGCTTACCTTTCTTTAACTGAATCCAGGTTTCAAGTTGGACTCTTACTGACTCAATGGTTAAATGTCTTTACACCATTTGCCACTTTGTTTGTTTTCTACATAATCTTTGTCGAGTCTTTTATCTCAGGTGACATTAACTTCCCACTTGAACTTAGCCAACCAGCCAACCCCACTCATGGAAGTGCACCCCACAGGTTGTCCATGTGCTCAACACTCCCATGTAGCTCTTCAGCAACCTTTGCTGCTCAACACTCACTCAATAAAATTTATGGGGGAAAAAAAAAAATACATTAACCCTCCATCACACAGTCATCCTATTAAAGTTTTAAAAAGCCTGTACAGACAATTTTCTGTGCACAAAGCTTTTCTCCACACTGAATGTCTCCATCTGAGAGGAAAGTGGTTGCAGGTGGTGGCTATGGCTCAGCCACTGCACATTTCATCCCTGCAGCAATGATTTCCCCCCTCAGAACTAATACAATTATTGCAATGGCTCCAGTGGAGTACCATCAGGGAGCACCTGTGGCCATGAAGAGCCAGAAGGGATCCGGCAAGCCTCCGAGATCCTTTAGACACTCCAGAATACAGCTCCTCTGAACAGCATACCCATACAGTGCCCAGAAGGCACTGGCAAGAGGGAAGAAGATGACTAGAAGGGCTCAGGCAGCTTCCTTGTCTTTAAGTTTTCCACAGACAATCATCACAAAGTTAAAGCAGTTTAAAAGAATTTAAAGGAGTAGAGAAGAGAGCCAGGATGGGGGTCATAGTTATTTCTGGAGATGCAAAAGACAACTGTTTTGGTTAACATCCAGCACACAAATAACTGTACCGTTACTAGAAAATACAATACTTGAAGAGGATATTTAGAGAACAAAAACCTAAAAGATATCAGCAGAAAAATGAGAGGGACAAGTGGAGCAGGAAGATCCCACAGTCTTGTGTCAAAGACGGGTGGGCTCAGCCCTCTTCTGGCACTGGCCTTCAGCCTCCACATCCATTGTTATCCAGGCCCAGGGAACAGACGTGGGCCTGGGCTGGCCACCAGATCATCCGACCACAACCCTGTGAGCTCCCTCCCCTGAAGGAGGAGGGCAGTCTACCAAAGAGAAGCAGCAGCTCTGGTTCAGATCCGTTGGAGCCAAAGATCCCTATTGTCCAGAGGTAGAAACCTGGCAGCTGGTGGCTGCAGAAAGCAGAAGGGTCACAAACTTCCGTGGGGCTGATCTGAGAGGGCCCAGCACTGAGACAGCACTAGCCAGAAAAGCCCACGTTTTAGAAAGCTGAACCTTAGAAGCTTTTTTACAGAGTTCGATTGAATGTTAAGCAGTGTTTGACAGGGTAACTGGAATAATGTTTTAACAGGCCCAAGTAAAGTTGTTGGTCTTGAGTCCATTAAAGACTTGAATAGTTATTGAGAAGA
The DNA here is from genome assembly GCF_013377495.2 of Cygnus atratus. Taxonomy (NCBI): domain Eukaryota; kingdom Metazoa; phylum Chordata; class Aves; order Anseriformes; family Anatidae; genus Cygnus; species Cygnus atratus. The sequence continues at coordinate 22,880,973 of NC_066363.1, read as the reverse complement.
CTCCAAAGGGGACCTGAAGTAGCAGAATATAAAATGACACCTGCCATGACAGTGTTATATGTACATCCATAATGCTCTTGTGGTAAACACTTTTGAGTGAATGTTAACTTCATATGTAGTTCCTCCTCAGCAATGTTCATCCTGATGCTGTTCAGAATGCAACACTCTTCTGCATCGTGAATACGTTATAGGAGATCATTAACCGCAAGGGTCCCAGAACAGGTACCCTCAGTGAAACAGTGGGAGAAAGAATATTCAGTCTGATCCTGCACTCAGGTGCACTGACATAGACCAGGGATAAATACAGATATTGATTACCTGAGTTGGAAAGGATTGCTCTAAAACACTCAGATCTTAAGCATGCAGCTATTATGTTGATCATGGCAACAAGCAAATGTTGGGAAAAATACTTTCTATAAGGATTGTTACATCTGAGCCTTTAAGACCCTTCATGACTGTATATAAGCCAGTTTTATGAGATTAAGCTTTTGGAATCTCTCTTTTCAGCTCTGCTATTGTACAAACAAGAGACAATGCCACAAAACAAATATTTCCCATGCTGCTCTTTTCCCCACATTAGGATATTCAAAGATACCTTCGATTTTTAATCACCCCTCAAAATCTGAGTCCTGATGTAGTATTTCTGCAACACAAACACTGAAATAGCAGCTAACAGAAGGTTTTTTGCTGGATGTTTTTTTGGGCATATTCATTCATTGTCATAAGAAATCTCATTATCAAGCAGGGATTTTACTGAAATGAGCTTGCAAAGAGGGATGATTTAGAAATGTGAAATATTTTTTGCCTATAAAATGCCAAAACACCTGCTATGAATACGTATATTTTATCAAAAATAAAACCAAAAGTCCCTCTTACAACAGAAATCAAAGGGCACTTTCAATGCCCTTGCAGCATGCGACAATCTATATCAAAAATTGCCTTTCAGCATTTTTTTCCTCTTCAAGAAGGCAGGACCTGCATTAAGAGTATTGGTATTTTAACTGTTATTCACATATTCATGAAAACAGATTATTGCTAGGTTGGTGAAGTATCTTATTCTTACACAAATATTGCAGAACTGCACATTTTGAAGATACAATGAAGTATTTATTACACACATTTTGCCAAATGCCTTATAAACCTTAAGGAAAGTGGGAGAAGAAGCAGAGGCATGAAGAAAACCAGATCTGGCAGCAAACCAAATGCATGTTCTTTTTGCTCACTACAGCCTCCGTCCCAGTTTATCCTCCTCTCCCTTTGGTTTTGTGGTAGGTTGATTGAAAATTGTGCCTAAGTTTCTTCAAGAGACAGCAGTCATTTGATTAAGTGAGCAGAAAATAATTTTAAAAACTGGGCAATTTCTCATGACAGTTCTCTTTCCACCAGTCATCATCCATCAGTCCCAAAATCCAGAGTTGTTTTAGAAACCCCTCAGCAGTCAGAACTCATTTTTAACCACACATTACTAATTGTTTGAGCTACCAAACACAGGAAATTGTAATATCAACAGAAGTTGACAGCACTGGAACAGAAAGCAAGAATGTTTCAAATAAAGTTAGCAGTTTCAGGAGCACCTTCAAAGAATAGGAATATCCTGCTCGGTGAGTAAAGTGAAAGGCCAACAAGTCAGAGAAACCAGTAGCAAAGACTGGGCATCACCTGAAAAACTGATGAAAGACTTCAATTCAAAGGGCAAGCAGAGAGAAGTGAGCTCAGCATGACAGAGCAGAGCTTCTCTGCAATTGATTATTAGCGGTAAGAAGTTATTTAAGAAATTTGTAAGCCATGCTATCCAATCAATTTATGGAATTGTGTAATTTGGTCTCAAACAATCCAGAAATGCAGACAGCGGAAGACAAATAAATACCTTGCTGCAAACTACTGAGTCACTCTGGACCACAAACCATGCTCAGCTCTGTCCCAAGGCACAATCCAGTCCTGGGACTTCTTCGTGCCAGGCTGCAAGTCAGGCTACAACCAAGTCAGCCCTTTTACTCACTCCAAAGGATTTCAGTGTACCTTCATGACAACTGGCAACGAGCAAGTGAAAAACAGGTTGAGAAACAGAAGTTGCCCTGCTATGAATGTTTTGCATAGCCAACAAAGGTGACTTAATCTATACCCATAGAAGGTCACTGAGTCAGGGCCTTGTTCCCACTGAAAATAATAGCAAATCTTACAAATTTCCCTATCAACACCTAGATATATCAAAAAGAGGTGACTGCAGTGCAAGCCCCAAGATGAACAAAGCTGTCCCTCAGTCTGTGCATGCAGACCCATTACAGAGTGCTGGCTGCAAGGAGAATTGGGACCTTCTCTGCTGGCATTGAGCGGCCATGTTCTCCCCTTGGCTGATCTCACTCTCCGCTCCAAACGCTGGAAGTAACCTTCTCCTCAGTCCAAGGGCCAGTACCACATCCCACACATGATGGAAACACCAGGTAGGGAGCACCGCAAGAGACAAGGATCAGACACAAAACCAGTTACCCAGTTAAGCACAGGAGGAGCTTACTGGTGTACTGTCAATTGCAAGGCACATGCAGAGGCCTTCTCAGAGCCAGCTTGTGGCATGGTCATGGGGAGGCTGCAGTCTCCAGCCAGGAGCCAGATGACCATTAAGTCAGCCTTAGGGTTGAGGGAAGGCGTCTCTTGGCTGAAGGCGGTGTAGCTGTCTGGCACTCTAATCTCCAGCTGGAAAATAAATCGCATCTTCACAACCAGAACATTTGATCCACAGAAAATGGCCCTCTAAACAGAGTGCTGATGTAGAGGACAAACTCATGTTTGTAACAGCAGACTTTGTGTTTTGTTTTGCTCTCCTTACAGGTAGAAGAACAAATGCAAGCAATGGGGAGGAATGCTTACTTACACCCACAATTCAATGAAGAACATGCCTGCATGCTGCCAGCTAAAAGAAAGAATTAAGAAACTGTGCTTTTTAACACTATCAAAATATGGGTCAAGCCACACAATTAACGGGTTCCTCATATTTTCAATTATGTGAACTTTCCTTGTCTTAAAGACAAGGATCTAGGCTTAGCCTTCACTGAATGCCCATGCTATATAGGACGTTTATTTTCTAATAGGCTTATTTATGCAACAGAAAATTACGTGGCCATTGCTATGATCCTGGAGTGCTTTAATGATAACATCAATATTCACACATTCTCAGATATATCTTATCCTGATTACTCTTTAGATTAAGTGCTGTGCAGCTGCTAGTAGGCCCCCTTTGGGGAACAGAGAAATTGAAATACAGGAATGTATTGTAGTGACACTATTCCATGGTAGAATTAAAAGCAAAATCCCAAACTCTGGTGGATACTCCAATGCTCACTATACAGCATGTCAAAATGTTAATGGCAGGAATATATAATAACCTACAACATTTCCTTTGCGCTGTGCTCTGAGGTCCAGCAATCTTGGACAACTATGACTGTAAGCATGCTGATTTTGTTTCTTAAACAATTATATTCTGGGTTTCTAGGTTGACTACATACACCGTTTTCTTGAATAGTAGTAAAGCATGCACGTTGAGAAGTCACTCAATAGATATAGTGATGGCAATGGACCAGAAAACCCAAAACAAACAAACAAAACAAAGGAGGTTGCTAGAGAAATACCTCAACAAATGTTGAAAAAAAAAAAAAAAAAACACAGATTTTTAGAAATCTGCCAACCATTACTTCCCTTCCAACATTACTTCCCTTCCCTACTTGCTGGCTCATGGTTAAGTTGTTGTTCACCATGACCCCCAGGTCCCTCTCTGCAGAGCTGTTCTCCAGCAGGTCAGCCCCCAGCCTGTACACGTGCCTGGGGCTGTTCCTCCCCAGGTGCAGGACCCTGCACTTGCCCTTGTTGAACCTCATGAGGTTCCTCTCCACCCAACTCTCCAGCCTGTCCAGGTCCCTCGGAAGGACCACACAGGCCTCTGGTGTGTCAGCCACTCCACCAAGAACAGAGTATGCAGCTTCAGACAGGCACGCTGAGACCAGTTTCATTGGTAATGGCCTCAGGGAAATGTTACCACCTCCATTTGGAAAAAAAAAAAAAATAGCTTTAAGATCAGAAAAGACCCTATCCCTCAAGAAAGGCAGGCTGAATCCAACGAGAAGATAGTGATCTATGAAAGACCAAGCACAAATGAAGGACCAAAGCACTAAAGATCAGTCCTGGCAAAAACACTGCATTACTCAAAAGAAGCTTTGCCACTCTTTGCAGCACAGCCCTTCCTGACGGGGTCTTAGGCAGGTCAGGGGATCCTGTGTTCACCTGCCAAACCATTTTCCAGTCTGCCTCAGTCTAAGCAGGGTCCATTCCCAGCCCCACTTAGCTTTCAGGAGCAAGGCCGATCACAGTCTGATGCAGTATAGGTGTAAAGCAGAGCGTAGGGTCCCGCTAAAAAATGTGCCAGAAACAGCCGTCTGCATGATGTTAGCTTTACAAAAGGAGTAATTCTCTCTAACTGGCTGCACAGACAAATCTGCAAAAAAAATCAAGGGAAGGGAAAAATCTTCCAAAGCCCATCAAGCAAGGCTTGTCCACAGGCAAGGAATCTGCTGCTGCTGCCCTCTGGTTTGGAAAGCTGGGGAGAAGTTTGCACAAACCATGTACTCCCCTCTCGCTTCCCACTGCCTCTTGAACATCAGATGGCTACAGGAGATATCCTCAGATTCCCTGCCAAGTGGAAACCCTCCTGCCTGCTCCTATCCCTTCCCCCAGCTCCAGGCAGGCTGTGGTGTTCCCTTCCCTCCCACTCCAGAGATGGTGGGGGAAACGCAGTGTCACTGACCCAGGTTCGTGTTTGCTGATCTCTCTCTTCATAAGCGACTGATTAATTCAGCTAGTGAAGGGGGGCATGCTGCAGTAACACCAAGACAGTAAAACTGGGACTTACCAATTCTCACTCTCCATGAACAGAAACTTCGGAAATATCCACAAAGTATCGGCTTGGTTCTCTTTTTTCATCCCCTTGCCCCTGCCTTCCCCTGAGCTACCATCCTAATTTCCCTTTGTTCAATCCCAGACCCAGGCTCGCATCCCTCTTGTACAACTTCTGCCCTTTCTGAAGCTAAAGCTTTCATCCAGGAATTAAAGGGATCCAATCCGATTTAATGCAACTTCCCTCTCTCCAGCTTAACTAATCTCTCTCTCCTTTTATCTTTATCCAATTCATAACACAATTACATTGTTTTACATTAATTCAACAGCTAGTTGCTGTCTGGTCCTCTGACTGCACCATCCCATCAGGTATCTGCTTTTCTAGACACAGCTGCTTGTCCTTTAGCCATCCCAGGCCCTGTCCGAATGTTTTAACCTCCTCCAAGACGCATCCTTCCTAAACCAATCCACAAGGTCATTAGCTTCTGCTTTAAGTCTCTGTTTGAGACCAGTTTTTCTAAGTTTGATACACGTCTGTCCAAAGACTACTAGCAATGGATTGAATGGGGTCTGGTGGCAGTCAAAGCCTAATTAAACACAAAACAAATCAATGCACGTGGAAAATGTACTGACTGAGAGTCGCTCCCTGTGTCACTAACCTTAGCCTGCTAACACCACAGTGCAGGCAAGGGTGTTTTTTCACCTGCAAGTAAAATCCAGCAAATCTTTGTCTTTTTGCTTTGCCTGACTTGTACCAGCCACCCAAAAGCAAAAGTTAATTCAGTTAGTCTGCACCTCTGATACGCATTCTGGCAGAGGTAAGGGTAAAAACACCCTTATGGGATGCTAGACTTTAAGAACTGGGATATTAAATTACTCAGCCGCAACAGCTAACAGCACTACTGCAAAAACACCTTCTACAAGAGCTCTGTTGAAGCTCTTGCAGCCATACTGCTGTCCATTGCTGCCAAGCTGACTCAGATCTCCGGGCGAGGGATGCAGCATCCTGCAATTAAGATGTAACCGTGCCCTATGCGAGAAGCACAGCAAACCGGTGCTACTCCGCTTGTTCTGGCCAGCTTCCGCTTCATAATTTTCTTCCTTCACATCGCTGCCAGCTACTGCATCCTTCAGTGGGGTCGCAGCCATTAGACACCATGGGAGAGGCCAGGAGTGTTTTAAGTAGCAGAGGGAAACTCCTAGATCAGGAGAAAAAGTTGTAGCTGGGCACTGAGCTTCACATGTTTAACTTCAATTTAGCCTGGAGACTGGTGTGAAATAAACGCATTTAACCATTTTTAGCCCATTAGATTTACTTCTTTTCTGGTGGGAGTAACGCTACCACTGGCTAATGACTTAATGAAACATGGATGACTTGAAAAAAATTTATGAGCGTAATGTTTGGTGAATAAAGTTTGAGACATCCAGGCAAACAAAACCCATAAATTAACAGTTTGGTCTGTAAGGCCAGTACGTGGCTCCTGATACTTGATCCAACTGCAGCCCCTTTAGAAGACATGCCACACTGCATTCGAATTTGTGAGCGTCCAAGGGTCTTCAAGGCATCCCAAAACGCTGAGAGGATATTTTTTCCCTTTTTAAACAAAGCAGACATTTTGGAACTTGTAAAATCCTGTGTTAGTGTGCTGCAAATATGGCCATCGTGTCTGCAAAATCTTTACGTAGAGGCAGTAACATTCAGAGGCAAATAAATATGCTAGGAAGAGACTTTATTCTTTAACTACATCCAAAAAATACAAGCTGCCAGTGCTTATATTTTAAGGATTCTATAAAAAGAAAAAAAAGAAATCTGAGACCATTTTTTCAGCTATTTTGTTTCTAAAATTGACAGGAGCCAAGGAGGGAACAGAGGCCTGCAACTCATCCTGCATATCAGCGGTTACCTCAAACGCACGGGGTTTTTCTGGGCTTCATCTGTAACAGCACACGCTCAACGTTTTTCCCTTTAGACGCAACGTTCACGGAGCGCCTCAAACGTGATGCTCGGCGACCGGGACTAAAACCGCCGCATTTAGTGTAATTAAAGCCGCAGCGGTTGGCCCGCATAAGGCGGAAATCTCACATCGCACCCCGGCTGGGTGGCAACACGCGAGGCAGACCCCCGCCCTGAGTTCACCTCTGGCGTTTCGGGGGCTCCCCTTTCCATTCCCAGCCCCTGTTTTGAAACCCGCACCCAGGCGGCTGCCGCACTCCGGCCGCCCGCGGCATCCCCGCTCCGCTGCCGCAAAGGGGCCGCAACTTTCCTCCGGCAGCGGCCCCTGCCCCCGGCACACCGCCGCCAGCCGGGCCGGGGCGGGGGGGGGGGACACGGATTAAAAAAACACCCGGGGACCGCTCTGACCCAGCGGGCGCTGGGATCAGCATCCCCGCTGCTCCGCGGGGCCACCGAGCCCCGCGTGCTCCTTCCCCACCGCCCCCACGCCCCTCGGCTCGGCGGGGGGACACCGCAGGGACCCCCAGCCCGGTGGGTGGCTCCTACCTGGCTCCGCACCGCGCCGCTCCGCACCCGCGTACTCAGCGCCGGCCTCCGCGCCCCGCCGCCGCCCTCTCCGGCGAGCAGCCGCAGGGGCCTGATGCTCTGGCGCTCCGCGAAGCGGTTCTCGCCCCGCCGCCGCCCCGCAGCCGCCGGCCCGGAGCCTGCTGGGCAGGGAGAGGCAGCAGGGGTCAGGGTTATGGGCTCGGCACCCCCCGTTCCCCCCTCCCGGGGTCCCCCTGCCCGAGGCTCGGCTCACCTGGGGCGGCGGGCAGGGCGCAGAGCGCCAGGGAGAGCAGGCAGGCGGCGGCCCGCATGGCGCCGCTCCTCGCCGCCGGGTGTCGCCGGCTGCCGCGCCTGCACCGGGCCGGGAGGGGACCGGGGAAGGGGGGAGGTTGGGGGGGGGGGACCGGGGCTGCCGAGCTCCGCCCCGCCGAGCCCCCGGCGGAGGGAAGGCGGCGAGGCTGCTCCCCGCAGCCCGCTCCGCTGAGGGAAGTGCTGGGAAATGTAGGCGCTGCGGAGGGGAGCGACGGGGGGGGCTCCACGCCGGCAGCCCCCGGCCCTGGGGAGGCCCCGCTGAGGGACCGGAGCCCGGGGGGGGGCTCGGGCAGGCACCACAGAGCTCCCGGTGCCCCCCGCCCCTTTCTCACCTCCTCCCTTGAGCACACCTTCCCGGCGTAAGCCTCCATTTCCTTCCCTACGACCTTTTTTTCCTCCTTAAATTTCCTTTTTTCCTCCTTAAATTTCCTTTCTGCCCACCCCGCTGGGCTAACGCTGACAGAGGTCGGAGGGACCCCAACGCAGCGATCTCCTTCCAGGCTGCAGCCTGCTCTTGTGGGCCTCGGGGCAAAGCAAGAGCCCAAAGCCTCACGGAGTCCCCTTGGAGCCTGCTCCCCAAAACCCAAGGGGTCTCCTTGCCGCATCTGTACCCCAATTCTACGCTCCCACCCACTGGGAAGCCAGACTGCTGGGCACCACCACGCAGCTCCCCTACCCTTAACGTAGCTAACTGCCTTTCTTTCTCAAAGACTAGGAATTGCCTTAGGGTAGCCCTTCTTGCACCGTTTTCCTAAGTGAAAAAGGCTGGCAACGCCTGACAAACAAAATGGCACAGAAATGGGGCAGTGGGCACAGCACAGGGCTGGCCAGCACAGAGCACGGGGTCAAGGTGCCCACGGCATGGCTTTGTGGGAGCTGTAGGGTTGTCATGGAGCTGGAACCACAGCAACTGGCACTGGGAAAGCTGCTGCTCCTTATGCTCTGAGAGGCAATAAAATAAGTTCCTTTTCCTGATACTCAATCCATTTTGCACAGCAGCATTAGTCGCATGGCTGTGCCCAGGCAGCGCTCAGGCCTTGACACCTCCGGTCTCACTCCCAGGTGCGCTCCCGTGGGGAAGGTCAGCGCTCCTGGCCTGGTTTGTCTGGAGGTCTCATCCTTCTGCCACAGGTTGTCTCATTCAGGGAAGCACTTAGAGGGCAGAAGAAGGAAAGTCACTGTCTCACAACTTGTTTCCCTATAGAAAAACACAGGCAGAACGATGGTTCCACAAGCTGGAGGTGAGAGCAAGACACAGCAGGGCACAACACTGCATCTGGAAATATGTAGCAGCTTTGAGCAGACACCAGCCCACAAGTTTTGTGCTGACCTGCTTGCACTGTAGTCATAGAGTAGAGGAAAAACAAAATATTACCTCAAAGTATCCATTAAGTCCTCACATACTTGTTCAAACAGCACACGATTAGCTTATGAAACTCTGCTGCAGGGTGTTAAAAGGACCAAGGGTGGGTGGGTAAGGAAAATGAAAAATTGTTCTTTAGAGGGAGGAATTTTACTACTATAATATGATGTTACAGTGTTTTTTGTTTGTCTTTTTTGTGTTTTTTTGTTTGTTTGTTTGTTTTTTAAAGTTGTAAATCCCTAGATGGCACACAGGGAAGGTTAATCAGGGCAGCACCAGCCCAGGCACAGTTGCTTTAAGGTGGTGACTACAGGGTTTTATCTGGTCTGTGGTTTAAAGGGACGTGGTAAGAAATGATGGAAGCAGCTTCACAAATAACGCTCTTTTTTTCAGTATGACAACCCTACCTTAGTCTAACCTTTCACTAATTTTAAGAACAAATTTTAAATTGTTTTAGAAATGCAACCAATACAAGGGTAAATGCATTTTAAAAGTACAGGTGCTAGATGTGATTAGCCAAAGCAGATCTGGAAAAGGTTTGTATGGCCCTCTCCCTGCAAACCTCTGTTGTTTACATCTCCGCACCATTTTGGCTAAGAAAACACTCCCATGACAAATACCGAAGATTAACTCAAAAGAGAAGGCTCAAGTAAATGGCTGGTGGAGATTTCCCATATTACATTGAAGGATCTAAATCGTGATGAAGGAAATCGTGATCTGCATGGCTGAAGTCCCCTTTTTTGTACACAACTGATTAGAAATGGGTGATTAGAAATGGATGGTTTGATATACCTAATCCTTAAGAGAAATAATATTTTCATTTATTGATGGCTTTTTTCACTGACTTCCAGGTCGGTTTAGGAAATGAGGCAGAGAACGTTACTCTGCACTTCCTACCTCGCTGGAAGCTCCTTGAGGTTGCCCAGGACAGCGGCAGGCAGTCTGCCCCTGAGCTACCAGCTCTCACAGCAGGGTGCAGACACTTTTCTTCTTCCAGCACAGGAATGGTTATTTACAAATGAAGGCCATTTTCCAATGTTCACTGTCTTGCCAGTTAACATTCTATGGAATTTTATTACACTGGAAATTCATGCCAACTCTTTTTTAAAAGAGCAATAACAGCTCTACCCTACATTAGGACGTGTCTTCACCACTTGCCAGACCCAATGAGCATGTTCTATCTGGCTGTCTATAGCACAACTGCAGAAGATGAGGCTTGAAAAACACAGCAATGTTTCAAAGAATAGGGAGCAAGTGAAAAAAGTGCTAAAAATAAAAGTGATTTATAGGTAAATATTCAGCTTTTGATTTACTGTACATATTCTAAAGATTATTTTTGAGCCATAATTAATTGTGTGTCATAATTTAACACTTGAATTTAACATCTAAGTGTTACTTCTCTCCATTCCACAGAAAATGAGATGCACTCAGATTGTAACTGAAATCTAGGGCACATTTTAAGAGACACGTTCTCAGCAGTCAATATTCAATCGTGATTAAGTTTATACATATATACAAAAACAAGCACCTAAGGCTTTTTCCTGATACGAGACAGTTCTATGAATACTTTGTGATTGTCTCCATGCATCTGGCTAGCTGTTACCATAAGCATGCTGCCCTAAATACTTCCCCATGAAAAGCACACTTGCATTCGGAATACATGGTATTGAACCTCTCAGTGCTGCCGTGTAGCAGCCACGTGTCCAATTACACCCGTCTGTGCACTGTGACTGTGCACGACCGTACATTTGCAGCAGGGGTGTTTTGGACACATTAAACCATTTGGCTCTAGTGGTTATTTAGTTCAGGGCATGGACGTTACTTCAAAGCAGGAAGCGTATGCAATTGCAAGCTAAATATAGAGCAAATCACACAATTTCTTTTGAAGTTAAACTGATGGCACAGCCTGATCTGGAACACCCAACCAGCCGTACCCAGGGAGGGCAGTGCAAGGTTCTGAGAAAGACAGGGACAGACACCAAAAAGGTTGCTCAGGATGGCGATGGACAGGAACACAAAGAAATGGCATATAGGTGGCGTAGGGAAAGCAAGCATGTGCTGTGCAACAGTTAATTAAATGTATACTAACTTCAACCCCACTCAGGAGCAGAAGGCTGGCTTTCCAGACACCCAGCTGCCGCTTTGTTTCGAGTGCTCTGCAGTTTTGTGTTGAGCAAGAGCTGCTGCTTGAAGACCCTTCTACCACCTTTGGAAACACAGTAACAAGACAGGATGTTGACAGTGGCTCCCCTGTGACACGGTGGCCTTCCTTCTCAAGGTCTGTAGCCAAAAGTTTCATCGGCATGGTCTTAGAATGGCAAAAGGAATATGGAAGAGACATCTCTACCATGCTGGATGGTGGCCTCAATCTTAGACAACGACAACTAGACAAAGTTGTCAATCCTAGACAAAGACAACTGACTTTTGTAATCTCTATTTACCTGCAAAAGCCTGGTGCTGGCTGTGAACCACACAAAGCATCCTCCTGACCAGTTTGTTCCAGCCAGCATGGCAGCATGGACGTTTTGACAAGCTGCTCCTGAAAATCAGTTACTTTTCCCTAAGCTTAGGACAGATAAGACTTCATCTTCCTCAAGTTCTGCTCGCCTGTCACGGTCAAGCGCAGCAAGATGCTTCACCAATGATCACGGGAGCCAGGAACCCCACTCCCGGTGGAAGATGTTAGAACAGTGCTGAAGGAAAAAAAAAACAGTTATTTTGAACAGAAAGAATAACAAAATGGAAACCAACAGAACTTGAATCCTTGTAGCACGTTACTGAGCTCCTTTAAGAACATGGCCCTCTAGGGGCTTACCTGAATGTGTACAACTCAGAAATTATTGCAGAACACCACATAGGTGCATGGTTTTGGAGTCATCAATACTCACTATCACCCTATATCCCTATGATTAACTCTGTGTACATTCATATGCACACAAACACACACAGCCCGGATCCTTGGGAACTCTGTCCTCTCAGCCACTCTGTAGATTTACCTGAAGAGAAATATTTCAGTTCCTAATGAACACATACCATGGAGTCGTCATACGTAGTAGTTAGACATCCACTGCAAAGATACCAAACCAGCCTTAGCGTAGATATAAGGAAAGAAGGAAAGTAAAACAACACTTTCTTCTAATGATTTATAAAAGCAGCTTTCAGCACCTACATATCATTTGATGTTATCATCCCAATTTTACATTGTGTAACTACAGTTCCCATTTTAAGTTTTTAATGGAAAATATTTCTCCCTCTCAGTAATGAAACAAAAAGCAGGTACCAGACACCAGATCAGTCACCACTCATCCTGACACTGATGTATCAAACCAGCGTATTGTTTGTGCGAGCTTTTAGTAACCCTGTGCACATGCATGAGTTCTGTTTTAATGTTTCAGAGATTATGCTAAAATCTTCCCCAGAAACGTGCTTGTCACACCTATGAAAAGGACACATTAAGGTCGCCAGGTCAACAAGACACTCATTTAGAATAGAATATTAACAATTGTTTTTGAATAGAGTATAAAAATTACCTACATCAGACTCTCACACTCACAGATAGCAAGACAGACTATCCAAAAATGAAGTGACATTAGAAATGGGTATAGCTATTAAGAAAGAACCCAAACTGTAATTATGTGCATAATAATTACAAAGATGTACTTACAGATAAAATGTACTTCTAACACTGAACCTTTATTCTAGTGACTTAATTGTACTTGTAGTGTTTGACATTTCTCAGAATCTCTGCCACACATTTTGAAAATATAGATTTCTCTTCAGACTTGGAAGTCAGAGACAAACATTCCAGTAACTAGCTTTCCATATTTCATTATTTTTTCAAATAGTAATATAATTCTTCTTAAATTTGAGGAAAAAAAAACTTAAAAAAACAAAAGATGAACAGATGAAAATCAGACACAACGTGCTGAATTTCTTTGATGTGCTTGAATCTTTTGCGAATCTAGATCAGAAGAAACAACGAATCAAGCCAAAACTGACCGGTAAGCTTGTGAGACCAGAAGCAGTTCTCACCCAACTGTACAGGCAGTTGTATGAACAGTCAAATAAGGACTGCCCTAAGCAGCTACTTTAAACATAAAGTGTTAGATTTAGATGCTTTTTAAAGGAAAGTAATTTTATGTTATTCTCCTCAGCCCTCCCCGCACACCGCAAAGCTTTACCTACCTCTCATCACAAATGTCATATACCAAGGGGCAAGCACCTGCTGAAGACACTAAGCATAAGAACACTGAAAGAGTAAGTTTGAGAATACTAAATGGGTAAGTTACTCGTTTGCGCTTTTATGCGAAAATTAATGACAGTAGTTTCTGCTGGTTTATATCTTAGACCATCCTAACCTTGAGGCTTCACAAGCTGCACATTTACAAAGCTTCATGATTACCCCCACTGTAATTCAATATTCATGCCTTGCACTGATTTACAAATCTGGAAATCCTGAGAGATCAGCTCTGGTAAAGATTCAAAGTATTAAAAAAGTTTTCCCAGTTTTTCACTTATGTCTTTCCCTCTGCTTCCTAGTAGGCTCGCCAGACAGGCTGGCTATTGCTGGCTATTCTGAAAGAAAAGTCAAAACAAGGGCCCAAATGAATCAGAAACCCAATCAGAAACCTACTGGCTGTTTTGTTTTTACTGCTGCTTTTTGTTTTTGTTTTTTAACAAGAAAAATTAAGCCACATCTGTTGCTTTCCACTGCCTGAAATATACATGTAGTTTTAGTTTAAATATAAATTATGGCAGAGTAGCCAAAGAATCCAATACATGCTTTCCTAATCCTATTTCTTTGTGATTACATAGACTCCCTAAGACAACTTCAGCACAAAAATATTAAGAAAACAAGTGACTTTTTTTTTCCTGGCTTTCTCCAGTAAAGTAGCAGCAGAAGGAACAGGAGGGAAAGCAACCAAGTCTCCACAAATCATTGGTGATCCATAAATGATAGACCTTATTTACAGTAGAACATCCATTTTTAAATAACGCAATTATTTAGAATGTATCATGTAAGTGTGCTTATTTAACGACTTTAGAAAATTCCACTATCCAAAAAGCTAACATACTTATTGATTTTGCATAGCAATTAATTTAACCACAAATTCAGTGTTCAGAACCCTTTACCAGCTGTAATAAGGCAGCAAGTACCTTTTAAGAAAAGACCCTTCATTAGTTAATTCGTATTTGCACATACAGAAGTTTTTGCATTAAAAAACTGAAAGCATCTGTACATAACATATAACACAACAATCAAATTTCCCATGAATAAAATCTTAAATTTGCAAATTTATTTGAAAATTATATTAAATACAGCAGCATTAAAATCCAACAAATGGGGATGAGGATGAAGAGGAGAATAACGAACAAACAACATTTGTGTTCTGCCCTTCCCATATATCTTTTATGCCAGTTGAATCTTTGTTGTCAGTGTAAACTGAAAAACCTCCAAATTCAGAGTTTATTTCACTTGTCTGAAATAGTTCCAGTAGGGCTTGCACTGGTGAGCTACAAGCACTCTTCTTCTCTTCGGGAACACACAATCCATCTGTGTACTTTACACATAACTCCATATTCTGCTTCCGGTTTTCTCTTCTATTTCTTCCTAAGTAAAGCTTTACTTTTCTGTGCAGCTTTCCAGATGGTGAGCTGTGTGCAGTGCTGGCAGCCAATTCATTAAGTTCTTTGTTTATAGCAGTCTCAGATACCTCAGCCTCCAGAACGACATTGTGCTGCATCTGTTGATGATTATCACATAAATCATGATGTTTCTTGACAAATTTAGGATTGGCATCTGTTTTTTTCAAACACTTTGCTGGTAAGACTACCGTATTATTTAATTTTCGTTTTGGCTGCGGTAAGTTTCTGTCTTTTTCACCAAAATCTGTAACTTGAGTATGAGAATACACAGTACACACGTCTTCCTGAAAACACTGTAAATTCCTTTTATTTACTTCTGGTTCAAACATTTCTTTACTGAATGGCTCAAAAGTTTGAGACAAGTTCTCCATGTAGGATTTGTCATCTTTCTGAGGAAGTAGTTGTATGAAATTTGATGATACAACAGTGTCTCTTAAGTTTGTGACACAGGAGCAATCAGTTTTAGTATTTTCATTGTTATTTCTGAATCTACTTTTTACTTCTGAAGGTTGTGACAGATGACAATAAAGAATTGAACAAAGAGATCCAGAAACAGGGGTAGGCACTGGCACAGAATTTGGTTGTATTTCTGTAGTCTGGCGATCCAGTTTGAGCGCCTGTATTGTAGTATCTTTCCACGAGTAACTTTTCAATGAAATGCGTTGCTTCTTCAGTCGTTCTTTCAGCTCGTCTGGTCTGGTTATCTTTCCAATAATAGGAGAAAAATATCCTGTACTACATTTTGTCCTACAAATAAATTGTTTACAATGATTAACAATCAAATCATTGACAGAAACGTGAGGAACATAATTCAATATGTAAACAGCTCAAGACAAGCAACCAAACTGACATAATTTTTGTTTTTACATTTAAAGGCAAGTTAGGGTAGCAACAGTATTTCTATGGGAACAGAGTGCCTTGTATTTGAATTTGACATTTTCCTATTGATTTCTACATCTTATGAAATCATTTTAAAAATACAAGTGGTCTAGTATTTCAGTAAGTATCAGTCACAATGCTACTAAAACCAAAAGTTGATGAATATAACACAATGACTATAAATATTTATAAGTATTCTGTGGTAGATACACACAAGCTTAGTATAATTACATATGCTTTTCCCTAAGATAATAACTAAATACCCTGAATATTTTCAAATCACAAAAGGAAAAAGGGCTTGCTTTCGTTAGGCTATGAGTTTGACTATTTACGTTTCTTTTGATTTCACTTTATTTCTTCAATTCTTTTTAAAGTGAGAAAGTTATTTCCTTTTCTCCTGACTCATTTACAAACAAACCAGTGCACTCTTGATTTGAGTCACTACTTAAAGTGATGAGGATACTGGTGTTTACACAGTCCATACTTTCTCTCCCATGTAAGCATTTAAGGAAGAAACTACTGATAGAAGTTGTAGGTGTGGGTGGGCAGGCATGCACACCTGCTTCTAGTTGCCTTTTTTTGTTTGTTTTTTAAATACCAATATGTAGATGATCTTATTAAGTTTTACATTTTTAGCGACATGGTAAATAAATACCACTAATAAAAATATTAGCAAATGAATTATAGAACATACAGTCTAATATGTCCAAATTTCTATAGAAATAAAGGTCATTTTTATATAGAGCAAAGGAAGTACAAAGATGGTTCATTTTCAAGCATTAATATATGTAATAACAGTTACAGTGCAGAGAGGAAAATCCGCTTTCTTTGTCCAGCACAATAAAAGCTAAGAGCCTTAGATTATAGATAGGAACATCCTGACTAGACTACGAAAAATCCTTCCACTGGTAAGGAAAACAGATTGACTGAGGAGGCTATAATTTGCTGATCTTCGGTTACTAAGAACATCAGAAAGTTTTTAGAGCAAGATGTCCAGACATTGCTGTCCTTCTGTCAGGTATATTTTTAGAATAGTTGATATCTTGCTTTTTTGAAGGTTAAGGATAGATGGGACAACTTTCGGCATGTCATTCTAGCCTCATATTCCTGCGATACCATTTGTACTTTAAATTTTTTCCCCTCTAATTTCTGCTTTAAAGACCTGATTTGCCAGGTGCCTACTGCATTGCAAATGTAAGTGATGTGTATCAGACTGAAACATGTTTTTTTCCATACTAGATTCAGAATTTCATAACTGAAGTACCTTTATGTTCAATGTCTTAATTCACAGGAGATTTAAAATTTAAGACATTTAACTTACCTTTTAACTTTTTTTGCGTCATCTTTGTATTCAACAAACTCATAAACAAACTTGGAGATTATATCATCAACAACTTGATACTGTGTGCTTAGTGCAAAATTTCGGTGCTGTTCACTCTCAAGATGCTGGAATTAAGGAAAAATCATGAGACAAATATAATACTACAGATATGCATACACAAATCAACACTATGATAAGGAGCAATAAGTAAATATTGATGATTTAGTATCGCTAGAATAGAGTAGTTCCATTTTGAAGGGACCTATAAAGATCATTGAGTCCAACCATCAGACTACTCTGGGGCTAACCCAAAGTTGTATCATTAAGAGGGTTATCCAAATCTCTCTTCAACACAGACAGCCACGGGGCATCAACCACCTTTCCGGGAAGTCTGTTCCACTGTCTAACTACCCTTTCAGTACAGAAGTTTTTCCTAAGGTCTAGTTTGAACCTCCCCTGATGCAGCTTTGATGCCAGGGGAGAAGAGATTGGCACCTCCCTCTCTACTCCCCCTCCTCAGGAAGCTGTAGAGAGCCGTGAGGTTACCCCTAAACCTCCTTTTCTCCAAGTTTGAGGAACCCAGTGTCCTCAGCCACTCCTCACAGGACATGCCTACCAGCCTTTTTACAACCTGCGTTGCCCTTCTCTAGACACTTTCAAGTATTTTAATATCCTTCTTAAATTGTGGAGCCCAGAATTGCCAACAATATTCTACACCAACACTAAATATAGTGGGATACTCACCTCTTTTAAGCAGCTGCCTATGTTGTGTTTAGAGCACCCAGGCTACAGTAACACCCTCTGGGCTGCCAGGGCACGCTGTTGGCTCTTGTTGAACCTCCTGTCAACCAGCACCCAGCTACCAGGCAGATGTAGTCCCCCATATAGGAAGGAATACATACACCCCCCAAGGATATTTTGAGGAACAGTATCAAAAGCCTTCCTAAAATCCAAAAAAACAGCATCCACCACATTCCCTTCATCCACTAAGTGGGTGCTCTTATTGCCAGCGTGTCTCAGACAGGAACTATTAGTGCCTTCAGCTACCTAGAGGCAGTAATGAAGAACTGAAACTTACAAAGGAGAAAAAAAACTATCTGCTGCTTTTTAGAAGATGTACTCAACAGATCTTTTAAGATAAAAACATACATTAAACTAGCAAGCGGGAACTGTTGTTCATACTACTGTTTTAAGAATGTTTGAAAGTGTATACTTGATGTTTCACATACGGTTTGCAGATCTTCATACTTCTTTCCGCAACATTCACAATATCCTTTCCTTTTTTTGTCCTTCTGAGGGAGCTGAGCAGGAGTTCCACAGTCCTTGTCACTATTTATTTTGTTTCTGTTAACAGAAAAGATGTATTAATAAGTCTCACATATGAGCTGAATTCTATACTTGCCTCTTACACTAATGTTCATTCTCATTCATCTAATTTAAAAAAAAAATCTTTATTTCCCTTCAAACTATTTACATCACATTAGCAAATGCTTCAGAAAAACAAAGAGAAGAATAATGCATTCAAAAAAAATGTCACTTGACAAATCAAAGGATATATTAAAATCTCTGTGCATAGCTGATGTAAAGGTTTGATAAAATCAAATCTAGAATAAAAACATCTTCTAGCATCTCTTCTGCTGTCAGTATTTTCAATGCCAAGAAAACACACAGGAAGAACACTTGGTCTAATAGATGACCTTTCACTATTGAATAAAAGGTAAAGGATAGCCAGATTTGTTGGTTATATGCAGCTTTTGAACATGCTGATCAAATACCATCCTGTCCTGGTTTTCAAGGTACAGTTTAAGTGGAAATACAAGGAAATGAACCTCAAGTTCTTCCAGGAGATTAAACCACAGAGAGGCTTTCAATAGCTGTTCCATGACCTTAAGAGTCCTCATCTGGGCAGAGCCACTGCTTGCTGCAATTCACTATTAAACCACCTCCAGCTGATATCCTACTAGTAAAGCAAAACCATCAATCTCAAGAATAACGACTGTAGTCTCTCCTTATGCAGAAGCAAGTAAAATTGACATCACCTTGAACATGCTTCTCTCCCAGATAAAGATAAAATGAGCGAGCATTCCCCCTTACGAAATATATAACGTCCCACCCAAATATCTCTGGCACGTGCTAAATTAAAAGATTAAGTAGGAACATACTTCCTGAAAAATTTAAATATATTATATTCCTTAATCCATAAAGTGAAAAGACTATTGCACTCTTCTTTTTGGAAAATGCTTTAAACCATTTAAAGCACTAACTTCCCTTTTAAGGGGACACCACCAGAAATACCCTCGTTATTGCAAAGGTTACCGCTCTATTATGTTGCTACACCAGTGGCATCATGGCAACATCACCTGAAAACCTCCCGCAGTATAATAACGATGAAGACTGGACAGAACCTGAACAGTGCAGAAGCTATTATACAAAAAAAAAAAAAAAAAAAAAAAAAAAAACAAGTATCGCACCTAAATAAATCTTATATCCAAAGGACAGAATAACAGCAAAAGTTACTAGATGGTTACTAGAAAGTTCTGCATAAAGCACAGCTACCTTTCACCTAAATATCCTTAGTCTCTCATATGAGTCAATTTTGGAAGTCAATGCAGTAGTCATTAATATTTACTCTCCAGATACGCTAGGCAAAAGAAATTCAGGACAACAGTTTGATTCCCCAAAACACAGATGACTGAAACTCATACATAGTCTGAAATCATAAAATTGATTTACGAAAATGTTCTAACTGCATCTGGAATGCTCAAGTAGACCTTGAATGCCAGAACATATCTTATAAACACCTGCTGAAAGGCCAACTGTAATTCTCCCACTGTAGTTAGCATCTACTTCTCATCTCTAAAGCGCTGAAGCAGCATTTGCAGTTTAATTTCTATAAATTTAATGTTGCCTGTAAAGCAGGAGCACTCTTTAGCAACAATTTTGTACTATGACTGACTACCACTATTTTTTTTTTTAAAAAATTGAGTGCCTACTTTTTAGCTTGTTACTGACAGATATCAAAGGAAGTCTTAAGAAATTCACTTCCTGGAAAATACTTACTGGATGGCATCCAAGATGAGGACAAAGAAGAAACCAGTGGCAGAAAGGAAAAAATTATCTTATGCTGACCCACAATGATAGGAGAACGCTGCATTTTTGGATGTATGCATCTGTATGTCCGAAAAAAGGACTAAACACAGGATAAAGAGGGTACAGAAAGACAGACAGACAGCAAAAGTTACAGTGCAGCAAATACAACAGTCAAGATGTGGATATTAGTATTAAATATCACAAAAGTAAGAAACAGAAGAATTATTTTAGAAAACAATTATTTTAAAACTATTGTAGAGAATCTCCCTCTCTATCAATAATTCTTAACAAACCTTTGTTTAGACTGAGTTTGTTTTTGACCAGAAGGCAGCTTCTTATCCACCTCAAATGGACTATAAGGTTTTGGAACACAGTAGTTCAGAACTGGAAAAGTAGGTAATTGCAGATAAAATGGGCGGTAGAGGCTGTATTGAGACAAAACAGATGCGTTAGAACCATCAAAAAAATATCAGTTTATATTACAAACTACAGAAAGGTAAACATCTTTGAAAAAGCGTTTCTCTTTCACATGATGTACACAAAATGTAAATCAGGTGAATACGCTAGAGTAAGTAATTCCTTCCAATCTAGATACTTTTTCAAAACAGAAGATTGGCCTCAAGTTTCCATAACTGTCTTGCCCATTCCACCAGTATGGCTGTTATGCCTATGGACTGTGGAGATTTGCACAGCAGAATTTGAACAGAATTACACTTAGAAGGATACCAGAGCCAGTAAGTATACACTAGCACTCTGAATACAGTAAAAGCATTTAAACTGGATCGTTCAGCTGCAGTGCTGATATTCAAGTTAGGTGTAATTCCACCCCCCCACCCCCCCCATTACTAGTATAAACTACAGAAGAAGGAAACTCAGCTAATCCAGAAAATGAAATAAGGACAGCTAAATATCTTCTTCAAGTTCTGAACTATTATTTATGTTGCATAACCATCTAAAAAGCACAAACATTTAAATACATTATGTCGCATAAACATTTAAAAGTGTTTCAAGTTTTAGTACACAGTTAGAGGGTTCAGTATAGAATCCAAACTCACACATTTTTATATAAATTTCTCTGTACTTGAAAATGTGTTTGTCCAACTCTCTCCACTATCCTTATTTCTCTCATACCTATTCTTACCCTCTTACCAGATCATACCAGACTAGGTTTAGAATCCCCACCCCACATCTCCACCCCCAATTCAGGAAAGTGTCAAAGAAATCCAGAGCTTGTAAACATTGTAACAAAGCAGAAGTCAGTTAAGAATGTAAAGATGCAAAACATGCTTTGCAGAACTGCACTTTGTTATATTTCATTCTTCTCTCAACTTCTGGTAACCTCTTTCCTTACTAAGAAGTTACACAACCAGGTCTGATCAATTACAGGACCAGAAAGACATGAAAATTTTAAAGTCTGAAAGTACGAAACCTCATGCTACTGCAGATATTGAAATTAGATTAACAGGGGTTTGTTCGTTTTTTAAAAAAATCACTGAACAGGAAATTCAGCCTAATTTCAAGGAATAGTTTTACGTATAACAACTTTCTTTACAGTCTCTCAAGATGAATTTTATGAATTGGGACTACAGGATTGGAATTTAATATGGGAAGTTTTATTAGCCTTTTGGGCTGCAGGATTTGGATCTAAAAAAAGACAGATAAAATGTCAAGGTTCAAAGTTTCCAGGCTTCTTCCTTTTTATTCATCTGACCCTTGGCAGAAAATAAACCAGAAGAATCCACTCGTGATCCACAAGCTGGAGCTACACATTAACTTTCCACAGCCATTACCTATTGCAAACATTCCCTACTACGTCTCCTTTCATTCAGTGGCTAAACACAGATTCCCAGAGCATGCAGAGATGAAAAGTTTCTGTCTTACTGTAAGAAGACACTATGCCTGGCATTTAAAGTCAGCAAGTCCAAGAAAGCTGAAATCTGAAGGCCACTTCCTCAAGACATACTTCCTAAGTGTTTCTGAATTACTCAGTTTGAGAACCACATTATTGAAAGCACACAGAAGACTTACCAACTCCTATCCTCCACCTTCACAAACGGATTTTTCAGTCTACCTGCTCATGGAGGAGGGGGAAGGAAATGAAAAGATAAATAGTTTTCTTCATTCAGCATATTACTCTAGTACCTGAACTGATAAGCAGGCATTATTTATTTTAGAACTTATTATGTACATGTTTTGACAAACTCCTGAATTTTAAGAAGTATTTCTGCAAGCTTTTCTTAGAGCTACAAATTAGAAAACAGCTTTACACTTGATCTGATAAGAACTACTACGTTTTTAAGCATTCAGCAATTCCATGAAAACCTCTACAGATACCAAAATACTTACTTCTTGATTTTGGGTTAGTAACTTGTTTTCCCTGTTGGAAAAAAGAAAAGGAGAAAGGAAGTATAAAATTCCTGTGAAACTTATTTTGTATTTTATCTCAAAATTTAGCTGTAGTTTATTTCTAACTCATGAGGGTCTTCCTATGTTAATCATAACCTGTGATACACAGTAGGGATAAATTCTGCAGAAATCAGTCTGATCAGGACTTTGGAAATAGTCACATTTCCTAAAGAAATATTTAACTTTACACTGCAAAAATGAATGTTCTCATTCAGACATTTCAATTTAATTTTTCTAAAACAAACACAAAAGCGCAAAAAAAGACCCCACTCAGGGAAATTTACGCTTTCCTCCCCCAAAATACTTACCATAATTGAAAACAAATTCTTAAACATGGATAAGGTTTTTCCATAGTTTACAAATGCTAATTAACTACAACCTGTAAAAAGTTACCAAAAACTGTAGATAGTAACATTCTCCAAACAAAATAATCCTCTATTAAATGGATTAAAAACAGATAATTTTATTAGCAATTAAGTCTAAAATTAGAGTATTTTGCTTTCAGAAAAGATTGACGTCTAAATTCAAGCATCAGCTTCTAACTATAATTGATTCTGGCAAAGGCACACACATTATTTTGTACTACTTACAAAAACATACAAATATCACTGCTCTATCTACGAAAACCGAGACACAAATGATTTAGTAGAGGATTTCATGTGGCCTCAATAATTAGCTAATGTGTTATGTTATTTTGGAATGCAATACTACATAGCACATTGCCATTTACTTATCACAGTCCCCAGCCTGGAATAGATAATTGTACAACTTCACATGCGGAATTTAAATTGCAAAGCAACTGCAGACGGACTGCAAACAGCTAAAACAGTTTCAATGTCTAAGCATATTATACACTACAGTTTGGAGAAATCAGGATTTTCACATGCCAATGGCATATTATTGGCAGAATAGCTTGAAGATGCTTTATACTAGTTCTTCAAAAGACTAGGAAGGAAAAAAAGCAGAGTTGAGCTGACAGATTGCCTAGAGACAGCTCCTTTAGGAAAACAGAACTGTGATTTTTCAAAACAAATCAATCAAAAGGAAAGGGAAAAAAATCAAAATCAAAAGTAAAGTTCTAATCACTGTCACAGTGAAAATTATACAAGGCAACGTAACCACAACCTGTTAGAATAAAACCAAGGTTCATTCTTCAAATTATTATTTCTAAAGCAGGGAGAAGAGAAATCTCAAGTTTTTCAGTACTTTTGGTTCTTAGATAACCATCTCAAGAGCAAAAATCTACACACTATGTAATGCTATTATGGAATTTATTTTTGAATGCTGAAATGTATAGCTAATAAGTTATTTTTTTAAATTATGGTCTTTAAATTAATCCATAAAACATACTAATCAGTGAAAAACAGAATATGAGCAAGACTTCGTTAAAATAAATACTACATACTGTGATGCTTACAGATTTTAATACGCTTGTGTTTTTTCATTTAATCAAATAAACTTTCACAAATAGCAAAAACTCACCACATCTTTCAAAGAACTGCCTGTGCTTTTAATCAGGTAGAGTTCTTTTTTCTTTTGTTCAATGTAATGCTTAACATCTGGCAAAGAGAGGGAGAATATTTAGCTGAGCTTATTTTTGTATATTTGAAGTTATTTGTCATTTTTAATATTTTGAATTCAACAAAAGGATTAGCCAAGTCAATCTTGTAAGTTCAAGTTAGGTTTTATCAAACAAAAATACTTACCATCAATATGAAGGATCTTCACTCCCCAACTCAAAGCATTGGACAGTATACTGCCAGAGGGAATTAATTCCTACAGACAAAAAACATAGTAATAATTTTAAGCTATACACAGCAGAACATATACATTAACTGTAATAAATATACAACTTGTAATATGAACCGTCATAAAGCTGAAATCAAGTTATAGGCACTTGGCCAGAAGACCACTTTCCTAAAATGACTTTTCCATCTCCACATCACTGCACTTCACCATTAAAGGATTATACTTAACCTTTCACAAAGCCAAGAACATTCTTTACCGTCATATTTTTTAACATCTAGGATTTGAACATGAAATTGTATATTTACTTCAATTTCACTAGCACTCCTCAAATGCTAGCTACGTTAGCTATCTTGGTAATTTATACTAATCATAAGATTCTATAGGCTTTAAATTCTTCAGGAAGTATCCAGAAAACACGACCAGACAATTTTGCTTAGAACAATGCCTTGACTTCTGCTTGAACATTCCATGAGAGACCTCTGTCTCACAGCACTATCACTCTTACTAGTGCTTGTTTTCCACAACAGCAAGACCAACATTTATCGAGTACAAATTTGAGAATTACTCTGCTTACCTGCTCTCTAATTGCTTTTTCAACTAAGGATTTTCCTCTGCTCATACGTACCTATATTAAAACAGAAATACATTTGTAGCAAGTTAGAATTCATTTCAAAAAGCAAAAGGTAAGGCATGTTAAAATACACATTCCTGAGCAAAAATGTAACTATAGTAATCTTCTCTTGTTTATTGTACAGCTATTTTTCATGAATTTACATTTTTCTCACAAGGTTGGGGTTGATACAAGCAGGTGTGTGGTGTGGGAAGGACAGAAAATGAGGTTTCATCAGCTGGAGTTGTGCCAAATTTAGCTAAAGCCGTGAATGTAATCAGAGCCTCAGTCTTCTCCCTATCTCTTTTACCACCAGTACAAAAGAAGATGTACTACATACTGCGTTGGGAAGATGAGGTGACTTCACCCACCTAGTGCAAGGAAGACCAGCCCATAGACTGTCCCCCTGTCATGTTTCTAAATAAGTACTATGGATACAGTACAGTATTTCGAAAGGATGCAAGACTTGCCCACATAACAAGCTTCATGTAAACCAGCAGAAAGTCAGATACTGCTGCAATTAACATGAATCTCTAAGAAAGAACTCAAAAAACCCTGACAATTCACAATGGTCAATTTTAATTATATTCTTGAACTCTATCAAAGACTACTTCTGCAGGTATTTGAATTAGCAATATCACAGCAAACACTAATAGGCTACATTGCTAAAAAAAAATAGAACCAGTAGATTCCATCACAAGCCTGGACATACTGATTCAGTTGTTAAACATAACGATGGCAACCTTTAATTATAATTCAGTCACAATATATTGGAACAGATTTTAGTGTTGTTTGTAGAAAAGGCTCCTGTTTTCAATTTTAATCTCTGAAAATTGGCTTAATTAGTTTGAGTTTAGTTTAGTTTAAAGCTTAACAAGATTGCCTCAAGTGGTTTAAAAGTATGTTTGAACTGCTTAAAAGCAAAAACCAAAAAACGTATTCATCCAAGGAACTGTAACAATGTTCAGGAAACAAAATGGGAGAAAAATTGTAAGTGTATCTCATGGATTGTTCTTGATTTGTAGCATTATTACTAAGAAACTTACTGTATCTATTGTCTTAAATGAACTTCCATCACGTCGATCTTTTCGGTTGCTAGGATGAGGTGAACTATTTCCTCCATTGCATGCAGATTCTGGGCTAGGAACTGGAGAAATCTGACCAAGAGTTGGTGCAAATTTTGCCTCCTTTTTATTAGACACCAGATAGCTGATATCTTTGCTGAGAAAACTCTCCACTCTCTAAGTATAAAGAAATAAAGCAAGCCATTATTTCAGGATAATAAATCAGTAACTCCTTGCTTTGCATACATTATAAAGTGACAAAATTTCTAGATAAATCTAATAAATTAGTAAATAAATCTAATAGTAAGCTTAAAACCCACTGAATTAACAGGAAGATATTTTCTAAAGATTTAGACAATTACAACTGAGCTGTAGTAGCACCTCACCGGTTACAAATTCCAATTTCATTTTTCTGATTTTGTAATCTCAATCAAAAAAAGAAAATGCTTTGTTTCAATTATCATCATTCCTTGAACTATCTAGCTGTAATACTTCCCAAATAGAAGAATTCAAACACTGTACCGAGAAATTACAGAATAATTCAAGGAAAAGAACATTTTACATAATTTTATTTAACAGAAATTGCAAAGTGTTCAACTAAATTCAAAGACATGAATATGCAAATGTAATTGACAGTTTGCAAAGAGATATAATTCAATGAATTTTAGAACCTACAGAAGAATGATAATTTCAGGATAAATTACCATGTTTCACACCTACAGTATTCATAACCCTCCTCAGAAATGTAGAAGAGTTGAGTGGCTTCATAGTATTTTCATTCTCAGCAAGACATGTTATTTTTTCCATGCTTATTCTCTCCTGTTTTGCTCTATCTTTTGTTATCTATCACTGTGCAATTAACAATTTTATTTGGCTAATTATTTCTTGACAGTTTATGTAGCTTAAAATCTTTTTTCTCTTCTCCACTAATTATCAGTGTGGAAAGCACAAACTGCAGACACAGCAAGCCTCTACCTTCTAATTCTGCTCTATATACTGTTTACAGAAGTGGGACATACAAAAATGGGACATGCAGAGAGGCTTTTGAGTGCACCCCACACAAGCTACGAAGAACCATGTGGTAGTTGATCTTGAAAGCACTGGGCCTAAATCTGAAAATTTAGGCATATATTCCTCTGAATAAAAAAGGAAAACTATTTTTAACCTCAGACTTGTAAGCTTGTTTACATATGAATTCTTATAATTCTGTTCTAAAGACGAAAAAGATAATGTGCTCTCGTTTAATGCTAAATGTAAAGAGATGCGTGTAACTTGAAGTCATATTATTGTAATTTCTTGCCTGTGGTTTCAGACAGCACACTGATTAACAAGTGTCAATTTCATACAAACGCTCAGCACTCCTTTATGTTCAAAAAAGTATTAGCAAAACAACACTCAGAAGAGCTAGCAATTTAAGAAAAGTCCCTTTCTCTGCTGTGGTTAAAGGACATTTTTATACTTTTATTACCATGACTCTCTTAAACTAATTCAAAATATCCAACTTTAGAGCGGGCTAAGTGATTGCATTGCTTGTGTGTTACTATGACATTCTGTACTTGTTTATATCAAAGTGTGTTTTCCATACAAAAGAGAGAATTAGGTAAAACAAAGTATTAACAAGATGCTTACAGAATTTGTGATTTAAATATGAGTATTTAAAAATGTTCATTAACAAGCTCTGTGTGGAAAGTATTTACTGAAAAGCCTATTTAGATCAAACACTAAGACTGAAAATGCAAAAACCCAACTATGAAAGTATTCCGTGACTAATTACCACAAGTTCCCATCCCAGAAGCATTTTCATCTGCTTTGGCATAGGTATGATGAGCCACAGAAAAGTTGTAGCTTATAGAAGGAAAGAAAAAAAAGCTAAACTGTATACATAGAAAAAAAAAGGAAAAAAAAAAACAACTCATATCGTCTAAGGGAACGTAAAAAAGCACAGTTGCCTCTCAAATTCTGTCATATGGAACCTTACTAGCCCACAGATGAACCACTGCCAGGGCAGGGGTTATAGCAGCTAAACACTAGGTTCCTACCATTTAAACTCATTACTACTGCCGTTTATAACACAACACAAATTAGAATCATGGAATGAATCAGAATGGTTTGGGTTGTAAGGGACCTTTTAAAGATCATCTTGTCCAACCCCCTACCATAGGCAGGGACATTTTTCACTACATCAGGCTGTCTGCAAGTACGATGTTTCTTCTAGCTGGACTAAGATGGCTTCATCAACAGGCTTCCCTTGATTGGGCAGCCTGCAGTAAAACCAGCAAGGTTTCTTTTCATGGCTCAGTCCTTAATTTTTACCTACAAGCTCTCAGCCTGTTCACAGCTATTTTTCACAGACAGCTCTTTGCAATCAACCCATTTCTTTACACAGAGGCCAACCCACCCGCCCCTCCTTCCTTGCCTGTCCATTCTCAACAGTTGACAGCCATCGATCACTCTTCCAGTCGTCCCACCACATTTTGGTGGCAGTGACCAGATCCCAATTCTCTCGGAGCACAGCAATTTCCAACTCCCATTTCCCACGCTGCATGTGTTGCTGAAAAGGCACTTCAGTTGGGCTAGCAGCCTCATCACCTTTTTTAGAGGAGCATGCCATTTTGAGACAATTCCTATTTCCCTGTCGCTTCCAAATGTATCAGCAGCCTCTGGCTCTTCTCTCTCGGTCAAAACTCCATCCCCTTCCCCCACTAAGTCCAGTTTAAAACTGGTTACAGAAGTCCAACAGCTTGTTGCCCAGGTCACTCTTGCCCCACTTGGTCAGGTGAGCCCTATCAGCCCAGTTTCTCAAAGGTACGTCCAAGATTGTAGAAACCAAAACCTTGGGCACAGCACCAGCCACATAGCCAGGCACCCCCCTGCTCAGGTCTTCTGAACTCTGTTCTCCACTTAGGAGGACAGAGAACACCACCTGTGCTCCTGATCTCTTCAACATTTTTCCCAGGGACATGAAGTCTCTTTTGCTATTTCTGAGTTGCCTCGCTGCAACATCATTTGACCCTACATGGAACAGGAGGAACGGGTGATAGTCTACAGGCTTTAACAGGCTTGGCAGCCTCTCCGCGGTATCACGGATGCAAGCTCTCAGCAGGCAGCACACTTCTCTAGGGAGACTGAACACCAAACAGGTGCTTTGGTTCCTCTCAGCAAGGAACCTCCAATTACTAACACCTTACTTGCTTTTCTGGTGTCTCTGGTTCTTTGCACAGCTGGCCTCTCCTGGCTGTTGCCCGTTACTCACACTCTTCATTCTCCAGCCCCAGAGCATTGTATCTGTTACGTAGAGGCAAGGGGAAGATTCCTCTGCCTCCTCTGAGCAGAGGCAAGGGTCCAGTTTCTGTTGGCTTTGAGTTAGTCGGGTCCATCAGCTCAGGGTTGGAAGCAAGCTTACCTCCCCCTTGCACAGACATAGGGCAGGGCTGTCGCTCAGCCTGTGACAGCACACGACACCACACGTCCATCTCTTGCTTCGGTGCCTGGATACTGCGCTGCCTGTTAAGCTCCTCTTCTAACACGGCTACTTGCTCGAAGAATTCATCCAGCTGGGCACACTTGCACCCACCACACCCACCACTGACTTCCCACCCTACGGGGACTTCCAGTTGCTGGAGGCTCCATGCAGCTCAGGCTCAGGGCAGCTCTTTCCATCCTGAGAAGTCCGTCTGTGCGTAGGTGTCCCCAAAGGGAGACTGTAGTGCTTTCATCTGGTTTTTACCTTCAGGCTAGCAGTTGCAGCAGATAGACACCATTTTGTTTCGGTAGAACGCTGCCTCCTTTTGGTTCCCACAAGAGAACAAACAGCCTGCTTTCCAAAGGCACCCTCCTGCACAACCTGCCGCGCCATGCCCTGGCTGATGGGCCACGTCCTCTTCACAGCGCTCCTGGTCTCTAGCACTCCTTAAGGGTTGCTTTTTCCAGGCGTGGGGGTTGTTCCTGTGCATGCCAAGCCTCGTCAGCTGCTCTCACCAGAGCTGAGGGCTCGTGGCAGGTTTCTCTGCTACCCTGGGGTTTCCTCAGTTCAGGAAACTCACCTGTACACCACGATCCATGGCTCTGCTGTGAAACATGCCAGCACCGGAGCTGATCAACTCAACAAGTGCCTGCTAGTTGACATTACAGTGTTTAAATTTCCCCCTTTTGCTCCTTGCCACACCATCAGCCACTCTCGTAAGAATGCCACCAGAATGAGCTGAAAAAAGTATTGTTCCTAAAGATGCCGCTTTCAGAACTGTTTGCTCACAGCAGAAGGATGGGTACTCAAAAATGCTAGGGTTAAATCCCAGATTCTAAGTGCAGTTATCTATACAAATCTTTCTGTTACAAAAGTCCCAGGCTGTCCTTGACATCCTCCCTGTTCTTTGCATGCAAATAAATGCCTTTATAAAAAAAATAATAATAAAACAAAAACGGCACACAACCACCACCTACTTTTTACCTCATTTCATACGATTTTGGTCCTGTCCTTAAAATATCCTCTAACTCTGCTCTTCTTTTCAGCTCACATTCCAACCTTGATACTCGGGAACTGATGTTCCTACCACCAGCCAAATCCGTATATTTCTCTCTAAATGCTTTTGGGCCCAGCAACCAGACAAAAGCTTTCTCCACTTCTTTCTCCACAGCCTGCTCTGAATGCCAAGAGGGGTAGATATCTCCTCCCTCTCTTTTACGTGACAACTATTCCAGCTCAGCTTTTATAAACCTCTGTCTGTACTTACTTGAGAAATAAGCAAAACCAACCTCACCACTCCATTTTTGGCTAAGTAGCCTTTCGAAAATGCTGTCTTACATATAACTTGATCAAATGCTTACAAAGTTCCATCTGTGAATCCAGCTAGAGACAAACGTAACAAATAGCTTGTACCAAGCTAAAAGAACACGAGGACCCACCAAGAAAACTATGTTAAGACGTTTTAAAAACGTATGCAAAACACTTCCTCTACTCTATTTAGGTTCAGATGAAAAACTTGACTTATAACATGTAAACATGTGCCAAAATAGTCGCAAGCTGCAGAAACGTTTCACCTCAAACAATGAAACTTTAGACTTTTAGTAAACTTTAAGTAAATTTCTTTAGTAAACTTTAGTAAATTTCTAAACAAACGAATCATCAACTGAAAACAAACCTTTATAATAAACTTTTGCTAAAGCTAGCAGAACAGCTTCTAGCAACACAAAAACAAACTTGTTGATAAGCTGTCCTTATTAAACATTTCAACATTAAGGCAAATGCTAAAAAATAAAATCCTGTCACATTAAATGTAACATTAAAATTCAATAATAAAGAAAGTCATCCGGGATGCTTTTTGCTTCATAAAGATCTGCACATGAACTTACCCCTCCTAGTTCCTTGAGATCCTTTCCTATTTTTTCAGAGATCACATTTGATGGAATATCGAGGTAAAACACCTTCCCAGTGAGTGGTTTGTATTTCAGTTTCTCTGGTTTTCCTACGTCTTTTTTCACATTCTTCAGAGAAGATTTTGTCTTTTCTGGTTTTGCTTGCATTCCATCTGCTGCCAAAAGAAAAGGGAATTTAAACAGAACGGTATTTTTTTTCTTTTTAAAAAGGAAAATTCCTAAATTATGGAAACAGACAAGGCAAGCTTTCACAAAATACAGGACACTTTAAAAAAAGCTAAATGTTAAACATGTTATGATTTATGTTGTTTTTGACACATGTATAGCCCTTACAAGTTTCTCCCTAAAATCACATCTTAAAAAGGACTTTTTATTTCAGTTGGTATACAATGCCATCAATTTTCTCATCCAGTTTGGCAAGCATTTTCCACGTCTGTTCCACAGTATATACACTACTTGTACTGTCACTGATGATCACAAGAACATCATTTTAGAGGAAAAGAACTGGCCTCTCTCCCTTTTTCATCTGGGAAAAAAAAAAAAAAAAAAAAGGATTCATATAGATAGATTAGAACAAGACCAGGTCAAAAGTCATGGAAACATCAAAAGCAAAAGAGCTAGATCCTACTATTTATCTAATTTTTGAGCACCCAACTGAGATGCAGGAAGACTATGCTTAAAGTTCAGAATCATTTTAGCTATGACTTTTTCTGCCCTAGTGAATTTTATTCTAAAACTAAGAGACCACATACAGCAATTAAACTGTGCTGATGATCTTTCCTGAAGCTCAGCACAGAGCCTTCCACCCAAGCCTGTCAGAATAGATATTTAAGTGAATAAAAAATTCAGACTGAGTGAGAAACAAGCCTCATTTCACAAGAGAAATCTGAAGTATCGCTCAGTACACTGAGTAGCAATCAAAAAAGCAAAAAAAATCAATTTTGGTAAGAAACAAAATAAAATGGACAATTTTATTATGCCAGTTTTAATTCACAAATCACCCACACCTTAAATACCACGTGCAGTTCTAAGAGGAAAAAAGGGGGGGGCACTGTAAAACCAAGTAAGGGAGAAAAGTGTAAGTATGAGGAAAGACTTTGTACATTAAGATTTTGTCAGTCTGAAAAAGAGTGAATTGGGGGAAACATAGTAAAGATATACAAAATCAGAAAGAGCACAGAAATAATGGTTAAACAGCTTATTCCAGTACAAGAGCTATGGGGAAAAAAACATAACTAGCAGTCAGATACAAAACAGAAAACAAGAATTGACTGTCTATGCAACCCTGCACAGCCTGCTGCCAAAGGACACTGCCAGTACCAAGATGTGATTCTGAAGGAAGGCTGGACAAATAGATGGAAGAGAAAAATACTTTTTGAGGGATCCTAAATGCACAGAAGTGAAGTGTAATTCATGAAATTCCTGCAACTAAACACAGCTGGAAACTAAAATAGTGTTATTAGTGGAAAGTAATTACACTTTCTCCGTTCTTACACACATCCATTATAGGAATCCATTTACCACCTGTGATGGAGAAGGGATCATCCAAGACTGCCATATCACTAGTTTTATACAGTGGTTTCTTCGTCACTGCCCAACGCCCTACTCGTTCCTTCTCTTTTGGAGAAGTTCAAAATGGACAGAGGGTTGCTGCAGGAAGTGAGCAGGCATCTTCTGGAGGCAAAAAACCCACAGGGAGAACAGCCCTTCTGTTACTCATTCTCTCCCTCCCTGAAAGTGTCTCTAGCAGGGAGAGGGCGCAGAACAACCCCTGGTGCTGCTATGTTCTCTAAGTAATAGCTACACACATTGCAGAAATGAAGCAGGAATAGCAGTCAGTTTAGTAGAATCCAGGAGACCAAAAGAACTGGAGAAATAGGAAGCATGGAGCATCCAGACTATGCAACTGATTTAGAAGCTAAACAGAAAAGAAGGATGAAATGTTGGGTCAGAGATGAGCTAAGTAAAGTTCTATAGGGATCAATACCCTGCACACACCAGCAACATCCAGGGCAGCTGAACACTTAACACACTAAATACTGTAATTCCTATTGGAAAATATGCATTAAACTTATTAGAGATAACCAAAAATGTGGACTTAGTTAGCAATTTTAATTAAGACTGCAATCGTAATGAAGAGTTTCCCTCGCAGAGTGCCTGCATTTTAACTCTGTGGCCCTGACGTCCCGAGGCCCCTCTCGTGCACGTCCCTGATACCAGCAAGGATGTGCCTGTGTGGAGCGGTTTCGCAGGGCGGCGGCCTAGCTTCAGCTAGCGCCTTTACCTCCCCAGCTACGCTCTTTTGCGTTTAATTCCCAACATTATGCAAAACAGAAAGAAAGAAAACCCAAAACTTAAGCGGGTCAGCGCTAGCGTGCTAAAGCGATGCATTCCGGGAGCGCCCCTCCAGCTGGCCACGGCCGCCAGAGGCTTACTCACCGCCAGCCTCACAGGGCCGAGAGGCCCCGGCCCAGCACCGGCTCCCCCAGCCCGGCCGCAGGCGCCCGCCGAGCGCCCCCGGCCCTCCCCGGCCGCCCCCCGGGCACTTACGGGGCCGCGCTGCTCTGGCGGCGCCGGGCTTCATCGTGCGGCGGGATCACATCCTCCGCCGCCCCATGAGGAGACCGCGGGGGCAGCGCCGCCGTTATGGCCCCGGCCCCGGGCCCCTCGGCAGCCGCTGCGGTCCGGCCCCGTCCCCTCACGGCCGAGCTGGGCCCCAGGCGCGGCCCCGCTGCCGGCCGCGCGCCGCCAACGGTCGCGCCGCGTGCGCGCGCACCCCCCCCCCCGGGCCGGTCCCGCGTGACGTGCGCGTACGGTACGGGGAGGGCGGGAAGGGAGCGGGGGGCGGGGCCGAGCGTGAGGGGAGGGCGGGGCGGGAGGGGGTGGGGAAAGTGGCGGCCCCAGGGGTGCGGGGCGGGATTCCGGGCCCTCACGGTTTTCGCGACTGACAGCTGTGCTTCCCTCAGAGGTCCCAGCCCCACTCGCTCGTTTCGAAAGTGATCTTAAAATAAAACGAAAAGCACGTTGGAAAAGGCAACCGTCCCCAAAGTAGCGCGTTTGCATCCGGGAGACAAGTCTTGTTACACGCAGCTTAATCATCTCACCTTCCCTCTTAAACTTAGCGAAAGCAAAAAAAACATTACGTTCCTGTAGATCAAATAAAAAGGGTAGATCAGTGCAAACTAACAAAGTCACAAGCTAACAAAGTCACAACTGCGCTCAGTATGCATGCATTTTTAAAGATACTCCTCTATTTCTGATTTCATGTCCCGAAAATTGGTTTATTGTGTGGTTTGGGGGGTTGTTTTTATTATTTCTTTTTTTTTTTTTAATGATTTTATTTTCCTGTCCTGGCTAGTTACAGATTCTAATAATATATATATTATATATATTTTATATATGATAGATATAAAAATATATTTTTAGATCCCATGTGTACATTTCAAAGGTCTGCCGCCGTACCTTGCCTATGCAGCTATGCATCAGGATTTGTCCAAGGAATTAACACTCAAAGGCAGCGTTAATGCTCATTAATGCTAGATAGTCGCTGTTTATTGTATGAGCAGTTTGCCAGGAAGTCATCACCAGCGGGCTGCAGCCTGGATCACCAGGAAACCTCTCTGGATTTTCTCGCAGGAACAACAGAAGCAAGAGGAGGGCTAGATGAATTATTCTGCTGTGCTACAGCTTGTGGGCCACAGGCTGGGCATTTATCCGTCTGCAGATAATTTTCAAGATCCTAAACCCTTTGTTGCAGCAAGAGGTAATACATACTAACTATTTAATGTAGTTTACAAACAGTCTAAACATTGCCTTTCATGTAAAAATGTTTGGGAAGATTTACTATAATTTAGAACACTTGGGTTGTATGAAAAGCATGGTGCAAATACTCTTGGAGATCCTTGTGTACAGGTAGAAAACTAATGTTTAGGTTATTGCCGCTTATGTGCAATATATTAATGAAAATTAAAAATATTTTTTCCCCTTGATTCTTCTGCAAGTTTTGAACAAAGTATTGCAATATATTTTTCTGTTCCTTAACAGGTTTTTCTTCTCCAAGGATAAAGCCATGGCTGAAATGAGTAATAGTAACTTCAGTAAAACAACCAGTATTCAGCAAGCAATAGCTTCTTGTTGTGGAGCTATAATTACATCATTATTTGGTAAGGCTTATTAAGCTTGCCACAGAGAGAATCTTTGCAAAGTGATTACTCTTCAGTTCAGTTCAGCAAGACGTCTGCATATATGTGCTTTATAAACTTCTGCTAATATGTTCAATAAGGGTGGTTTTAGATAGTTTTCTCATAATTCTTTTGTATTTTAACAAACATGGTGGTTGACTGAAATCTTTCCTGTCCTTGATAGTTGTTAACTATTTCTGAAAATAACAGTAATTTTAACTCTTTAATTTTATGTCTTTTGGTGTAGTAATTTATTGCCTGGTTTCTGAAAGAAGCAAAATAATAACAAAAATGGTTTTCCATACCTTCTGCTGTTTAAAAAAATAGATTTTAAATAAAGGTTTACTTTACAGTACAAAATGAATCCTGCAAGACATGCCACTGTGAAAAGTCCTCTTCATGTTACCACTTCAGTAGTAAGATCAATTTATTTGCTGCGGTGTCCTACACTGTCAAAGCATTTTGTTGTTTGTTTGTTTGTTTTCTCTAAGCAGTTTTAAGGGTAGCTTTCTGATAGTCTTTCAAAATTCTGGATAATCTGGATTACCCCACCCCCCACCCCAAACCTTCCAAATTTTTTATGAAATAGGATTTTACCTAGGACCTTGTCAAATTTTTAGTCTTTTTTATTCTGTCATTATACAATGTGTCCAGTGATGCTAAGCAAATAAAACACATGCTAGAGTATTTGACCCAGCCTCCAGCTGCTGCTTAATAAAGTTGTAGATCCTGTGTTATATATGTCAACTGTATAGATATTTTTGATACCTTACAGACTCAGGTGGCACTAGCTGATTGTACATAGGTAGCCCTGAGTCAGTGTAATCAGGAGAGGCTGAAGAGTGGTCCAGCTGACAAGCCACTGCAGTGTTCAATATCTCTGCCTGTAAAAAAATTCAAGTTCTGGAGGGAAATCAATAAAATGTTCACTAAAGCTTCATTTCCTTTTCGATAGCTCTAAAGTTTTGGATCTTCTCTACACAGAGGAAAGAGAATCACGAACTTAATATTTTTCCTTTGAATATTACTATTAAAATCAGATTAACAAAAAAGAATAAACATATGAAAAGTTTTTTGTAAAATTACTGTAAAAAATAAAAAGCTGTAATATTTTTTCCTACCATCACAGGACATATGGTATAATGACAATAAAATGCTTGAAGCCAAAACCTTATCTTACATGCCTTGTGGTACACCACTTACAAACCATTACCAGTAGAGCATAATAGCACAACTTTTAACACTTTCATACACGATGACACAATGGCTTTTTGAAGAGCTTTTTGTATCTCTAACATTTGTTGTCAGTGCAACTGTTAGCAAATTAGAAAAGATTTATTTGGTCACTTGCAAACACAGGATATATATGTAGTTGTTATTTGTTTGTTTGTTTGTTTGTTTGTTTCTGGCTGATTACCTTGTAAAACAGTTCTCTTTTTTTTTTTTTTTTTTTTGTGGAAGAAGTTCATGATGAGACATTTGTAGCTTCTTTTCAGAGTATACAAGGTTTCTAAATGGCTCCTTTGTTTCATTTTAGTAACTCCTCTTGATGTTGTCAAAACTCGACTGCAAGCCCAAAGCAATCCATTCCCCAAAGGTAAATTAAAACGTGCTGTAATTGAGGACACACGTCAATCTTTGCTGTTACACTTACCTGATAATTATCAAAATGCTGAGCAGCAGAATGGCTTTACTCATTTCCAATAGTTACATTTGTTTCTTCAGAGTCAGTGAGGGGAAAAAAAAGAAAAACAAACAAAAAAAAAACACAATACTAAAATTGTTAAAGAAAAAATGTGCCACTGAAAGTGGCAAAACAGTGATAGTGGAAACTATCTCATAAATATATATCATTTAAAATAGACTATATTTTCTCTCTTCCTCAGTACCTCAGTATTCTCATTGTGGAAGAAATGTACAATTATTACTCAACTGAGAAAAAAAAAAAGCTATTACTAAATAACTAATATTTCATCAGAGGGCTAATATGATCATGATGCTATATCAAAGTTCCTCTCCTCCAAAATCCAAAGAGATTTGAAAAAGAGTAGTGAATCTTACCGAAGCCACTTGTCGCCTAGGTTCTTGATAGATTAATACATTGTGTACTCAAGGATATGCCAATGATTCCTACTATTTAACTGTAATTAACAGATGACATTAAAAAGGAAAGGAG
Organism: Cygnus atratus; assembly: GCF_013377495.2. Classification (NCBI taxonomy): domain Eukaryota; kingdom Metazoa; phylum Chordata; class Aves; order Anseriformes; family Anatidae; genus Cygnus; species Cygnus atratus. Next base: position 22,843,422 of record NC_066363.1, on the reverse strand, counting down.
ATGACTTCTGTGGAAGTTCCATGTTGTATGTGGAGATGAATATTTGCAGTCACTCTTGACATAAACTGGGAAAAATACTTGTATCTTCTATCCTGGTTCTTTAGTAAATTCTAAATTCTTCAAAAGTTTGAAAATGTGATGTAGGACTCAAAGTAGGTTTTGTAATGTCGATAGTGTTTTATCAAACATTCAAAGGACATGATGTAGAAGAAATCAAAAACAAGTAGAGAGGATGATCTGGGACAAATACATTATTATCTAAGGTTATCTACCTCCACCCATAACATGGATGCAGAGAATGCTTAATAAAACATTTGAAAATCAAAAAGATATTAACATAGTTACATACAACAGTGCTATTCAGGATGCATGTCACTGTTGCTGCACTGCTGTTTTTAGTCTTCAGCTGATGGTAGCGTAACATAAACTTGTCTCCTTCTGTTGGTGAGGGCAGTTCCATTTAGTCTGGCACTCTGAGAAGTACACTTGTTTTCTCCTTTCTTTTACCTAGTTCATTGACATTGACTTTCCAAAGTCATTTTGTCCCTGTTTGTCTAACCAGAAATAAATCTATCTTGCTACTATATCTAATTTGGAATTGCTGCTGAGTGAGAACAATCTGACAATTATTAACTGTATTCTTATACACCACTTCATTAGGAAAGTGTTTTGTATACTCCAGTGGCCTTATGGATCATATATGTGTGTGTGAGAGCGGGGACAGCAAAGGCTGGTATAGGAAAAATGGACATTTCAAAGGGACATTGGTAAGAACAATTCATATTTATATAAAATTGCACATTGTAAACATTTTCTAAATGGCATAATGTAAATTTATTTATTTATTTATTTTAAGTTTTGGTAGAACCTTTTATCGTTTGAGACGGTATTCATGCAGTTACACTGTGTAGTTTGGATAGTGATTAATGATACCTTCATGAAAATACAAATTCCGTTCATAAGACACATAAGAGAGCAGCTGCACAGCATTCCTCATATAGTACTCTCTCTGCGGTTTTATTTTCCCCACTTGAACTATATCGCTGGTAGTTGCTGATTGCAGGTACTGATTGTCTCTACCTGTTTATGTCTCTTCTGTCTGTAGACCTCCCAGTATGCTCTTGAAATGAACGAACGATGCAGATAGTTTTTTAAAGTTAAGTTCATGTGTCAGATTCTGGACCCAATGTAACTTGTAGGACTAGGACTTACGCAGACACCTGAAGCAGAATTGATGTCAGAGATGTTGATTCTGCCTCATTAATCAACATTTTGTTTGACTATGCAATTAAATTACATGTGATCAAGGATTTTTCAGAATTAAATATTTGAGAAGAATGAAATGTTTGTGAAATGTCTCCTTGAATGGTTTTACAGTGTTAATTTTTTTTAATTAATAACTTGCCTGAAGCTTTCAATTAACTTTACTGTATAATTTTTAGAAAACAGCTTAGTTTTCTCACTGACATTATTATATGCCCAGTTTTGCTGTGACAAGGTAATTCATGAAGAATGACTGTCATATCACTGGACTTCCTTTCATCAAAAATAAATAAATAAATAAATAACGAGACCTGACCAATTGTGCAGTAAAAAAAAATGTTGTTGACATTGTCGTTTGCCAGTGCTGGAACTATAAAAAAGTTCTGCTGTATTTGCCTGTGCAATTAATAAGGTACATAAATATGCTGCACAGGCACTGGATTTAGTTGCATTCTTTCTCCAGTCTTTTATCTGTATCTTGCTGGATTGTATATTTGTTGATTTTCTGTTTATAATTTATTTATATTTAATTTATGGTTTATTTGTATTTATTTATATACATTTTATATATTTACAATTATTTTTATATATTATATGTTAATATTTAGCATATGTTTGATACTAACTGATACAAAATAAACGTAGAGAAAACAAGATACTAGTATGCCTTTTTCGGTCTTTTTTTTTTTTTTTGTCTAAAATATATTTTTTGTCAAATTGTGTTAAGACCTTTGGGGTATCTCAAAGCTCCATTTTTTCAAGTCAGGCTTGATAAATTGTGTCTTTGTTTTCACAATGCTCAGCTGATCTGTCCATCAAGGCTGTCTCCTCTAAAGCTCTATGCCTTTTTCTTTCTTTGAGTCCAATTCATAGTGCTTTTGTGGCCTGTCAGCTCTGTATCTTCTGAGGCCTTGTGATAAGGGCATACTGAGCATATTCTACTCCATCAAATCTCAGTTTCTTCCCCCAAAAAAGTTTAAGAATATTAGGTATCCTAATATTTGGAAGTTTGTCTTTTGAAGATGATTTCAATTGAATGTCCTTCGAAGTTCAGTGTTCCTCTGCTGTCAGTGGACTGGGAAATGTATGGGACAGCTCTGATAATAGTTGTAAGCTTCCAGATATATTGCATAGCATGTATATTTTGAAAATATTCTGTCACCTTCTCAGAGAAAGCAAGTGTTGAAGAATCAGGAAAAGTGAATTTCTATTTCATACCTAGAAATTTTGTTATTTATTTTAAAAATACTCTAGTTGACTGGTTTGGAGGAGTTTCCATACGTTGTTGCTGTGCTGTATTTGTTCTGAAAACAGCCTATTCACAGGGCTGTCAGTTACCAACAAAAACTTGCTGCTTTGGCTCTGTAAAATTTGAAGGAAGTTTGTAATTTCAAGCACAAATATTTCTGTTCACTTCAGTGGAACCATTTGTATAATTAATTTTGATGGCTAGCACAAGAAATTACAAAATTATGATCTTAGAATGATAAGCAATTTTAGAAATGTATTTTTAATAAAAGCTTTGCAGCTAATTATTGTTCTTTGCCTGGTTATATTTTTAGGATGCATTTGTAAAAATTATTAAAATAGAAGGAATTAAATCACTGTGGAGTGGACTTCCACCAACACTGTAAGTTGAATTTTATTTTTATTTTTGATAATAATTTATGGATTGTATTGTCAAAGTTTACTTTTTTTTTAGACAAATAAGTGATTTTAAGACTTCGGTAAACATTTGAAGACAGTATAATCTCCGCCAGTTCTTGAAATTTCTCCTGGAAACCTCTTTGATGTATTCCCAGTACTTAAACAGGGACATCAGTCTTTTCATTCTGCCTTTTAGAAGTGGTATCCTTACTGTAACTATCCCCTTGACAGCATTAGCGAATCACAGGATCGAACACGATTGTCAGAGAATGTTAGACTTTGATAGATATTTGTCATCCTAGATTGTTACTGATGACCTGCAATGAGCAACACAGCTGTTTCCACAGACACTCCAGTCTTGTACCTCATTACCCTTACTTACATTTTTTTAAACACCTACCTTGAATCTTCTTCCAAAAAACTGTATTTTTTTTCTTTTTTTTTTTTTTTCTGTCCAACTTTGCCATGGAAAATACTTTTCTCTCTACATGAGCAATTTACATATTTAAATATTATCAAGTCTCCACATGACCTTTTTAGGATAAACAGCCTCAATCTGTTTTGTGTTTTATTATTATCTGGTGCAGATTGTAACTAAGACCTCTATAATTATGTCCTGCTCCATGAGTGATCCAAGAAAGTGGCCAAATGTAACGTGTATTAAAATTGCATCTTGTAAGACACTAAGTGTTACATAACAGCCATCCTGTTCCAAGTCACAGAACCTAGTGGAACACATTGGCACACTTTTTATTAAATCATAAGTGTTGATTAAGATAGAGAAAATACTCTTCCACTTGTTAAATGAATAAAAATGTAAGGTTAGTGACTACCTCCACAAGGTTTGTTTGCTTCCTATTCAGATCTTTCAATTTCTTTCCTTTATTGAAACAGTTCTGAAGCTGACATGGAATAAATTTTGGCAGATAATCCACCATCATTTTACTTATTTTTTTCCTAATAATGTGAAAAACTGGAAAACTAGGAAGACTAGGAAATCTGTGAATTTGAAACTGTAAGCTAGAGGCAGTGAATCAAAGCTATGTGATTCTGATTCTGTGATTCTGTGAATTCATGCTTTTTCTTTATACATAACAGCTCACTGCTAAAAATTTGATTTCTTCTTTTTTCAGCAAAATATCTACACAAGATGGCGGACTTTAAGCTCCTGCTTTCTTTGTACTAATTTAAATTCCTTCTTTTTTACTTTAGAATAATAGCACTTCCTACCACAGTTATCTATTTCACCTGCTATGACCAACTGAGTGAAGCTCTGAAGTCCAGACTAGGAAAGGATAATGATCACATTCCAACAGTTGCAGGTTCCTTAAGCAGATGTAAGTACCCATCTGTTTAAAGAAAAAAATGAAATAAAATACCTGTATGCTCTTTTCTCTTTCTTCTTCTCCTTCTCTTTCTCTTTCTCTTTCTTTTTCTGCTTTCCCTTTCCCTTGAGAAAATTTGCTGTGGCTGTAAATAAGGGATAATATTACACAGAGCTGAGCATAGGAAAGAACACTCCAATTTACCATAATTTTTTGGATAACATAGGACTCTCATATGGAATGGTGTGATTTATTTTCAAAATTTTACATCTTTGGATATTTTACCTAAGATGGTTTAATTTAAGACAGTTCTGTGGTGAATCTAATATCAAACAATTATTTTCTATAGTCGAAGCTGCACAGGTAATTACAAGGAAAATGACAATTGGACTTGTACTGGTTTTATTTTTACTGAATTTGCTTTTATATTTTCTTACTTTCATTTATGCTTTTGTCCATCTGTTGTAAAAGTAGCTTGGGTCTTTTTTGGCTTTCTTAGAAACCTCTGACGGTGTAGTTCCTCATTCTACTTGTGACAGCTGTGAGAGCAACTGGTAGAATAACAACTGCTATGCTGTGGACCTTGACAGGCTTGGGCCTGTGCAAACCTCCTGAGGTTCAACAAGGCCAAGTGCAACGTCCTGCACCTGGGAGAGGGCAATCCCAAGCACAAATACAGGCTGGGTGGAGAATGGATTGAGAGCTGCTCTAAGTAGAAGGACCTGGAGGTGTTGGTGGATGAGAAGCTCAACATGAGAAGAGAAAGCTCCAGGGAGACATTACAACGGCCTGCCAGTACCTAAAGGGGGCCTACAGGAAAGATGGGGAGGGACTCTTTGTCAGGGGGTGTACTGACAGGACAAGGAGTAATGGCTTTGAACTAAAAGAGGGTAGGCTTAGACTAGATATAAGGAAGAAATTCTTCACTCAGAGGGTGGTGAGGCACTGGCACAGGCTGCCCAGAGAAGCTGTGGATGCCCCATCCCTGGAGGTGCTCAAAGCCAGGCTGGATGGGGCTTTGGGCAACCTGGTGTGGTGGGAGGTGTCCCTGCCCACGGCAGGGGGTTGGAACTGGGTGATCTGTAACATCCCTTCCAACCCAAACCATTCCATGGTTACCATTCCATGGTTCTATGATTCTATAAATCAAATATATAAAGCAATGTGAAACCTGACTTTTTAATGTTCAGGAAATGTTAATAGTAAATCTCAATTTTTAAACAGCCCACATTTCTCTCATTTTCAGTTGGTTCAGTTACTGTAGTGAGCCCCCTGGAGCTGATCAGAAATAGAATGCAGTATTGGAAGTTGTCCTGCAAGCAACTGCACATGTGCATCAGCAGTAAAGTGGCTAGAGATGGGTGGCTTTCCCTGTGGAGAGGCTGGAGTTCTACTGTTCTGAGAGATGTGCCTTTCTCAGGTGGGGTTTATTTCAGGTGCGACATTGTGTTATGTAAGACATGTCTATTCATGATTACTTTAAAACTTTTTCTATTTTTTTATGTAATTTTAATGGCTGTCTTTAAGAAGGACTGAGATTTAAGTGTTATCATTTTAGTGTTTTTCCTATTTTTGTGTGTGTGTGTTTGTGAATGCCAGATGGGGTTCTTTCTTACTTTCCTTTTATCTATTTTCAGACTCTTTCTTCTCATCTTTAGCTTATGTAATGACCATTTTTGAAGACTTTCAGTAGGATTTTTTTCTATTGTAGGTATAGTAGCTATTTCCTTATAGAGGGACATGCTGCATCTATGTGTTCTGATCCTTGATCCTGAAAACACGTACAAATACAGGGTGATACACTAGTGTATTCAGGCATTTTTGTTACCAAGATGAATTAGTTCGTATAACTGCTCCAAAACAAGATGAAGCTAGGGCACAACTTGCTAGTGAAGCTTCAAAGCTGAAAGTCTAAAAGAAAAAGTCTGATCCAGAGCAAAGCTAGTCTTAAGCTATTCTTTAAGATAACTGGAACAGGGGAGATAGTGGTTTCTCCCATATTGTTAAAGCTCTCTTGCCTCCGGACCTACAGAGGTAAGTGGACAGGACTGCTTAAGGACAGTGTTCCCAGCTGTTAATGTCAGTGGTGAGAACCCTTCCCTGTCAGAACACTTGTGGATCATCAAGCATCAATTGTTTTTGCAGCAATTTCTGTCCCTTGGATAGTATCAGGAATAACAACTTTGAACACCTTGTGTTGGCCCAAAAAAACTCTTCAAACCCATTTTTGGAGGCAGAAAACCCTTGAAAGATTTGTCCTGATATCTTTGTTCTCTTTTGTTCTCTTATCTCATTCGTAAAATAATCCGATGTCTAATTTAATTGGAGCTTCTAAACAGTCTGGTGGAGCACTCCTCCGTTTGAACTCTTACGGGATTAGAGTACATTTAGACGCAGACCTCGAGAAAATCTTAAATTGGCTGTGAACAAAGTAACTACACGATGAGTGGGGTTGATTAGGATATTTAGTTAAAAAGGATGCTTAACTTAGCTCTGTTAACTAACTGCTATTTCAGCTGTTTTGTTTTCAGAATGAATAATACCCTGTTTTCTTTTGCTTTGTGACCTATAGGAGTTTGAAAAATGAGCTTAGACTGCATTTCCTGCTAAAGGATTGTGGTCCCTGATGGGACTTAATTTAACCTTTTGTCATAGGCAAGGCTTCTGAACCTGTGGCAACATGCTTTCCCTAAGGCTTAGATAACAGAATTCAGAATGCATCTGAGGCTTTTGCCTAAAGGGCTTCCTGTTCAATATTTATTTGTAATTTACTTGTTTTTCCTGTCTGCCAAGTGCATCATTCCTTTAGGCTCTTCTGCTAAGCTTCAGAAGGGAACTCTAAAATCCTTCATCCAATTCCTGTTGTCTGAATTCAAGTAGAAACTCTTGTTCTCTTACTGATTTTTGTCTGTATCAGCATGGCAGGAGCCAGTCATCTTTCCCTTTACTACTTTTAACAGAATGAAAAGAGCACTACGGTGGTGTGTGTGAGTTCTTTACTCTCTCCGGATTCTTACATCCATGCCTGCTGTCCTTCCAGCACTCCAAAACCTCTCCAGTGATTTTAAGTCAATCTCCATGCTGCTTTGGCATTCATTTAAAGCCAGCAGGCACTTGTCTGTGCCCAATCCTACGTAGGCCCTAGTGGGATGCTGGAGAGGCAGAGGCACATGTTAACATGCAACTACTGCCTTATAGGTTAAGGATTATCATTAAAGAGCCAGGAATGAGCAAGCAATTTGGTGCATGAGGGAAGGAAAATGGATTTTGTTTTAACACCAAAATTAAATGCCACAAAACTCTGATGATATAAAACTATGAGTGTTTAATGATTAATCTCATTTCAAAATATATTTTCTAATCTTTTTTTTTCTTATAAGTACTCTCTATGCAGTTAAGATATATCCCCTTACTACTTTCAGTCATAGCACTTTGAGTGATATACCAACAGCATGGTGGCTTCTCGTGTTTTTACAGCACAGCCTGTGCCTTTGCTGCAGTTTGCTGAAGTTAGCTTTTTCAAGAGGAATTAAAGCCGGTGTAACAATTTGTATTAAGAAAGCAGCTGCTCTGTGAAAACACTCAGGTAGCACAGAATGACCATACCAACAGCACAGCATAATTAGAACCCCACCGTGTTACTAGCCCAAGTGTGGATGATATGCTTCAAGAAGGTTCCCGGGACAGCTAGCTGACTAAATAAAACTTAAGCTGTGAATGTCCATAAGCACAAGAATTGGGTTAACAATAATAGTTGAGTCATTCTTTAAGCAATGTTGCAGAGAACATAAATGTGAAGTGTATGTAGGGAAGGGAATCTTGCAGGCGCTCAAAGTTTTGGATTTTCACAATTTATACTAAATTAGGGTTACATACATTTCACTAGCAGGTTTTCCTCAAACCCTTCTGAGATACCACTTACATTTACTTTTGCAAAACATTAGAGACTTGTGGTTTCCACAGCAAGAAAACACTTTGATATTTCTCTGCTGCCACCACCTACAGAACTCGGTGCTGAACAAGGCACAGCCATCTTTCATCTGCAACTGTCATTTGTAGCATTTATTTAACCAACTGCCACAAGGAATCACTCTGTAGTTCAGCTCAGTAGCATCTGCATTCTAACTAAAACTCATCAAAGTAGAAAGAGTGCAGTTTATTTCAGCAGAACAGAAACAGATGTTATTCCTAGAAGTTGCTCCTCAGAATGCCTCTGTGAGGACTTTCAAAGGCAAGCCTCCCCTTAGTGATTCCAGAGAGCAAAATCATATTTCCTGCTTGTGCCAGAATGAAATGCTATACTCTGTGTCTCAAGAGTATGAGACAGCCCTGAGGAACCTTTCATTTTGTATGAAACACATTTTTGTAGAATTAGTGAAAGCTATGAAATGTGTAAAATATCCCTGAATACATAGGAAATAATCAGAAACCTACATGTCGATTCATATTAAATCACATTTACGAAAAACTGTTATATGAGTTTTGCAGTGCTTGTGTTAGATTGTATTAAGGTATGAGTTACTTTATGGGAATGACAAAATGATTAAGGTAATTTGAATCATATGAAGAAATTTGGAATATGTGTATATTCCAAAGGGAATTCCATGAGGGGAGCTGGGTGGGCTATCAATGGATAGTAACAGAGAACACTTTTAGTTTGTTTTCAGCTTTTGTTTCTCTTTGCCCCTTTTGTCACAGTAGAATTCTTGCATCTTCAGTTGATAGAAGAATTGTACTGAATTTCTGTGTTTGAGATACCAATGTGTTGTAATGCAAGGTTTGTCTGTTCGTTTGTTTTATAACCATAGCAATGTACTGGTGTAATTATGAACGCTTCAAGAAGATGATATGCAAGAATCTTGGTGCACACAAACCAACATTTTTTATTGCTTTTACTTCCAGGGCAGCATCTGGCTCTGTAAGTGTCTTTTTGTTTCTAGTTCTACTCTTATTATTGTTGCTGATAAGCTGTTTATAGTTGGTATGGTTTTGCATGGTTCTCTCAGACACTATGTTTGTTTCAGTATACATCTATTTTAAACACACATGGCCTGGCATTCAAGCTGATTAAGTATATCTGAATAATTTACAATGTTCTGGAATACAAGACTTCAATAATATCAGCTGCTCGGAATAACAAATCTAGTTTTAACTTGTGTACAGTTTAATGTAATTTTAATTAGTTTTTAATTGCTGGTGCTATAACATTAAAACTATAATTCTTTTTTTTCTTAATAGATTGCAGCTGTCATAACTCTGCCATTTGATGTAGTGAAAACACAGGCAGACTGAACTTTGGGAGAGTGAGACCTTAAAAAGTAAGGTGCTGCTAATTACATTGTTACACAGCTGTTTTAAACTGTCTTCCAACCATGTTTCTTGTTGAACACCCATATTTCTCTTTAGTTCAAATTACTCAGCAATTTCTGTAGAACTGTATAATAATAATACTTGTGTTCAATACATTCAGTGAAGCTGGTTCTCTTAGCAATGGTAAAGAAGAAAAAAATAAAACATAATGTTTGGGTGTATGGACTTTTGATAGGAATTTTAAATATTTCTCTTCTAAAATTTATCTAAAAATCTATTACTAGGCCTTTTTTCTTTTCCAAATTGGAACACCTTATCAGATAATTTTTAACTCCTAGGATAAACACAATGTCTTATTAATGACAGAGAGCAGGGAAAAGATGCGAGTAGAGTACAACGTATGTTAATATGGTGGTATAAAATACAAACACAAAAATCTATTTTTTTTATTATAGTTAGGCAGACCAATTGCAAATTTATATACATTTAAGTAAGTTATTTATAAATAGGGAAAAAATTCATTTTTTAAAATAACATTCATATCATCAGTGCTCTATTGAAAAAGAGTTTTGAGTAGATTAAAATAATTGAAAAAATATTTTCAGATTCATTACCAGTCAGTGATAGAAAATAAAAATAGTACTGTAACTCTTATGAGTGGTTTATTTCAGAACAATATTCTTCTTTAGTTAAACTACAGAGAGAAAGTTCTCTGCTCACGTTCTGTATATTTTACCTTCTTTTTGTGTGATTTCAAATAAACTACTTTTGAGGGCATTTTAGTGACTACTACAGCTTTAAAAGGATTTTTTTATGTGTTTAGTAGAGCACCACTACATTTTCTAGCAATTCAAGTTGTATCTAAAAATTTTTTTTCCATTGTTTGAGGCCTGAAACAGAGAGGACTTTCCAATAATGTGAAAATATATTAGGTTGTGGCTTTAAGATTAAATAACCTTAAAAAGACTGAGTAACCAAACATTAGTTTCTGCTTAGAAACTATTTTAAAGGCCCTAGTTCAGAAAGATGTCATGAAAACTTAATGTTCACATTTTAACATAAGGTTTCATTCTCTTGGGTAATTTTTTTTTTCTGGTGTACTTCTTGAAGGACACGATTCTTTTGCAGAACTGTCAAAGGCCAATAAATAAAAATTGTTCCTGTGTTTCAGTTTTTCCCTTGTGCTGATGAATGTAAGAATTCATTGGTAATACCGCTTTGAATCACAGGTAGCTGCCAAATATTTATTAGGCTGATATTAACTAGATATGTTTTAAATTTCAGTGTGGTTAGCTATAATTTGTACTAGTTAAGTTCTTTCCAAATCCAGTTGTTAGAGTTGGGTGCTGACTACATATTGTTATCTACATATTGTTTCTTTATGGCCGCAAAAACATTTTGCAGCATTCTATGAAACCATTTTAACTTTCATCTAGGGAAAAAAAAGAAAGAAAGAAAAAAAACTTTATATTACAGATCAATGAAAAATAACGTGCATAGTGAAATAGCACAAAAAATCCCCCCGTTTAAAACAGTTGCATATGTCTACAGTGCAGTGGTATTGCTGCAGTCAGGTTCCTTGGTATCTGGATTAGCTCTACAAGGCCACTGCGATCCACCTCTTATAGACCTTTACTTTCTTAAATAAAATTTTGTTGAGATTTTATTTTTGTAAACTTAGATGTAAAACGTAGTGTGCTAGGCTTAATTATTATACTCATTCTTAGGATTTATTCTTATTATATTAATTCTCAAAACTTACCTTTAGATTCAGTTTACCATAAAAGGTAAACTGTTTAAAAAACATATTTAAAAATCTGGATGACAGTGCTCTTTTAGCTGCATGTATAAAGGGACGTGGAGAGGGACTGGCTCATGTGAAACCTAGGTGACTTTTCTCAGCACTGCCAGTTACTCTAGAAAGGGATATTGTCTCTGTTTGTATATTTTACCCTAGGCATTAGTACATTTTTTTTTTCCACGTCATGCTATTTTAACTTGAATATTATAGGAATTATTATACTGTATGAATTTAAGATCCTGTATAAATAGTATGGATAAAATTAACATAAGATAAATTAAACCTAATCACTACATCTGTGTTGACTGTCTCTGATTTTTAAAAATATTTTTCTGTTGGATTCTATGCGTTATTTAATTCGTTGTTTTGTTGTACTATGTTGAGTTCCACAGAGTGCATCAACCTGGGCAGTTATGAGGAAAATTGTCGCTAAAAATGGGATTGCTGGATTATTTGCTGGTAAAAACTTTTGACTTCTTTCTAAAAAAAAAAACAAAAAAAAAAAAACAAAAAAAACCAACAGAGTAGAGAGAGAGCATTTTAATTAACAAGTCATTGCTAGATGCTAACATGCACAAAATATATAATGTTTCCTTCTCTGTGAACACTGTCAGTTATGGAATAGATTGTGTACATAAAGCAACAGACATGCATAGCCACAGAGAACTTTGTGCCTGTCTTCCCCCATTTCAGGATGCAGGACTTCTTGAACCTCTTCTTGTCCCACCTGAGAGGTCAGTAGCCTCTGCTTGCCCCAGGCAAGCAGCAAGTTTGTACCGCTGCTTGCGGCAGGACACAGAGAATGCCCCTGGGGCCACCTCATCTGAACAAGAGCAAACCAGCCCTGCAGGTCAGGCTGCCCCACCTCTGTGGGGAGACAAAAGGGGAAGAGACACCATGCACCTGCATCAGGCAGGCCACCCAGGATGGCAGAGGTGAGGGCAGAGTATTCTGACAGTGGTAATGCCTCTGTCAGTAACGTTGGTACGTTGAGGAAAGCAGACACACAGAATCCCAGTTCTACAGTGCTGTACTCTGGAATCACTACATTACGACCACTAAATGGTACTAGTGATCGAGTCTGAAAACAAATGAGAATGAATGCTTTCTTTTCTGAGCAGGTATTGTTCCACGGCTGTTTAAACTTGCTCCTGCCTGTGCCATAATGATCAGCACATATGAACACGGGAAGTCTTTCTTTAGTCATTTATATGAAAAATCAAACCAACATCCTTAATTCTCCTTCATCCGACTGTGAGAAGTTAAAACATATGGTGAAACTTCTGCCAGATCTGAATCGGTCAAGGCATCTTTCTGCCACTACATTTGGTACCTAAATGCAACTTTATTTTTTAACTGTTTCATAAGGGATAAGTTCACTCCCTCCCTTCCCCCCTTAAGACTAAGAAAAATACATGATCTAGAAACTGTCATTGAAAATGCTGTGACTTCTTTTGCACTAGAGAGAAGAAAAAAAGAGGTGTTTTGACAGTTCCTCAGTGATGATTAAAAGGGGAAAAAATAATCCTGGCCAGAATGATGAAGAGTAACAACTGCCACTGTTAATTTTCAATCTGATTAAATATTTTGCTGGATACTTAAAACAATGTTTAGAAAATATTTAGGTCTCCATTGTATGAGTTGATTATCCTGCCATAAGAAGGGCGATACAGAATGAATTCAATAAATGCTCACTTATTCTTCCTTAATACCTGTTTAATTTTGTGTATGTTTATTTGAAGCTCTGTATTTTGTGTAAATGCATACTTTGGAGTCTTCTCAGATTCATTTAAAACAGAAAATGCTTTCGGTCAAATTGGAAAAAAATACACGGTGCCTATTAGAAACCCAGAGAGCATGGTGAATACGCTGACAGGTACTGCATTGGCCTCTTAGTTTAAGATGATATTCTTAGCGTGTGCACATACTAGGAAATTGAAGCACACGCAGGCACTGAAGCCAGGTGCCTGTACAGGTGTTTGGGAGGAATGCTGCCTCGCATGTTTGCGATCCATGACAGCTTGCATATTTCACAAAGCTTTAAGACAGAGGCAGGCTCCATTCTCCCATATGCCATTTGCCTGGGGTCACCTGGTTTTGAAGACCAAGTTTGCTGGTATAAACACAGGTGGTTCCATGCCTGTTTGACTCAAGTGTATATCCACCTGAAGGCAGGGACACATTTAGTTTGCTACTACACCAGACAAGGGCTCTGGCTAGGGTGCATAGCACACACAGCGTGTGAAATGTTGCATCTCTTTTGCGAGTAAGCACTTAGGAATCAAAACTTCCTGCCTCCTCCACGCCCCCCTCCCTTCTTTCAATAGAAGTGCTTGATATTGATCTTATTTAGTTTTTGCATATTTCTATGCGCTTTACCCAAGAAATGGATGTCAGTAGTACTCTGTTATGAAGAAGGTATCCCAGGTTGTGTTTGGCCTTCATGAAAATTCAGCACACACTGAAAAATGCTTGAGTAGTAAAGACATTAGGTACAAAGTTTACAGCATATGATGCAGGCACGAGGTACTGCCATAGGAGATATTTTACACTGTTCCCCCCTTGTGATTTCCAAAGTACTTTTAGGCCTTCTTTTGAATTTCTAGTAGAAGAGAAAGGAAGCAGTAACAGCAGATTTTGGACCACAGAGTGAAATACAGCAACCAAGTCTCCCTGTTTTCCAAGAAGAGAATTTGCTGCAAGCCCACTAGTACTGTAATTTGCCAAGTCTTCTTTTGTTTGATTAAAACAGAGACAAAAATTAGTAATTAGCGATGATACAAAATGTTTAATTTACATGCAACATTTATGGAACGTCAAGGCAACAAAACATACAGTTTTGGCATTTTTTCTTTTTTTTCTTTTTCTGAAAAATGATTCATGTTTAGAACTGAGAAAGACACACACAACTGATTTCCCATGCACAAAGCGACACCCAGAAACTCACAGTGGTGTCAGACTACATAAAAGACTTCAGTTAAATGACACATGAATTTCACACCAGTAGCTCCAAGAAAAGAGCCATCAGCTAACATGACTAAAGATCATGATAATAGCCCCCTCCAAAATACTGATGAAGTGGGAGAAGTGTTTAACAGCAAACAAGACTGATTAAATCACTACACCTTGATGTAGGATGTTAACTTGTGGAATCCACATTCCCTCATTGTATTTGTAGTAAAAATGCAACTCTAACTTACAAATTAGTATTTAATAACGTTACTCAACTGCCATGAGAGAACATGTACTTAATGCAATAACCAAAGAACAGTTACATGAAGTAATGTACATTCTGACAGTGTATGAAAGGACTTAATAGAGTTTATTACAGAGAAATTAACTGAGTGGGTTCACGAGGGCTTGAAAGACAAGGCCTGTGGAATTTGCTAAGCTGCTTTAAACTTTTCCATTAAAACGGCCTCTGTATTCATTTACCCTGTCACGGATGCAGTAACCTCCAGCACTGTGGACTAGAGTTGAGACGAAGCATCTTGAACCTCATGCAGCTAAATCCAACGGTGCCTTGAGTTCCGGACAGATGAAGCCCCACACTTACAGAGGCTGTATGTTTCCTGCAGTTTTGGTAAAGGTAAGAATGAATTCTCTCTTTCAAGCCCACTCTAAGATGACCAGACCATTGTAGTAGTGCCAAGGTACCATTACAAGAGGCAAATCAACTAAAACCATACAGAGTGTAGTGACATACTGTAAACATCCGAGAGTAAGCAATTAAAAATCTGTCTTGTATTGCAGCTACTCATGTAAACAATTTATGAAACTTCTTTGGCACAAAAAAAGCATTTTCCCTAGCACTTATAAATACAACATACTTACATGCACTTAAGTTTCTTTTAAAAAGTTACTAACCATATTGAGAAGCATTACCTTGATTAGCAAAATTCTTAGATAAAGGATCCATTATATCTTACAAAGAATTAAGAATACAGTTTGCAATTCAAAAATTAATTTGCAAACTTCAAAACCGTAGGGTAATCTGGAAAGTTAGTTTCACTTAAAAAAATGTTGCAGGCTTTTTGTATCTGTAATTTAAATAAATGGCAAATAATTTGAGAAAACTGACTTAAATAAGATTTGCTGTATTACCTAATCAAGGAAAATACCTATTGCACTACTACAGGAATGAGAAAAACCTTTAACATGAGAATACCATCACATTGTCTTTGTTTCCCCTTTTTCACTCTCCTTGGGATCTTGCCAATAAATGTACGATCCAAATTTCCCAAGGTGCTAACCCCACCATCCTTAGTCCCTCTCTTTCTAGCAAGGCCAGTAAGCCAAAAAATTCCTCATAGGGTACTATTTGTAAGCCAGGTCACTCAAAAGCTTGAAATTTAGCGAGTTTCCTCAATATTTACAAATTACTAAGTATGACTGATTTAGATGATCAACTTGTATTTGTTATTCTCATGCAACTTTAAGAATTACTAAGAGTGTTTCAGTGTGATTCTTCAGTGTGATTCAGACATCTTGTAAGTGCCATGATGCTAATAAGAATGCAAAATCTAACATTGAATCAACTTGAGAAGAGCTCTTGATAGGTTAAATACGCTATTTGAGGTCCTATGCAACATACACAGATGAAAAGATGGATTTTTAAGTAAAATATTTATTTGCCTACAAAGACTGGCATTAAGGATTCCCTGTGTTTTCTGCAAGAGTTGATATTTAAAGCACTGCAGAGAAGCACTATGGCTATAGTAGGGCCAGGCTGTTAACCACTGCAAGGAGAAACAAAGGTCATGGCAGTTAAGTAGGGGACTGATTTCCAACTGCTTCATTTTAAAAATCAGCCAGAAGTATCAGAGTATATGCCCTGTACCTGACTGAGAGTTTTAAATAATTCAAGACTAAAGCAGAAAATCTGAAAAAGTCCTCTGGCAGAAAAAAAAAAACTTGAATGAAAACTTAAGAGAATTTGTGAATTAAACCGGTAACTGTGAAAAAAATAAATAAAGCAGCTTATTTTTAACTTAGAACTAGCAGTCTCATTGTAAGTCATATAATAGAACATAAACCAAATGCATATAACACAAAGCCCTTCCTGTTCGTGTGCATCTCAAGATGGTGTTAAGCCTGGACTTGTCATCTCTGTTGTGGGACTTGCAAGATATTCACTTGATTTCAGACTTGTTAGAGATTTGTAGCTTGCTACTGAAGTAAGAGAGCCACAAAGGCCAAGCAACGATGGAGTGTCCTCCTTCCCTGTTAGGAGAAACAAGGATTAAGTGAATCATTACAGCACAAGATGACCTGACCACAAACAAAGAGGGAATAGGGAAAAAAAAAAAAAAAGACAACTTTCATCTAGACTATTACATGTTCCTGCTTTAGCACATGCATTCATCACAAACGCAGTTATGGAAGAGATGTCATTTATACCTTCCCTATCCATGCGAAACAGAGATTTGCATTACAGGCTGGGCTGGTCAGTCTACATGGTGAATAGAAATTACTAATTCAAGCATTGGCTTTAATTGAGTACATTATAAATGGAAATGATATTACTAATACGGTATTAGTACCAGAGATCTAATTTTGAATCCCTGGAAAGGAGTAGAATTATCTGGAACCAGAATGCAGTTCTTTCACAAAACAAAATGTTTTTGTTCTTGTTAATTTGATGTGCATTACACTCATGACACTGGAAAAAGCCCTGCAGTGTAAGAGTGGCAGTGCAAGCATCTACCCTGTCATCCAAACACACTTGACAGTAAACAAGAAACATGCTTAAAGGTATAAGTGTGTATCAGACAATTCCTTCCTTCTCAGAATAGCCATTTAAGTTATAATTGAATTTATTAGATGAGCTGGCACAAAATAAAGAAATTGATTGTCAATATCTCCATATTTCATCTTCCTGTTTCACCTGCAGAATAAAAATCATCTTAAACTTGAGTTTAAAAGCAAGCAGCTTAAAAAGGTCACAAGCATAAGATTTTACTAACAGGCCAGTCTTACCAGTATAAAGTAACATTTCTTAAAATTGTACCTCCTTTTACTGACAGAAGAGCTTTATTTTTGTCAGGAAGGATGCAAGGAAAAAACAAACAAACAAAAAAAGCTACCCTTCCATCAAAAAATTAATTATGGAAAAAATAAATGACATGTTATACAGGGGTTCACAAGGTAAGGTTTGGTAGCAGGGGCGGCCTCCGTGAATACAGTCCAGAAGATGCCCCATGTCAGAAAAGGGCCAGTTTCAGATGGCTCCAAAGGGACCCACTGCTGGCCAGAGCTGAGCCATGAGCGATGCTTCTTGGGCCTTCGGGAGAGCAGATTTAAGGAAGGGGAAAAACAAACAAACAAAAAAAACTGATGACATGATAGCAGCTGGGAGAGAGGAGCGAGAACCAGCCCTGCAGCCCCCAGGTCAGTGCAGCAGGAGGGCAGGAGGTGCTCCAGGCACGCAGCAGCAGTTCCCCTGTGGCCTGTGGAGAGGCCCCTGGTGGAGCAGGCTGTCCCCCTGCAGCCCATGGGTCCCACATGGAGCAGATCTCCACGCTGCAGCCCGTGGAGGAGCCCCCGGTGGAGCAGGTGGATGTGGCCTGGAGGAGGCTGCGGCCCATGGAGAGCCCCCGCAGGAGCAGGCCCCAGGCCGGAGCTGCAGCCTGTGGAGAGGAGCCCACGCAGGAGCAGGGGGTCTGGGGGGGGAGCTGCCGCCCGTGGGGGACCCGTGCTGGGGCAGTTTGCTCCTGGGGGATGGACCCCGTGGTACGGAGCCATGTGGGAGCAGTTCTTGAAGACCTGCAGTCTGTGGGCGGGAGGGACCCCACGGGGAGCAGGGGCAGAGAGTGACCCTGAAGGAGCGGTGGAGACGAAGCGTCAGGGACTGACTGCAGCCCCCATGCCCCGTTTCCCTGTGCTGCTTGGTGGGAGGACGTAGAAGAGGGTGTACGGGTGGAAGGTGTTTTTATTTATTTATTTGTTTTTAGTTTCTCACTGCTCTAGCTTGTTAGTAATAGGTAATAAATTTCTCTAATCTCCCTACACTGAGTCTGTTTTGGCCATGACAATAATTGCTGAGCGATCTCCCTGTCCTTATCTCAACCCTTGAGCCCTTGTCATTGTATTTTCTCCCCCTTTTCCTTTGAGGAGGGGGAGCGAGAGAGCAGTTGTGGTGGAGCCCAGCTGCCCAGCTGAGTAGAACTACTACAGATGTTAAAATATTATTTCTTACAAAACTATATTAAAGCTTAGGTACTGATGGACCTCACTAGTTTAGAAGTGAGCCATTAAGCTGCCTTTAAAGATAGAGTCCTGAAATCAGAACCTAAAATATTACCAGTGTTTTTGCCACACCTTAATTCATAGAAGATTAAAGAGAGCATAAACTTCAAAGGATTAATGCTGCAGAAGAAAAAGTGTTCTAAGTAGATCAGCACAAGATTGCTCTTCATAACAAACATGCTGTTTGTATTTCATTTTCCCCATGCTAACTTGAAACATTTGAATTTTAATACTGTTTATTGTTTTTAACAAGTTCTAAATTTTGCATGCTTAATATTCTAATAAGAAACTTTGCAGTTACGGCCTTGTATTGTAGAGTCTAAAGCAACTATTTGATTAGATAAAGAAAAATGCTTATGGTATTTTCTGTTCTGTACCCAAAACATTACTATTTCAGAAGTCTTCCAGAATTTTTCTGCTTTTCACAATTGTCCACAAGATGGAGCAGTTACACTTTGACAAGCATACAGATTTTGAAGGGAGCGGTATATTACATTTATGTACTAGCACGGCCCATATCATGTTTTTTGGTTTTGTTTTTAAAACTATATACATTATTAGGCTGCATCTCCACAAATTAATGTTGAAAGCAAGATGTAAGAATGACAGTGGTAGTTGCAAATACAGTCCCTTTAAAGTGCCTTTTAAGAAACAGCAGTGGGATTAAGATTTGATTTAGTTAGAGCAGGAAGATGCTTTTCTCAGGTTACGTGATGGATAAGGAGGACATGCAACACATTTGAAGCTTAGCCTTAAACATATCACAGAGTCCTGTTTGGGGGTGAGGGGGAGTCTTGAAGAAATGCAGACTTAATTGAAATACAGTACTTAGAGAAACAGAAAAAAAAATGCATAACAACAGAGAAAAGATGCGCTTCAATCTCTCCCTCAGACTGAAAATTCATCTCATGGGGTCTGAAGATCAGAACCATGAAGAATAAAAAAAAAAAATGAACCCACTGGAATGGCTCTGTACCTTCATTTAACAAGTTTATTCCATCCTGCTTTCCATCTTGTGAGTGGCCTGGATCCAGAGAGGTTTGAGAAAGACTAACATCTGCCGAAAATTGGTCCAGACTTTGAAAACTTTTTCTGTAAAACAAGTGATAAGTTTAAATAATAACACATTTAAAGATCCCACTAGAAATATTTTCCTCAAAAAGCTTTTTTTTTTCTTTTTGGGAAATAATTAATGAAAAAATTTATTAATCTTTCTTCACTTAATCAGTCTCTATTTTTTGTGTTTCGCAAAAGACTATTTTTTTTTGTGAAAACATTATTTTTTGGCCTAATCCAAAGGAAGGAAATTTTTATGTTAAGTGAGAAACACAGAATTTTTCTGCATACTGATCCTTGTACGTTCTAACAGGTATTTCCAATGGAATACATTTAAGAGTATGCTAAGGGAAATACACAATTTTGAGTTTCTCTGATCCTTTAAAGGTGAATCTAAATATTCAACTTACTCATCCCATTGTTGATTGTGCTTTCTATAGAGTAGAGTGTCCAAGGCAACAGCATTGACATCCAGAGCTCCTGGGGAAGGCCACTGATTGGTGAGGTGAGTAGTTAATTCTTGTCTTGATCTCAAGTCATTATTCTTTAGCACAGTCCTGTGAACATAAAAACCAGTAAATCTCAGTCTATTAAAAGCAATTCCTTAAGGAAAGAAAAGCAGGACAAGTAGTCTTGTCCAACTCAAGATTCTACTTCAAGTGACTGACAGACTGCAATTTTCATAACGCATCATAAGCGGTTCACTTTTCCTGGGGGAAGCAACTTAGAAAAAGGTGAAATAACATTTTTTCTGCAAAAGCATTAAAAAAGCAGCAGCATTTTAAAGATGCTTTCTGTCTGCGTGATGGTAATTAACAGACCAACTATTGGAACATAATGCCTTTTTTCCCTCCAATTCTGTGGGCTTTGAAGTGCAACCTGCCTCCTCCCCACCCCCAAATAAGTATTTTGGGGGAATGAACTAAAACCCAGACATGTTAATTGCATTACATGCTTCCAGATAGGATACAACACGTACTTATTCTGCTTTTAATCACCTTACAGTTTTTAGTAGGGTATATTTCTCCATTACTGAAAACACATTAATGGAGGTACCTTACAATTCAAATCAGTTTTGCTTCTTAGTCTTATGAAGCAAACCGGTTTTCTAAAGTTCTGGAAACTAGGAAACTAATATGCTAACATCAGAAATCATCTAAAAAAAATCATACAGAAGCTAGGAGGTACATGGTTCTTTAGGTGCCAAGACAACACCAGCCTTTTTCCAGTAGTATAAGGCAACCTCCAGCCTACTCTTGTGCTGTTGTTTAACATAAGCAATATTATTTTTGTTTCTAATTTACACAAATTCTAAAATCTGTGAAAACCAGGCAACAGTAAATGCTGCTTTACTAGTTTGAAAACCTGTGGCCAGAAGCAAATAGCCAATGTTAAAGTATCTCCATACTGAATGCACTCAGGAGTTCAAAGCCAAATGTCATACTGTTATCTGAAACGCCAAACTGCACAGCGAATTAAAGAAGTATTGATGGCACACATACATTTATATGAATTAAAAGTATTATTTTCAGCAGGTCTATTTTTACAATGCAGTTTTTAATTCTTGCGATACCTGAACCGTTTAGACAAGAACCTCAACAAGGGCACATAATCCCACCCAAAAAAAAAACAAAATTCCCCACAAAGCAAGGTAAGACAGTAGTGAGTTCAGTAAGCAATTTCTAGTAACAGTTTCAGAGAGGAGACAGTTACATGGCAATTTTGCAAGAGACGGCGTTGAAGCACCAGAGTGAACAAAACTATTTTCAGGAAACTTTTCTCAAGATGAATTCCATCTCAAAATGAAATTGTGGATGCCTCATCCATCCTTGGAGGTGTTCAAGACCAGCTTGGACGAGGCCCTGGGCAACCTGATCAAGTGGGCAGCATCCTTGCCTGTGGCAGGGGTTTGGAGAACTAGATGATCTTTAAGGTCCCTTCCAACCCAAGCCATTCTATGGTTCTGTGAAATCCCCCAGCTTTTGTGCAAGTTTTTTGTGCATTAGCTATTCTATCCTGGGATCTCCCTCACATTTCTGCTCTCTGAGGTGTGTATAGAAAGAAACACTTCCATAACTTGAAGCTCTCCGTAATTTCAAATATCTTTTGTGTTACTCACTTCCCTGCGGTGTTTCCCTAATCCCATGGGGTACCTTGAACATTAAACAGGTCTGTTAAAGGCTTGTTGGCCTGAGGAAACTGAACCACTGACCTGGCAAGTCATTATGAGGTTAGATAGCTAGGCTGCACGACCTCCTGACCCAGAAGGGCTTGCATGCTTTCAGTGACGTTTCCTAACAGGACACCCAGTGTATATTAGCAACAATGAACACAGTAACTAAGCGCAAACTCATACACCTACATGTAAATTCCCATCTGGACAACTCCTATACATTATCACCACACAAATCAGCAGCTATGCTAAGTTACTAAGAAAGAAATACGGTGAGTGAGGAGGATAAACTACACATCTGCAGACAAGTTGCTAATAATAGAATTTTGGTATTTTACGTGACTTTCTATATCAAGGCTTGCTCCACAAATCCTCATGCTATGGTAACCTGAAATTTCATCCTTGCTGCATGGAAAAAAAATTCTGAAGCAATGCCTAACCAAACTCTTTCAAGGATTTTAGAGCAATAACATTTAAAGACAGTACCGGGAGTTCACACCTTAAACTGCTCCACCATGCTCAGGAAGGGAAACAGGCACCATGTGGGATAAAGAAATAACTTCTCCTATTACATTATTTTATATGTAAAAATAACTTTGAATATACAAAATCAATCCAAACACAGTATTCAGCTTTTATAAAATAGCAAGACAGACAATAGGAAGTTTGAGAAAATACTCATAGCAGCTGCTAGTAGTTTCTACCTATTCTTTAAGCCTTGTAAATTATTTAGTTGTCTGTCCTCTTGCAGCCATTTTTAAAACATCACAAGATTTAGCTGCAGCAAAGACTTGCTATTGCACAGTTTGCAAACAGCTATTCTTTCAAGATAAACGCAGGCAGTAACAATTCACATACACTAACCAGACTTCTTTCCTGAGTCCAGTATTAAACTGCACAGTTTACATCATTCTCAAACTCCCAGACATCATAAAGCAGTAGTGATACTGCCACAAACTTTCAAAAAGGGGAAGAAACGGAGACAAAAGAGGTTTACCACACAAGTTAAAAAGGAAGGAAATGTGATCACATTTTAGTGAAAACAAGCATGTGAATGTCCAAACAATCGATGTGAAAAATGATGCTCTGTATTACTGAGTGCTCCCCTACTCTAAAGATTGGTCCGAAGAGGCATTCTGGAAGAAGCCTCAAAAGGCAACGATTTATTTTATCCAAGGCAGAATAAATTTCTACAGTAGAGCTCTGTTCCTCAGAATGCCAGCATTGTAACTGGTGCTGATCAGCTGTAGGTTGCAATAGTTTAACAGCTCAAGTAGGGCTTTTCTTCATAATCACAATGAGTGCAATGAGGATTAGAGCATTTCTCCACATGCTTAATGTCAGGCTGTATAACCAAAAGAAGAATATTACTGTTGAAACTTATATATCTGCCAGTATAGCAAAATAAGTTTGCTACATACAAGCTTTCGGAGGAAAAATTAGAATAAAGACTCAAAGCAAAAATAAGAAACAAAGAATTGGTGGAAAGGTACAAAAGGCAAAGAGAGATATTGGTGACATTTATAAATTTCACAAAACATTCAAGAATAAAATGCAGATTTAGCATTTTCTGTAATTTACACACACACACACACACACACACACAGAGGAACTACTGAACTCTCTGGGTCTCAACTGGAATATATTTCAAATCTGTGGCAAAGTGTTATATGCAATATTCTAAATAAAATAATGAAAGCAGGTCTGGAGTAAAACATACTAAACTGGAAAGGCCTATGTACGAACAGATTTTATTCTACCGCCTCAGCTCCAAAGAATGAAACACTGGCAAGAAGTACCTGCTGAAAAGCGGCTGTAGACCAAGCAAGCAAGACTCCACGCACAGATTTGTCATAACTTCTACGCATCACTTAAATGGAACAAAATCCCTAAAACATCCTAAGAATAATATTGAAGATCAAACTATACAGCTCTAATTTTATATATAATTCCATAAAATATTTTTCTATTCATAGTGGTTTTGTAGCTGTGATGATTTCAGGATGACGCCAGATAAGGCCTGGATAAGATATGCTAAGCCATTTAACACGGGTAAAAGCAGTATGACTCCGTTTGAACGGAAGGCAGTGTGTGAGATATGGCTTAACAGGGCATCCTGGTGAGACTGTGGATTGCAGAAAGTTTTATGCAGAGTAGGGACAACGTGTAAAGATAAGGACTCAAAAGAGAGCAGACGGCTTAAACTAATTTATGATATATCACCTAGACTAGACATGAAAAAAATCTTGGCTTTCTGAATGCTTGGGAACTTACTCCCCACATCCACTAAGTGATATCTTATCTACCTACAATCCTTTCCATTCCTTTACAATCATGTTGGCAAAAAGTAGCAGCAGCTCTCTTTTGTGACCTACAGATACAAAATAATTATTTTTCTCCTGCTTTCAACATTTTTGCCCTAAGCAGTCTTTATCCCAACAAATATTTTTTATAAGATACCTTCATATTGTGTTTGAAGTTCTGAAAAACATTGAAAAAAAAAAATAGCAGGCGGAGAGAAGACATTTCTAATTTTTTTTGGAAGCGATTACTGAACTGCTATTTTTGTACTGAAAGACGGTTAAGTATAAAAAGCCAAGTTCTTCATCCAATGAACTTGCTTTCATCCAGTGAGTAACAGGAGCAGCCAGAATACTAACATCAGGTTTGTACAGCTGCTCACAGAACCAGCTCCACATGCTTTTGACTTGCAGTGCTTAAATTGTGTATTTAAGGAGTAGGGAAAAGCGAGCAGTGAAATCTTCTTACAGACATCAAGTTAATCAAAGTTGAGGAAATCAGCAAGTAAATATTCTGGAGAGTACCTTACAAAGACAGAGCAAATGAACACTAGTGGAGAAGGATGGTTATTTCATGACTTATGTTTTTGAGATGATTTATTAAGGACAAGCAGAATACCATTATGTACGGTACATGCACAATAACAAAACGCAATCAACAAATTACTGATCTACAGTCTGCTGCCCTTTCAGTTGTTCTGGTACAATCGTGTAGGAGCTATTCCAAAAATGGATCACCAAAACAATAATGCTTTTTTTTTTCTTTTAAAGAAACCTTTAAAATTTAATTCATGAGCTAATCCCACAGTTCTACTTGCACTAG
Source organism: Cygnus atratus (assembly GCF_013377495.2). Classification (NCBI taxonomy): domain Eukaryota; kingdom Metazoa; phylum Chordata; class Aves; order Anseriformes; family Anatidae; genus Cygnus; species Cygnus atratus. The sequence goes on along the minus strand of NC_066363.1, from coordinate 22,818,476 downwards.
CATTGCTTTTGACAGCTCAGTTCCCTCTCAGAAAGACATGAAATTGTCCCTCTGAATTAACACATCTAAAACGTCTGTAACTTAAAATGTGACCTGATTCGTTTTGTTCATTTATAGTGGAGAGATGGGAACACGATACAGTCCGCGCACAGGGTTCCTGCACACAAAATGCAAATGATATAAAAAGGTGATTATCTTTACTTACTTACTATCCTGTAACGATATTTACCACTGGGAATTTAAAAATAAATTAAAAAAATAATAATCTCAAGTGTAAATAAAGCTAATATAGAAAAGCCTCGTCTTGACAACCATTTCTCTGGTCTCACTTCAGCTAGATACCATTTCTAATTAGCCCTGGGTTTATGTCATTGGAAGACATTGTCTCTGAAAGACCCATTTACACAGATTTTTTTTGTTTAATAAAAAGTCAGTTCCATATCTAGTTATACCTACAAAAAACCAGTAATTTCTTACCTGCAAGTTTAATTTCTCCAAATCCAGAAAATGCCAGTCCAGTTGGCAATTTGCCCTCCTACCAGCAGATGGAGACAGGAAATAAACCAAACAGACTAATTCCCTAAGAAAGGGAATTATATCAGATGAATGCTCCAGTTCAAGAACTACCTGAGTAGTGAAAAGTAAAAGTGAAAATAAAAGCTTAAAAAAAATAAAAACATTTGAATAAGAAAGAACAAGCTTTAAAACCATTATTTAGGACAGGAAATATGGAATGCAAACTCAAATTGATAGCATACATGGATATAACTGAAATCTGCAAGAGTAACTCTAAAATAAAAGGGAACTCTCAAACTGTCAGTAGTGTAGCAAGACAGTGAGGTGTCTGGACTGGTATATCATTGGACTTTGAGAAATTAGATCAGCAGGTATGAAAATGAGTTACTTACCAGTGGATTTTGATGCTGTAACATATCACCTCTCTCAGGTGTGTGCCCTGTGCACAGACACAGTATTCCCCAAATTTGATGCCAGAGTAGTTAGCTCCCAGCAGACTTTCTAATGGCAGCCGCTGCAGTGGAAAAAAAGCAGGCATGTCCTACCGCACCAGTTTTCTTACTGTTTCTGACTGGCCAACAGATCTTCGTGTTAACAGCAATGCTACTGAGTTGTGCCACAGAAGATTCCCTTGATGCTTCTTCAGCAACCTTTTTAGTCCTCCTTTCATATTCCCTAGATGTCTTGAAACATATTCTCCAGCAACAAAATTACCGTCATCAATTTTATACAGCTTTTGATCTCCTTGACCTTTACAGCTGCAGCTTGACTCTTGATTTGTAATCTAATTACAATGGAGATTTTATTTCAGAATACAGACATCATCCAGAATGGATAGAAACGCACTATAGTGCAATTTGCATGTGCTCGTTAACATACTACAGCAGTGCAGGATGGACATCTCCTCCTCTCCTTGGACAAATAACCAAGCCCAGTTCCTCTGGAGGAGGATATTGGGCAAATTCCAAACAACTTTCCCAGATATTAGGTCCTGACTGAAGGGAAAAAAAAATAATAAAAAATTGAACCTGACTAGCAATCAAGCCATTAAAAAAAAAGTAAAGGAGAGCTTTTAATTCTGTTCTTCAACTGTCAGTTCATTTCTGCTGGAAAATAGAACATTATACCTAACATTATAACCAAAAGATGGATCTTCTATATAGAAAGCTACTTGCCAAAACTAGCATATAAACTCCTTTAGAATGTCATGGGTCTAACTTAAAAAAAAAAAAAAAAGTGAATATGAATATTGATTCCTACTTCTCTTACTTTGAAGGACAAAAAAACCATGTTGGTTTGGAAAAAAAAAAAAGTAGCTTCAGAGTCTAAGGCAATCACAGAATGAAAAGAATGCAAGACGAAAATCTGATCCAAGGGGAAGGGGAAGAAAGCAAAGCAAAGCAAAACAAAATAAAAAAAGCTCTGAACACAGGACAGTTAAAATCTTTTCCAGGTGTTATCTGGTTCATAATTTGGATAACAAAATAAGGAAAAACCTCATTATGTTAAGTGGCTGCATAAGTAAACCTTAAGGACAAACAGAAAAAAGGCCAGACTAAATCTCAACCACTTGCCATCCAAAAAGAAAGGCAGCTAGTAAAAGCCTCTTGCTCAAGAAATTAGTTAACAAAATACATTGTATTTGTTTCATTATGACTTCCGGCATTTTTAAAAATTTATTTTAAGCCTTTCAAGAAATCACTTATCTCATGTTTTACTTTAACAAAACACTGAAAAAGTCCTGACACAAAGTTATTGCCTTAAAACTAAATACCAAAGAATGAAAAAAAATATATTGCATCCTAAATTTACAAATATCATCCATAATTAAAAGAAAAAAATGCATTTCTGTGACTGTGTGTGTATGCACACTGGTTAAGTCTACTTTCATCTGGTCAAACTATTTTCATTCTATAAAAAATTTAAATCTTGTTCTGAAAGTATACAATGTATTCTCCTATTCCTTTTTACTGGATTAAACTGAATTTATATTGATTTAAATTAATCAGATAAAATATAGCCAAAATAAACTCTAATCTAAGGTAATTTAAATATTTTCTTTTGTCTAAACAATCTTAAAATAGATTGATACTATATATCAATGATAAAGTGATCTCTGCAAATAGAATACTCACAGTACTAACCTAGCACACAAAAATTGTGTGCATTTTTACTATTTGACATTTAAAGTCTTTTTAATTAGGTATTAAACTTCATGTGGTTTGTGTTTTTAGAAGCATATTCATTAGAAGCATATATAAAAAACTTTTGTTCAACTCCTCTTGTTTACTAGTTTTTCCTATAAATATCAAGAAGCAAACCTCTAGTAAATGAATACAAGAGCAAAGAAATGAAGCAAGAATAATTTGGAATCTCAGAAGCAAACAGCAATTCAAGTTTATTTATCTAAATGGGTAAAGCAGACGGAGATCAAATTGTTGCCATTTTTGTATTCAAGGAGTTGCTGATTACGTATTACAACTGGCTTACCCTATTTTTAGTTGATATCTATCCACTCTGTTCACAGTGCGAGCATCAGATTTCAAAAATCCTTTTATGAAATCAAAGTCTCAGGTTCACCTATTCTAGACATGAGATAATTCTGGAGTTAAATTTCGAATGGAATTAAAATGAATAAATTTATACTTCTTGTACAGGTTCTTTAGCATTGTTATGCCAAAGAAAATATTTTTTTTCTGCCACAGTTCAGGTAACATTAACTGAGGATGGAAATCCATAATCCATACAATATGTTTCCCTACTGGGAATATGGATCATTAGCAACAGCACTGCCTTGAGGTCCTCAAAGGTTCAATACTTTTCATTACCAATTGGAAAGGCCTTACTTTAAGTTCTCCATTGGATAAGAATTCTGGAATTTGGAATGCGCATAGTGGTAATGTCCTGCTAACTTAAAGCTTTCTTGCTGTGTCACTTTAGTTACAATGCCTTTATCCAGGGAAGCGTAGCTATGGAAGAAAAGAGAAAGGATGCCACTATAAAGACCGATTTTAGTATTCCATATTAGAAATACAGAGAAGGTAGACACAGAGCCATTAGCATGGCAGTAAGTATGCAAAATTGTCCAAGGAAAGTCCTCAAAGGAAAGATTCTCAAATCTCCTAAGAAGAATATGAAAAAAAAAAAAAAAAAGTGACGAGAGGAAAGACTCCTAACAAAACAGTATTTTGCACTTTAGAATCAGCCAGCATTTTGCTGCAGATACACCACCACTACTCGTCCTTGATGACGCCAATAACATAAAAGCCTTTAACTTTTATACATATATTTTTTTTAAAATAAGCCTTTTCAAGCCACTAATTAAAAGTTCAGAGTCAGACATTAAAATATGAGAATTTAAAAAGAATTATCTCCCTATCAACTGTATCTTGCATACTAAGTCTTCTTCAGGCGGCTATCAATCCAGAAAGTTTGGGTTTCCTGCTGCACAAGAAATCCTCCAGTCCCTCTGGGTTCTAAGAATGCTGTGTCCTCCCTCAGGTCTGAGTCTTGGCTGCAATTCTGTTTAATTCTGCATGTTTCTTTACTCTGTCACTCTGTATTGCAGGAAATCTATGTACTGCACCCAGCTGTAGACCTTTTCCTCGTTACACTTTCAAGCAAAAAGAAAACTCCCATGTCTTGGCAGATTTCTGCCTCACTGGAAACAGGACTTTTCCTGCTGCCTGTCCACGCCTTTGTACAACAGAGGAGACATATACACAGTAATGCAGCAAACTTCAAAGGAAAAATTCCTCAAAAACAAGATCAAAACCACTGCATACACTAAACAGTTATGCCATCTGTCAAAATGCGCAAGATTTTTTTCTAAGCTATGTTTCAAAAGTTAAAAAAAAGTAATAATTGAGAAAACAAGGGGCTGAAAACTTTTGCTCAGACCCTTCTGTTTCTACCTCCTTGGATGAGCTTCTCTCTGCTTTGCCCTTGATAGAAAGGTTATAGCCTACATCCTCTACAACCTTGTGCCCCCAGGTGTGACCTTCCCCTGCCTGCTCCTAGGCCAAACATTTGTGGCAGCACTCTGAAGGCTCTTCCAAACCAAACCTTGACAAATGGACAAAAAGCACCAATACTACTGTCATAAGTGAATTTCTGACTAACTGGGGCATGAACTGTCTTTGGAAATGAATCACTTCTGCTGCAAAGAATACATCTTCCTCTAATCTACAGTTAATCTAACTCCAAAATAGATCTGTTAGGACACAGTGTATTTCAAACAAAGAGAAGCTCATTTTGCCTAGACTTCAACAGGCATGAATTTACTCTGGCACGCTGCTCTCAGAACTATTATGACTGTGCTCAGGTGCTGCTGAGAATGAGCTAATGTACTTTTCTGAAAGGCAGGGAGGGTATCTTAGCCTGAGCTCAACGCAGTGCTGAAAAATACGTGAACACCGTGTACTCCAGCAGTCAATACCTGGAAGACAGAGAAGCGTAAGCAGCAGGCTGTGCACTGCTCAGAAGTGGAAACATGCACAGACCATTTGCTCTAATTTCAGTGTCACTGCTGCAAACAGTCTCTCAGGGTTGCAACTAAACTGCCATTTACAGCCTTTACAAAGACATTGATTTTATCCAGATAGGAACGGCGTCGCTCAATCTATCAGACAGGTATATTAAAATCTAAAGAACGAAGTACAAGCATTATCTGGGCCTTGAAAAAAATGACCATTTCCAAAGTAACAGCCAGACAAATTAAATAAATCTAACTTTAGGATCTGCTAAATCATACAAGAAGTTCTTAATTATACAGACATGCTTAATACAATGTGATACATGAGTGTCCCTACAATTTAATTTGAGTCTTATTTGTGCCATAACCAAAGACAGAACTCCAATCACAGAAGAGTTTCCTTCCCTGCACATACCCCTCCACAAAGCACCAGAACAAAACAATGATTTGGGGAGAAACAGCAGAGGGAGATAAACAGAGAGCTATAAAACATTAGAGCAACTGACCAAGCTAAGAAATACATTTTCGATACATGGGATACTATATAGATGCATGTATATATATATTTATATTTTCATATACATATTTATGGCGGTATGTATTTTGCACCCATTGGGACAAAGCGCCCATACCATCTTACACCAGGCACACTGGCGTAAACACCTACAAAATACATTAGAAGAAAATCAATATTGGTAAACTATGCAAATCACTCTGATCATTACAACAAAATCACAGCAGAAAAAGATATATGTTGTGAAGCATTTAACGTTGAGTTTTACCTTTGTTTACAATGCTTTCCTTTTTCTTTAGCATTTAATATTTTTTTTCTGGTAAAGTGATTAGCTTTTATAACATCAGTGAGTCACTACCCAGGAGATGAGTCGCTATTCAGGAAATTGGTGGAATCCCTCTTGTAATCATATATCAATATTTAACATATAAATATCAATTTCAGATACAGAATCTCAAATTAAACCTTAAATTTGCAAAGATCAGCAGAGAAATTTCGACTTAGGTACAGCTAGTGTGTAAGCTAAAGGAAAGACCAAGAATCACCCAAGGGGAAAAAGAAAAAGCCTGGTAAACTGAGATGAAGAGTTATAATGCAAAGCTGTTATGGGCAGTTTCCTATTTTGCCCAGTCACTCCTCTGACTGATGGGATAGGTGATCAAAAAAAGTTTGGAGACTACTGCTCCAAGATGCATCCAACACTTCTCTGGAGGATCTTAGAGGAAGAAGAAATGGCTGCCCTTGTGATTTTGAATACTCCAGGATCCCGTTCCTTGATGATTCGATCTCTCTTTCCCATTGTGTTTTGGGCGTTATGAAAACCAAACCGTTTCTTTCAGTTAGACACTCTAAGGATCACGAGCTTCTCTTGGCTGTCCTCCTGGAAGCTGTTAATTTTAAGCAATTCATTTAAGAACTGCTCCACCCTCACTGTAAGAAAGACTATTTTTATAGAAGAGTGGAGCCAAAAGCACTGGTCTCTAACGCTGAGCTGCTGTAAGCCCCAGGTACAGCCAGACTTGGGTTGTTTCAAATTGGCGTAGCCAGTTGCCACGTACATAGAGCGTGCTGTTTACTGGGCCATAAAATGAACAGCGAGAGGACCAGGCCCAACGGTAGGGTGTAGCAGGATAGGTTAGTAGTTATATATATATAATAGTGCCCATCAGCTTGGGCACTAAGACGCAAGTTGGGTCACAGGTACAACTTCTGTAAGCTCTACTGAATCCCAAACCAAATGCTCCAATTACTATTTATACATGACTGCAAGTATCTTCAAAACCACATCTGTCTTTTGCTTTGGAAACCTTTAGAAGTAACAGAACCATAATATTAATGCCCTCACTGCAACAGTGACAGCAAACATTTCTCAAGGAAGCAGATGAAAGCCAGAATATGCCTCCATTGCCCTTATTACAACTGATAATCACCAGGCAATCACTTCATTTGCAGATACTGAGTGTGGTAAAAGAGCAAGAGCTGTGCATTTGTTTAAATATATCTGACTGATAATCAGGTGGTCTATTGCAGTTTCATGGTCTAACCTGGTTTGCCATCAGTTTGCCAAAGTGAGACATCCAACCCTCAGATGACTGGGCATATTATTAAGAAATCCAATTAAGTTGAGATACTTTTTTTTTTTTTTTTCTCCTGTGAATAACTAATTTGTCAAATTTTCAGCTTCACTATTTAAAAAAAAAAAAAGGTATTCTTGAGATTCATGAAATAGCTTTTAAATAGATTAAAAACTGTTTTTTGTAGGTTGGATACTCAAGCTTGAGAGACAAAGTTAAGAATACTGAAACTGTAGATCATTAAGTTTTTCATAGCAAGTCTAAGACAAAAATGACGTAAGTTGTTCCCATTTCTGTATACATTCTGTGCTTTACATCAAATTGCCTTATTAAATATGAATATGGAAAAGGTTCTATGTGGGTAATCTAGTTTATAACCTAAGGTCTTGTTGACCACCAGTGTTATCTCATTTCCAAGTCAGCAACAATAACAATCTATACTGCCAAGAAAGTCAAACCTCCACTCCCCTCTACTTTTTATTTTTTGGAAGCAGACCTAAACAGACTCAGATTCTGCCCAAATCCATTAATTCATTGAGAAAATAGGTAAAATATTTTGACTTGCATGCCTTTGAAATACAATTTTGGAAACATCAACAAACAAAAATTTGAAGCAGTAGAACCTTTTACCTTAGCAACAACAGCCAGTGGAAGAGAACAGCAACATTAAAAACAAAATATAGAATGTTTATTTATAATAGTTTCCATTACACAGAAAATGATTCCAAATCAGATCTCAAAGTATTTTTACAAACATTATTGTGATATGCCTCAGACAGAATTACAATCCCAAACTTTCTCTTAGCTGCTGGTAAAAAAATCCAGAAAGATTATAGAATACATTCACAAATTCAAAATGCTAAAAATGGCACGAGAGCAAAACACTAGGTATGGAATTCCATAAACACTGTTCTAAAACAGCTGGACCATAAAAAGCAATTGGCCAATACTCATGCCTCATTACAGATACACTAGTGATAGAACATTCTGCTGCCAGGTCAGCACTTCATCCTTGGTCAGGGAAAACAAACAAACAAAAAAACCACCCACAAGTAAAAAAGAACGATTAAAAGATGCTAATTATGTCTGGTGTTCACCATTAGAAACCTGCTAGAAATATTCCTTCCTTTCCCTCTCCCACATTAGGAATTATGGGCTCCTAACATACTTCAAGAAGAGTTTATCTGACAGGCACTCTCTGCTCATACCTCTCTCTCCAATTATCTAGCGTAGTCCAGGATCCTGACTGCAAGGTCTCACAAACAGCTATACAAGAACACACTGTCAAGACACAACAGAACTGCTCCACAATTTAAGCCTTTACATTAAGAAAGCCAGCAAATAAAATTAAACCCCAAAGATTTGAGATCTTTGCGACAGTCAAGTTTCATACAGCTCAGCTAAAAATGGACAGCAGGTCTGAATGTTCCCAGTTTCCAAATATCAGGATTTAAATGAACTCGCTTTCCACTCCCAATAACACTTTCCCTACCCTGCCCTTACCCCAAAATATTCAGGCAGGCCAAAAAGTATATAAAGAGTCATTAGCTATATCAGTAAGTTCATTAAAGAACTCTAAAACAAGTATCTCTCAAAAGTGTACATATGATCAGGAAAAAAAAAAGTACTACTCAGGAATTTTTTTTTTTCCTTTGATTTTGGAATTGTGGCATAAATATAATGCAAATGCTGTATTCCTGGGGATTTTCACAGAACCATTTCAAGCACTGGCAAAAAATGACTTCCCACAAGATGGAGTGGGGGGGGGACGACTTTGTTTACAAGCCAGAAATATGTTTTGCTGCATAGAACAAACCCTTCTGTGAGACCCTAGGCAGAGGGAACCTACATATCCTAAGCCATCTTTATATTCTCCTCATTCTGCATTATGTCAAAGGACACATCTCACTTTCATTTTACTTCAGGGCTCAGATATATAAAAATTACCCCAAATTTAAGATAAACTGATTTATCTTGTATTTGACATGAACATAATGGAACATACATTTACTGCAGCTGTATACTACTGTGGCAATTTATCACCTCACAGCAAGTTGTCCATCTAAACAGATCTTTAAACAATGCCAGAGAGTGTCTCTGAAAAACAATGGTACTGTCTTACACAACAGACAGGGCCATGAGGATAAATTACCTAAGGATCATAAGACACTCAAATATTTACCATATTAAGAGTCACTTATGCTATTAAAAGATTTAAGCCTTTTCCTGTTGTTTTAGCCTTTCACGTTGCTTTAAAGATTAAGGTAAGTAGAAAACTGTTTCATCAAACTGAATATTTTTAGGGTTATCGGATGAACTTCTACTGTGTCTAAGACCCACACAGATAAAATAGAACCTATACAAAGAAAGAAAATAAATAGCTTTGTCCTCTCCTGCTTCCCTACCTTTTTAAAAAGTTGGTTTTTTTTTTTTTTAAAAAGAGTAATATTAAATCTGAAAGTAATAAAATACGAAGAAGATTTTAGAAAAAAATGTCAAAAATTTAAGGAAGTCTCTAAACAATTTCAGATTTGCAGAAAAAAGCTTAGAATTACTCTGTCTTACACTGCTGCATTTTTTTCAGGGGAAGGATTTCTGAATATAAGATTTGTCAGGAAAAAAACAAAAGCTACAACAAACTGATTTCTATAAGGAGTTTGACTCATTTCCACAGGACCAAAAGTTCTTCATATTGTATATTTAAATAAATTAAATAAAGTAATACTGCTTTAACAACGTTTCTCCATTATACTAACTTACAACTGGTCTTGCAGTTCCACAATGATATATTCCAGCTGTTCCTTCTCCATTTTATGGGCTAGATCCATATCTTCAATTCTTTGTAACAGCAGTTTATTTTGTGAGACAGATTCGGATAGCTGGTTTTCTCTGAGCCGTACCAGTTCTTCTAGGTAACCCTGGCAATAAAAGTGTTAGAAAGAATTAAAGAACATACAACCAGAAAAGTTTTCTTTATGTACGTTCAGGTTTTCTGGTTTAAAATGTATACAATTCTATTTTTTTAAATTCTTTTTTAAACTGACTACTAAAATGACTTAAGATTAGTAAGGTGTTTCCTAATAGGTACTGAGAAAATCCTGTATTTACCTATACTCCAGACTAGGAATAGAAAAACAGATTAAACAACAATAGAGGAATGCCACTAGCATGAAACGTTAGTTCAGTTTTCAGAAACATAAAGCAATCACAAGAACAAGATCAGGACTCGACAACTTAACAGATGCCAGATGTTAGATACTGTGCAAGAAAGACAAGAGTAATATGTATCCATATAGTTAATGAAAGGGGTCCAGTATTATTATCCAAAAAACAGTGTATTTGAAAACCTCCTTCTTAGAGCAGAATGGTGCAATACGACATTACATATTAAAATGACAGAAGAAAGTCATTGATGTTAAGATTCGTCTACGGGAGAGTATAAGGTAGGAAAACTCGTAAAGGTCACTTTAGTAACATTGGACGTGTATAGCTGGAACACGCATATGCATTTTTATCAGTTTTCCAGCTGATACTATAAAAGATATGGGGCAGTACTAATCATACTCCAACTACTTTATCATTTACAAAAATACACAATGCAAGTATTTATCAGCAGCTGTGATAGGAGGACGGTCACTAAGAGTGTAACATATCTGCTTACAATACTAAGAATCTATTTCATTTTCTTCTTCAAGCACAGCCTCAGCATTTCAGATACAAGTAACTTCTTATCAACAGCCCTTCTTAGCCAAAGCTGGATATAATTAGCCTATATTCCATAAAATTTTGCACATTCCTTGAAGCTTGCAGGAAAACATATGCTTTCACAGGTGCCAACATGAAGAAAAATAAAGTAGTTCTCATAAAGACACAGAACAGGTGTCCTGCTGTATTAAGTACACAGGTATCATGTTTGCTGGCCAGGAAAAAACTAGTAATATGGTGATTCACCACCGTGAAGAGGATTAAGGCATTGGAGCATCTCTCATATGAGAGGATACAAAAAGAGCCAAGACTGCTCCGGGAAGGCAACCCCACCACTGTGTATCAATACTTAATGGGAGGGTGTAAAGAGGACAGCATCCGACTTCTCAGCAGTATCTAGTAAAAACAAGACAGGCAGCGGGCACTAACTGAAAAGCGTGAAACTTCATTTAAACAGGAAAAAAAAAGTTTAAACGAACACTGAAATGTGTTGTCTAGACAGGCTTGAGATTCTCCATCGCTGAGATATTCATAGCCTGACTGAACAAGGCCCCAAGCAACATGCTCATCTACCTTTCCTAGAGCAGTGGGGTTGGGCTAGACTATCTCCTGAGGTGCCTTCTGACCACAGCATCCAACTACTCTGTGATTCTTACATTATGTATAAATATAGAGTGGGTAGAACTGCATGGGATAGGAATTTATTTTGGTTTCACTGCAAGTTCCAAGGAATCTTGAGAGCTTCTTAGAGTGCCTAGTTCTGCCCCATCAAGCATTACTGCTATTGTGACTTTTTAGCTACTCCCCAGAGCTCTAAGTAGTGCTTTGAAAGTACTTAATGATACGTTAGGACATAAGCAAATTTTCTGCCTCCCAGAAATGTCAAACATTTAAGAAAAAGATTTTACATGAGAAACATCAGTATCAGTAACAAAATACTATGAACAGTAAATACCTGTTTTCTATAATGACATGCAGATGCATCATCCCACCAGTGAAAGTATACAAAATTCCAGTATAAACAGTACACAAAGAATTTCTGAGTTTACTACATAAAAAGGAACAGCTTATACCATGCCAAAATAGGCAAAAGATAACTTGCAGATAACTAACAAATGTGTAAACAATGACTCATTAATCTGGACAAAAGACAACTTGGAAAAGACAATCTCTAGGGTGGCACTGAGAGGGCAGGAAGGAACTAACTGTTCGTAATTTTTTTAGAATACAAGAACTAGGCACCATGAAATGAAGCTACCGGGAACCAAATTCAAAAGACAGAAAAGGAGGTGGCTTTTCACACAACAGATGGCAGATATGCATAGCACTTTGCCAAAAAAAAAAAAAAAAAAAGAAAAAAAAAGTATGGATGCTAAAAACCTGCAAGAGGTCAAGGGGATATTTGACAAATATTTGGAAGAGGGACTCCTCATAGGTTATTAAACAGACTTATAATAACAGCTTCAAGAAGTCCTTGAGCTGAAACAGGTTAGCCAATAGAGTACTAGAGGAAAAAACTGTGCATATATATTTGCTTTGTTTTTATTCTTCCCTCCACATCTACTTTGGGCAAGTACCCAAAATAGGATAGCAGGACAGACTGATCCTTGGTCTAAACCAGCACAGCACTGTTAATCCAATAAAGCAATGCTAGGATTTACCTTCCTAAAATAATATTTGATCCTATCCTACCACTCATAAAATTCAGAGGATACAGGTACCTTTATCTTATCTGAAATCCAATCACTTGTCATATTGTGGCCCTACTAAAAATGATTCACCTGTGGTATTAACAACTGTAGTACATATACTTAAGACTCCCAAATGGAATTTATGATTGTATGTGCAAAGTGAGCAGCGATAGAGGAAAAGAAGAATGTACCAGATTCACTATGCCAGTCACTAAAAATACACTATTCTCAACTTCGTCTTCTTGTCATAAACACTGAATTTTCTAACACAGAGATGTGAGAAAGGCCCTTTTGTTTAAAAGAAAACACTCTGCCTTTGATTAGTTGGTAGTAATTATTGCTACCCACTGCATTGTGAGCAACTTGATTATTTCTGCAACTTACTGCCACCAGAAGGGCCCTGAAAGGGAGAGAAATGCTGTAACCACTTAATGGTCACTTATTCAAGTTACCATAGAACAGAAGTAGTATAGCTGAAGTGAAGAAAAATTTGGCAGGCAGATCCCAAACGAAGATTAGGCAATGGAAAAATTTTCTGTCTATGTGATTAAAAGTTATTTTGTTGTTACAGATCTCCCACAGGCACCCTAAACAATTAGGACAATTAGGAAAGTGTCAACAGCTGTCAGAGTCGCTATTGTTTTGAAAACTGCATTGCTTACCCCAAAGTTTTCACAGTTGTAACATAAAGGTGACTTGAATTCACCACCACATTAGTTGACTGTATTAGCTGGTAGTTCATTAAGGGAATGCTATGAAGAATAATGTAGCAATAATGGCTCAAAAATTCGAAACACGTAGTATCAGATCCGTGCCTAAGAACAACGTTCCACAGAATAGAAATGCTTCTGGATCTTAGACTCGCGAATAAACCAAAACCTCCATTTGCTACTACAGCCACAGAAGATATCTGTGCTTTGGTAAGAAGGAGAACTACTTTGTGACTCTGGCTAGCACGTTTGGACACCACGTTTCAATGTCCTTTCTAGAGATGTTTGTTACAACTTTGATAGGATATTCTCCATTCTTTGGACAAGTTAGATGTGCCCCCTTCCCCCCGACACCCCCCCCCCCCCAAAAAAAAAAAAACACACCACCAAAAAAAACCAGCCAACTATTTTGTTCTTTTCAATGGGTCCTCAAAGCTAATGACACTCATTAAAACAAAATATTCTACAGTCTTCATGTGTTTGTGTGTACATGTGTTCAAACTGATCCTATGTTTTTGTCTGGAAACATGGATGAAATGCTGTCTTGGTTATGATCCTGAGCCTCACGGACTGTTGGGGTGGCGATAGCACACTAACCATGAATATTTTCTGACTTCAATCAGTGTTTCCCACAGTTAATGCACTGAGTCGCAACTGCTAGAAGATCCATTCTAGATGCCATTTGTCCCTTCACATCCCCCCCATACAGTAGAAACTAGAAAGGCAGAGAGATAATCTTCTGATTCTAATTCCCTAAACTGAGGGAAATAATTACACCTTCAAGCATCTTTATACAGTTTCAGCCTTTCATACGGTTTATTGTGTTGGGAGTTTCATGGAAGTCACATTCTGATATTAGGAAAAATAATACTAAAATACTAATAAAGTTATTTTAAAGCATTAACTATTTGTCTACCATTTTTCTTCTCTTCCATTTCTATTTTACTTGTCCCCTCTTTTCTTTTTCTGTGCACTATTTTTCAGTGTCTATGAAGTCTGCTCCTCTCTGCCATTAGTTAATACAGATCTCTGTAGTTTTAATATGCTATTACAATATACTGACAAGCATTTTGCTTTTAAAAATACTGAAATAATAAAAAGTTTGGACATACATTACAATTTCCCTTCAACTTTGAGTCTTTTGAAGGTTAGAGGGAGAGCCTACCTTTGCTTTCTATGATGACATTCAATACGTCACATCAACTATTCCAATCAAAAACAATCTTTCTTTCCTTTTCCATTCCAGCTTGAGGCAAGTCTTAAACTATATATATTTTCAAAACCTATCTCAGTATTACTGAGAAGATAGCTTTGCTTTTCATTCCTAGACAGATAACTTTGTTTACTGTTAGGCTAAATGTTAAAGTTTAACATTATTACCATCATTAAAGCCTTCAATTGGGAGTCTGTGTACAGCAATAAACAATGTGGAGTCATGTTCACTTCAAGTTTGCAACCTAACAGCTTCAGAGATATACTGTCTGTAACTCTGAGATTGGAAAAAGGAGATAAAGCTTCTCCATTATACTCTGTAATCTGACCTCTGAATTATTTATTCTTCTTCTGTTCCCCCCTTCCCAAACTTCTCTTCCCTCTAATCGGAGAGCAGACACTTAGTGCAATTATTACTTCAGATATTCTGAGGATCATAAAATTGAAGACCACTTACATGAAGCTAAATAATATATATTTTTTCTGCCTTTACTTAAACAGTATGTCACCAGCTGGTTGGTGACCATCTTTGGCTCTACCACCCCAACACAAAACTAATCTTTTACCTTCTGTTCCAATGCAAGCCGATACTTCTGTTCTACCCTTTTGCATTTGTTGTACCAACTGTTTTCATCCGTGAGGAAAGGAGGACCAATGTTCTCTGGAGTACTGCCTTCACTGCCACTACTGCCCAGTGTTCTTAGCTCTTCTTCATCACTGCTGATGCTGTCAGAACTGGAGGATCATATTTATTAGCCAAGTGAATACCTGTGTTTGTTAAGATGCAAATACAACTTGAAATTAAAGCACCACAGGTCCTAAAGATATTTGAAGCTTTGTAAACCAGTAACAATGGGAATGTTGATAGAGGCTAAATCACCAAATACAACTTATGTTTCAAGCTCTTATTTATAAAGCCACCTAAAAAACATACTTGTCATCTTAGTCAAGTCTCAGCCTGCTGTCTTAGCCAAGTCAAACAATTGTATGCAGGATACTCTCCTGGAATATAAAGGGTCAATGCACTACCATAAGCTACCTAAGTAAGTGGTGACTTAATCTTTTCTTCACAATTTTAGGACAAACAGTAGTATTTGAACATAAGTTGTATTTGTTTCTAAAAATGCAGAACAATAAAAAAAAATGGTTGTCATTATACTAAATAATGATAAATTTAAATGAGAGTTGTGGTTATAGTGAAGACCATGTGCCTGTTATTTCACAGAACATAAGTATGTCCCTAGATAGTACGCAGATTCAGCGTTAAAATATCTCCATATCATCCAGAATCAACATATGGCAGAATATTCAGACATCTGCCTCAAAGATGAGCATTTTAATTTATCCCAATACCTATCTGAAATCTTCCTTTATAACTATGCTTTCCACTACATCAACAGCATTTACTACTTGATTTTTTTTCCAGTAGTCAGATTCCTGCTACCCAATGATTTGCTGAAAAGTTTTAATAGGGTGTTAATATTTTATCAAATTATTTATTCTAACGAATAAAATAAGAATAAAAATAAAAAAGAATAAAATAAGAATAAAAAAAATAAATAACAGAAGTTATTCACTTCAGATGTGCATTTTGAAGATTTGTTTTTATCATGCACGATGCACATGTGAATCCACACATTAGACTTCATTTACAAGGTCAAGCAGAGAGCTCAACAACTTAAGCCTACGCAATCTAATTAAGGACAAGCCCTGCTCTTTTCTGGCTCAGATCATGGTCCATCGAAGCTTTTGCTCTATACTTCCATGCAACGAAAAGAAACTTTCATTGTATGGGCTCTACTTCCTTCTTCTGCAAATTCCATTACTGACATGACATAAAAAATTCCTGATGTGATGTAATTCTGCTTTAACTGCACCATACAATTTGTCATTAATATGTTAATCACAGGTTTATATTTATATAAGGATATTATTTTGATTGTGAAATGAAAATTAAGAGGCCCAGTACAATGTAAAATTTTGACACTGATATTAAAAAAAAGCAGATTAAAAAGTACCTTTGGGTGAACTTTAGATAGGGTGTGTAATCTATGACAGCTGGAAAGTTGCCATCCAGTCCCTCCCCCTTCAGACAAAAACTAATAAAACAGAGAAACAATGGTAAGATTATTATCAGGAAAATTAAATGACAATGAAAGTTCCATTTTACCAACAAGAAATTTGATTTTTTCTTCACTTTTTCGTAATATGAAAGGCCTAAGAATTTAACAGTGAAATCCTGCTCAACTGAGCTAGACTGTTCAGTATTACAGGATAACAAAAAACCCAACAAACAGAAATCCCACAGAATCAGGGAACAGATCAGGGTAAGTGGTATAGACCCCATTTTAAAAATATTTGCTGTTATTCTGAATATACAGATGGACTGTGAGGGAATAAGACAAAAAGGAAATTTAGCTGAAACAAGAGAAACAGAAGAGCTGCATGTGAGTTTGGAATTATCAGTATTAAAGCTCGCTTAAAATGCTACCAGAATGTTTACGTAACCACTCTTCTAATTTTAAGTCAAAAAAATCAGTTCTCGAAAATAGTTCAGACTTTCGCCTTTCAATTACCTTCTGGTGTCGGGCTGCTGTAAGATGATGAACATTAATGAAATTAACATTCACAAAATGTTCTTATACTACTGTAGCTCTATAAAGCTCTCATCTGCACTGTATTCTTTTTGTACCAAATCTAAATGATTGTATTTGAATCATATTTAATTATCAAAGTGAGAAAATTAATTATGCTTACGCAAAGCCCATATTACACCCTCCTCCTTTCTTTGTCATCAAAAAACACATTCTGGCAAGACAGCTTTTGCTAGCTTAATTGAGAAGTGCCATTTTTGATAATGCGGTCACTTACGTGGTATCTGGGAATAACGTCTGAAAGGTTTTTATTTTCCAATAAAAGAAAAGAGAAAAAAAAATAGACTCTGTCCTCACATGGGTTTTCCCCATCTCCACTCCTAAAGTGTTTTTCACAGTACACAGAATCATAGAATGGTTTGGGCTGGAAGAGACCTTAAAGATCACCCAGTTCCAACCCCCTCGCACCAAACCAGGTTGCCCAAAGCCCCATCCAGCCTGGCCTTGAACACCTCCACGGATGGGGCACCCACAGCTTCTCTGGGCAGCCTGTGCCACTGCCTCACAGCCCAGTTCCACATAGATAAGCCAGCCAGCATTTATAAGAGACTTTCTGAACTGAAAAAAAAAAATACAAAAAAAACCCCTCAAATGTAATATGCAAAGAATGGCTATAGCTTCACAGCCATTTAAACCACAATATTATGAATTACACATGGCACTATAAATGTGCTCCTGTAGGTCTAGGTTCCTATTTTTCCCCAGAATATTTGTTGGCTCCTACAATCTGCACTGATAAATATGTCTCCAGCGAGAACCAGTCATTACTCTGAATACTATTAACAGATACCTACTAAATGTGCTCACACTAGATATCAGAGGATAAAAGAAGGATGAGCACACTCAGACAACTAGGCTTTCATACAAATACGCTGTACCGCTGAGGCTCAGGGGAGACAAGCACAGTCCATTCATTATTATTTATGGCAGGCTTTACATACTGCAGATCTAGTCTTGCTACACTTCTTATTCATGTATAGCTATACTCCTTCCAAGTATAACGCTAACACAAGAACATTTTAATTTTACATATTGTAAACTTAAACTAATGAAATCCGCTAAGATTTGAATTTGCTGTACGCAAGGCCAGCTCTCTTATCATTCTGCAGCACACTTCTGTTCCCCCACAACATATGTTTGATGATGCAGTTAATCCAATCTAATGACTAAATGCTGGCAAGAGAAACTATCCTGTTTTTTTCACATATACACACCCTGTTTTGGCTTTGTGTTGTTGTGGTTGTTTTGGGCCTTTTAAACCCCAACCAGGCATCCCCTTCTCCTCCTTACCGTGGTATTGGCACTTATCTGATTCTATGATGAGCTAGTTCAGCCAGCAAGGCCTGATTTTTTTTTCCACTTTAGCATACACTTTCAGTTCCATAGACAACTGAACTAAAGGGTCACTGCCACCAGAAAGAAAAGACATTTCTCAATCCCGTTTTTATTTCTCTACTTCAAGCTTTATGGTCCCATCATCTCTGCCACTAAAAGGATGCATTGTGAATCGAACCAGCTAACAACAAAAAGCTATCCTGTCTTACTTGCTATGTTTGTACTCTACCAAATTAAGCTGGTTCACAGAGGGGCCCAACAAACCCCCAAACTGGTATAAGGATACACAGGCAGGAACACATCTCTACAGGCCTTTTAGCTGTAGAGTCAATCACTCAGTGCACCCAGTGATACTATACATTATTTTCTGCTAGTTTATCTCTTAAACCGATTTGTGACAAGGATCAGTGCTGCTGGAGGGTAAAAATTAACATCGTACTGCCAAGAAACTAAAACTACCCTTTTCCCTATGCCATATTATGAAACCTTCTAGTGGCTCTTGTTGTGTCTGTGTGGACCCAACCAAACATATTAACATGGCTTTACACCAGTCAGGTTAGAACTTCTCATAGGCACTCTAGTGTTTTTACCTTCCATTTCAGGCTCATATTATTGTGACTTTTTTTTTCTTCCCCCCCCCCCCCCCCCCCCCCCCTTTTAAATCATTATCATCTAGTGTGTGCTTGCACCTTCCTCACCGCCCCCCCCCCCCCCAAAAAAAAAAAAAAAGAGTTAATTGCATAACAAAGCACACAAAAATCTAGCTAGATTGCAAAGGTAAATCAGGTAATCTGATGACATTTGTATTGTAATTAACTGCACTCAAACTGCAAATTAAACAGTGGTTTGCAAGTTAAGCTTTTAAAATCTAGAAGTGCTAAAGATGCTACACCCTCTATATATGCAATTGCAATGCTATCATTCAATACCAGTGCACGATCACGTACTTAATCTCACCGTTTTCCTTATGTCTTAAAAATAAAAGATTCAGTTGTCTGTAAGCTTCACTTAGTAGATTTGATATATCTTCTGTAATTACACTTCTGATTGCTTTCAGGATTTTGATAACTGAAAGAAAGACCATGTAATCATTCAACTATATAAGCTACGCCATAATTTAGTTCTTAACCAGAAGAGCCATTCATGATCTTTTTCTCTCCCTCCTCCTAAGTTTGGTCTCAAATTATCAAGTGAATATAACAATGTTTTCTATAATGCATCGATTTACAAGTACTTTCTATGAGCATTCTATTACAAAGCACACGAATACAATACCTGAAATCAATTGCATTGAGTCCCAGCAGCATGCCAGCAAGCATATTTGCTTCCTCACCAAGAACAATTGCTCCATCCTCATAAAATCTCCTTCAAGAAAAAAGAAATTACTTCTATTAACACCATTTTGTCTCAAATAATGATGGTTTTCATAGTTAACAGAAAACTGAGAAATCCAGTTTAAATAAAAACAACCCATATTGTTAAATAAAAACAACCCTAGGGGCACTCATATTTCATTTCAAATAAAGCAAACAAACGGAATGAATAACATGGAACACCATAATCTTAGAGTACCTAACAACAGAGACAGAACTAAAAAGAATTTGTAATATTAGGCCTAAGAAATGGTAGATGGACAAAACGCAAAGCAAAGGAAGACAATCTTTATTGCTGAAAGAAGTTGCACTGTGTACATTCAAAAAAAGGATTTCATGGTAACAACAACAATAAAAAGTTCTAATTATTTTAATTTTCTCTTCACAGCTACCAAAGAAGCTACTTTCAGACAGAAACGTTCCATGTGCAGAGCACTGCAGAACAGGACCCACCACTGCCATGCATGTCTTTGTGATAATAACTTGTAAATGTGTAAAAAAGGCATTTGATCTGTTTAGCAAAGTAACACACAAATTTGACTTCCTTTTTACAGGATTCTTGGTAGCAGCAGATGAAGAAAGGTCAGCAAATATCTGTACATTACACCTGAAAAAAGGGGAAGTGCGTGTTGTTCAGCGCTAAATGCAAGGATGAGAGGTCACTTACCTGAAACTGAGATGCACTGTCCACCTATACATTCTGGTAATCAGTGACTGCAAACAGGTGCCAGGTTATTGATGACAACCTATCTTTCAGGCAAATAATGGTAGCAACACTGCCCTACCAAAAGCTCCATCTGTTTAAGAACTGCATGAAAGCAACCAAATGGCTAAGCAATAGCTCAAGTTGGTCGTATGGCAAACATCCAGAAAAGACGTTTGGGGGCACAGCTCCAAAATATTTGGACTTCATTTTAAATGCACACAGCCAGAATTCCCATTTTTGTGGTTTCATAGCAGGCATCCATTTGCAGCATGGAAACAAGATGTCCAAGAACATGGATGTTTACAGTGGAAGCAAGAAATCTGAGAGACTTCCTCTGTGAAGATAACTCCAGTTTCAGGACTGTCATCTGTACAATGTACAGACTCAGTAACCTAACCCTTGACTTCAAGAAACGTCACAGGAGGCTAAACTGGCAACTAGTTGAGACAGAATACTGTGCTAGATGGACTTCACAATCCACCTCTTAATTCATGAGTTAGAAACAATGCTCCCAGTACAAGCGACTACAAACCTTTTCACTGCCACTTATAAAAATCACTGCCAGGTACTGTGCTCACTGTATCTTGTAAAATGGTACCCGGGAAGCACTCACACAAAAAAAGGACATGGCATACTTAAAACAACAAGATGCAGATGTTAGCTTTACAGTTTCTTAAATCAGCAACAGTAATTTAGCCAAAACTTAAAGCCCCCTTAGAAAACTCACAGATCTTTGCTCACTGCTACAATTGGCATCTCACAACAGAAAACACAGTCTGCTTTAACGTAAGACTTTCTGTTGACCAATTTGTTAGAAAAATAATTGTGTACCCATGCTTAGTCTAACCCTGTACCAAGTGTAAAATGAAGACCCTACATTAATAATGAGCTGCTTCATTAAAGGACTAGGCCTAAAATCACACAGCCAAGCAAAACAGCAGGATTCTAATAGAGCTAGCAGTATGATAGATTCATCTTACTCTACATACACACATGAAATATGTATAGTATATATATATATGTAGTTATTAAATATACACATAGCACAATAAATAACTTAAAATGCTAAATAAATTGTGCAAAGCATCACCAGAAAAATCAGGCCACTTATTAGGTATCTGAAACAACACGTGGACGACACGTGGGAAGGTGAGTGTGCCCATTATTGCTAGTGGATCTGAAATTCACATCACCAAGACCTGAAAGTGCAATTACTAATTCTATTAGAC
The DNA here is from genome assembly GCF_013377495.2 of Cygnus atratus. Lineage (NCBI taxonomy): Eukaryota > Metazoa > Chordata > Aves > Anseriformes > Anatidae > Cygnus > Cygnus atratus. The sequence continues at coordinate 22,796,783 of NC_066363.1, read as the reverse complement.
GTATTTTCAATAATACTTCAAAACAAAATCTGCACTTATTACATTTGGATTGCAAGAAAGATGGTTTCCTAAATCTATACCATTGAAAGAACATTCAAATATATGCAATATCAATATGCTCATATAAATTAATTTGAAACTCCTAATAAAATAAGATCACTCTTATCCACTAGCAAACAAACTGCACTAGCAAACAGGCACAAAGAATGTACTACTTAACTATATAGTTTGTGACCCTCCTCTTCCTCCTCATCTCCCCCTCAAAAACCCAAGTGACTCTTCAGTTTGAGGCCACACAAGTAACTTTCTTTACCAGAAATCTTTGTGTTATCAGCTTCTTGTCTACTGCAAATGCAAGCAGATCTGGATAAAATAAAGATGACAGGACTGGAAACTTTCATAAAATGGGATGTTTACCTAGCTGTGTTTCAGTCATCTTAATATTGGCAAAACATATTGAAATCTGTGGGAAAATAGTACTATAAGCAGAAATAAAATTCTAAATGAACAGAAGTCCTTACAGAAAAAAATTCTCATTAAGTAATCCTTTCAGTTTGTCTAAACCTGAGTTCAACATAAAGTACTACAACACAGGCAAGACTTACATCACAAATCTATTAGACACCCTTGTTACAAGTATCATATAATAAATCAATACACTCTCTAGTACCAGTCCAAACCTGTGCGAATATTTTCTATTGCAAAACATATTCTTGTCTATAACAGCTTTTACCATCAAATGGTACAGAAAAAATTTGCTACATATTTTTCATATTACATCAAGAATCCAACCTAAGCCTGATCTCTAGTTCTGTTCTGTATTTCTCAAAAGTTTCCTGGAATTCTCCTTTCTTCTCCAAGGAAAGTTTCTCTGAGTCTAAAAAATGTCTCTACAGCTTTATGTCAACATTATTTAATTTCGAAAGGAACATAATTGTCCCTCTGTGCTTGGCTCTGGTGAGGCCACACCTTGAATACCATGTTCGGGTTTGGGCCCCTCACTACAAGAAGGGCATTGAGGTGCTGGAGTGTGTCCAGAGAAGGGCAATTAAGCTGGTGAAGAGTCTAGAGAACAAGTCTTATAAGGAACAGCTGAGGGTGCCGGGGTTATTTAGCCTGGAAAAAAAAGGAGGCTCAGGGAAGACCTTATCGTGCTCTACAATTACCTCAAAGGAGGCTATAGCGAGGTGGGGATTTGTCTCTTCTCCCATGCACCAAGTGGACAAGAGGAAATGGCTTTAAGTTGTGCCAGGGGAGGTTTAGGTTGGATGTTAGGAAAAATTTCTTCACTGAAAGGGCTGTGAAGTATTGGAGCAGGCTGCACAGGGAAGCAGTTGAGTCACCATTCCTGGAGGCATTCAAAAAACATGTAGGTGTAGAGCTCATCGACATAGCTTAATGGTGGACTTGGCAGTGCTAGGTTAAAGGTTGGACCAGATGATCTTAGAGATCTTTTCTAACTTAAATGATTCTATAACATCTTCATGTGCAAGGACATGCACCTGGGTTGGGGCAATCCCAAACATCAGTACAGACTGGAAACAAGAGAAACATGGACCTATTACATCAGTCTAGATAGAGGAAGATCACATCCAGAGGAAGGCTGCCCAGAAAAGTTCTGGTTGCCCCACCCCTGGAAATATTCAGGGCCAGGTTGGATTGGGCTTTAGGCAGACTGATTTAATAGGAGGGGTCCCTGCCCATGGCACGGGGGGTTGGAATTAGATGACCTTTAAGGTCCCTTACAACACAAACTATTCTACAGCTTTATGATTCGATCCCTAACGGGCTACAATTTCAGAATTAGTTTCTTCTTTAGAGAAGTTTTCTTCTCTTTTGACCTTTGAAGAATTCCAGACAAATTTCCACATTTTTTAAATCACACAGGAATTTGCAATTTTTGCAGTTTTACCCATGCTAAAATCTTATCAATTGATGCTAAGTCCAGATATCTTTTACTAGGTTACATCTATTCAACTAGTGACATCCTTTCCTACACAAATCAAGTAGAATATTCACTTCCGAACCCAAGTCCCTCACTTCAGCAACAATTGCTAAAATACTGCAAAATTAGTCTTAGAGACCTGGTTGTTTTGAAGTCTCTCAGAGCTGTGGAAATATATTCAGACAAATGTTTTTCCATAAGTGCTACTCTGATCCAGGCTCGACCCTGCAAGAAAAAAAAAAAACAAAACAGATATCAAATACTTTAGTATTATAAAATGAAGTAGTTAATTTTACATCTGAAAATGAATGAAATTGATTTACTTGGATGACACTATCGTGATTTTCGAAATTACTACTAAACAGAAATTGTTGCTCTTCATTAGAGTAATAATGAAAACAAAAAAAAGGCATTCTTACAAATAGATATCGTGAAATAAAGTTCACCAAAATTTGAAGGGGAAAAAAAAGATTTTGCTTAAATTGTGTACTTTTTAAATTTTCTAAATTTTCTTTTTCAAAATTTCAAGTGCATAGGTGGTAGCAGACCAGGACAGAAAGCTTTTTGTTTTGAAGACCGTGGTATTAGAAGCATCCTATCAGTTCCACTGTAAAGCAGCAGTAACCCAAGTGAAGGTGATTTAATTAAGAACTAATTCACTGCATTCATTCAAATATTTGTGGGATCAATTAAAAAAATAGAGACTTCATAACTCAGTGACATATTTTTATATCACCTAATTTGCATAAATTATATTTTTCCTCAATAGAGACATCATTATAGAAGGTGCACATAATATAAAGGAATGGACAAAACAAACCCAAGAGGCCTAAAAAACGTGTAATCCAAAAGCAAAACTTAATTCAAAGAAGTTTCAATTCAATGAACAGCAGCTATAAAAATAAATTTGAATGCTGCACTATGTTTATACCTAGCAGGTCTAGTGGACAGGATTACAGTTTACAAGACATTTCTAATGTCTGCCTCAGTCCTGTTTGTTAATTTGCGAACACCAGGAATGTTTCCTGTAGCCCCTATAAACCTACGAATCGTTAAAGTAACCTTTCTATTTAATACATTTGGTGCTTATTGACATCTAGCTGAATATCACTATAAGCATTCCACCAAAATTACCTGTATTAGATTACAATCCTACTTGCAGTTTATATAGACGTAGATCAAATTAAATTTCTAATGAGATAGGCAGACGCTAAATAGCAAATATATAGTACTTTATAAATACCAGCAACGCAGCAAAAGCTTTAGTCAATTACACTAAAATTAAAAGGATGTTTCCCTGGATAGCTGCCTTTATGTTGCAGCTATTTAGAACACACACAGTCGAGCCCTGATGATTCTGCTTAGCCAACCACTAACCTACACAGCTGCAGTGAAAGCAGTGCTAGCTGGCCTGGGCAAACACATACTAACAGCTTCCAGACTGAAGCAGAAACACCTCTGGACCACGGGTAAAACTGATGCATGCCACTAGTACCTGTGTCAACACGCCTTCAGCCTTTTCAGATATGGACATCCAAAATTCTTCCCACACATACCTTTAAAAATTTAACGCTGCTCTCCACACTCGTTGCATGAATTAGCTTTTTTGTTGTTTATTATTTGGCATGGGGTTTTCCCACAGTGTAAAAGAAAAGTTTAATTTATGTATAAGAATATTACAGACAGTAGCTTTGCATCTTATTATCTACTGAATTTAAATATCCGTATTTATGGGATTAAATTTTGGAATTCAGAAAAACTTTTAAAATAAATCTCAAATATAGGCTATATAATCATCAGATTCTAGGATGTGAATCACTCCAGAAAGTGTCTGGAGATAAGTTTTCCAAATTATCTGAATTTCTGGATCTCGACATAAACTGCCTGATTTAATCAATTTAATCAACTCCAGTGAACTGAGTGCTAGGAATAGGATATAGTATTCGAGGTAGGAAAGCCAGTCAATAGCTTTTTGTCACAGGGGCTCTAGTATTTCAAAAATTTTTCAGACAAATTACAGATATAAATATATAGATATTATTTTAGTGTATAAAATTTAAAACTGAGTCTATACAAAAGAAGAGAGTAGCAACAGACATAGTAAATAAGCTGTTCCACGACAGTACGGATCATCAGAGTAGCTGAAGATCTACTAGATTCATGGGGCTGTTTGATCTAAGCATCATCATCTTTCATTGATGGAAATTGTGGTTCTGTAACTAACTCTAACTTGAAATGCGTTAACCACAATCACACCCCTGAAAAAAAAGATTATACACCACAAAGTTTTTGTGAACAATCTAGAGTACAATCAAAATCTGGAACTAAAATATTTTAAAAACAGACATGAAACACAGTTTGGATACCTGTTAAAACAACTACTTCCAGTAAAGTTAAGGAAAAAAAAACACACTAACTTGTACATCCTTTTCATACTACCTGTACTTCAGCCTTACTTGGTAAAGACAGAAATGCAAGCTACTGAAAAGCATCTCAATCTACTAAAAAATAACCATCATCTCTATCCAACAAAAAACAACATTTATTCAAGATGTTGATCTATGCTATCTCAGCTACTAAGATTTACTGAGAGGACATTTGGTTCACATGTATATGAACATATTGCATTGTTAACTCCTTAATAATTTTATGGTAACTAAAATCAGAAATTGTGATGTCATTTAGATACAGATCCTTTAAAATGCTGGATCTTTATCACCAAATAAATTTGAACCCATTTAAGGCTTCCTACACAGTCACACAAAAAACCCTCAAGAGCTGAACCCACTTTTTCTATTAGTGCATACACTGCGTACAAAGTAAAATGATATTTATGTTAGGAAAAAAAATCTACAATTTTAAACTATATTTTGTAGGTATGCCCACATGAACTTAATTTCTCTCAACAGAATGCATTTTCCAAAAAATGGCGTAAGCTAAAAAATACGAAGGCAATAATTTTATGATACAACATACTTAATGAATCCAGAATTTGAGATTTATTCTACTATAACATAAATTTAAAAGGAAACACATTCAGATCAAAGATTTTTTTTCTTTCTTTTAAATAAATATTTACTAGGTAGATATCAAAAATAATTATTTCAAACAATGAAAAATGTAATAGGGCAAGTTTAGTCATATGTTTTTTTTCTGGGTACAGAAGTGTCAGCTACCTTTACATAGAAGAAAGAGTAATATAAAAGTCAATTTGGCTTTTTTCTCCCCTACCTTAGCTCTAGAAGAACCGACATTCTCCATGTTCTCAATACTGCAGATGCAATTGTGAGAGACTTTTCGGCAAGCTACTCGAATGTAGTCCCAAAAACTACGAGGACTTTCATAGCCGAACCAGGTGATTTGACCTTAAATCAAAATACAAGATATGTAAAGATTTATGAACCTCCCTCCCTGCTTATTGGAGATGAGTATAATTAAAATACCTCCCTGTGCTTCCTACGCAATGCCTGCAGTGACGGTATTTTATACCAGCAAGTCCACAAATTCCTGAAAACTGTCTGCACGGGTGGAAAAAGCAACTTGCATTATGCAGCTCACTAATTTGAAAACGATGTGAAAGAAGTTTGGGATTTTTGTGTACATGCCTGTATTTTCTTGTTGTTTTTTTTTTTTCCTTATTAGTATGCTATAGTAATTCTCAGAGTACTACATGGGACTCTTTAGTCACACCAGAGCACACACTGTTGTGACTCAAAAATACGATGCAAGAAGTAAAGAGCATTTTGTTCTTTACATACACACAGATACACACAAAAAATGACCAGTCTTTGCTGTTGTGCTGTTATCTTTATTTTAGGAGCAAAGTTGAAGTTTTTCATAATGTGCTTTCAGAGAAGGAGAAATAGATTAATGACCAAAAAAGTTTTGCATTCACAATTTACTTTTAGAGTACACACAGAATACTCCTTGGGAAGTTAACCAAAATGAATTCAGCAAATCAACATCTCTTCCGGATCGTTAATTAAAACCATTCATTATTATATTTTTTTTTCAGCTTGGGATGCGTTACCATTAGAAAACTACCGCACAATAAATTTCATTGCAGAGGCAACACTGAAACCTCATTTTCCAAACTTAACAGCACACAGTTGCAAAGAAATATGTAAAAAAAAATAAGATGAATATTGCCCTCTGGTGACTGCCATTATTACATACATACAAAACCTTTTCTCTGTATAAAAGAAGATCTTATTTTTAAGCTATTTTTATTTCATGTCTTGAGTTGTACTTCTGAAGCTTTACTAGTTTATCAGAAAGACTGGTAGTTCTTTTGCTTGTTAGAAAGCTCAGATTTCAAGAAAGAATACATTAGACCGATACTGTAAATCATACACGCTGAAAATAAAATGCCAGAAGAAATGCCAAGGATATCTCCATCTAGTGTGACTTGTCTTTGCTTTAAGTATAGCTGGAGTAGTGTCAAAGATCTGCCCCCTGTGATCCTAAGAAATTCAAGTGTTTTGCTTTTGCTTACCCCCCCGAGGGTGCAGGCAACTTGACTGTGTGGCCCATCTGCTTACTTTGCCACATGGATTTATTTGATAAATAAAAAGCTTGATAAAGAACTTAAAAAAAAAAAAAAGAGAGACAGAGAGAGTGGAAGAAATTAATATATAGAAACTTAATATGCCAAAGGAAAAAACAAAATCCCAATGTGCTGTAGCTGCAGTAGCTTCAGATCTTCTCAGCTCTGAGGACTAAAATAAAAGCATTTCTGTAAGGTAACTGATCTTATGAACTTCTTCTTTTTGAAATGTCAAGTGTAGTGGACGGCAACAACAATTCAACAGTGTTTTAACAACACCAAAAGCTACTGGTGTTTTTCATATTCTTTATCATATCAGAAACATTTCTGCCCAGGGGCTTATACCAGCAAAATTAAATGCAACTGAGGCGTGAAGATGACTTCATGTCACTAATTCCAGTCCCAGCTACTAAAGGCAGCATATCATACAATGCTTCTTCACAGACAGAATACGTTCTGCAAGAAACGGACAGTTTTGCTCTATAGTTTTCTGAAGTCAAAACCAAAAATACCTTCATAATAGAGATACGTACCAGCACACAGCACTTATTAGGCTTACACTGATCGACAAAGCAAGCTGGGCATAATTATGCTATGCTCTGCCATAACAGCGGGCTACAACCTCACAGCCAGCTCTGCACGAGCTGGTAGGATGGATTCCAGACTTCAGGGGGAACTGTCCTCGGGCCTTTTCTGAACCTAGGACTTCCGTATTTCACCATTTTCTCCCTGTAAGTGAGGTGTTGCCCACACTCTGGTAATTAACACCATCTCGAGAAAAACATCCATAACCCTTCCATACACCAAAAAAACATTGCAGAAGAATGACAGAATAGTGAGAGTATATTTTAAAAACTGCTAAATAAGATCCTAACCAGTACATTTCCTACAATTTTAAACACTTGCAGTGTGTGAGATTCTATTTAATCTTCAGATAATGAACTTAATGTACACAGCCATGAGAACTCTCAAGAACGAGAAATGAAAATGCTAAAACCAGATCTAGGTTTTAAAGGGTCCTAAAAAAATTGAAAGCTAGGTTTAGCGTATAACACATCCTCTGCCAAAGCTCTTCTTAAGGAAGGAGCAAGTTTCCTGGGGGGTCCAAAGTACATAAGAGTATGTGGCCTTCACCATGAAGTTTACGGATCATCAAAAGATTCAGAGGCTCACAGCTCTTCCAACAGGAAAGGCATCACTGGTTTTGTCAGCCAGTCAAAATTGAATATACAGCTTCCATGCTGACCTAACGACATCAAACACTGTTCAAATTAATTTGATTCTAGGTTATAGAAATACAAAGCAAATAGAAACACTATTATGATTTTTTATTTATTTAATCACATTTTTAAATACTCTTGCACACCTGTTCATATCACCCCATCGCTTGCTCCAGTCTGGAAACTAAATACAAATATCCACAACAAACGCTAGCTGGTGCAGATCTTTTCTCACTCCCAAGAAATTCTTCTCAAATAAGCCATTAAAGCAGTTTGACTCCTACTCATTCACGGTCCAACTTCAGATTTCGAAAAAGTTGCCCCGTTGCAAAGCAGTAACAATCAGGATGTCCTAAGGTACAGGAAGGCTCTCCCCCAACTTCTCCATACCATTATTAATTTGCAGAAAATTTACCTGTTCTGCAAATGGCAAGTTTTAACACAACTTGTTAGTAACAAAGTGGCATGCTATTCCTCTGAGGAATTTCCACAGTACGTAGTCTTTACTTTGGGCCTCCAGAATGAATCAGTGAAAATTTACAGTAGTTTATAAAATAGCTCCCCAAGACCATTACAATTCATTTAAGATTATTTTCTCCACACAGGAGAAAGAACGAGCTAAACCACAAAGTGCGCAAGAGCCCTCCTATTTCTTTCTAGCCAAAAATAGTAATAGGGTCACTATGTGTACATAAATATTAAATCTAGTAACAAAAGCTATTCTGCTTAGAACACATTAACATAATGTTATCACACCAGATAAAGGGCCATTGCAACTATATGCTTAGATTTTCTCTATTTCACAACAGTAGGGCCTTCAGTACCTCCATAAGGTTGCATTTTCACCTCCACTACATCACCACGGCGTTAACTCTTACTGAGCAACGTCTGTCTCCCAGGATGAGCAGCACTACCAGCTGCACCTTGCTCAAAGAACCACGCTTCCTCCCCTGTGCCCTAGGCCTGCAAGCCCAAGCTCTCTTCTGCAGACATAACTCATGCTCTATCCCTTTGTAACCCCTGCTTATGCTTTTAAAACTTTACTAGAATTCGGGGAACTCTGATCAATACAAATTATATTAATACTCATTGCTTAAAGAAAATGAGGCTCTATTAAATAGCAGTTAGCAACGAGGTTTTTTTTTCTGAAACTAAAAAATAAGTAAAATAAAAACCATATGGGAAGGGATAAGAAGTGGCAGAAAAGTCTGTCACTGCTTCAGAAATAAACTATGTAATAGTTCAGCTTACTATGAAGAAGATAGCATTAAAACTGGATAACATTTTATTTACCAGCACCATCACTCATATGGCCATTTACCATCACTGTTACCAGACTACTGATAATGCATTTTGTCAAACATTTTGTAGAATAGGGAAGGGAAGACAACTATTACATTCATCTTTCCACTCGAGCAGCACTGATCACCCTAGGGGCTTACTACTCATAGTAAGTTTACTAAAAGAAAAGAAAACAAACTCCAGTCACTACAAATTAGGGATAATGTAGATCAAAGACAGACAGAGATAAGCAGCTTCTAAGGACAACTCTAGCAAAAACTTCTGACATTTTTATAATACCTTCTACATGTACATACAGGATAAAAGGCATGTGAAGCTGTGAAAGCGCCAAAATAGCAAAGTACAGCACATTTTTGTGTCATTATGGTGGTAAGTGCAAAATAAGCTTACAGATGACAAGGATGCTCACAGTAACTATGACACGCAAAAATTACAAGAGTCACAAGCAAGAAGCACTACGTGTGCTGTCAGTGCCAGGACCTACTTTATATTAAAGCTATTTGTAGCCACGCATACTGGCTAACAGCTTGGATATAAACACATTGGTTGTAAAGGATATTAAAATAAAGACACAGTAAGTCAACAAATACATACGTATGACAGTAGTTTTCAGAAATATGTTAGAGATGAGTTTTCAGAAAAACATTAGAGATGATGACCATAAAAATCTACAACAGTTTTTGTAGTTCCTCCTTGCTAACTCCACTAAAATTAATTTAAAATAACAGAAAAAGGCAGAAAACATACAATACTGTAATACAGTAAAGACGACATATACATCACTTTGAATTGGCCTCAGGTACTAAATTAGCTAGGATATATCTATGATCAAATCCAAGTACTGTTGCTGAACAATTTCCTATGCCCCTATCATTTCTGCACTCAGCTGACTTGATAAAAAGGACACTTACAGAAAGATATTTGAAAAAATTAAGGCTAGCAGTGAATACAAGAAGCCATTAAGACAGTTAAGAGGTATGGCTAAAATCTCCACAGTACTGAAAGATAAAGAAAGAAAAAATTCCAAACTATCTGGGCAAAAAAATGGCTCCTGAAATTATGGCACCTTGCAGTAAAGGTTATTAAATACACATACATTTGTACACAATTTTGTAAAATCCCCATTCAGAACTATAGCTCCTACTTGGTTTAGAGACCTTAAAATGTTGTGTATCCACTCCGAAAACCACTAGTCTGCTGCATTATGAAATCATGCAAATTCTTATGCCGAACAAGGAACCTAAGAATCATGTCTTCTGTCTGTCACTCCTTCTCTCCTGCCTTTTCAAGATTTTTCAATTGTCCTGTCCATTAGTATCATATCTTGCCAGCAGGCTTGAAGGACACACACATTATACCCTTCTCATTATGATATTGGACCTACTCTGCATTCACAGTTAAATCCAGCACTCCTAGGGAGTACCGCGCACAGCATCACACAGTACAGGGATAATTCTCTTTCCACTTTCTGGAGCAGAGGGCACTCAACGGCTTCCAATCCCTGCAAAGACAATTTATGCTTACCCACACGATCTTCCTTGGGGTAATTCGAAAACAGGCTGTGAGCCAGACCACTTTTTCTAACAAGTGGTCTATTGCTGACTGCTTCTTTCATCACTGGTGTACAGAGGTGGCCAACGTTTTGACCACAGCATACTATGTTATCTTTTATGGTACTGCTTTGGTGTCACATGCACCAGGTCTGCTGTGGCACATGAACAGATAGCTGCATTCAAGCAGCAGTCACACACCTCCATTGTGTGAGCTGATAGAGTTATGCTAACCTCATTTTATTACTAAGCAAACGCCCACATCTAAACCACTTTTAAGAAAAAGAGCACTCTGGTTGAAGTGTGCTCATGGGGAAAGTCACTGGTTTTCTGCCTGTTTGGTTGGGACAAAAGCAAATACTAGGGAAAGGGCGGGGGCATGAAGTCAGTGTAAAAGAGGTCAAGAAGATTTTTTTTACAGTGGCAGGTAACACTAAGATTAGTTTAACAGAAATATAAACATTTAGCTAAGCACAAAATGACAGTGAAATAATAGAATCATAGAATGATTTGGGTTGGCAGGGACCTTAAAGATCACCCAGTTCCAACCCCTGCCATGGGCAGGGACACCTCCCACCACACCAGGTTGCTCAAAGCCCCATCCAGCCTGGCCTTGAACACCTCCAGGGATGGGGCATCCACAGCTTCTCTGGGCAGCCTGTGCCAGTGCCTCACCACCCTCTGAGTGAAGAATTTCTTCCTCATATCTAATCTAAATCTCCCCTCTTTTAGTTTAAAACCATTCCCCCTTGTCCTACCATTATCTGATTGAGCAAAGAGTTGCTATCCCCCTTTTTTATAAGTCCCCTTTAAGTACTGAAAGGCCTTAATGAGGTCAATCCGGAGCCTTCTCTTCTCCAGGCTGAACACCCCCAGCTCTCTCAGCCTGTCTTCATAGGCGAGATGCTCCAGCCCTCTGATCAACTTCATGGCCCTCCTCTGGAGCCATTCTAACAGCTCCACATCTTTCTTGTGCTGGGGGCCCCAAACCCGGACAAAGCACTCCAAGTGGGGCCTCACAAGGGCTGAGGGGTACAATCACCTCCCTCCCCTGCTGGCCACTCCTCTTTTGATGAATCCCAGGACACAGCTGGCCTTCTGGACTGCAAGCGTGCACTGCCAGCTCACGTTGAGCTTTTCATCCACCAGAACCCCAACTCCTTCTCTGCAGGGCTGCTCTCAGTGAGTTCCTCTCCCAGATGGTGCTCATGTCTGGGATTGGCCCGGCCCAAGTGCAGCACCTTGCACTTAAGACTTTTTGAACCTCATTAGGTTCACTTGGGGTCACTTTTCTAGAGAAAATAAACATTCTGTATTAAGCTGCACAAGAGAGGAAAAAAGAAAAGAAAAACCAAAACCACCCAAACCACCAGGAATGTTGTTTCCTGACCCTTTTGCTATTCTAAGCTGGCAACAGCAGCGCAGCTACCTACGAAAACTCAATTTGAAAACGGTGCCCATATCGCTGATGGAAGTTAAAGATTAAGAATCGTTATTTGCCGTGGCTTTACGAAAGTTAATGTCTATATACTCAAACTCTCAAATCTGGCCCATCTGTTTAACAATACTGCCATGAGATTATCCTGTGATACAATGGAGCCATTTATGTTACCACAGACAAGCACATCAGGTATGTTCTGCCTGCCTTACAACATTTTACAAAACCCACTGCAATCAGCAGTCTGCTTTTAGCGCGCTCCCACTGACGCTAAGTATGCGTTCAAAACATATTAGTCACTTCCATCAATAAAATGCAATTTCTTTCAAGCCCTGTGTCGTATAATATTAAATACTCTTAAATTTTGAAATGTCATGGTACATTATCTCAATTTCCCTTTCAAGTTTTTAAAGAATAAAATAATTACTCGCAGTGATCTAGCTTATTATATTCCCCATTTTCAACACGATGCACAAGTTGCTGCCTTTTTCCATAATTTTATTTAACTCTGTAAAGTTCCCTGGTAATTACAAGGGGAGGACTTTAGCTTTTTTGATTTTATTTATTTGATTTTTTTTCTTGCAAATTCTGTTTGCCTGTAACTGATTTGCCAACCCGTCACAGCTTCTTCTCTGTACCGCCCATCCCAAATAATAAGCTGTGAAGCAAAAGAACACTGGGACAAAATAAAAATAAAAACAAAAATAAAATTCATAATGATTTCTGCTCAAACATCACAGTGGAGAGGGGGGGAACAGTCTAATCTCTCTGCAGTGTCAAGTTGCTAAATGCCCATAATCGCTCCAATAATCTTTGTCACCATGTGACAAACACTGTGTTCCTACCCCACTGTGTGATTTTTTTTCTCCTCCTCTGACAGAACGACAGCAGGTAGTAATTGTGCTACTCAAATGTCAGCCTACACACAATATTGTTCACAAAACTTAGTTATGAATATTAAAAAGCAAAAGTATGAAAAGGAGTGGATTGTCATATTACACATCTATATTTAGATGATGTCCTTTATAATCCTCAAATAATTTCAGAAACCATACACAGAACCGAGAAATGAGGAGAAGCTTCCAAAGTCCTTTTCTAGTGACTGTTACTGCTAAGGCACACTCTGTCCTTTCAGCAAAGCAGCTTCCTCTAGAACAATCAGAAAATGCAAACAGACGTTTTCTTGAATTAGAACATCTGACTCTGACACAAGAGGAGAATCAACAACTGACCTTTCTCAAAAGCAATTTAATCCAGATCCATTACATTCCAGTGGCAAAAAAAAAGCCAGCTTCACTGCAGGGGGACGGGGAAATGAAATGACCTAAACACAGTACCTGGAAAAGCAAGCAACAAAAGCAAGGAAGGGAGAAAGACAAGGGAGCAGCACCACAGACAGGGTCCCTATACCTTCCGTTAAAGCAAAAAACGCCACAGTCGTCTTTCAGTCCCAGAACACTGACTTCTCATAAAGCACAAAAGCAGACAGAGCTCAGCACCATGGCAACATCCACTTGCTTAATTACCAGCCGAGAAGGCTTCCAACATGAACATCACAAACACGCCTGACAAAAACTGTTTCCTTGACTTTTCCACAGTAATGTACACCATCAGGAAGGCAACAGCGAAGGGGCAGACACAAAAGAAAGCCAACACTTTCATTCAGCATCAAGGAGTTTCTATGAACTAGTTTCACATACACAAACTCTCCCAGAAAAAGCATCACCAGTAACTAAGTTTATTAACATACCTTTCAGTCGATGACTTAGAATCTGTTCCAGAATGGCTGCGAAATTATTAAACTCAGGGGAAGTGTCATCTATAGTCTCAAAGCAGGAACGGTCAATCAGAGTCTTGACTGAAAACCTACAGTATAAGCAAAGGACAATCAGAAATGATATAGACAGATACTGGTCCTCCATATTAGGACAGTAGTTTGTATAAAACGAACAAAGACCCAGAAAACCCCCTTTGATTGCCAGTTCAGTCAGAGCAATGCAGACACAACCACACCAAGAACTTGCCTGGAAATACAATCACCACCACTGGTCTTCAGCATAAAACATTAAAAACAGAAAGAAACATACACCATACTTTCTATGTAAAAGTGAACTAATTATATTTTCTAATTATTTTCCTCTCCTCTAAAATATTTGAATAAAGCTGGAGAAAAAGAAGCACTCACAGGCTTCCAACATCAATTTCTTCACATCATGATTCTTGCTTGACGTTTCCCTCAGTACTCCTTTCACTCCTAAAATCTATACCCGAGAATCAGAAGTATAAGCTCTATTCTGAGAACACTGTAATGTTATCCTAATGCAAGAATAATCCAAACATATTATAAAACAATGAATTTTCATGCACTGTTATCTCTGCGCATTAACTTGGACAGGCTGATTTCCCTGAGAATGGGGTAATCCCTATTCAGCATCACATTACTTTGTTAAGCCAGCAAAGCTATCAATTTAAATGATCCAATACTTGAATTTGGAAAGGCTGTATCAAGCCACTCGCAAAAGCAGACAAGACACAACCAGTCATTTAGTCTGTGTTAGTTGTGTTTAGTTGCACCTGCACGTACACATCTTCATTGTTATTCAGAAGAGGGTAATTTAAACCCCAAGAAACACGGCAAAAATGTGCATTTCTCTTGCCTTCCCCATTTTATCATAATCAGGTTTCACTTTCTGCTCTTTGTTCTTCAGCTTTCAGGCAAGTTTGGTATGTCCTCAACTCCACAAGTAATGCTTTGTGGAGGTATTTATCATGGTGTGTCTTTTTTTTTTTTTTTTTTTTTTTTTTTTTTTTTTTTTGCAACAAGCTGTATCTGTATTAATGGATCCCTGCTAGAGCCTGAGGCCATGGTTTCAGCACATCTGAACTTAGACAGAGGCACCTCAGGAAGCTCTCACCCCATGCTCTGTGCCGAGCACCCAGCTCCCAGCTGTGCCACTTCCCTGCCTGCCGGGCCCACTGCCAGCTGACCCCCGGTTCTTCGTACCTGGGAGCGGTGGAGTGCCTCTTAAATACAGCCACATCCATAACAAACACGGCTCACAGCATCTCACCACCAACCACGGCACAGCTGCAGAAGCAGCATGCTATACAGGCCAGGAGAGAGACTTCCTCAGCCAGCCGTATGGTTTCCAAACGCTCTCTGCTGTCAAAGCAACTTCACCGCATCCCTAGCGGAGACAGCACGGCCTCCTGACGCTTATTTACTAAATGAAACCATCCTCGATTACGCTCAAGCTGAATTGGCATATATATCTCAGGAGTTTCAATTCAATGATGTTATCCTAAGTAAACTTCTGAGCAAAGACTCCCCACGCGACCCTTCCTGCAGGTTTCTCCTGTGGTTTTCGTGCTTTGGGCCGGGCAGGGTAAGGAGGGGGAAGCCTGGGGGAGGAAGCTGCTTTTGCAGTGCCAAGTTATGACTCAGTTTTGAACTCCTCCACGTTTTTAACCAATTTTAAGTAAGTGAGAGACAAGCGTGCCCACCAGTAAATTTATATCTAGTCAGTACCGCTGCTATTGATTACTCTAATGGCGGTAATGACTGCTTCCTCAAAGCTGCACCACAGCTAGGGTCTGATTAGAAAAGAGAGTCTAACAGCTCATCAGCGTTAATGGCCATCTTTTCAAGTGCTCCTATTAGTGCCGCCATGCTCTCTGTAGGAGTATTATTTTCCATCTTTCTGCTCTACGCTTTCACCACAAATTTAAACAGCCCTGTATAGCTACGGCGAGTTGGGCTGAAGTTGGCTATTCGGAGAACTGACAGGGAGCCTGAGTGTGGATGCCCAATTTCCACAGAGCAGGAAGGTAACAGCGCTACCACGCAAAATCTGATCGACTGGAAATGTCTTTGGGGTAAGTAATTTTACTCGTTCATGAAAGATGCCTCGTTATTTCCAGCGTTCAACACCCACCCCAAAAAAGATAGCCCACGCTTTTCCTCAGTTACGCAGAACCACCGGGGACTGAACGTCAAAAAAGAAAAGGTCAAGCCTGAAGTACACAGGAGCTATTAGGAAACAATGTCCAAGCAGGCACAGAGTCAGAGGCTCATGACAAGCAGCTTTCTTGTTTCCCTTTGTGGATCCCAACCACATATTCTCTCCGCTGGGCTTCTACAACAGTCTACCTGTTGCTCTGGAGCGACAGGCTACGTACATCGCAGAGGCTAACGGAGAAATTGTACCAAAACAGCATGAAAAAAATAAAGTGACATGAAAACAAACTTGCAATGCCCTAAGATGAACTCTTTATTGGCTGTGGCATCAGAGGAGCGATTTATTCCCCAAACCTATTGCTCCACTGCAACAACAGGGTTTGGGCTTTTTCTTTTTGTTTAGCTGTGTTTTATTCGTCCCCCATGCAGTAATTGCCATTGGAGGGACTCCAATACCAGTGTTCCTAGACAATGTGTAATCCCCGATGTTTTCTGATCCTTAGATATTTGTCTCTGTCGCAAATATAGTCCTGCTTGAGCCGAACCACAGACGCAGAAACAGCAGAGTTCTCCAACCTTAACAAGAGCTCCTGAACTCTTAGGAAGGAGAGAAACATCCTCGAGTAAGAAAGATTTCTATAAATCCTTTTTGGGTAGGTTCCTCCACCATTTTTCAAGATGCACCAGAAGGTCTCCCAAATCCCTTGGATAACTCCAAATCAAAGCCAAACCTTTTCTGGATATATCCCAGGTCAGAGGTGTTTTTTTTTTTTTTTTTTTTTTCCAAACTTATACTGAACTTTTGAAGACATACAAAGCAGCAACAAGCTTCTAATCAGAAAAGGAAGTAGGCGGAAAATTTCCCTGCTATACGAATTTATCACTTTTCAATGTCAGATTCTGATCCTCTCAGTTTTCAGATGAATTTAGGGATCTTTTCAAATGTATTTAGTTTGTAATTTGGGAATCGATGTAAAACATGTCACTGTAAAGAACAAACTATTGAAGTAGAATAATCCCCAGGATGATAAATGAACACCCCATACAACACGGCTTGTACGTGAAACCAGACAGTTCAGTTCAGCATCACTGAGATGCAACAGCTTCAATGCATATCAGTGAAATCACTATTTTAAAATAATCACATTTCCTGCCAGTTGTTCCATGCTGTACTAGCATTCTGCAATAGCTAAGACCCTCACTTCCAAGGCCTCTCTCTGCTTTTCTGGTGGTCCTGTATTCACATGGATCTTTGATTTTAGAGAGGACTAGATTAAAACAAAAGAAAGATCAACCTCTAAATCCCTGCTTATTGGAAAGTTCCTCAACTTAATGGAAGATGAAAGGCATCAAAGTCTGGAGAAGAAAGGTAGGGAGAGAGACAGAGATTAGAACACATAATGCTTATTTAAGCAAACAAACAAACAAAAAAAAACAGGCTAAAATTATTGCAATTTAAATCACCACTGTGTGGTTACACAACCACAACCACCTATTTTCTCATACCATTAGTTTAGGGAAGCCATCACTGCTTCCTGTGGCTACACTGGCACCCAACATTTTAGTAGAAACCATCTCTTCCTTCCAGAACTGTAAATTTCAGAACCTACCCACATCTGCATGAAGAGTTAGATATCATCACTGTAAGAAAGTACTAAAAACCTAAAGCCTGGTCTAACTATCAAACAAAAACCTGCTAAACTGAAGCTTTGACAAAATAGTTCATTAAATTATTAGAGACTGTTAGCTGACAGTACTTCAAAAGAATATCTTCTTTGTAACCTCTCACTTTCACAGGGCAGCAAACCCTATCATCCAAATATAATCGAATCAATTCATTGGAGCTTTTTTTTAAAACAAACAAACAAACAAACAAAACAAAACAAACAAACAAACAAAAAAACAGGAATTTCTCATAGTCCTTTCCGATCAAAAACTTGTGACAATTATTTTTGCAGTTTTGCTACTAATTTGGCTATTCCTAACAAATAACACTTTTCAATAATGGCAAACATGTAATAACTGCAACAAGGCAAGAAATATTTGAAACACTTTCACCCAAACTGGCAGAAGAATAAAGATGTAAAAATGTACGCACTCCATAACAAAAAACGCTCCTTTTTTCTTATCTCTCTTTCCAAATTTAAGTTGCCTTGACAAGCTAGGAATCTCATGTTTTGTGAGGATATAGCAAAATTAAATCGTTTTACAGAAAATAGTTAAATATGCCAATTTTGAGTGCTTTCTGCAGCAGTTCATTGTTTCATATGGATTTGAGTGAGAGCCCTCAGATTTCCAAGATTCTTAGAAACTATGTTACAACACCATGACAAGTATATGAAATAAACTCAAAAAAATGTAACAGCACAGAATGCAAAAGAATTTTTCTCAATTGATGTGGCAGAACAAAGCAGCAAGCTCTGCAGAATACAAGACACTCTTTTAAAAAGAATTGATTATATGCTGCACAATTGTGCTATTACTTGATAAAACTGCTCTTTTCCCAACCCTGGGGATTGGCAATATCAGTATATCTGCAGTAACAGCAGAGTTGCCATTGAGAAAACTGAAAACTTTTATTTCTTCTATTTAATCTGCTTCAACAAGTTTGAGATATATATATATATATATACATTACAGATGCTGCTCTGAAAGCCATACTAGGATTTGGAGGAATACTGGACAGATTCCTTTGGGTAGCTGGATGATACAGGTACACTTTGTAAAATCCATTAAACGGCGTACAATAAAAGAAGAAAAAAAGGGGGAGGGGGTGTCCCAAGCCTTTTTTAAAAGTACTGCTGTAGCATTAAGCAGTGAGGACAGAAAATTATCTCCTAGTTGTTGTGATACAGTTAAAATTTGCAAGAATTAAAATTACATCATATCTCACGTAAGGCTATTGAAGACTGTCTCCGGAAAATACTCAAATTTTTTGACACCTTGAGAATGTAGCAGTTGAAAGAAACACACTGATGGCCTCCCCGCTGACAGCACACCCGTGTGTCTAAAAGTTTGCAGTGATGCCAGGGGCCGGCTTGGAAACGCCGCATGCAACCCGGCAAGGAGAGCATAGAAAACCCTTACACGGGAAACCTCGGGAAGCATCCCTGAGCTTGTGCAACTCCAGCACCGAGAGGCTAAGCGTTTATTTTTTAACGCAGCCTGCCTAGCTCCGTACTGCGGATCTCCTGATCCAGATTTTGGGGATGAAAACATCCCCTCGGCGCCGCCTCCTCCGGCAGCACGGCGGCGGGGGCGCACACCTGGCCGCTCCC
This sequence comes from Cygnus atratus, assembly GCF_013377495.2. Lineage (NCBI taxonomy): Eukaryota > Metazoa > Chordata > Aves > Anseriformes > Anatidae > Cygnus > Cygnus atratus. Next base: position 22,777,546 of record NC_066363.1, on the reverse strand, counting down.
CCGAGCAGCCCGGGGCTCCCCCTCCGGCCCCGCACGCCCTCAGCGCGGCTCCAAACCCTTTTATTTTTATTCTTTAACAGCGGCACCACTCTCAGCTCGGCCTTTTGGAGCCCTGCCCGTATCCCCCACCACCCCGCGGTCGAGGCCCGGCGCCTGGCACCCAACCCAGCCCCGGCGCTGTCCGTGCCCCTCCTCGCCGAGGCGCTGAGTCAGGGCGGAGGCTGCGGGGCCGCCCCGCTCGGCCGGGGCTCGCCGGGCACCTCCGTGCCGGTGGAGGCAGGGGCAGGGGCCGGGGTCTCACCTGCACACCGTGATCAAGTTCCGCCGCTCCACCGCGGCGTTGCGGGACGGGACGCTCTTCCTGCGGGCGGCGGCGCTCAGCCCCCCTAAGCCGAGGGACGCCATTTCGGGCGGCCGCCGCCGAGCCTTTGTTCCCGGCCTGGCGGCACGGGGGATGCCGGCACCGCCGCCACTGCCGGAGGAGGAGGAGGAGGAGGAAGAGCAGGAGGAGGAGGAGACCCTCGCGCCGCCGTCTCCGCGCCGCAGCAGCGCCCCGAGGCAGGCGGCGGGCCGGGCGGCGAGGAGGAGGAGGCGGCGGCGGGGTCCCCGCAGCGGGGTCGGGGCCGGGGTTGGGGTCGGGGCCGGGGTCGGCTCGGCCCCCCCCGCGGCCGGCAGCCGGGCAGCCACGGCGGGCGGGCGGGAGGCGCAGCAGCCGCAGAGCGCCGCCGCCGCCAGCCAATGGCGGGCAGCCGGGCCGGGGCTCCTCAGGGGCCGCGCCTGAGGGCGAGGCGGGGCCGCCCGCTCCGCGTCTCCTCCTCTCCCCGGAGGGGAGCTGCTCCCCACCGCGTCCCTTCGCCTTTGTGTCCGCCCGCCCGGCACCTGGCTGAGGCTCAGGGCCGACTGGGGGTTCCCTCGCTTGTTGGCTCTTCCCAGCGAGGCGCTGTGTGGGGTGGGGTGGGCTCCGGGCTGTCAGGTACCGCTCTGTGGCACGGCTAGGCGTCAAAGGACACAGCGAGTGAGATGGTGATGCGCTCCGCAAGCAAAGTGCGGGTGCTTGTCTCTGCCCGAAGCAAAGGTGTTGGTCCTGGCCAGCCTTAGGAGGGCTCTGGGCATAGGGCTTTGCGTTGGGCTGCGTGAGGGAGGGAGAGAGAAATGAGGCTTCGGTCACTGAACCGGGTAGCACAGCTCTTCTGAAGGGAAAGCTGTCAGTAAGAATTGTGCTTTGTGGGGTGCGAAGGAGGGGAAGGGAAATGTCAAGTTGTCTGTGGTAATGTTTTCCTTCCTTCCTGGGGGAAAACAGCCTTTCATTTCAGGAAAAGAAAAATCTTTATGCACAGTAAAGTTGAATGGTAATGTAAGTTGCAGCACTTCTTACTCTACTCAGTTATGCACATCACACTCCTAAATGTGTCCGTTCAGGTGTAAGCTATCCATTCCTATTCATGATATATATATATATATATATATATATATAAAATCTACTTACTGTAATGTTAGTCCACACTGGACTGTGGTTTCCTCAGAGAATATCACTTGTAGATATGAAGCTATTTCTTAGCGATGTTATCGAATAGAAACCGTTCAGTTATTGGCTGCTGATTAAGTTACTCAAAGAAGAATTGTGTTGAGGTAAGAACTTTAAGAAGTAAGTTTTTTTCATGTAGATGATCGTGTTATGTTTAGTAACACAAAAACATTTTTTTTTCTTTTCCATCAGAAGATCTTCAGAAATGAGTTGTTATCATTTATCAAGATTTCCAGTGGAATCAACAAACAATCCTTGTGTGTTATTTGATATGCTAAATTAGTTTGAACTAATCTTTGTTTTCATTCAACTTTATTACAAATAGTAGGTAAATTGTTCTGCTTTCCCCAAGGTAAAGCTGCTTCTTTGCTTGGATTGTTCTTGTCACAAATATTATAATTTAAATACACTATGAGGTTTTTCATAATTGTGCTTCATGCCTCTCTTCCTCACATCTGCAGAAACAACATAAAAGAAGTGGGGGCACAGGGGAATCTGAACAAGGATATACCTGGCTACTCTGAGAGCAAGAGTAGCAACATTTTAGATGAAATGGGTCTACTAGAACAAGATTGAAACAATTTATTGTTCTTTACTCATTCCCTTTCAGACAATCAAAGGAAAATGATGAGTGCATTACTTGTTGGCTCTCAGAAATGAAGCGCCTGCCTTCAGGTTTCTTTCTGCTTCTCAGTCTTTGAGGCCCATTGCCTTTGTAGCTTCTATTAAAAGATTCACTCAGCTTGAGAAATCTTTTGATTAAATTCATGCTGAGGCTAAAACTGAAGATTTCATCACTGCAGATGAGGGACTTCAGCTGCAAGGCCAGTTATTCTTGGCCTTATGATAAACATACTGGATATTTAGAAGTAGTTTACAAAAAAGGAACAAGAGAGCTTCTCTACATGCATCAAAAACAACAGCATCTTCTTCATTCTTCCTTCTTTCCAGAAACTGCGACTTTTTATTTTAACTTGAAAGAGAGAGAAGATGAAATCACGTCTGTTTGTTGGATCAAGATTTAGGTTTCAATATTGGGAAGTAAATAAACTCAAGTAAATTGCCTCAAGTAAATAAACTTTCTCAAGAAAAGTGGATTGAGATACGGACAGGGAGATAGCTCACCAATTACTGTCAAGAGAAAAACAGTCTTGGCTTTGTGAAGATTAATTTATCGCCAATCAATAAGAATAGGATAGTGAGAACTAAAAACACCTTCCTCCATCCCCCTTCTTTTCAGGCTCAACTTCATTCACAATTCTTCTACTTCCTCCTACCAAGCAGCGCTGAGGAATGGGGGTTGCAGTCAGTCTAGAATGTGTTCTCTCTGCCACTCCTTCCTCCTCATGTTCTTCCTGTGCTCCAGCATGGAGTCCCTCCCATGGGATACAGTCCTTCACAAACAACCAACGTGGGTCCTTCTCACAAGCTGCAATTCTTCTAGAACTGATCTACCATGGGCTTCCCTCCATAGGCTACAGTTCCTGCTAGGAGCTCCTGCCCAGGCTCTCCATGAGCTTGCAGCTTCCTTCAGGCCATACCCACCTGTTCTGCCATTGGGTCTTCCACAGGTTGTGGTGTGGATGTCTGCTCCAATATGGTTCATGATGGGCTGCAGGGGATCACTGCTTTACCATGGTCTTCTCCATGAGCTGCAGGAGAACCTCCTCCCTCTCCTTCACTGACCTTAGTGTCTACAGAATTGTTTCATGTTTTTTCTCACTCCCCTCACAGCTGCTGTGCACTTTTTATAAAAAAATCCTTAAATATGTTAACACCGAGGAGCAACCAGCATTGCTCACTGGCTTAGCCTTGGTCAGCAGCAGATCCCTTTTGAACATATCTGGAATTGGCTCTTTCCAACATAAGGCAGCTGCTGGCCTCTTTTCATAGAGGAGAAGTGAGAAATGAGGCCGGCAGAAAGTGTCAAGCATGATGGAGGACGCTCTCCCATGTCCCTTGAAACATGTTTGTGGGGTTCCATCTCAAGTGCTTGTACACAAATGCACACAACATGGAATAGGGACAGGAGTGATTAGGAGTTGGCAGGATTGTACAGCTGTATCGCAGAAACAGGATGAAATGGTTTGCATGGCTGGAGGATTGGAATGGTTAGGTACACACTTTAAATAAGGAAGGCTGAATAGGTGATAAGATCTTTGCAATTACAGCAATTGGGTTGCATGGAACTTAGCTGTGGTAAGGGGGAAAAGTTGATTGACAGCTTATGAGTAAACATCAGAGGAGATACCAACGGTGATGTGAAGGTGGGTGTCTGCTGCAATCTGCCAGATTCAGGCAAACTAAGTGAAGCCTCATAATCGCAGGCTGTGGTTGTTAGTGCGGGGTGAAATAGCACAGTGCACGGTTACTGGCAGGGTGCTGGCTAGGAGCTGTGCTGCAGCTCTGCAGGAAAGAACCCCAGGATCCTAGTGAGCAAGCTGAATGTAAGTCAGCAAGTGTGTCTTTGGTGAAGAAGGTTAAACATAGTGGGCTGGCAGTAACAGATGTATAGCAATTAGTCCCCTCTGTTCCCTATCACAGAGGGGATAAGGTTGGAAGGGAGCTGTGGAGGTTTCGTCCAACCCCCCTGCCCAAGCAGGACACCTAGAGTGGGTGAGTGGGTTACCCAAGGGAGGTATATAGTGGACTGCCTCCAAAATAGAGTCTAGTTGGGTTCCTCTGTGTAGGGAGGACATTGATATAATTGGGGCCACCAAGATGATTAAGCCGCTGAAGCACATGCTGTATGAAGAGAATGTGAGAGCTTTTTTTATTTTTTTCTTAAGAAAATAGGCTAAGGGAAAAACCTTACTGTCTTCAGCTACTTAATGGGAGGATAGAGGGAACAGTTAGGGACTTCTGAGGTGTGCATAGCAAATGGTCAAGGGGCAGTTGTCGTAAGCTGCAGCAAGGCAGCTGCTTATATTATTTTCCATACTAGGAAAAAATATTGACAGCTAAGACATTCAAACATTGGAACAGATTGATCAAAGAGGTGGTAAAATTTTGGCCTGAAGATACTCAAAACTCGTCCAGACGATGAATTTGAATGCCCCTGTCTAATTTCAAAGTTCACGCTGCTCTGAGCAGGAAAAACTATCTCCATCAGTCACTTCTAGCTGAAACCATTTTGTTTCACACCTGATAATTGTCATAGAACTATTCCTATTTTATTTTTTTTAATAAAGAGTACTTCCAGCTCTAAATTTTCTGAATACAAAATGCATAACATGAATGCACCATATTAATGACAACACGACATCTGTGTGAGGTGATGTACAGAATTCAAGTGGTTGTCTCTAATGCTGTCGTTAGCCTTAAAGCATTAGTAACATAACAACAGTTGTGTGTGAGCCCAGCGTACATGGCTTCTCCTAGAAGTCAGTCTCCATAAAGCATGGGCATGAGTAAAGAGTGATTCTAAAAAGTATATTGAAAACAAGACAAACAAAAGCATTGGGAACTAACACCTTTTTTCATTTTAAACATGTGATGCTGGAATGCATTACTTATTACTAATTATTCACAAGCTGTATTACTGAAGTGTCGTTATATCCATACAGCAGCTCTGATATAGCAACAGTGAGGCATGTAAATTAGTTAACATCCATTTAGATTTACGAACAACGTCTTTATGAAAATTATTACATCTTAAAAAGGTACAAAAGTGTTTCTCCAGATTTACTGGGTTTCAGTCAATAAAAAGATGCATTATAAGTAGATTGTTTGCATAACTGAAATGGCAAAAGTTCTATTAAGGATATTTTTGATCAGGAAGGTGCTGATGTGTTCTCCACTCAAACTTGACACAGTTAATTCACTGTAATTCTTTTCTGACGGTGTAAACACACTGAAAGATAAGTCAGACTTTGTTTCATTCTCAGCGAGGCTGTGTCTTTAGCACGCTTTGCAAATTTAGAACTTCAGTTCTGGACAAATTAAATATTTACAAAGTTCAGTTCTGCTTGAACAAACATGCTATAGAGCTGTTTACTGGGCCTGGCTGGGATGGAGTTAATTTTCTTCATAGCAGCCTGTAGGCTGTGTTTTGGATTTGTGACCAAAACAGTGTCGGTAACATATCAATGTTTTAGCTCTTGCTGACTGTGTTTACTCAGCATGAAGGCCTTCCCCGGTTTCTCACGCTGCCCCCAGCAAGTAGGCTGTGGGTGGGCAAAGAGGTGGGAGGGGACACGGCTCCACAGATGACCCGAATTGGCCAAAGGGATGTAGCACACTACGTGACGTCGTGCTCAGCAATAAAATCTCAGGGAGAGGTTGAAGAAGGGGAGTCATTTGTGGTTATGGCGTATGTCTTCCAAGTAGCCGTTAGGTGATGAAGCCCGGCTTTCCTGGAAATGGCTGAGCGTCTGCCTGCTGATGGGAAGTGGTGAATAAATGCCTTATTTTGCTTTGCTTGCATGCACTGCCTTGCTTCACTTATTAAACTGTCTTTGCCTCAACTCTTTTTTTTTTTTTTTTTGCCTGTCCAATTCTCTTCCCCCATTCCACTGCAAAGGGTAGTGCACAAGCAGGATTTATCTGCCTACTGGGGTTAATCTACAAGTTGTCACTGCTGTTATTTGCCGTAGGAGAAAATGAACTTGATAACAAGATACCAAATCAGACTTTTTCAGCTAAAAGAAGGAAAACAAACTGCTTGTAATGCAGTATATATTTTACTATTGTACTGAAACCTGCTAGGTACCATCTGTAATTCTAGTCATACTTTTGCAAATCACTATTTCCTACATGAATTCTCAGAACCAGTAAATTTGTCAGATTATTTGTAGATTGATCTTATTCTTCATCATTATTGCTTATTCTTATGTCTTGCAAGAAGTTTGTACAGGATCCTTTAAAAGAAAGGCTTGAAGGTGTCTTAGAAGATGGACTTCCACCTGCCTTCTTTTTCTGGCATCCTACTGATACTGACTTCCGTGGAATGGGTAGAAGGAACTGAGGAAACTGGAATACTATATGCCTCTATAGAGCATACTTGGGTGACAGTCATGGACAGAAGGAGAATAAAAACAAGACCTGAATTCTACCAAACAACACAATCAGTAGAATTGGCCAAGAAAAAGCAATCACTTCAGACACTGAAATATGAAATGTGTTTCTGACTCAGGACGGGAAGGATAAATTTAAATCTATGAGTTTTAAAACTTGCTGCAATTTAGTTTTAGGTTGCTTGCCTGAAATGAATAGGACTGCAGTATTTGAAGGCATCATGGCTTAAATACTGGAAGACAGCTTTTGAAAGCTACACTTACAGATTGTAAATGTGATCACTACTTTATGTCAGGGCACATAAAATGAAGTTTAATCACTGTTCACTTCTCGTGATTATTCTTTGTGCACATTCTAAAGTTATTATAAGGTATTGCACTTTTCCTTCGTGTCTTTAATATTTACATTGCCACTTGGTGGCCTCATTTGATAAGGCAATAAACAATAAAAATTAAAGTTAAGATTTTTAATTTTTTTTCCCCACCGGTGTGCAGTTCAAATCTTGATATTCTCCCTGTACATCCAGGAACACTATATGCCTTGTTGCAACGGAATGTGTGTATGCTGTATTGAATGCTGTGCTTCTCGAAGGCCTGAATCACTGATGTTGAAGTTAGCAGACCTGAGAGCTCTTCAGTAAGGACAGAACTGAAGTGGATAACTCTTTTCTCCTTTTTCTTCCTTGCTGATCTCTGATGTCTTTATATTCCTTACTCCTTTGTCCCTCCAAACAAGCAGTGGATCTCGTCTACTACCAATATAGCTTAATTTATTTTTAGGATTAGAATTTATTCTGTCTTATTTTCCTGATTTTATTACTTGCAAATGTTTTTCTGTATCTCCCTTGTGAAGCTGTATCTCAAGTCTCTGTCCCTTTGGTTAATGTTCCTGTCGACGATGGGATGGGAACTCAGTTCTCAATGCCTGTAACAAAAAGAAAATCAGTTAAACAAGATAACGATTAACACTTAAAATAACACCTGATTCTTGTACCTCTACTTGACCATCTTCTAAAAATGTCGTGGCACGGTCAGGGTTTCTGTGTCCTTTTGTGATCTTGGTGGCTGTTGATTCTCTAAAATAACATGACCTTTTCCTGCCTGGTGCCTATTCATTATTGTGTCTTTTTTTTTTTTTTTTTAAACTTCCTGCACTATTTGCTGTGATTCTCTGATGTTTTTGTTATAATGTTTTCAAGTTAATCCCAAGTTGGTAGTGTTCTGAGTGTTACAATTCTGGCTGAACCCTGGTTGGTGTGTGATACAGGTAAGCATTACAAATGCTTAAATTAGATAGATGAGAAATGTTGCACACATTTTTCTACATAGAGCTCAGTTTTCTGGTTATTTCTATTAAAATGCAGAAAAACAAACAAACAAACAAAAACAGCAGGTATCCATATATATCCGTTATCATAGATTCTAGAATTATTGCTAATTGGCTCCACATACAAGTAGTGATTGCTATTGCAGGAGTAATATTCTGTTTTTATTTGGGGGGAGTTGGGTTGCCTTCAGACCGCATTCCAGTAGGATAGGCCTTAATGTCTACAACCCCATTTCTTACAGTACCTTTCCAGATTTGTTAATACTGTCACTAATGCTACTTAGCTTCTAATGAACTGACTGAAGTATCACTTCAGGCAATAGCTATACTGCCTTACAACCATCTCTGTGTCTCCTGTGTCTCTTCAATCTTCGCTTCTAAAATTGCAGTTCAATCCCATTTCAGTGGTTGAAACTTAGGCCATCCTACAAACTGTTTTTCCCATAACTTGTGTTGGTGATTGCTACTCACAGAATCTACTGTGCTATTAGTAGTTTCTGTAACTGGTGGTTGAGTCCAAGTATAAGCTGAAAACAATGCTAATGCTACTTTCACTTTCCAATTCCAGTACTTTTTCTTCTATAAAGCTAATATTTTTGCTAATGCTATCCACATTTAGATTTCCATATGCCACTAGTAACTCTTAGGTAAATAACTTTCAAAGATTATATATATATGACTTCATGTTTTTTGAATGTTGCATATAATATACCCCAATTCTGATAACATACTAGTCAAAGTTTCTACATCAAAGGAGACTAAAATCTGAGCCTCAGCTTCTACTCCCTCTAAAATGGTATCTGTCAACCCTTTTGGAATGTTGCCCTCAAGTATATGGGATCAGTTTCTGGGTCAGTGCTACAAATGTCCCTTTAATAAATGGATTATACCTATTTTGCCATGGAAAAGTCAAAGCAAATTCTTTGTTCACAGTAAGATGCACTGTATTAATTTTCTGCTACTGAACAATTGTGTATTCCCAAAACTGTGAATTTTCTTTCAAGTAGAATCTTTGGTTTAAAAATTAAAGCTTCATGAACAACAAAACTCTATGAATGACACTTTTGACTTGTTTGTTTGTTTGTTCCAGTTTCTGCTTTCTGACTTTCATAGCTGGTTCAACCGTCTCTGGTGCTTTCCACTCAAATTTTATTTGGTGTGGTTGTTCAGGTTCCAACACAATTACTGCAGGTTATTTTGATTTCCAGCCAAGTAAGTTGAAACAAAATTTCCAAGTTAAATTTGTATCTTACTTCATCCACTCATAATACCATCTCTTAAAATCAGAGACATCTGTTAACATCATAAGATTATTTTTGACTTCACAGAGCATAGATTGCTGTGAAGCAATGCTGTTTAGCCTTCACACTTAACTCCCATAATTTTAAAGTAGTGGAGATGTGCATCCAAAGGTCTTATGGTCTCTGATTAAAAGAAGAAAAAAGAAAAAGAAAATGGAAATAAGAAGAAAGAAAAAGGAAAAAAGAAAAGTTTCCGTTGCCACTAGAGTTATGGTCTATTATCAACAAAAAGCAGTGTTCTTGCTGTTCCCATGTAACATAAATATTCACATTTTTGAATCAAATCAAATAAATAATAAAATAAAAACATAAACTACACTCAGACAGCCTAACAATTAATTTCTGCTTCTTTTAATAGACTTTCCACTGGTAATCACTTTGGTGAGACGTCACATACACCTTACTGTTAAATTTTAATAGCAGCATTTATAGTATAACATCATTCCTTTTCATTAACTCATTCACCTTTCCATAATTACATTAAAACTGGAACTGTATAGGTATTTTTCTGTTCTGGAGTTTTACGTCATATGCTTAAGGTCCTGCTTTATTTATAATTGGAGCTGGTCCATCCCGTTTACTGTTTATGTTGTATAATATAATGTTCCATAAATATGGAACATTCTTTTCCATCCTACTTGCCATTCTGCAGATTAGTTGTTTGTCCCTGTTTGTTTATCCATGCGTTGAGTGTTTCTTCCCAGTTGAGTTGCTATAACAACATTAACCTCTTTCCAATGTTTACTTAGGGTCTGTATCCGTTCCTCACTTAAAACATTAGGCTGCCATTCAAATTTATTTTATTTTTTTTCTCCCAAGCATACTTCTAAATCACGTGAACTTGTGAGAAGTTGTTATGGCTCACAGGCCATTAAAATACCAAGGTGATGCAGTATCCCAAATTTTTCTGTAATTTTTCTCCATTTTGCCTAACACTGTTTTTATAGACCCATTGGTTCATTCAGCTCACCTTGAACTGGGAGTTCCCAGCAAATCTGGAACCTTTGTTTTATTCCCAGGCCTCCACATAATTCCTTCAGGATTTCCCCTGGAAAATATGTTCCTTGCTCCAAAGCAATTTATTAGTTTAATCCCATCTGGAAAATACAGTGTTAAATACCTGCAATGTGGTAGGCTTTGCTGTAGCTTTCTGTACTGGTGCCGTCTCAGTCCATTTTGTCATTTTTGGATCTAGTACTAGCAAACAATATTTAATACCATTTTGCATAGTAGGTGGGATTAAGCTGAGACTACCTGTGGTCTAGTGTAGTCCATTTGTATTTTAGCATGCAGTTCTTGAATTCTCAACTATTTTACTGGTATTTTTCCTTTTCCTCCAAGTGGGGTATTCACCATCACAAAAGCTAATCAATTGTGCTCCCATCTCTTTTAACTTTAAGCCAACCAGCCATCTTCTACCTTTCCCTTTTGCATTTGAGCTGCCCCTAGACGATTTTGTTCATGCCTCTATTGAAATAAATCTGCTTGAAGTGTATATAATGTTCTCCATCTGCAAGTGTTTGCTATCTGGCCACACCACACTGGTCATTTGTAGAAGGTATGGCCCCCTTCTGTGCTTCACCCATCTCCTAGCTTCTTTAGTGATCACCCCTCATTTCCCTCATTTGCATCTTGTAAAGTGGCTACGCCTTTAATAACTTACTTTGTACTATTTTCTTTGTTTTGTTTTCAAAATGGGTGTTTCTTCAAAGTTTATATCTATTGGGATGACCACAACCTTAGCAATGGCATCTGCTTTACTACATAAACCAACTCCTCTACTTCTGTATTTTTCCTTTTGGTATGCTTTTACATGAATTCTGTATTTTTCTTCCTCTCTTGTTTTGTTTTGTTTTGTTTTCATTCTTGTTTTTGTTTTTGTTTTAGAACTGTGGTCAAGCTGTGATTTAATCTGGTAGGCTCCCAGATTAAAATCCTGTGTTTGTAGGTCATTTTTGTTCTAAATTGGTAGCCAAATAGTTAAAGCTGGATATACCCAGTCTGAAACTACGTACAAAGCTAGGTCATTTCCTTTAGATTTCTCTTTTAACATTGTTAGCAGAGCTCATTAGCTCTGCTTCTTCTGCAGAGCTACTCTGCAGAAGGAAGCCAACTCGTCTATATTTCATGAGTTGCCGCATATCTTATAAAGGATTTTCCAAGCTTCCAGTAAAAACTGGACCCACCCGTGAACCATGCTGAATATTCTGTGGCACAAAGTCAGCAACGGAGCTTTTATCTGGTAACACTTGACAGGTAAGAGGTAAAGGGCACTTTACACTCTTTTCCACTGGTTAACAGACCATATAGGGCTAGTGCTAAAACCTTGTCATCTTCTACAGAAAGTTCTTAGTTTATGAAAGCCAGTGTCTATCTAGCTAACCTTGGGTTTGATACATGTCTGATTTGTACTTTTCCAGTGATTATGTACTTTAGCAGAGCACCTGTGATAGGTACTACTGCAAAACAACACCTAGAGATACATTCCGTAAGCTCATGTGCCTAAGCCAGTGCTAAACTTGTCTTTTCATATGGAGTAAATTTCTTCCCCACTGATCTTAAGACTCTCAAAACAAAGGCTGTATCTTGCTTCTTATTGCTTTGTGTTCTTGAAATAGTGGGGTCCTGAGATCTAGGTCAGTAGCTGTTAGCTGAATATGAAACAGCTTACAATAATGCACGTAGCCCACAACCAGGCTTTGAACTGGTGTGGTTTTGCTCTGCTGTTCTTCCTTCTGTTCTCGTTCGTGATGTTTCTTCACTAGTTTGATTAGCGGCTTACTGATTTCTGCAAATGTAAGGATGTTCTCATGAGAACTTAACCAATTGTGAAACTGAATCTACTACACTTATTCCTGTGGGGGTGGGGACTCTCACGATCAGTTCTACCCTTTGATGATCCCACTGTTGCCCTCCTTTCCCAATCTAATACTATTCCTGAATATTTCACTTCAGATTGTACCGAGTTTTGTGAGTTTCTGATGATTAGCTTTAAAGCCTGGGTTTTGAATAATGCTGACAACCTCTTCAGTAGTTTCCTCTACTTTCACTTCAGTTTTTCCATGTACCAACATATCCATCTATGATACGGTGTAACACATTTTAACGATAATTTCATCCACATTCGATAAATTGATCTGAAAGTCTTGCAGTACTTGAATAAAACACTGTTGCTTTCCCTTCCAGGTACATGCTTGTTTTTACCGGCTTTGATCAGCTAGTGGAATTGCAGAGAAAGCATTGGCCAAGTCAGTAACAAAATGTCACTGAGATATTCTGCTTAGTGCTACAAGAATTTCAGATGTCTTACCACCACAAGCAACCTGAGAGATGGCTACCTTATTTAAGTGTTAAAAATCCACCATTAGGCTTTTTTTTTTTTCCTTTTTTTTTTCCCCCTCTGCTTTTAACACTGGGCAAAATGGAGAGTTAAAAATTTAGGTCTTTGCATTAGCACCTTGGTTTCCAGTACGCTGTAGATGGTGGGCTGGAGTCCTTCCTCTGTTCCTTGTGGGTGTTGATATTTTTTTCATTGTGAAGAAGGATCTGGACCTTCAGTTAATACACAACTTCTATTTTTCCACATTTTAATTTACAGACATACAAAACTTGAGGAAATTCTGTTACCCAAATATCTACTGTTTTTACTTCCTCCGGATTCTTAATAACAAAGCATCAGTGACTTGCAGGAATCACTCCACCCTTACCTCCCACCGGTCAGCACCAATTGTAGAAACATCCGTAGCAAAATCTGTAGCTAACGCATTTTGTTTCAGCGAGGCAGTGCCAATAATTCCCTGCTGCTTACAAGAGGGATACTCCCATTCCTATCCTCAGAAAGAACTCTTGTACTCCTGAACTTGGCAGCTATTTCACTGCAGGCAGAAATCTCAGTTACAGGTGCTTGAACATCCTTTAATGCATATGAAACAACATTTATCATTTTCCCCTTCTCTGAGTTGAAGCTGGAACTAATTCTCTTATGAGAGCGTTTATTGACACTACGGTGTCAATGAACATCATAGCAATAGAGGTAATTAGGGTTCTTTCCATGACCATCCAGCACTAATGTTGTAATTGGCCGTTCCCATTGGCAATATTGCAATATTTTCAGGGCATGGGTAGACAGCAGACTGTCCCTAGTCTTTGTTGCTGAGAGGGGGAGATGATGCAATGAGAGACATTCGTCATGTCCTGTAGTTTTGTTCTTCCTCCTCATCTTTCTTCTTTAGTTTGGCAAAGCAAACCAGCAAAGAATTTATGGATTCTATCCTGTTGTCTCATATCTTTGCCTCTTTTTCTCCAATTTTACCTTGTTGCTCTCCTGCAGTCCCATTGGTGCTCCATAAAGGAAGTTTTTATTTTGTTCTGTTTTGCAGTTGCTCTTATGCATCTTTTTGCACAAAGAGAGCTAATCCTATAATGGCATCTGGTTTTGCTTTTCTGTTTCATTTGATCTTTACTTTTAAATGGAGGCTCTGTTTCCCTAGTACAATATTTCTGAAAATTACAGTATGTACAAACCTGTTTCAGGTCCACAGAACTGAGCTTTCCTTGCATTCCTTCTCTCCATCACCTTGCCCATTTGCCCATTGCCCATTGCTGAATTTGCAGCTCCTTCCGTTATAGACTGATAGAATCATTAAGGTTGGAAAAGACCTCCAAGATCATCTGGTCCAATCAGCCTCCTATCACCATTATTACCCACTAAACCATGTCCCTAAGTACCATCAATTCACAGGTCCCAGCATTATTCTTGCTGGCTTAACCTTTGTACGACTGCTACTTTAAAGGTACTATGATTCTGTTATCTCCAAGGATACTTGGGTAGATGTCCATATGCCAATTCTAACAATTTTTCCAGGATGCATATGACTTTACAATGTCATAGTGTCATTCAAGGTGGAATAATATACTAGCCAAATCTCCTTTCAGTGCTCAGATAACTGTTCAGAGACATTCACCTACTACATTTCATGCAGGAGGTTCTTCCTGCCATGTAGCAGATGATCACACTCCACTCTGATGCAGCGCTTTTTAGGGGTGTGCAGTATTTACTAGTTAAGGCCGGCTAATCCTCAAGTTCCACAAGCCACATTACACAAGTTTCTGAATTCAGTGCTGTCAGGGTTTAAACAATTACTCTTGTTTGTGCTGCAGTCAGGTAAATTGTTACTGTTATCCTATCCCAAGTTTTAGGAGCAACACAACCAAGCAGGATTAGACAGTGTGGGAGTCTATTTTTACTACTGGTTTTGTTGCAATTATGCAACTGGTTCACAGAAACCTATTTTGCTTTCATAGTAACACGAATTTTCAGGAGGAAAGTTGGGGACTGAGTTTTCAATATATTCTTGGTTTTAATGCTGGATAGAGAAATGTTATCATATTCATTATGTATATTGCTCTGAATAATGGACAGCTGTGTCCTGGCTGACTGTTATTGAAGTAAAAGGGCTCTCGGGGTGTTCAGAAATCCATCTGTACAGAACCTTTCTGGAGCTGTCTTCAAGTTAGTGAAGGGTTCACTGCAAAACTGTAAGGCAAACCTATCTATCAGGAACTGTGAGGACCTACTCTTAAAAGCCATTAGGCTAGTATTATATACCCAGATCTAAAGAGAGACAAAAGTCTGACTACCTTTATCATCATCCAGATCAAAGTTGATTCACAAGAGAGGGTTTTTGTAATATTACTTATTTATAATATTTAATGTTTTTATTATATTTATTATTTAGTAAAATATTTATAATATTTTATAATATTTTATAATATTACTTGTTATTTCTACTCATATTTTGCTGGCACTGAAGATATATATACACATTTATTTTTTCTATTGTTCACCACTTTTTAGATATATATATTCATAAATTATAAAATACATGTATTCATATAAATATATATGAAGAAGAAAGAAAATTTTCCTCAGTGAAGAGTGTCATTGTTGCTTTCCTCTATCTCTTATCATTGTTTAACACATCTATGACTCATATTTTATGGCATGACAATCAAGTCCCTTATCTCTATCCATGTGATCCACTGGGAGGAGATCACCTTACTTAGTTCACCATTGGCAGAATGAAACACTACTGTTAGTATCATGCTTGAACAAACATGTTTTGATCACTGCCATAGTTGTGGCCCATTAAAGAAGACAGGATAACTTTGACCCATTCTCAGGGTTAAAATGTTTATGGGGAACATCTTACTATGAAATCTTGGAATAGTCATCATTCTGCTTTCCTATCTTAAAGCTCCTGTGAACCAGAGGAAATTGACTGAGTAGGTACCAGGGGTCAGTGAAACAAGATGAACTCTGTAACACATTAAGTGTACTTGCCTAGTCTAACCCCCAGTGTATGAAAAGACCATTCAGGCAGTCATGATGCTATAGGCTTATTTTCATTTTTAGGCCCTATAGAAGCTTGTACGTGTACTTTCCCAGAGAGACCTACTACTCTTAAACAGTTCACTCTACCTGAAATATGAAAATAGGTGGTAATTCTGTCCTGTGAAGTCAGCCACCACAACAGTGTTCAGAAAGAGTGTTAGTCACGTGTGTATTTACACCAAGATGAACTACCACAGTAACCATTTCAAAAGATTTTTTTTACTTGTAAACATGATTTCACACACAAGTTAGACTTGGACTATTAAGTTGGTGTGTCAGAAATTCTTCCTGGTCCTGTCACAAACAATAATAGGCAGATTTGCTAATGTGTTGGCAAGATGTTTCATAAATGACCCAGGCAGATGTGTTCTCTTCCACTGTGCACATAGCACTGTGGAAGCAGTGGTGGTTACAGGACCAGGCCCTGTTGTAGTCACACCTGCTTTTATCTGCCAGCGCATTGGACTTCTTCATGAACTGCTCACCAGCTGTGAGTGATGCCTGCAGAAATCATCTGTCATCTTCTGGAGCTGGAATAACCTAGCAATATAACTATACCTGGGCACCATGCAGAATGCTGTAATGTCTACTGCAAATGTCATGTGACATGGAATCACTACGATTATTTTCTCTAGGGGTTAGACAAAAGGCTTTGTTTGCATGCCACTGAATGCCAAGATACTTACCAAAGGTAAAGTAGTTTAAAACATTCACTTCCTAAATTCTTTAAGGTTAATACAGTTCTGTTTCATAGTATTGACTATACAAGGTCCCTCAGAGGGTGCTCCCTTTGAGGAATCCGCACAGCATTCGGTAATACCTTGCCCACAGGTGGAACCCATGAATCCTGAGGATCATGGGCCTTAAGATGCCTGATTTCTACTGGAACAGCGTTGCTAGTGTGCCAGGCACAGACAGACTGAAGGCGAGGAATAGACGCCTCCTCTTACCATAGCTGATATCTCAGTTTGGCAAAGGTCCTCAAATGGGCTGAGAGTTGCTGCCCGAAGCATTGTTGGGTACTGAACAAATAATTTGCTCTCCATGAATGGTGATATAGAAAGCAGGGCTGCTCTGAACACCTTTTTAGTCAGGAAGAGCTGTTAATCATTCATTATTTGTGGCTGGCTATAAAAGGAAATCAAGGAATTACTTCTAATGTCATGACCTTCACCCAGTGTCATATGTCACCATGTGGAAGCAGAATGTAAACTGGGCAGAGAGCGGGTGACTCAGGGTTGAGTCAGAGAGCAGGAAGTGTACAGAGCAAAGGGTGAGGTAATGGGACACGAGCAGGGATGGCTGCATTCCTTCAGGTGCCTCTGATGGTGCCAAAACACCATCCTAAGCCTCGTGGCTCAAGGGTTCCTGTGAACACCAACTGTTTGTGGAGCCATCCCCAAGTCCTTCTGGCTCTGCCCTGTGGTCTCCATCTCCCATTCTGTCTAGGAAGTAGACCAGAAATCATCTTGTGATTTCACAGTTCTCACAGGGAAGGGGATAAAGCCCTGGGGAAGACCCCCAAGACTTACTGATTAGTTAAATACTTCATATCTGTTCTTTACTTTGAATTGTTTCTTTCTGCTGTTTACTGGGCTGTGTCGTCTCCCTTTGCCACTATTTCTCTGTGAGTTTGGCCATACTTATAACTTTTGTTAATTTTATTGAACGTGTTGTGGTTTAATATGATAAATTGCTTTTATACAAAATGTAAAAAAAAATTATTACTTATTTCATTACTTTGAGATAAGTAATAAATGATTAAGAAAAAAAAAAGTAATAATTTGTAAGGCAGAAGTCTAATAAAGTTTCAATGAGAAATGCATGGGAAATGGGTGGCTTTTGATATGGATAATATTTAGGAGTAGAGCAATAAACCATGTTGGAATCAGAATGCCTTGTACTGACTGAATTTGCGATGGGGCAGGTTGTCAGAACAACTGGAGTGAATTTCAACTGGAAAAAAACAACAACAACAACAACAAAAAAAAAACAGAAAAACACATGAAAATGGTATTTTTAATAGGTAAGAAAACAGTTTAGGAAATGTTTAAGTAAAATAATAATGTTAATGTAGTATAGGTATTAATGAAATTACATTAACCACTATATGTAGTACCCTAAGGTGGCTGCTTAATAAACACCTGAGGTAGTTGCTGTGAAGACAAGACAGAGTTAAGAAATTATTTTTAGGAGTTTTTCTAGGACTGCCATTCATTTTATTTTTTAACTAGGAGTGGGTGAATTAATATTTACTGTCTTGGGGAGACAACTTTTCTGTCATCTAAAACATATGAAACATATAGGATAAACCAGATCAGCTATCAAAAACTGACATCTAGATGCTATGCAGCTGCCCTCTCTGTGTGATGTTTGGCCAATAATGAGGAAACCTGAATAGTGCTCACAAATGACTTGAAGAACTGTGGCTTACAAAAGAGATGATCTGTCTGTAGTATGGGAATAGATTTGTCATAATTCAAGCAGAGTAGAAACCAGAGTAAGTTATGAGTCTTGGACATTTTTGTGTCTCTGTGAAGAAAACATTTTTCAGTATCAAAGATGAGCCACTCTCCATAAAGTATGTTTCCTTATGCATAAGAAATATCTATTATATAATATTGTATAGGAAATAGAAGCAGAAAATGAAAAAGATACCTGGTAAACAACCAGTCTGCAGGGAGTCTAGCAGTTGTAGTGAGTAAAATTAGATAAATATATCTTCTTTAGGATCAATGTCAATGTGCTTGCTTCTTCCTGACCCCCTTTTTCCATTCTCTCTGCCACCAGCATCAGCCGTTGACGGCTCCTGGACTAAAGATGGCTTAAAGCTGCAAGCAAACCACGAGCTTATGCCTGAGAGGAGGAAAGATAAGGAGTTCCAATTAGCTGTCTGATAGGACTTTAGGAAAGCAATTCATGGCAGTTAAGATTAATGAACCCTTATGGAATGAGGAAAATGGGAAGCTGAGATAAGATGCAGATAAATTAACTGGACAGTGAAGCATCTAGTTTGGGTCAATAGAATGACTACGGATAATTGCCTCCTCAGTAATTGTAGCCAGAATGTATCTGGTCACAATATGCAGAAGTCTTATATTATATAAGAAATACATTATATTCTTATATATTCTATATATAAGAAATAAATTATATTCTTATATATTCTATACATTATATTCTTCTTATATCATATACAGAAATATTATATACTTAAATATGATGAAGACCTGATGAGTTAATTCATCAGTGTTAATAATTTAGCACCATTATGGTTAATAATTTAGCACCATTTACTGCAAAGTGATCACATGCAGGCACATCTTGATATCATAATTGGCATCTTCCCAAAGAATCTACCTGAATCATTGTCAGGGTTGTGTGACTGTCATGGCATGCAAAGGGTAAAGAACTGTGGCACTTGGCAGTATGACTCTGGAAGCAGTAGTAGTTGGTAACAGGAAGCATTAACCCTAGTGTCTTTGGTATGGCTTTTTAAAAGATCTGGAGATTGTGAACCAGCGTGTATCTGGTATAACTGAATGCAATTGCCTATAGGACCACATTTTTCTTACAGTATAAGTTAATTTGCTTCATTGGATGCAGTAGAAAGGGACAAGGCAATCTGAGTCTGATCAAAGACTGATATGCGGAACATGGTCGTAGTGCCTTAATTCATCCCTCATGAGACTAACTGAATGAAGCAATTATTTTTAGTCATTTCACTACAGTAACAAAATTCAATGTGCAAGATTAAGTAAAATAAGTAACTGCTTTGTATCACAAAGTCAAGTTAGTTATAGAAATGAAAAATATTTCTCTATATTTGAAATAAAGATTTTTCTGTTTACAACTTTTATTCCTGGAGAGATGAAGAAAGAAACTGTGATGAAAGTTTGTAGGAGGGGAATATCTGTGAAAAACAGCAACAATAACAACAAAAAAACACCTTTTTGATGTGAATACAAGCCTGAGCCATTGCTCCTAATGCAAAGAAAGCCTCCTCATAATTTTGATAGGTGTTTAATGAAAACTTGCAAGAAATAGGGAAGTCTCCCAATTGGGGCACCTTTCCTCAAAAAAAAAGCTATGAAAGAGTTTGAGGCCAGAGGACAGCGATGTCAAAAAGCAATAAAACAAACTATCAAGAAATATAGGGAGAGGATATATCAAGAGATATAGGAAGAGTTATAGGAAATGGATTTTTGTTTGTTTGCTGTCTAGAGTGGACAGACAACACTTATGAAAGCAGTATTAAAATTTTAAAGGTACTATGAAGCAGAATGGACTAAATTGTTCTTCATATTTGCTGTGGTTAGGAGAAGGGTAACAAGTCTAACATATATCAATAGAAATTTAGGTTAGACATCACAAAAACTTTCTAACTCTTCAGATATTAGATGTTTTTGAAAAGTGTCCATGTTTGTTTTTAGAAACTACCAATAGAGTGACAGAATTGAAGTGTCTGTCAAGAATGACAGTTGGAATAGTTGATCTGACCTGGAGGAAGGAGGATGGAAAGGAAGGCATCCTGAGGTCTCTTTTGCTCCTCATTTTTGTGATTTATAAGGTGCATGATGAACTGTAATTATAGAACAGATGAGTAAATAAAACTGTGGAATCTTGTGCTCATAGGGAGAAGCCGAACAACAGGGTTAGCTGTTATGTTATTCTCATAATTTCCTGTGCAAATCCAAACATTTCACAAATTGTATGGAATAGAATGCAATATTTATTAAATGCAATTTTAGGTAGTATTGTAGAAGGAAGTAAGTCAATATGAATAGCTTTGGGTTCTGTATAGGACATAATATTAGTACTATTATATATTTTATATGTAATGACTTGATTTTGTAACCTCCTGTTTCTCTTCCACAGGTGTTCAGCTATCTGTGATCCAAGGCACAGCTGCATAACCATCTCTCAGACGTCTGAGGAAACTGCAAATTCTGAGATAGAGCTGCAAAAAAGATAACAGAGTGGAATTCTTCAGGATAAGAAAGACAAAATCACAGATAAAGGTAAGATTGTTGAGATGGAGATAGGCAGCAATTCAAGGATTCAAGAGGGAAAACATCACCACAAAAAGGAATAAAATCTGAAGGAGAAAACTTCAGGATCTGTTCTGGGGCAGCGGGAACCAGCCCTACCCCATCTCACCAAGCACTTCTTGGCCAGCAAAGACTTTTTCTGTTTCTTATTCATGACATTGATCATACTAACACTTGGTTTAGTAGTTCATTAATTTGAGTTGTCTTTTGTATGTAGTAACAAATCAATAACTGTTATACACTTTTACGTTGTGTGTATTCAGCCCTTTGTGCATTGGAGAAGACATCCAATCAAAGTGGTTCAGTGAGGGAGGGATAAAAGTTCAGTTAAAGTCCTTGATTGACAGTACTGTTAGAATGCTACCTGGTGTATCATTGACTGGAAAAAATATGGAAAAAAAAAGGGGAGGGGTGGTATCTGTAATAGTATCTATTTAATTCAACTTCATCAGGGAAAAAATGTTTTCCACCCGCACAGAAAGTCCCTTATATTATTGTTTTTCCATCATTTTTCAAATAGCATATTAAAAACATTAACCTGTGAAGCAAAGTCCTAAACACTCTTAAATGCCTACATTAACGTTCTGTACTAGGTGTCATTTCTTTGAGTTATACATCTTGTTTTTCCAGATTCAAAAGTCACTTGCTTTTCCAGATGTGCTGAGGGTGAAAAAAATGTCTCTTCTTGTGTTCTACAAAGACGTAACTTTTTAATCCTGCTTTAAATACTCTATGAAATCTTACTGAAACTTAGACTAATATAAATATAACTTTAATTAAATATATTTTTCTCATGTTACAAAAGTAGGAAGACTCCCATTTTAAATGAGACTTTACTGCAAACAATTATTATGAAAAATATTATATCCTAATACGTTAATGTATCATCAAGTCATATTTAACAACTTCAGTGATAAATAAGCACCAAGAAAGTTGTTTTCCATATGTAGGAAATCTCTCTCAAAGTAAGTTGCAGACTTACATAAGTTTTCTATTGTTGATTAAATATAAGCCAAAAAGAATTGAAGTTTTCAGAAACAAGACTGAGTTTGTAAAACTGAAAACTGGCACATTACTAATAGGAAGTTCATGGCATTACTTTAGTTCATGGCAGTTTCTCTTACTAGATAAACCAGACAATAAAAGTGGAGCTTTGTAATAACATTAAAACATACTTTTCAGAGCATTTTAAACAAAACTAGAAGGTTGATTCTTACAGTAATTTAATGTGGTCTCATGGTTAGTCCAGGACAAATAAGATGTCAAGCTATTGCCATAGGAAGTGTCTTGTGGTTGAGTATGTGAAACAGTTCAGGGAGCACAGAATTGTCATTTCCTGACTGTGTGATAATTGTCTTCATACAGAACAAAGCTGGTTGATAGAACAGTGGCCAAGTTGGCAAAATTCCTCTACAGTTCCTGTACGAAGTAGTAGTCTTCTCCAGCACTGATTAACAGGAGAAAGGCTGCTAAAAAGGAACACAAGTTTCCTGAGTACCATAAATCAGAGCTTGTTCACGGTTTTTCTAACTTATTCCAGGGCCGAATATCCTAGAATCATTACAGAATTCCTGGGACCCTCTCCAGCATTTCACCTACCTGGAGCTTATTGGAAAATCCAACTCTCCATTTTTAAGGGAAATAAAAGAAAAAGTAATGTGTGTCCTTTCTTTGATTATAATGCATAAATACTTTGAATTACTTGTTTCAGGTTACTTTCTCGTTTGCTATTTTTATTGAAAAACATTTAAAAAGTTAGTTTTTCTTGATATTGTTAAAAAGTCTTTGAAGGTGTTATGTCATCATGTCACAATGTTTTGACTCTCATGTCAAATTTAGATTAAAGTTTCTGTGTCAGTCATTTACTCCAATACCATATGTTAATTGTTCATTCCATTTGCTGGCCATCATCAGATAAAAACAAAACAAAACAAAACAAACAACAACAAAAACACATGGTACCAATGTATGATCTGTGAGATGAGATTCTCTCAAAAGAAGTTATTTTCTGGAAGCATAAGTAGTTGAAACTTCAGCAAAGAACAAGAGACCCCCCTATTTTCAAATATATATTTTTTGCTGTTCCAGAAGAATATTGATGATCACTTTATTCGTAAAATATTAGATATTTTAATATACAGAAGGGGCTTAGATAAGTAAATTTAGGTAACTATATTCATGGAAATAGTCTGGAATAATTAATAGTGAATTACAATACAGAATGATCCGTATTCCCCAACTAACTGCAGTCCAAAAATTGTTATAATCATGTAAAATACAACACTTTTGTGAAGAACAGGGGCTCTACTTACAAGACTGGTGAATGGTCTGGGAAAACAGTGACCTAGAGAAAGACTTAAGGCTTATTATAGTTTATTGTTACAGTATGATCTGTCATTGCAGTGGTGTGACCAAGAGAGATGATTCAAACCCTACAATTTTATTAAGCAGGAGAAGGGAATAAATTGTCCCTCACGCTTCAGGGTTATGGCCTCCACAGAATATTTCAAAGGACCTGATGGTCATCTTTCAAAAACCCAAAAAGTTCTTATGCTCAAAATTCTAAAGAAAGATTTGTGAAAATAATCAGGGAGTTGTAAATCTATGTCAGGTAAATGGAAATTGGTTACTGCCTTATTAAAGAGAGGATTGAGTAAACCTTTGCAATATATATTTTTATAGATATGTATATTTTTATAGATATATGTATGCTTTTATATTTTTTTCTGAAGTAATCCTCAAACTGATAAGACTCTTTGTATTACAAAACATTATAAAAGTACTCAGTTTATTCAAAATTTTGAGGTTACAGTTATAAATGACTAAAAGAAACAAAAATTTTGTTAGCAGATTAAGTAAGTTTTGTTCAAGCAAAGTGATAAGAAATTCTTATAAATTTACTTGTTTTCTAGGACAGAAATTTTTATTTGACTTTTCATAAATTTCACACATGCATGAACATGTGTTGAACATGTCTATTTTGCTATATACATTGAAACAATAGTAGTTAAGAAGTGCAATTAATATATTTTAAAAGTTTTAAATTTCTTTTAAATGTTTGTTATCATTTTCGGTGAAATAGTGAAGTAGTGCCTGCAGACACTGGTAAACACCTCACTGATAAACATTTCCTGGTACTATAAATGGTCCATTTCAAACAGTTTTGAATATGAACATGCATTAAAAAATCAGAAAGATATTACCTAAGAAAATTTCTGCTGACCATAGCTATTTCAAAGCCATTTCTGAACTAAGTCTCTAACTCATCTTGCTGTTCTGCAATTAAACAAGAAAGGATGCACACTATCCTAACTCACTAACAAGACATATATATTGTCAAGAGTCTTAGATCACTTCAGAGGCTATCCTATCGAGATGTAAAAATACCTGAAGGGAGAGAATGCAAAAAAGAGAGAGCCAGGCTCTTTTCAGGGATGCCCAGTGCCAGGACAGGAGTCAGTGGACACAAACTGAAACACAGGAGGTTCTCTCTCAACACCATGAAGTACTTCTTTACTCTGCAGGTGATTGAGCCACAGGTTGCCCAGTGGCTCTGGGGTCTCTGTCTCCAGGGATCTCCACAGCCACCTGGACATGGTCCTGGGCAACCTGTTCCAGGTGTCCCTGCTTGAGCAGTGGGTTGGACCAGATGACCTCCAGAGGTCCCTTCCCACCTCAACCACTCTGGGATTCTGTGACTATGGTAAACTCCTGATTTTCTTGCAGGATAAATGGGTTGTTATCTTCTGGATTAGAATTAGAAGAAGTGGAAAGAAACAAAAGAGTATTTTGTATTACTTGGTTTCATTCTCAGTAGGTGCTCGAGAATGGATTTGTCCTTAATTGTTACTGTGACCTGGAGCATTCAGCACCGTCATTGAAAAGGTAAGGAAGGATTCCAGGGAGGCTTAAAGGGGCATAATTAGGCAGAGAACTTTTCCTGGTGGAAAAAAAGTGACTATTCAGATCTATTTTCACAGATGAAAAGGAAACAATTATTTATTTAAACCTTTTATTTGTTAAATATTCCCTGTAGAGAAGGGAAGCAGAGTCCAAAGTGCGTACACTTTACACCCCAGAGTAGGTGAGGCAATGAGAGTCAGAAAAAAAAAAAAAAAAAAAAAGAAAGCTGTTCATCATCCCCGTTTTACACAAGAAGAGCAAAGTCCAATCATGTTGCATGTCCTAACCATATTAATACAGCTGATTTCTGAATAATCTTTCAGAGAACTAGAAGCAAACTGAGAACAACCTGCAAGGTAAGTCAATGTTTTTATTTTTAAATCAGAGATAGTTTATAAAATTCACAAATAACTAAAATTGGGAAAATTCTAAATAAGTGCATATTCTTCTAAATAAATATATATTTCCTCATTTATTTTTTGTATCTGTGCTGAATTACAGAAACTATCACACTTTTAGCATTCAAATCAAATCAAATGTAAGGCCCATGGCTATCAAACAAGTAGAAACACAAAATGTAGACGTTTGTAAGCAAACACAAAATGTTTGGGTTTGTTTCAACAAGTTTATACTTGTCCTTTGCTACAATTCACTCACAAAGAGTGACATTAATAACTTTATTGTTTTTAATAAGGATGTATGTTTTTTCTATCAAACAAGGGGTCTTTGAGATTACTGTCCTTGACTTAATAGTTGTATATTTCTCAGTCAAGTATTATTTTACAGAGAACTATCCTAAATAAATTTAAAATGCATTCTGAAGATGAAAAGAAGCAGAAGAGTACTGAAGATGGAAATAGTCATGAGAACACTACATCCAGCCAGGGTCAAGAACAAGAAGACAAACAGTAAATATTCTTAGACATTGTAAACTTGTTCTTTATTGAAGCATATAAGATTACGTTATCTTATTTTGTATTTTATTTAATTTCATATTTTAATTTAGTTTATTTTAGTGGGAAAGCCTAGTAGAAGAAAGTTTTTTATCAGCTTATGATTAGCATTCATTGGCACAATTATTTTGCGCAGAAGGATGGAGAAAGTTCTTTTTCTTTTAAAGATTAAGTGTCCACAGGATTGACTACTTTTTATTGAAAAGGAAATTCAGAATATGGTATAAATTATATCAGAATAGACATCTTGGATACAATGAGGTCATCAGCTAAAAATTACAGTAAAATTATTTGTATGGCAGGAAATCAATATTTTAAGTACCTTGAATATTTTATTAATTCTCCAACCCCATATGAGAAAATTTGATTCTATAAGCTATCTTTCTCTTTCTTGTTTTGAAAGCTATATAGTGCTTCAATTCACAACTTGAGATAATGGAACCACTGGTTCCTGATGGGGTTGTTTTACCCTTGACATGAGAGACCTGTGAAGAGCTTGATTTGAATTTATAGCAGTTGGGAGCTGATGCTATTTATATATACCTAGAGGTTTAAATACAAACATCCCAAGAATGCCTAATAAGTCATATTAATTTTACACACGATTCTTTCCCATAAATTAATTTCATAATTATTTTTGACTGAACTTCATTAACATAGTGCACTAATATTTTTTGAAATGTTGTCAATTTCTAAATGTACTAAAACTATCATATCTCTTAAGGAAGGGAAAGAAGAAGAAAGAGGAAAAACCTAAAATGGTCAGCCCATTTACACTGGTAAGATTCTAGCTATATATATGTGTACATATATTTACGTGCATGCACATTTAGAAGTGTAATATTTTAAATGCTTAAAATAATGACAGAGAACAGCATATATGGTCAGATCTCTACCAAATACATTGATAGTACAGAATATTGGATATGTTTTGGCAACCTAGCAGATTTTTTGTGAATGTAGTTTTTTTAAAGAAATAGTTTTATTACTGATATGGATTTTTAGAAGCCTTCCCTTAGTAAGTTATCATGCTAAGTATTCCTGCTCTAAGGAATCCACTTTGGCAGGGGGGTTGGACCCGATGATCTCCTGAGGTCCCTTCCAACCCCTACAATTCTGTGATTCTGTGATTCTGTAAGTACACCTATGTTAGATTAATTTTTGTGATAAATCAGAATTTCTATGTGCTTAGTTGCCTTTTTCAACACAATGAAAAGGGCATAATTATACCTGAGATTACTAGTGTCATCCTGTCCTCTAAATTACCTGAGTCAGGTTCTAATCACACTTATCAGTCCATTAGTCATTTTTCAGTCACATGTGTCAGCAGTGAAGGGTAATGCCATGGAATTAAAACTAAAAAGCACTTTAAATTATAGATTTTTTTAAATTTTATGTATATTTTAAAATGTATTAAAAAAAGGTAATCTGTTAATATTTAATCAAAGTAAATCCTAGATTTTCTTTAGCAAAACTGAAATATTGTATGTTTTGTAGGTTTAGTGTGCGTAATGCACAGCAATGATATGGGAATTAACAGTAATAAAACTACAGTGCAAGGTGGTGGCCAATGACCCGATTCTTCTGTTTTGCCGTACCAGCTTGTACTTGTACAATTGCATTGCAAAAACACTGTAATTTACAACAGTGAAACTTGTATTTACAGTGCAGAATCTATCCAATGGCTTTCTTACAGAAGAGCATAAACTTTATTGAGTTAAATGGCAAGAGGTATTTAGCATTTCAGTAAGTTTTGATAATGTCTGTAGTACATTAGGAATAATTCTTCTAACTGTATAATAATGAATTTGCAGTAAAATTAATTATTGCCTTAATTATCGCAATGGTATTAAAATTTCATATAATTTGAACTTTAAATTGCAAAATTTGAGAAGGCAAATTGTCTTGTTTTCATATGACCTTTCTTACCCATACGCAGATACTGATAAATTTAAATACTGCAGTTCTCTGGTTTGGAGAGTTTATAGTATAAAAGTGCTTATATTAGAATAATTTATTTCTCTACATTTAAGTTGTTTAATAAATCTACTTGCAAATTAGACAAAGTTATAGACTTATGACAACCAGGTATAAAATTGATAGCTTTCTTGGTTTTGTAAACATAACATTCTAGTACCACAATGAAATTGAATTTCTCTTCTCATTCACAGTTTCGATACTCCAGTTGCACAGATAAATTACTAATGATATTTGGCACTCTACTGGCAATAGCCCATGGAAGCAGTCTTCCTATTGTGATGATAATTTTTGGTGATATGACTGATGGCTTTGTTAATGCTGCAAACACAAATCTTACAGGTAAGAATATGGAGAGACCAATGTTTTATATTTGGAAGACAGCCAGGGAGATTTGAGCATCTTGACTTGAGATATTGGTGTCGTCAAACCCGACTTGCTAACATACTGTGGGGTAAATTAGTAACTGTTGTGTATACTGTAATAGAGATATATTCTGATTTTTTTTCTACTTATTCTTAGTTTCTGCCTTAGTAGATTTTTTTTTTCAAATAATCTATTACAATATACATTCAACAAATCATGTTTAACTGTGGCTGTGATAAACAGAAAGAACATTACTTTCAATTTCTGCTCCTCTCAACATGAGCTCCTGTTGCTTCCCTTGCATACGACAATTATAGTTCACAAGGTGAACCAGATCAGTAAGTAGATCCACCAGAAAACTTGCTACTAAAAATAAAAGTACTGATTTTCTCATGGCTCAAGTTGTTGAATCCCCTCATTTGCTAAATTAGAAGTAAAAAATCAAACACAGAGTGGCAGGCAAACACTGCAGATACAAGAGGGAGGATTGACACTTAGACCAGATTAGGTTGTCTTCTGAAACCAAACATTAGATGTTAAGCTTGTGAACAGACTCGTTGCCTGGAATATTCTGTAAAAAGTTATCAACCATTTAAATAAATGTCCATGGTGATTCAGAAAAGTAATGCATGTGACAATCTTCTGTCCTGCATCTATTTTTGCTCTTGTTATTCTTCTACAAGACAGAGACATGGACATGATGCCCTTATCAGAACAAGTAATTTGTGACCTACTGCTTTCCAAGTACAGTAAATTGATCAGATTTTTGCAATTGCAAAATGCTGCAGCTAGAGTCTTCTTAAAACATTTGTCATTAACTTCTGGTGTGTGGGAGAAAAATTTTAGTGCCAGCACCTACTTTATAGACAACGTTTTCATAAAGAATTAAGCTATCCACAATTACCAGTGTGAGGCGAATGCCTAGACTTGCATTTTTAATGGGTTTTGGTATTATAGAAATGCACTCTGTTTTCAGAAAGAAACAAAAAACAAACACAAACCAAGCATGTAATGAATGTTCAGGAAGACCTTTTAAGCTCAAGTTATACTGATGCAGTTTTGTAGGCAATGGAGTCAGGACTAACCTTCTATTAGTATAATCATTGTTTTTGAATACGAAGAAGCTTGAACTCATTGCACACCTTCTCTTATTCAAATCTACTAGAATCAAAAGGAGACATACCAACTCAAAATTTGGTGAACAGCATGCAGGAAAATAAATTTGTTAAAAATTGCTCTATTCAAAGTATTTACTCTTTTTAAGGACAGATTTCTGACATTATTCCTCTGCAGAAATTCTTGGCGGTCTGGAAGAAAATATGACAAGGTAATTAGAAATTGATATTTCCTCTTTTTTTTTTTTTTTTTTAGTGTAGGCACACATTTGTTGTCAAGCCATTTTTCTCCCTTAGATATTTTGCATACTTTAAACAACATAAAAACAATGTTTACTTGAATAACATTTGTAAATAAAGATTTGTATATGAGAATATTGAATTCACTGGGAAGATTCTTGAACATTCCCAGTCATTCCCAACAACTTCCCTGTAATCTTTTGCTCTCATCCATTCCACCCCCTTTTCAGGGGTGCTCTGTGTCTCAGTGTCGTCAGCATTTTCTTCCTCCCTCTTTCCCTTCCTCTGAATTTATAAGCAGTACATGTTATGCAGAAAAATTATATTGATTATCATCCATCAATTTCTTGAGCTATGTTGATTCACTGATAAAAAGCAGAATTAGAATTGCCAGATAGTTATTAGTTTCCTGCCAAAGCATCAAGTTCAGCTAAAATACCTGGCCTACAGAAAAATACAGTTAGATTAAATGCAATTTTAAATCTAGTATTCAAGAGCTGTCAATAGTGATTCTGTTACATACGAGAGTAATATTGCAGATTCATAGACAAAAAGGAAAATAAAGAGAAACATCAGCTACCAATAGATGTGTTTTGTTAGGGGGCTTCACTGGCTGCTATTCATGGACTAGGTTTATGCAGGATGTCTAAAGTCTATGTGCATTTTCTTGTACCACTTCAACTTTTTTCTTCAGATTGAAGTTTGTTCCTCATTAGGTATTGAAAAACATCTGAGATCACAGGAATACTGATGTGGTCTTCAAGGCAATAGTAATGAAAAAAATTTAATCTCTGAACTCAAGTCATATTGCATCAAAAAGAATAGAAACCCTCCTATTATCCTCAGCATGCTATTGTCTAGGAGTCACAACAGAAAAAAAGAACAAAAAGTACAGGAAAACAGAAAAGCTAACCGAAAGAAAGTGTGAATGTGAATATTATCTAAATGTTGAAAACTGCCTGTTCTCATGGCCCTAAGAGATGTGAGGGAGATCTGTTCTTAGCATCCTGCATGTCACCTTGTCTTTCAGACATTGTCTGAGAGCACAGATGCAGAGTGCTTACAGAGCAGCCTGAACTTCTCTTCAGAAATAAATTGTAGAATAAGGGATGCATGGCTAATTAACAGTGCAGGAACAGGTTTTCTTTTCTGAAGTTTCTAAACTTTCTGGATAGAGCCTTAATTTAGTGTGTTACCAGTTTGAAGAAGCTGTTTGTACCCACTCCCTGTTTCTCTGAGAATGCCTGCCAGCAGGTAAAGTAATAATAAAAACTGTTTACACAGACAAAGATCTTACTCAGGTGTATTCAACTATAAATGTGGACTTCATTATGTTTGTTACTCAGATAAGAGTTTGCCTGAAATCCACTTACTTCTCAAAAGAAAAAGAACAGTTAATTTATAATGCAGTGAGCATTTATTCTCTGTTAAGTTTCAGCAGTGAAGTTACAGAATGTATTTCCTTAGCATGGAATGTTGTAAAGATATCAGTCCCTTCTCTTACAATTTGTCATGAAACAAAGTCCACACATAAAACCATTCTTTGAAGTGATATAACATCATAAAGTAATTGTCTAAAGTAATTACTACTGAGTTTTGAAGCAGTGTCCTTGTTTTTAGTTTGGTAGTTTCTGTGTAGGTTTTCAATGGATCTGAAGATGATCAAGGTCAATATTCAACTAATCAATCTTCAGTTAGACATTAACCCATTTTATTAATCAGTTTAGATACAGTTCATTTCATAATGATCGCAGTTCTGAAGTCCATGACTAAACTGTACAATATCTCAGTCACTGAAAATGCTGGATCAAAATATGAAAAGTTTCATCTATAAAGCCCTTTTCTCCTTTTTTGAGCAGAGCATTTGCACACAGATTTCTGTAGCTTACTCCTGCCAAGTTTCATGCTCTAGTTCTAAAGAATTGGTGTGGCTTAACTTACTTCTTGTGAGTGAAGCTCCTAAGCGTTTTAAAGCTTTTTATTATTATTATTATTTTTATCATTGTCCTGTTTTCATTCTGGTTTAAGTTCACCATTAACTGGTTCTGATACCAGTTCTGACTGAAATCAGATCTGATTTGATTCTGTTTGAACAGTTTAAAACTGTGGCTTAAAATCAGTTTCAGCTTGAGAAATACAGTGGTTCATACACTTCTTGATTTTCACATGACACCCTGCTTATGACACAGAGATGAATTTAATTAGAAGTAAAATGTCAGTTATGAAAAGAATAAGGAGCAAAATAATTTTGGATCT
Organism: Cygnus atratus; assembly: GCF_013377495.2. NCBI lineage: Eukaryota > Metazoa > Chordata > Aves > Anseriformes > Anatidae > Cygnus > Cygnus atratus. Next base: position 22,746,123 of record NC_066363.1, on the reverse strand, counting down.
AGTGGCATTTACTTGAAATAGATGTATAGATAGTCACATTGTATTCCCCAGCTGGGAAGTATTTATAACATGCATGCATATATGTATATTTATGTAGACAAGCATGTTGTATTATATGTGTCTGTGAATATGACATATAGATATATACGATTAGGCCTCAATGTGTTAAAACACAAATGCTATGATGTTTTTGGAAATTACATGACATGTTTAAGCAAAAAGGATATTGTATCTAAAATATGGTTCTAAAATAAACTTCTGAGAAAACAGATACACTGACAAGAAGAAAAAGTAATTCCTGTCTAACAAGAGCATCATTTAGTTTATTATGTTTCTGTAAAGTTATATTAAATAGTACTCATAGAAAAAAACTTGGGAAGTTTTACAGTGAAGTGAAAACTCTAATAGAAACATATAAACTCTAATTCAGGTCTGAAACAGAAGCGGGAATACAGTTAAAGACAGACTAGCAAGGTAATTTTTATTTTTATTTTTATTTTTATTTTTTCTTGCAGATATGCATATTACTATTCTGCAATTGCAGCTGGTGTTCTTGTTGCTGCTTATATCCAAACTTCATTTTGGACCCTAGCAGCAGGCCGACAAATAAAAAAAATTAGAGAAAAATTTTTTCATGCAATTATGAGACAGGAAATTGGATGGTTTGATGTAAATGATGTGGGAGAACTTAACACGCGTCTCACTGAGTAAGTGCACTATACCTTCTGCAATGTTATTTTATCTTATTACATATGTACAGATTGCAAATTTTTTATTTTTAAATTTCATTTACTTCATTGTGAATCTCATGCAAGTTATCTCACAGAAAGTCTCAGAGACTCAATTTGTGAGAATTCTGATGCTGGACTGTCATAAGGTTATCAGAGAAGCATTGAGATAAGTTCCCTTGTGAACTCTGAGGATGACTAAAGCCTAACAGTATGAGATTAACCCAATGAAAAGAAGACATGGTTCAGTTCTGTGCACACTGGGAACTGAGCACAGTGATGACTGACCCCAGCTGTGAACATCTTGAACTGCTTGACAAGCTATTTCTTTCTCCTTGCCTACATGAAAGAATTTAGCTGTTCCTCCCAAATATACTACTGTTTCCAAATAGATCCAAAATTTGGAATAGTGATAAAGTGAGAGAACCTTTGCACTGCAAGCAGAATTTCAACCTTTTCAGAAGCAAACAGATGTATAGCGTTACATTTCACAAGAAATATGAAATTTTCTGTGATCATATTATATACTGCTCTATCTTTAAGCAAACTGTTGGCAAGTAATTGAACATAAAGACTATCTACACAGACTACTCCAGACTAATAAAGACTATCTACACAGATGCCCATATAACAAAACTGAAAATCTTGCTGTGCTTCCTACATTTACCATCCTGTCTGGATGTATTTTTTTTTTTCAGTGATGTCTCCAAGATTAACGAAGGAATAGGTGATAAAATTGGATTGCTTGTCCAATCGTTAACAACATTTGTGGCAGGATTTATTGTTGGCCTCATAAGAGGATGGAAATTAACCCTTGTAATACTTGCAGTTAGTCCTGTCCTAGGACTTTCAGCAGCCCTCTGGGCAAAGGTAGGCCACTATGCATTCAATGTCAGGTTTTATATAAAGGAAAGATAATGAAATGAATCTACAAACCTGCAATTCTTACAGTTGGAATGTATTGCTTAGGAAATTATGATGGCTTTAGAGAACATCTATCTATGTACATAAGCTGTTAGGTTCACTGTATATAAATGCCCTCGAGTAGTTGCAGTTTTATAATTCCAGTGGATTAGGCAGACTTTCTTTAATTTGAAGCTGTTTATGTCAATATAGCATATTTTATGTGGAAAAGGATACAATATATACCAGCAAAATGCATGTCTGTAACTGTTTAAAACTTCATTCACGTTCAGTTCTGATGAAAGAAATAATTGCACCTCCTGAAAAATAATCAAAGAAATTAGACCAAGCTTTGGTCTCAGACACATTTTCTTTTCAGAGTAGTTGGCAGCTTTGGTAAGAAATTCTAGGCAGATTTACATGAGAGAAGTACAATGGGATCAGAGTGTCTTACATCTGCAGTTTGGAAGCCTTCATTTTTTATAGTATTTTACTTCTCTTACATTTCAAAGATTATATAAGCTTTTTCTGTCTTGATGTGAGTGTGTTAGGGAAGGGGTAGGAGCAGAAAGGCACGTGCCACGTACTAGCTGAGAGTGTTCACAGACTGTGGCCAATTAATGCTAAGTCTTGAGCCCTCTGGTTAAGGCAGCCAGAGATGAGAAGGTGGCCTTAGGAGAGCCCACCAGCTCAGAGTAAGTGTTCATCTAATCTCCTGCACTTGAGTGAAAGCAGAGTGCAAAATTCAGCCCATAGATGTTGAGAATGGGTAATGTTAAATTATTTGATTGAATACTTTGTATAATTAAGAATTTCAATATCAAACACTCCTGCACCTATACATAATACAACCAAAAGTCTTCATGTTATAAGAAAGTCACAATGGCTTTTATCATAAAGTGCTTGAGTTCATTCTGTTTTTCTCAAGTCCAAATATTTGATCCTGCGTTAGGTTCTCTCTGCATTCACTGACAAAGAGCAAGCTGCATATGCAAAAGCAGGAGCTGTTGCAGAGGAAGTTCTTGGCGCAATCCGTACTGTAATAGCTTTTGGAGGGCAAGAAAAAGAAATCAAAAGGTAAGAGCAACTCTTGCTTTCATCAGCTGATTCTAAAGTACTCACTTCAGATGGTTTCAAATTTTCTTGCATCTTCACTGCTGAAAGTCTGCCCAAATAGGTATGCATTGTGCTTGCTACATTTCTAGGTAATGGGGCTGGAAATTGGCTGTTACTAACTTTTACAAGATCCATTATGTGTTGAATAGCAATTAGGGTGTTTTGTTTTTTTTTAAGAAATTGACAAATTAGGTTGATATATCATCTCCACTCTGGAAAGTGCATAAACTGCCACTTCAAATAGTAAGTGGCAGTTTTAGACAGAAAAGGCTGTGCCGTGAGAAGAGATGATGATATCTTTGGTTATCTGATTGTTCAGTAGTTGTGAGGGTTCTGCTAAACAATATTTTTATTTTCGCTATATTGTAAAACATAATTATTGTGATATATCTTAGTCTTTTATCTTAAGCTAACAAAGATAATCTCAAAACTTGTCACGAATGGTTCACAGTCAAAGTTCACTCAACCTCAGGTTATTTTAAGGAACTTGTATGCCCTCTCCTGAATTATGATACACTGTTTTTTTTGTTCTGTTTTGTTTTGTTTTCTGTCTGCCAGCTCAGCTGGTGTTGGCATTTTTGGAAATTACCTTAAGTTATCTCTATGCCTTACAATCAGGCCTACCTTTGTACGTTCTTAGGTTTATATATTGTATTATCTTGTAGTATCTAAGTAATATTCTTTTACTAATTCATCCAGTTTTTGGTGCTGTGTGCCATGGTACAAATCTAAGTGTATCTTGAACTTTTGCCTTTCTTCAGGTATCATAAAAATTTAGAAGATGCTAAACGCATTGGAATAAAAAAGGCTATTACAGCTAATATTTCTATGGGTGCTGCTTTCTTACTGATATATGCATCATATGCACTGGCCTTCTGGTATGGAACTACCTTGGTCTTAAGTGATGATTACACCATTGGCAAAGTTCTCACTGTAAGTATTTATCAGTAACTTCCCAATCATATTGAAAAATACTCTGAAGTGTATTTTCAGAACTTACTTAGGTTCTTTCAGGATGGTGTGCCAAATTGGCAAAATAGCTTCTTTTCTTTTTAACAAAAAAGTTTATTACCAAAAATGTCTACATGCTTTTTTGCTATAGTTTTTCAAAATCTACATCAAGCCAAATAAAATATTTATTATTTTCATCTGTTTCTACATCTTTTATGACTTCCATAAGTTCATACTGATATAGAAGCAGCTCAGTCAAAACTTGAAGTACAGTACCCTTCCTAGTTGATATTTATTTTCAGATTTGCAGGACTGAATATATTTTCAGGATGCAGAATGAAATAAACTTTTAAAAAAAAAAAAGTTATGTGTTCTAAATAGATAAGTTTACTGATTCTTTTCTTATATTTTGCTCCATACAACCCAGGAATCTCTTTTCAATATTTTTAAAAAGCAAGGGGAAGGAAAATATACTTGTGACTAGAAAATATGTCACTACCTAACCAGAGGAAGAAAAGTGTAGCTCATACATCATAACTTAAATTCTTCTCTTGATGTGACAACCGTCCTACTTTCATATGAGATGTCAAAGAAATATGGTAAAAATATATTTCTTTAATCATGATGAAACCAGTCAGGATACCATATATGTATTTTTACATCCCTTTAAAGCTACCTGATTTTTCTTTATTTATGAATCACTCTGATTTGCAAAAATTGTCTCTGATGTGTGATACTGGCTCTTTTGAGCTTTTGCAGTATGAGGCCTGTTTTTTTTTAAGGGCAGGCAGGCATACAGAACGCCTTAGACAGGTTCAGACAATTACTCATGCCCTTGTATGTAACTGTTTTCCGTTCAAAGTCTTTGCAATTAAATGTTGTCTATTTTGCAACTCATCAAACTGGAGTTTATATAACATGAATTAGAATGTGTGTTGCAAGTCTTGCACTGTATCACGAGGGCATCCAAGGGTATAAGAGGTTACAACACTTGGAAAATAGCACTGCAATATAATAGGTAATATGAATGAAAAGTGGTAGAGTTAAAAAGAGCAGATCCTACAGCCTGCACTTTTACCATATATTTGTTCAGTAAAAAAGTATAACAGATCATCATAATGTTAAATATAAACAAAAGTGGTAGAGGCTGGGGTTAAAACTGGAATTAGCATTTTTGTGATGTATTACTGACAGATCTGATACAGAAGAAAGCAGTTCTGTAAAAGGTATGTATATTAGAAGAACTTGCAGCTAATTTCACACAACTGTTAGAGAAATCTTCTTGAGCAAATGTGAAAATTTGATCAAAAAATGCCCATCAAAATCTCCATAGAAATATTTCAATGTTTGATGGAACCTTTCCCCAAAACTTAAAATAATTTATAAAAGGTTTCTGAATCTATTATTTTGTCAAGATGTAGGAAATTTAAAATGTCCTAAGTAAATGCTTCAGTTAACAGGTGGTTGTTTTTTTTTGTTTGTTCTTTTTGTTTGTTTGTTTTGTTTAGTTTAGGTTTTTGTTTAATGCATGTGTTCAAACAAAAATGAATTATCTTTGGAATATCTTTTGTCAAAGAATGTATTAGTACAATAAATCCTGAGACATCAAGTCTCAGGACTTTTTACACATTTTTTTATACATTTTTTTTTCATAGAATTTGCAGGTTTCATTTTCAGTCATCTTTTCTGTCCTCATGAGGTTGTTTGCAGCATTCACATCATGCAGGAATACAGCTGGCTCTTAAGAAGTCCTTTTCTTAATCTTGTTCTCTGTTTAAGAGAGAACCTTTCATTTTTCCTGTAATTCTAGATTACTTAAACTTCCATAACAGGCACAGAACCTCTGACCCAAAGTTACCTAATGTAAATAAATAAACATAATTCTCTGCTTAAATGGGACCTGACACATATCACCATAAACATTTCTTTCAGGTCTTTTTCTCTGTATTGATTGGAGCTTTCAGTATTGGACAGACTGCCCCAAGCATAGAGGCATTTGCTAATGCAAGAGGAGCAGCCTATGCAGTCTTTAGTATCATAGACAATGTGAGTATCTTTGGTCTTGCTCAGAGACCATTCTTTTTAAAATGCAGGTAATATTTATGGATATGAAATTAGTAAAAATAAGTAAGATTGAGTAAAATAAGATGTAATTCAAATATCTATCTGATGTTTTGAAAACATATTTCAATATCAACATGGATAAAATAACATAGAATAATGGCAGCGTCAAATTTTAACCTGATATACATATAGGAGGCCTATTTAAGACTGGAAGGAAAATCAACATATTTTTAAATTAGATTCTGTGCAACAAAGGTGGAAAATGGAACTTTCCTATATTTAAATAATTGAGAATATATTTGTTAAATTGTTAATAAATAAAAAGTCTAATTTTACTGCTGCTGCATATTTAGTAATTTACTGCAATAGTTAACTTCTAATTTTATCCAATTTTGGCAATACTAAAAAGCTCATTTATTTTCTCAGAAGCATAAATATATTCATAAAAGCAGATAGAATGTATAGTTATTAGTCAGTCCCTCTTTGTCTTTTAGTTATTGTTTCTTGCTTCAAAGATAACAGTATTGGATCACTGGATCTCTTAGTGTTGGAGGTACCCTGTAATGTTTTTACCATGAAGGTCACATCTAGTGACAAATAGAGATGTGATTACAGTTGATGCAGGTATATGGGCATAGTGTCAAAGGCTAGTAGTGACACCACCAGCAGCATGAATGTCAGCAAATCTATAAAACACAAGCGGGTAACCTGGTAACATACTTTATTGGACAGGAGAGTCTGAAATCAGGGATGCTGTGATTTTATGAGCTAATGAAGTTGTATAAAATGGAATTACATTATTTTGGATTATTTGTACATGTTTCAAATTCTAGACCTACCTTTGATGATAATGCAAACAGAAGTAATTAAGCACTCTGTTTCTGCTTAATGATTTTTACTTAATGGTCAGTGAATCAGTTCTTTCTCACAAAATGGTTACAGCAGAAAGGCAAAGCTCTACATGAACAGAGTCTGAACATCTCATTGGAAGTGATCTGTTCAGGTTAATCAGGCAGTGGAATGAATCTCAAATTACAGCTAGCTGTGGGTACACTCTTAAAGACAATATATTAAATTCACACAAAATGTTAAATAGAGAAATTATAAAAGTATTTTGCATTAACATATCAGAAATGTAGTAATGAGGCAGCAAACCATGCAACATACATGTTTCAGAAGTCTCACTCTCTAAATAAATTTAAATATCTATCTATATTTATTATATTTACATTATATCTCTACAGAATAATGGTGCACTCTAAGACTTCTTTATGAAACAAAAAAATTATTAGGAAGTAATTTTTTAATTTTTTTTCTCTGCACATTTTATTTCACACAGGAACCTCAAATTGATAGTTATTCAGAGACAGGCTACAAACCAGACCACATTAAAGGGAACTTGGAGTTCCAAAATGTTCACTTCAGTTACCCATCCAGACCAGATGTTCAGGTATTGTAAATGAAACTTGATATTTATTACAGTTAACCATGTGGAGAAAAAAAAAAAAAAGTCACATAAATAAAATTTTCTTGAAAATGTAACAGTTCCAGGTTGACTCTCTAAATCATGTACAACTACCTTGTCATCACAACTATTTAACCTGGAATTATTTGTACCCTAGCTAAATGTGCTTTTCTGAATAAAGCCATAGTCAGTGTGACTATGTGATAAAACTTCAAAATTTATTGCTATCATAATCTTACTTTATACATCTAATCCAAGTGTTTATGCATAATAATAATGACAGTGGATTTCAAAAATATCTGCAATGCAGCTCTGTTAAGACTATATCTCAATCAACTGAATAAAGCAGATCCAGGAAGGACTTGTTATATGTGACCTGGAGATCAGAATTTGCATTTCTCTGTCTAGACAGAAAAAAAAAAAAAAAAAAAGTTTGCTTTTGTCAAGTCTTGTCATAAAACCGGAGTCTTAATGGAGTGAAGGTCGAACAGATTTGAATGATTTCCGAAAATACTTTAATAAAGAGTGCCTTTGCACCATATAATTATTTCCTTCCCTACCGTGAAGGAAAATCACTGATCTAACTAAAGGGATCTCAGTTTTGATAGGCCAAAAGGAAAGACATAGTTTTCTTTATAAGCCATTTTTACTCATAAATGTTTAAAAAAGACTTTGGCTTTTCCTTCTATCAGAAAAGTTAATCAAGTAGTTGATTTTTCTTCATATAGAAATATGAATAAAAAGGTATTTATTGATATCAGTGGGTTATTTTCTAAGTTTATACAGGTATGATATGAACAAAGACATTTCTCCCCTCTCATTTCAGACACTATAATTATATGAAGCTAAGGCTACACCAATTAAGAAAAGGAAAATTAAGAGGTCAAATAACTCAGAGGAGTTCATTTCTGCCTAAATTTTACCTACCTGATGTTAAAGTTAACTCTTCTTTGCAACAGGATTAAGTACAGCAAAATAACTGACAGGCATGAAGAAGACTGCAAGTTACTTCCTATCTCATTAGACAGGTTTATTTGCTGCCCTTACTCTCTCTTCTCTGTTTGCTTTAAGTTGGTAGAAATAGTCTAAATGGATTCAATTGTGGATATTATTTTGGTATAGGAAAAAAGTTCTGATCACAGAAATCAGTGTAAAGTTATTTGTATGTGTCTCTTGTCCCCAAAGAGTGAGATATATTTCACTTGTGAAGCACACAGATTGTTACTAAGGGTGAAGAGGCAGTGGTAGTGCTGAGAGTAGATATCTGTGAAGAAAGAGATGCTGATGAGGACACATGGCTGCAATGCATTGGGAAGTACATTTGGGGCACTATTGGAATGCATCAATGTATGGTTGTACATTCGGAATGGAGAAATAAACTTAGCCCAGATGTGGATGCTATCATTCAGGTTTGCATAGTTCATTGTAGCTTAGTCCTTCTAGAACACTAATTAGCATAAATATGCTTTTCTCCATTTCAATATTTATTCCAACCAAGTAAGTTGTATAAAGTAGTGAAAGACTCCTTTACAAGTTGTTTATACAAAGTGTTTTTATTTAAACTTTATTCCTTTTTTTCCCCATTATTGTATACTCACACTACTCAGGTGAGCAGGTTAAGCAGAAACTTGGGTAAAAATAAGTAAACATTGCACATGGATGATGTGTATCTGTTCTCCAGACCCACTACACAGCCCAATACAGGTTATGTTCTTAAAAATAAAATTAAATAGCAATTACACCAAAGAGCTACATATATCCTTTCTACAAGTCCCAAGAAAGGCAAAACGTATCTTCCATGGCTGTGAAATTACGTATTTTATGGTGACTAGTACAAATATGTATATATATATATACATACATATATTTATATAATCTTATATGTATATAGCCTAATATATATATATAAACTTTTGGCAACCTTTCTTATACATACAGATACTGAAAGGCTTGAATCTGAAGGTCAACTGTGGCCAGACAGTAGCCCTGGTTGGTGGCAGTGGCTGTGGGAAAAGTACAACTGTTCAGCTCATCCAGAGATTTTACGATCCCAAGGAAGGCATGGTAAGACACCTCAAGCCAGATGACTGCTCTGGGCGTCGCAGTTGTTCAAAGTCAGCTTCTGGTCTGGTTGCCCTTGATCAAATGACACGGTCAAGTCTCCCGTCAAAAGCCATGTGCCAGCCTGGGGAGAGAGAGTCCTTGACCAGAACGCTTAGTAAATGGGTTGTGTCCGCTTCCTTTCTTTAGATTACCATTGATGGGCAGGATATTAAGACCCTAAATGTAAGATATCTGCGGGAGATTATTGGTGTGGTGAATCAGGAGCCCGTGCTGTTTGCTACTACCATTGCAGAAAATATTCGCTACGGCCGAGAGGATGTCACCATGGAAGAAATTGAGAAAGCTACCAAGGAAGCTAACGCTTATGATTTCATCATGAAGCTACCCAAGGTAAGCAAGCTGCTGTCCTGCTGAAATAATTTCCCTTCAACCTACTCACACCAAAGAGTTCCTCAGAAGGGATTTTCCTTAGCAGATTAAGCTGTTCCCAGAGCTATGAATATGCAGATCTATGCAGAGCTTCCTCGTAACTTTTGAGAATAATGTTAATTTTGACATAAAAAAAAGAAAGCATTTGGAGAACTATGAGAGTTCTGTAGGCACAAACCATTGGGTGGTTTATTTAAGTGGATGCTTAATGCTCAGTGTTTTAGAGGAAGGAGAAGATGCTGCCGGGGCTACTAACACAGATGTGCCATTTCTTTACATTGCCTTTCTGTGGTGAAAGGACCGTGCCACTGACTGTTGTGCAAACGTGTTTGGTTGTCTTGTAGAAGTTTGAAACCGTGGTTGGAGAAAGAGGGGCACAGCTGAGCGGAGGCCAGAAGCAAAGAATAGCAATTGCCCGAGCTCTGGTTCGCAATCCCAAAATTCTGCTGCTTGATGAGGCAACGTCAGCTTTGGATACTGAGAGTGAATCAGTTGTGCAGGCAGCACTTGACAAGGTCAGTATTGCTTGTTTGTTTAAAGAGCTGCAAAAAATAGAGACTCCTAAAAAGTATAAGGTAATTGCCTGAATTTGCAAATAATCTCTGCTCATTCAAAGATTGGGAAGTGGTCAGTATTGCTATGAAATAAAGTAGATGAGGAGGAGCTGAATATGACATTTATTGAAAGAGCTGCAAGAAATAGAGACCCTTATAGTACAAAAGGTAAACTTGATTTTGGCAAATATTTTCTGTACTGAGAATTTTTGGGACCCTAACTTGAACAATTTTTGAATATACTTAGAAATATTCATGAAAAATGTTATTTCTAGGCAAGGGAAGGACGCACCACGATTGTAGTAGCTCATCGCCTGTCAACAGTCCGAAATGCAGATCTTATAGCTGTGTTTGAAAGTGGAATTATCACAGAAGAAGGGAATCATTTTAAACTGATTGAAAGAAAGGGAATCTACTACAAACTTGTTAACATGCAGGTACTTTTTTACGCACTTGCTTTTGCCTCATTTTCTTTTTTGTGTTCCATTGAATGCTCTCAGAAATACCGGGAATTCTGCAGCCTATTTTGTTAAGTGCAAACAAATATTTGACAGAGAAAACCACAAGATTTTATAGCAGACCTATTTCAACCCAGGACAGTACATTTTTACTATAGTGATTTAAAAGATTTTTCTGTATTCTCCTATTAGGCAGCTAACATCACTAACTTGTAATAAAAGGTAGAGCCCAGTAGTTGATTACCAGAGGAATACAGCGTGCGTATTTAAGGTATTTGATTATAATCCTTCACAATGAGGTTCTTAAAAAAAAAAACAAACAAGAAAACAAAAAGTTTAGGAATAGGAATAGAAGAAAAGCAATTCAGGTTATGATGAGTGAAAAATATGTACACTTACGGTTAGGTAGTCAGAAACAAATAGATTGGAAATTAAAAATCAAACAAATATCAGAAATGTATTAGTTAATAAGTGAATAAAAAGTACTTTTCATACATCCCAATATCAGTTGTGATAATTAGGTTATACCTGAGCTTTGCCATAGTCTTCTGTACCACTGGTGTTTTAATGCATAACCATCACACCCATTAAGGAAACTGAAAGAGGTACCTAAGTGTGTCAGACTGAAAAGGGTGAACTAGGCCAATTAAAACATTTATTCTCATAAAATGAGAATGCATTTGGTCACCTTAGATTTAAAGTAATTTTGTATTCAGGTAAATGTGATAAAGGGAAAAATTAGGAAATGTAAAATTAAAAAAAATAAAATAAAAACAATTTCTATAACTTTCACCAAAAAAAAATAATTAAGGAATCAGAAAAAAAATGGAGAGAAAGAAAAAAAAAGTAATTTTTATTATTTGCATGAAAAGCAAGAAGGAAAATAGGAAAAAGAAAGGAATACAAGCTGAAGGCAAATTTTAATGCAATTGCCATTATTACCCTCAGTAGTGGGTAGACATTTGTTCATTGTGCCAAAGACACTGGCAAAACTACCACCAAAAGTAAAGCTTTTTTCTAGACTGTTCAAGTTTTTCAGTCAAAATCTCTTTTCAACTTGTACTGTTCTGAACTATTACATTTAAAGTCAAGAACTGTTCACAGTGCTCTACACTGGAGAGGAGTCATTTTTTCTCACTTCACGGATAAACTGTATCCCCTGAGAATTCTCAAAACGATACTGAGATGAGTGCAAATGGTTCACACAACTTAAAACCCTGTTAGGAATTAATTCATACTTCCACTCCTCTGCCCTCCACCTAGAGTAAATATTTCCTTGACAGGTTTGATACTCATATATGAATCCAGCTCTGAAGATTGAGTACGTAATTACAGTACAATTTTTCATATCTGCTCATAGCATTATGCATTGTTCTGCCCGTATCTCTTTCCACTGAATTGTGATTTTGGTTACCTTTACTTTGATTTCCTCACAATTTTGAAAGTTCAAAGTACTATACCCATAATTAATCTCAGTGTTATGTTTTTCCCTGTTTCAGACAATAGAAGCTGAAGATCCATCATTGGAAAAAGGTGAGAATGCAGGCAGTGTTAAAAAAAGTGAGTCTGAACTGGAACAGGAAGAATCCTTAATGAAAGGTCTGAGAAGACGATCAACTCGCAGAAGCATGAAAAAACCAGGAGAAAAGAATGATGATGCTGATGTGAAAAATAATTCACCTGTAAGTATCTTTGCAGAGCTGTTAGTGAACTTTAGTTTCTTCCAACTAAGTGTATTCATGCTGCTGCTCTAGAAAGGTACAAGAAGAAAGAAGCATTTTCTAGCTTCTAGTGAAACAAATTAGATTTTTTCTAATTTTAAATTGCTTTTGACTGATAGTATTCCTAACTTCCTAACTTTTGTTATCTCACCATGAACAATTGTACAAATAAAATAGGACTTTTAAAATCTATAACTAGGATACATTTATTCTTGAAAATCACTTTGCTATAAAACAAATATATATATCCGTATAGCATACAGACATAGTATATATGGGTTAAACATTCATATTTAGATCAGAAACAAAACATTTGCCCCAACATACAACTCTTGCAACAAATCTGGAATATCAGAGGATTTTGTTCATACCTGCAGCAAATACTTTGCCATCTGTTATAAATTGCTCAATGGACGATTACTGGAATTAGTCTAGTTACGGATTACACACAGGAATATGCTAGGAATTAATAGTTCAGTCACAACTAAACAATACCAAGAGTATTGATCAATAAAAATTACATGATTAAGCTAAGATGTTATGACAAGAATCACAGATATGTTTTAACAGCTCTTTCTTCGTAATATAAAGATTATAAAAATAAATGTTTAATGAGTTAATTATTTGTTATTAAAAAGTATATGTTTCAGTTTTTCCTGAATGTATCCTGGGAGTAGGAAATCAGCTATTAATTGTTCTTTTTGTCATATTTCTCCAAGCACATATATATTTTTTTCCTAACCATTCTTTAGGATGAAGAATTACCTCCAGCTTCATTTCTGAAAATTATGAGGTTGAACAAAACTGAGTGGCCATACTTTGTAGCTGGAACTATCTGTGCAATTATCAATGGAGCTTTACAACCCGCGTTTTCAGTCATATTTTCAGAAATTATAGGGGTAAGTTCAAATAAAGTATATAAAAATCTATATGGCCCATAAAACTTATTTCTAAGAAACCTAGGTCTTAAAGAATCACTGAATTATGAAACTGAGGAGTGGATGAAGCACTATTACAAAAAATCTTAAGAACTATGTAAGTTTACAAAATCCTAAAAATCTTGTTACAAATTGAATTTTTCTTCTGACACCTACAATAATTTGCAATATATACTCAATTTTTTAATGTATATAAATGAATATCAAAAATACTTATGAGAAGTATCGGAGTATTTTAGATTATTAGTTGTTTAAAAAAATGATATTTTAAATATTATTTTATAGATTTTTTCAGAAACTAATGAGAAGGTTTTGAGAGAAAAGAGCAACTTATATTCACTGCTGTTTTTAGCACTTGGGATCATTTCCTTTTTTACTTTCTTTTTTCAGGTATGTACTATTATTTTAGCTTTATTATAATTGTTCTAGATTTGTTATATTTATCATATAAATTTATATTACTATATTTTTAGCCTTATTATAATATGTTGCACTATAATTTCTGGATATGTTTAATTTTGTATAATTTTATCAATTAAATGATTCTCCACAGTGAGATGATAAAGTTTACTTGGAAGAGCAGCATAAATGTATATCTAGTCTGAACTTCTGATGGTGCATGTCCATCACAACCAAGGAGCAGAGGCCGGCACCTCCCTCTGCACCTCCCCTCCTCAGGAGGCTGCCCAGAGCCATGAGGCCGCCTCTCGGCCTCCTCTTCTCCACACCAGACAGCCCAGGTGTCCCCAGCCTCACCTCACAGGACAGCCCTTCCAGCCCTCTTGCAGCCTGTGCCCCACTCTAGGCGCTGTCAGGGCCCTGAACATGCTTTTCTGTGGTGGAGCCCAGACCCACACACAGCAGTCGAGGTGGGGCTGCACCACGCTCAGTGCAGCAGGAGGATCACCTCTTCTGGCCGGCTGGCTGTGCTGTGCTCAGGGCACCCCAAAATGGGATTTGCCCTCCTGGCTGCCAGGGCACGCTGCTGGCTCACGCTGTGCCTGCTGTCACCGGCACCCCCAGGTCCCTTTCTGCTGAGCTGCTCCCCAGCCACTCGTCGCCCACCCTGGGCCTGGGCCTGGCATCGCTCCGTCCCAGCTGCAGCACCCGGCATTTACCCTTGTTGAATTCCATGCCACTGATGACTGCCCAGTGCTCCAGTCTGTCTAGATCCCTCTGCAAGGCCTCTCATCCCTCCAGGGAGTAAACAGCACCTGCCAGTTTAGTGTCATCAGCAAACTTGCTGAGGATGCATTCCACTCCTGCATCCAGATCACTGACAAAAATGTTGAAAAGGACTGTCCCTAGAACTGAGCCCTGTGAAACACTGCTCGTGTCCACCAGGCAGAGGTAGCCCCATTCACTACAACCCTTTGAGCTCCAATGTCAAACCAGTTCATCACCCAGCACAGCATGAACCTCTTTATCGACAATTTCTGCAGAAGGATGCTGTGAGGGATCCTATCAAAGGCCTTACTGAAATCCAGAAAGATTACATCCAATCCCTTCCATTTGTCTACCAAGCAGGTGACCTTATAATAGAAGGCGATCAAATTACTAAGGCAGGACTTTCCCTAGATGAACCCATGTTGACTATGCCTGATAATAGCTTTGTTCTTTAAATGGCCTTCAGTATATCCCAGGACAATCTTCTCTATAACTTTTCCAAGGACTGAGGTTAGACTAACAGGACTGTAGTTTCCTAAGTTTTCTTTAATTACCTTTTTGTAGATTTCCTTTTGGTAATTCCCCTTTTGTAAATGGCTAGTTTCCAGCCAACAAGGACCGCCCCGAACTTCGGTAAATTCTTGACAGTCCAGCTATAATGTCTGCTAGTTCCTTCAGCCCTCTGAGGTGAATCCCATCTGGCCTCATAGACTTACGAACGTTAAATATGAGTGGGAAGAGTTGATTGAGAGATGACACCACCAAATTAATAAGAATGAAAAAAAATATTTAAAACATTCTTATAATCTCCTAATATAGTGCCCATTCCGTGATGTTCTTTTGTTATTTTTTCTAAGTTACACTGTTGTGCAAATTTACTGACAGTATAGGAGCACACCTATGCCAATGATCAAACTTAACTGAGAAATATTTGTTGATCAGCATATGCCATAACTATTTTTTCTTAGTATTATATAGTACAGTTGCATCTGTGTTTTGACTTTTAAAAGTATTAAATTTCACAAATGCAGATATTTTTATTCACATAAATTTGTTAATGAGCAAAACAAAGATAATTATAAACATTGATAATCCTAACAAAAATGCAGGAAGAGTGTATCTTCCAAAATTTTAACCAGCATATTTCTTTGTTTATCTTGTTAAATTGATTGATATTATTAGTTAAACATATATTCAATTCATTATAAAACATTAGTTACATATTACTACTGATACTACCGATGTCAGGTTGTATTAGGATCCCAGGAAAGAAACCATAATTCCATTGGAGTCAATGGGAAATCTGTCATTGACCTCAGTGAACCCGGATTTCCCTATGAAGTCTTTAAACTAAAGGCCACCTGTTTAAATCTGACTTAGGTTAACCTGATAAAAATGCAGTCAAAAGGTTCATTAGTGGTCTTTTTCTTGAAGCATGCTGGTATAGCAGTGCTGGGAAATACTGCTAGGCTGGTTTATTTCACTGAGAAATATAATAATTGAACATCTGTACTGTGAACCAATTGGATTTTATGAATGTTAAACCTCATTTTGTGTTTTGTGTGATCATAACTGCAGTAATTTGTATTTTGATATTGTAGAGACAATGTATCTAAAATATTTATTGAATAAATACAATCTAATTGTATGCTAATTGTATATTATAATTCTTCTCAAACAGGGTTTCACATTTGGCAAAGCTGGAGAAATTCTTACAATGAGGCTTCGATTCATTGCATTTAAAGCAATGCTTAGACAGGTAAAGACAGTCTTTAAAGACTTTTTAAAGACAGGTAAAGACAAAAATATTCTAATTTGCAGTATTTTAATAATAATTAGTTGTATATCTCTAGAATATCTGTATTCTACTTTATTCTACCATATTATGACTTGTCTACAAAGAAGATTTTTTTTTCAAGTTTTGAAACCAATATTGTTAGTTACATGGGGTTCAGTAAAGTATCTGTAAAGAAAGTTCTTATATTGATTTAAGAGTCTTTTTATGTACTCCTTGCAAAGCCTCAGACTCACAGCCAAGTCGTTATGGCTTAACATTAACACCAGCCAAAATCCATGTGTTCAGATGCTTGCTCTGCTTTCTTGGTGCCCTTTCTCCCCAGTCATTCTATAACTACGGTATAAATCAAATGTTTGGTCTCACAGTGAATGTTATAAGCTGTGTAACTAATCCCCGATCAAATGGCTTAGATCAGACAGAGTTTCAATATGGGAGAAACAAAACAATGGATCAGGAGTTTTTACTTTTAAAATACTTTCCATTTAATCCATCCCCAAAGAGCTTTGCAGTTGTGAAGGAATGTGACTTAAGAGTTATCTCCCCCTGGAAGATGCAGTTTCAATAGCTCTCAGGGAGGGCCTATTTTGGTTTTGGGAATTCCACAGGTGGCTCTCCTTCCCTCTCAGCAATGGCAGAATACACATCAGATCATCCACAAGTATACGCTTGTTTCTAGCATATTGATTGTACAATGAAGGATTTATACTTAAATATGCAGAAATGATGCACCAGACAGACATACATAGTCTTCTAACACTGAATTAGCTAGGTCTCAGTTTTACTTTCAGGCTTACATTAAATACACAAAATCTGGTCCTAAGAAAAATGCTTCTTATTGTAGGACATGGCCTGGTTTGATGATTCTAAAAACAGCACTGGAGCGTTAACTACAAGACTTGCTAATGATGCCTCACAAGTGAAAGGAGTAAGTAAAATTTTGGTTTGGAATTTTTCATATTTGATTTAGTACATAGTAAAGTTGGAGCAGGGATTTGACTGGTTGGTTAACAGTCTTGAATTTGACAACAAAAAAAATCTGCTATTAATGGTTATATGATAGCTGGTATAGAATGCACTGATGTGTTTTACAACAATGTAAGTAATATATGGTTACAAAAAATATCGGAGCAAACCTTCTTTCAGGATTACTATCAGGATACTGTGCTGTATTGTGATCTTCATTATTAAGCAAATTCACCAGGAATCGCTTTACGCAAGATATTCATATAAGTTTGTTGTTCAGTTTATGTCAGACCTCCAATTTTTTTAATTGTACAGATTCCTTATATATATTAAAAAAAATAAATAGACATAATAGCAATAAACTTGGAGATTCTTTAGAATTAATTTGTGGACTTTCAGAAATCTATAATCCTATGCTGAAGAGCACTGAATGAATTGTGCGTACATGCTTAAATTACAAGACTATCTTTTTTTTCCTTTCTGGCTAGATGACGTTACGTGCTTTTTTTCTGAAGTGAAGAGTTCTGTTTTATCTCTGATATTATTTGCACGATATCAATTAAACATTTAATTTTCTTCTTCATTGGTCTCTGTGTTATGTTATATAAGCTGTCTTCATGATCTGTGAAATGTGACAGATTTTAATGTTTAGCTGTAAATATAAATGTCTGACATGCTTAAAGTCTGTTTAGCTTCATAAGCTGACTTTAGAAATTGCAGTGAAAATTTAAGTAATCAGAATATGGGGAGAGGAAAAAATAATTGTGAACCAGATAATATTTTACAAAATAATTTAAGAAATTCCCATGTCAAAAAATTGCAAAACTGCATTAAGAATTTCTAAATATTTCTTGGAAAATCAGAAATGATATGGGTGTAAATGTTTTCATGGTCTAAGATGTTGATATTTTAGCAAAAAATGTCTTTTTTCTTTCCCTAGGCAACTGGTGTCAGATTAGCATTAATTGCCCAAAACATAGCTAACCTGGGAACTGGAATTATTATATCATTAATTTATGGCTGGCAGCTGACCCTGTTACTTTTAGCGGTGGTGCCAGTCATCGCAGTGGCAGGAATGATCGAAATGAAGATGTTGGCTGGGCATGCTAAAAAAGATAAAGTAGAGCTGGAAGCTGCAGGAAAGGTGGGTCTAGTGAATTTTGTCTATTTTTGTGTAATATCAGTCATGTTTACCAAGCCACTGATAATGGATATATTGCTTCCAAATACAGAAGATATCATAATATGTAACTTCCAGAGATGGCCAGACTCTGTAGTTACGCTAGTGGGCCAACAGAACATAACAGCTCTTCAATAATAATTGAAGACTTATATAATTAACTGATAGTTATTTTTGTAATTGATAAACCCCAGAATGTGCTAAGCACTGTTCAGGAACATTCTTTTTCCTGTCTGTTCCAATCATCTCTTGTTTTCCTTATTTTGCATCACTCTTCATTTTGACATTCCTTTTTTTCCCTTTTCTTGCATCCTTCTTTTGGCATATCATCTGTTTTATATATATTATACTGCTCTTTTTATTTTCTTTGTTCTCTTTCCTCTTACTAATGTTTGCAGGGGTAATATGTGTATATCCACTGGTTTCTGAATCTGTCTGCCATTCATTTATTTCTTGAATGGAAGAGAAAGATGAGAGTTGAAAAACAGGAAGGCTAGACTTTTGTTTAAGAAATTAGAGGAAGGCATTTAATGTCACTTCATTCCAAAAATCCTTTTGGGACAGAATAACTATTTCATCACTTCCCTGATATTTACTTTCTTCAAGGTAAAACTTTTGTAATCTTCCTTCATATGTCTTACTGTTTTCAAAAGTTGTTGAGTCATTTATCTAAGGACATGCACATAAGGAGTGGTATTAATCTTCAGATTAAATGTATGTGTCTGCAGACATGCTAGTAGTATAATGTTCCCCGTATACTTATTGGAGATCCCAGGGTATCTGAGAGGCCTCCGGTTGCCATTTCAGAAGGGTATGGGTCTACTCTGTGTTCTGTGTCATGTCTACTATACCTTTCCCTAATGTTTTGGGTATCCTAGAGCATCTCTAATGGCAAAATACACCTACATGTGGGCAACTGAATTTTGCTCCTACCCACTTCAATTAATGATCCTAGAGAAAGAGGCTATGTGAATAGGTATTCATTGGTGGCTTAGACACTTAAAGACAGGTGTCTTAACCTGGATCTGAATCCCCCCAGTAACTCCTATTTACTGAATTAATTTTATTTCCTTCCATCATGTCTGTAGGTTAAGTTGTTAAGAAACGGTTTTTGCCTTCCAAGTCAACAGGAAGTTCTGTGTAATGATCTTTCCATGGGCTTTTAAGTATAAGCCAAAGAATGCATTTCCTTTCCTTTCAACTAATTACATTTATTCTGCTTCTTCTTTCTAACTGTTGTGCATTTATTTAGTATTTTTTTTTTGTTTTAATATATGACAGGAAAAAGACTGACACTTCTTGAAATAGTTTTTATATTTATCTATATTTATTATAGAATTTCCTAATTCAGCAGACTGTGAAAACATTAGCACAGGTGTTACAAAAAACTAATGATTTTTGGCAGTGCTTGAGAAAATACTTAGTTTTCTTAGCAGTGTATGAGTTTCCCCTCTCAGGACAAGCAAGCACTAGACCACAGGCATTTTGTTCAATTACAAGAATATATAAAATCAGTCTTCTTCAGTGAAAACCGGGTTCTACCTGGAAAATTTGCTTTCTGAAAAATCTTGCTAAACTTCTGTTACTAAGAACACTACGTGACTACTCCTTTGAGTTTTGGTGAGACAATATAACTAAGAAGAATAAACTCTGTTTCACTTCTTTGATATCATTAGCACTGTGTATTACATTCAAATCAATAAATTACTTATTTTATAGCAAATTTTCAAACACTGGCACAAGCTATAAGATCCTGAGGCTATCAGACAATTATATCCTTATATTTTAGAACAAAGATAACAGTACCACAGTTTTAAAATCTTTGGTAATAGCTCGTGGGAAAAAAAAAATGCTTCCAGGTCTGTATTTTGTATTTTTTTGTTAGATATAAGTAGTGGGGTACTGAGGTTATTTGCTCTTCTGTTTTAAACTGCAGGCATCTGAACTGTATGGTGACATATGATAAATCCAGTGTCCTATGAGGCATAATATACAGAATCACTTTTCAGAACAAAATTTCATTCTGTTACAGTATAATAACTTTTTAGAAGTGCTTATGCTTCTCCCTGAAGCTTCTGTCCTGCTTTTGGCATGAGTCCTCTGTTCAGAAATCTTTGTACAGAACAAGAACATTGCTGACTTCTAGGCACAACCTGGAAACGGAGGGGGTTCAGGGAACTAGCTCCAGAGAAACACAGTGTTTCAAAGCACTGGTTCTCAAAGAGCTTTATCAAAAATGTGAGCCGTATAATGCTGCAAATGTAATAACAGTAATATATAGAATAAATGCATATCTATGCTTTCTAAAATTACAATATAAAATAATGTTACTATAGAACTTTGAAGTTTTAAGATGTTAAAAATATTATCAGTCTGTTAGGGGAAAAAAAAAAATCCCCATGGTTTCAAATACTGAGGTGCAAAGAATCAGGGGCCTCACTACACCTATGGGGAAACCCCAAGCATAAATAGAAATTCAGTGCTGAAAATCACTTGCTGTGAATTTGTATGGTATTTACATTAATGAGAGAGCTCTGCTACCTATCATACCATCCAATCCATCCTTAGAAATGAGGCTGTTGGGCAACTGAATAGAACCCAGATATAGGTGTTTAACACCATTTGAGCTGCATTAGGGTACTGAAGACATCTATCCATATAGGATTGTCAGATATAATACAGTATGTGTTAGAATCCTTGCCCTCTCAGCAATAGCAGTTGAGGCTGCCTGGAATGCCCAACACACCATTGCACTGGAGGCAGTATGTGGGTCATGGACTCAAGCCCAGTGTTTCAAGCAGAGGTAAATAGAGCAATAGCTCTGGTGTCTAGGATGTGTTTATTCCAGATGTTTCCTATTGGCCGTTTCTAAGAATTGTCCTCTTCTACATGCATATGGACTGAATTGACCATACAGGCTTCTAGCCTCACTGTGTGGTCATTGAAGAAGACTTTATGGGCACCTAAATAGATGCAATAGATTACATAAAAGCCTTGATTCAATTGCTCCCATCTAGGTGTCCATTGCCTTCAAAAGTTTCTAGATACCTTTGTGTGTGCAAATGACTCAAGTCTGAAGAATCTGAAAGTTTAAAGAAGATGTTATTGATGAGATCAAATATTTACTGCTGAGATCTAAGTTAGGCCCTTGACATATAAATAACACAGACATTCAGAATACAGTCCACATTTAGTGGACTCAAAGTTGAATGCTAAACTGCCATTTTTCTCATCTAATATCCATAACTGTCACTGGTGTCCAGCAGGTTTCACTACCTGTTTGGAGAACACTAGAGAAATCTTATCAGAGTATCATATGAAAATCTCACCAACGTAAAAAATAAAAAATAAAAAAATTACTTTTGATATCATAGGTCAATGATTTTAATAACAATTATAAAAATTATCAAACTGTATTCTAGTAGACTTTTATTAAGTTACAATAAAGAACCGCAACATGATCTTAACTTCCAGTTAAAACATTTGTGTTTCTATTGCAGATTGCCACAGAAGCCATAGAAAATATTCGAACTGTTGTTAGTTTGACCAGAGAAAGAAAATTTGAATATATGTATGGAGAACATTTGCATGTACCATACAGGTATAAAAAGAAAGAACTAAACTAAAAAATGCCAACTGTATTTTAATTATAGAATAAATTACAAATATTTACTTATACTAACAATTTTTGTTAGTGTGTTTTAGTTAGTATATTCCCACCTCAAAGTTACTGACAAGATTTTGAATATTTTTTATTAACAAAGGCAGTCACTAGAAAACATAGTAGTTTTTGTACTTTGATTAATTAATTTTCTGTGGTAATATTGGTATCTTCTACAGAAATATCACTTGGTTTGAAAAAAAATTAGTTTTATGTAAACTTTGGAAGTCATCTAATCCAACCTCCAACCTAAGGTGTTTCAAGTATTTAATTAAAATCTTTCTATGCAAATTGAGTATTTCATTAAGCCACTTCTGAAAGTTTGAATAGGATTGAAAACTTTTAAATAATTACCTACTGGTTTGTGACTGGAAAAAAAAAAAAAAAAAAGTCTCCTTGAACTAAGATAAAATTAAAAAGTCTTAAAATGGAAAAAAAAAAAATATTGTCAGCTAAACTTTTATTTTTTCTATAATGAAATGATGAAATGTTTAATTCTCAGATAGCCATGAGAAAAGTGAAGGAAATGACAGCATATATGATAGGAGACAAACAAGAAGGGATGTTTCTAATACACCTGCCATAATAATTGAGGTTTATCTAGCAACCTGTGAAAGAAAATATTCAGCCTATATCCAACAGATTGCAGGACAGTACCTAACCATTCTCAGGCTTGACATTTATGGGATTTCTCCAAGACTTTCATCTTAATGTTGTTCTACTAAGTATCGTCAACTTTTTCTTCAGGAAACAGGACGTATTTTTCAGTTAAAGTTTCAGTGCATATTTAACCACTGATTAGTGAAAGCATTTGTATTTTATAAAAACTGAGCTTAGGTCTTCTGTGATCTCAGATGAATGCACAAATCAGCTATATAGAGGAGAAGTCACAACAGCCTCTCTATCAAAAAAGCATACTTGTGAATCTGGCTCCTGTTTTTTTGTTTTGCTTTTTTTTATATATTTTTTTATTTTTATTTATTTATTTATTTACTTTTTGCCAGAAGGAAACATACAGTTGAGACCTAGGAATGGTATCAATATAATTAAAATCTTTTATTTCTTTTAACTGGTAAAAATTCATATTAACCAAAAATTTTCTCTCTGCCTTATGTTAGTTATAGGCATAGTTTTATCATCCAAAATCTCATTTCTGCACCATACTTGCAGGCTTAATCTTACTTGAGAGAGGAATTTTAACTGCTTAAATTGAAAAGAAACAGATTTACAAGTATATAATATTGCAAAAGGTTCAACACCTTTGTTATGTAGTTAAACTAAAATTGCAAGTAAAGAAAAGCCATCACAAAAACTTGACTTTGGATGAAGGTGAGCTAACAATTCTGATCTTTTTTTTTTTTTTTATGTGTTGCAGTAGTAATGGTATGAACTGTAAAGTGTTTTAACACTCAAACTATGAGATGGTAAGGTAATAGACATAGCAGCTAAGGTGTCACCTCTTTTTGCACCAATATTCCCAGCTGTTCTTGGAAGTAAATAAAATTCTGGAAACAAAACAAACTTGGACGTAGTCTAATGGGAGATTGCACTACTTAAGCAAGAGTACAGTTTCATTCATGGCAGCATCATCTGAAGTAAATTCACTGTTTTTTGCATACTAAGACTTCAGTACAATTGCACTTTCTTACGAAAATATGCATTCTTTCTTACAGAAATTCTGTGAAGAAGGCGCATATATTTGGATTTTGTTTTGCCCTTTCCCAAGCAATGATGTTTTTTACCTATGCTGGCTGTTTCCGGTTTGGTGCCTATCTAGTGGCAAATGGACACATGGAGTATAAAAGTGTGTTTTTGTAAGTATCTCTTTTGCAGTAATTTTTCTGTCAGTTCAAAGATTTTTGTTTGCTACATAAAGATCTCTAGAACCTATGCTATGAGAAAATAGGCAGATTTTTCTTCCTCTTTACTTAAATGCAGTGACAGTGTATTACAAAGCACATTGTCACCTTGTTACAGGCTTGAAACTTTAAAAATAAATCACTAACTCCCAAGGGTCATTGAACTGTAGAGGGAAACCACAGCAATAGTAGAATTATACCAATTTTGCTGTTCATTGACCACTTTCCTCCTTGCCCCAGTTGAGATTCAATAGCTAACTAGTATTAATAATTAAAAAAATCAGTGTTAATAAGTAAAGAAAACACTGAATTTTGAATGGAAGCTTGCTTATTTCGCTTCATTAAAAGAGGATAAAAACAAATTTCTGGAACTAAATGAGTAATTAAAGCAATAATATGGTTACTACTTTACTCTTTTTAAATTTAATCTCCTTTTTCTCCAGTAAAAGAAAAAGTTGACTGCAGTCCCATTTCCATTGTTTCTTTCTCCATTGTCTATTGATCTTTGTTTCTGATTTCTTTTATAGAGTGTTTTCAGCTGTTGTATTTGGTGCAATGGCACTAGGACAAAGCAGCTCTTTTGCGCCAGACTATGCCAAAGCCAAGATAGCAGCAGCCCACTTGTTTGTGCTATTTGAAAGAGTACCCTTAATAGACAGTTACAGTGAGGAAGGAGAGAAGCCTGTAAGTAAGCAATGTGTAATGGACAATATTATTTATTGACACTACGGACTTTTTTTTAAACTTATGTTCCCTCTCCTTCTGACTACCTCCTTATCTCAGTGTATTCTTGACACTTTACTCAAACACAACATGGGCCAAGTTCTCTATTGTGAGACCAGTTATTACCCCACACTGTCTTAAAGGTTACTTGTTTTGAAAATCTGGTCTTAAGTTACAACTCATCTGGAATTCAACCAGCAGAATTACAAGCATTTTCAAAAATAATTCAGTGCTGTACTTTGATTTTATATTTTCATAAAGATTCAGACCACAGAGCTATAGTCAGCATTGCAGCAAACGCAAAACCCTACTGATTTCAGTGGAAAAAAAAGATGACTTCTACAATTCTATTTAAATTATTTTCCATCTGTAAAATTTTCTTGAAGATATAACAGTGATTCTGTTTTAATTATAGGAAACATTTGGGGGAAATACAAGGATCAAAGATGTGACATTTAACTACCCAAACCGACCAGAGGTCAAAGTACTCCAAGGTTTGAATCTAAAAGTAGAAAAAGGACAAACACTTGCTCTTGTTGGTAGCAGTGGATGTGGAAAGAGCACTGTTGTTCAGCTGCTTGAGAGATTTTATGATCCACTCGGTGGAGAAATTGTAAGTATTTTTGTGAAAATATGTCAATATGTTAAGTGAGGATGTGTTTATTTTATGTGATGTGATAAAGTATAACAGATATTTTGAGTCCTTCTAAAAATATTTTTAATGTTAAAGACACTGTTGGGTTCGTTTGTATAAATGTGATGATGTGATATAATGAAAAAAGTCCCAATTACCCACTTTATATTGAATTAATGAAATAAAATCTGTGTGGTAAAAATATGCCTAATCCACAGCCTAATAATGGCAGTGGAAATAATGCTTTGAATTCAGAACGAATTACCTAAGGTTTTAAAGCACTATGTTAAAACACTTAAAAGGTTATTAAATATGTATAGCTACTACTGTATAATATAGTAATAGAATTTTCCATCTGTGTTCTTTCCTAAAACAGTGAACATTGATGAAAATCACTTTTACCATCATTTTTACTTGTCATAAGTATCTTTCAGAGTATAACCACTTACCAAGTGCTAGATGTTCATAAATGCTTTTAATAGTTTTGATTTGAAATTTTTCTAGTTTCCTGCACTACTCATATGGCAACTTTTCAATTACTTTTCCATTTAACAGTATCACTTATTGCCAGCTTCTCTTTGATGTTAATGTGCTCAGAGATACCGGGTCTCCTGACACATTTGTGGTCAGATTGATAAGAATGGTATATTTATGAAACTGATCTACTCAGTTAAAAAAAAAAAAAAATCTGTTGGTGTTTATCTAACAGACAATGATAACTCAGTAGCAAAATTTAGCAGAAGTGTCGCAGAGTTGTCAATAAAAAAAAAAAAAAAACTCACAGCAAATGACATCTTCAAGAATCCAGCAGTAAATTAGTCCATTGTTAGGCATCACATCACCATTAAATTTAGGATTGCATGCATACTCAGTTTAGAAATGTATTAATGAATGAATGAATTTTTTTTTTTAATGGAATACTAATGCCCATCTGTTCCTTTATTGGGAATATATATGCAAAATAAAGGAGAGTTTTTTCCATGGAAGAAAAAAATGAAAGAACTTTATTCAAAGTTCTTTGAAGCAGCCCCAGCATTTCCTATCATTTGCTGTCTTCAAAATCCTGATAAAATCCTGAAGCAAAGAAAAGAACTGAGAAAGCAGAAGGGACTATCATCTCCTGTATATAATAGTTATTAGAAAAATTGGAACCTTGAGGACAAGGAGGGGGAGGAATTATGTGGACTCTCAGTCTGGTATCTATAAGGAAAGAGCTGCAATTGCACAATTTTTGTGTGTGTGTGAGAATTTGCAGTAAGTCTCAAATACACATATGTCCATGTGATTGAAATTTAAAATGTTTGATTTCTCAGGTGTTTGATGACAAAAATGCAAAGACAGTAAATATCCAGTGGCTTAGATCTCACATTGGTATAGTCTCCCAAGAGCCAATCCTGTTTGACTGCACTATTGCTGAAAACATCGCATATGGAGATAACAGCCGGGAAGTGTCACATGAGGAAATTGTTAGGGCAGCAAAAGAAGCCAATATTCATTCCTTCATTGACTCTCTGCCAGATGTAAGTTATATTTTTTTTCTCCTACTCAGAACTGGAGGGGACCTGTGGTGGAGAAAAATTGCATCCATTTGTGATTTCGTGAGGTGCAATAATTCCCTGAGATTCCTTGATCTTATATTTTAAAATCGTATTTACTACACTTTTTCCCTTTTTTTTTTTTTTTTTCTGGGAGACTCCATTGTCAGGTGGAGAGCTGAACATTTAAGATATCAGGAAAACAACCAAAAAACTTAATTATAGCTAATTGAGAGCTGGAAGTGTGTTATTTATTTTCTTGTTTGTTTTTAAGAAAGTCAGAAATTTCTTTTTAAGCTCCTTTTTATCTTAAGTATATGCAGAAGATGCAGCTAGACTGACAAAGATTCTTATGCAAATCAGATTGATCATACATATTTCTTACAGTTACACAGTCAGAATTTACATTTCTAATATTCTTACAATTCAAAAATGACTAAGAAGGTATTTCATATACATCTTACCAACACATGTAAGAATGAATATTCTGTTTCAGATGAAAGGTCTCTTGTGCACAGACTCTAGTCCCAGACAGTTACCAGCAAGACATATCTACAAATAAGTATACAAAAGGCTAAACATTTAATCATATTTACCCTGAATTTTTATCTAACTTTACATAAGCCATGACTTGGGAACTTCCTAAGACAGAACACGTGTTTTATTATTTAATGGTTTTCAATGGATTTTTCTTCTGTAAGTCTGACAAATCAATTTTTAACATATGTCAATTTGTAGTTTCCAAAACTTCCCAAAGCAAGGAGTTTGCCAGCTTAATCGCAAGCTGTATAAAGTAGTATATGTGCAGCTTAACTTCAAGTCACCAAGCTGCTTTTCGCTTTGCTTGAAAAAAATACAGCAGTGAAAACTTTTTTGCAGATCATTTTTAGTTTCTAATGACTCTTATCAAGATCTGCCGTTTCCAAAACTGTGTAAAGAAATTTTGTGATATATAATGCTGTCTCATAAAATTTTGGTGCTTTCTACAACAAAATATGTAATATATCACAGACTATGACCTACACGAGTTTGTCCAGAGGCTTGACCAATCCGCCCTGAGATATCTAAGTTAAAAATATAACTGTCCAAAGCCATAGTACACATATATAGATATAGTGTATAAATATCTATGTCTATATAAAGCACATAATTTGCCCTTAAACTGATACATCTTATACATTACTATTTTTTCAGGATGAATAAGTATGGTTTAGAGTAACTGGTTAGGAGTGTTTAAGGTCAGGTTTTATCCCGTCATAGACTTTCTGGTGTCTTATCTCCTGATTGAGAATAGTGCTGCTTTCCAACATTGCAGGTGTCATTGCTTTAAGAAGTCTCCTAGCGAACAATCTGTAGATATGTGCTGGATAGCTGTTTTGGTCATCTTGTTTCAGAGGGATGTTGTCATGGAGTATGCAGTTTATAGATGACTGTTGGCAGGGTCAATATGCTTGAATAAATTCGAGATTGATCTGCATTCATATACTGAACTTTACGTATTATTTCTAGAAATACAATACCCGCGTAGGAGACAAGGGAACTCAGCTTTCTGGTGGTCAGAAACAACGCATTGCTATTGCCCGAGCTCTTATACGTAACCCCCAAATTCTGCTACTGGATGAAGCTACATCTGCCTTGGACACAGAAAGTGAAAAGGTAACTTGGTTGTGAGGTGGGAGGGGAATCTAAACACATTTGTATTGTGATTATTGTTTTAATTCCCACAGATTAAAGACCAAAGCTAGAAATATGTTATTTTATGCAAATCGCATATGTATACTACTAATAAACAAATATAAAGGTCCTACTCCTCCTCTCCCCGCAAAATATCATTCTCTTCATAACTTTATGGCAGTAAGCAGATTGAAGTAGCAGTGAAGAAGGCATTTCTCTGCCTGGAATTCTTCAGGCTTCAATTGGAAATGGTAGTCAAAATTGAACCAGGAGGAACAAATTTCAGAAACTGAAGAGTTTGAGGATACTGCCAGAAACCAACTGCTGACTTAATTCCCGTATATAATTAATCAGTCATGGAAGGGATCTCTGGAGGTCAAACCTCTTCTTCACACAAGGGTCTATACTGAATTCAAAACAGGTGGCTTAGTGCTGTGTCCAAGAAGGTCCTTGAAAACCTCCAAGGAGGTTCAACATGCTCTCTTGGGTCTCTATTCCAATACATAACTATCCTTGCAGTAAATGTTTTCTTATATCCAGTCAGAACCTCCCTGAACAATCTGTGACTCTTTTCTCTTCTTCTCCCACCATGCATATCAATAACGTGCTTGGTGGCACCTTGTTGTCTTAGCTGTCACTATATTGTCAGTTATAACAGTTTTGACTACTTGCCAATACAGACTAAATCTAAAACAAGAAGCTAAACCCACAGATACTCCCTTTCTCTCACTACAGCAGTTTAATTACTACAACTGAGTAATTCACCTTTTGGTTTGTTCATTGCGCAGATTGTCCAGGAAGCGCTGGATAAAGCCAGGGAAGGTCGCACCTGCATCGTGATAGCTCACCGCCTGTCCACCATCCAGAACGCTGACAAGATTGCCGTGATCCAGAATGGCAAGGTCATAGAGCAAGGGACTCATCAGCAGCTCCTGGCTGAAAAAGGCGTCTACTACTCTCTGGTCAATGTTCAAAGTGGGTCATGCAACATGTAAATTAAAGGCAGTACTTACCTCTGAAGCGTCACTGTAATTATTTCAATACTACATTAGTATTACTGGCCAGTCTTGATACTTCTTCCTTCAAAACAAAACACCTTTTATAAATCTTATGAAAACAACAAATAATAAGTGAATATGTACCAGTTTCTCTCTACTAGCTTTCATTATTCAAACCGCTTTACTACCTGGCCAAAGCAGAGACCTATTACACCCATAAAAGTAGAAGCATGCTAATTCAAATTTAATTACTAGCTTGCTTTGAACTCTAGCTAATCATGGTATTCAGGCAGGTCTGGTATACAGTATGTAATCATGTTTGTACTCATTAACAACCATATTGCTATTGCTAGGAACAAGCCTCAAGCCTCCATCCTCACTGTGCCTTATGCTGACTGTGTAGGACCCCAGTTCTGTCCTATTAGGCTCGTTATCAACTTATGAGATCTTGAAGGTCAGCTGAAGCTTGATGCCAGATGTTTCTTGTTATGATGTGGAGCTGTAGTCTGGGATGACTGCAAAAGTCTTGAAAATATGAGCACAGGTTGAAAACAAAGGTCCCAGAACTATAAGAAGTACCTCACTGATGGTCAGTTACTGGTCATTGAAGAACTGCGACCTTAAGAGCTGGGAAAGGACTGCTTTAAATATAATACAGAAAAGAAGCAGAAGATAAGAAATTATAATTACACAGCATCGGCTCTGTGATATTGTATATTAATTGCTAATTTAGGATATGACTATTAAGGACTGTTTTGAATATGTAGTAACAGCAATTAATAATTATTAAGAACTAACCATTAGCAATGTGTATTGTTAACGAATAAGTCTGCAGTAAAGTTTTTTTAAAGTTTAAAACTGGCCTGATTAATCAGTCTTCCATGCTTCCGTCACAGCAATTTCCAATTCCCTGAGATTTTTAAGTATGATTTGTCTATCTACATATAGATACTTAACGCACACAAACTGCTGATACAGTTAAGCTGATCAATGTACTAATAACACTCTCCAGAATGCTGATTAATGCAGTTGCATTGTATTAATCTCGAATCACTTACCTGTTTCCTTCTGTGCCTGTCTGACTGAACACCAATTTGAAGAACAAATTTGTTTCCTATTACCTGAAACAATAAGGTTCTCATCCATGAGTAAGGCTCTTGGTCTGTACTATAACAGTAATAAATTACACTTGCAGTTGCAAGAGGGGAATTGATAATCCTCAGCATTATAATTTGAGGATTCAAGCAAAAATATAATTAGATTAAATACTTATTATTTTTAAAACTACTTATTTGTGGGTTTTGATTTTTTGATGATAGGACTTTGCATATTTGGATTAGTAATCACGGAATGGTTGAGGTTGGAAGAAACCTCTAGATGTTATTTAGTACAACCCTCTTGCTCATGCAGGGCCACCCAGAGCAGGTTGCCTAGGACCTGCTCCAGGCAGCTTCTGGAGATCTCTCTGGGCAACCTGTGCCAGTGCTCAGTCACCTGCACAGTAAAGTGGGGGAAGAAGGTGTTTTTAGTTTGTCTTTAGTTCTCACTGCTCTAGTCTGTTAGCAATAGACAGTAAATTACATTAATCTCCTTATGCCAAGTTTGTTTTTCGTATGATGATAACTGTTGAGTGATCTTCCTGTCCTTATCTCAAACCTTGAGCCCTTTCCATTATATTTTCCTTTTGAGGAGGGGGGAGTGAAAGAGTGGTTGGGGTGGAGTTCAGCTGCGTAACAGGGTATAACCACCACAGACATTTCCTCAGAGTTCTTCCCTAACTATCCCACATCAATGGGATGTTCAATAATCTTCCATCCTGATGCTGACTCCCAGGCAATCTGGCTTTAACAGAAACAATTCTCCATTGTTATGAGTAAATCCCTTAAACCTGGTTGTCTGTTTTTGGCTGCTATATTTGTCTATGAAAACAACCTTTCTGATAGCATTTATATCTGCAAAACACCAAAGATCTTGAAATATTTTTAGTGAGTTTTCCTTGTAATCACTCATAGTACAAATAGACATACAGCTAATCTGTTCCTCAAGATGTATTGTCTATATGTATATTTATAACTCATCCTCTGATTCCCCTCCCTCAAAATCCAACCTACCTCGCAGACTTCGTCATTGAAAAGAAAGAAGAAAACAGCTTTCAGGAGGGGAAGGTAAAATGCTCTGACTAGCAATTCTTGGGCAGAAAAACCCACATTAGAAATGTACCTATAGAGAGTCTAAATAACTGCTATTGGCAAGTACCCAGTCTTTCTTCCAGATAAATTGTCCAGAACTATTCAGTTTAATCATGCATTCATTCTGTATTTCTAAGACAGGATGGTATCTTTTATTCTACTTATTCTAACATAGCAAACTGAAAGCAGAAAGTGAGAAACAGGACAAGCAGTCACATCAAGTAATTTGCTGTGAATTCCATGTAGATATCAATTCCTGTAGATATTAAAAGTAGAGAACAGGAAGGAAAAGAGCAGAACAGACAAGGACAACTATCTTTAGAAATCTCTGCTGTCACAAAGTGAGTACATTTCCTTTTATCTTTGTATGCTTATTCCTATGTACGTTTCATTCTAGTTGTTAGCTGTACTCCATTCACTAAGGAGGTCAGTATTGTAATACTGTTGCTGTAGAGGAGTAAGACGGAACTGCATCCAACTAAAAGTGAACATTCATGCCTAAGCTAATTTCTCTAAGCTAGCCACCTTTCTGCATGTTTAACAAAGGTCTGGTCAACGTAGCCCAGGGCACAGTTCATCCCATTCTAGAGCTGCTATCACTAGCAGGCCAGATCAACAAATCTGCTTCTCTTCACATAAAAGAATGTGAACATGATTATCATAATTACACTGCCATAGCTTAGAGAAAATGAGTCACATCTTGAATGACTACTGTATTAAAATAGGCTTCTTAGATTCTGCACTACATTATGTTTCATAAAAGTAGATCTGTAAACCCTGACTCCAACTTTGTATTCCCCGAAGACAGAGTCATTTTTACAGAAATACTAGAAATTGCATGGGGCTGTTTTAAAATGCCCAAGTTTTTAAAGTCCTTGATGTTTTTTGATAACTTAAAATTAAAGACCGTGTATCCATATATAATGTGCTTATAATCTGTGTTTTCATAGATTCACTTTAAGTGTTTATGGGCAGAAATTATATCATCATTCATTTGGTTAGTAAAGGAGAAAAATATGTTAAATGTTTTTAATACATCAAACATTTGCTCTGATATCATTGTTCTTACATCATTCAAGAGGAAACTTTTCCTTCCATGTGACTCTGATTTGGTTCTTACATAAATCACTTGTGAAAACAGGGTAAGAGAATAACAAGATTAATGTGTAATCTAAGAAAAAAATAAGTTCAGAATATATAAAATGTTAAAATAAAGCAATGTTGAGGGGGAGACAATGGAGATCTGTCTGACATAGTAACTCCTAGATCCCTCCTACTTTTCAAATGTCCATAATAAGGTCAGCTTTGTTTATAGCAATATATATGCAAACATATATAATATCAAGGCAGAACTGAGAAAGGATTAAGCTAAGGATAGGTGTGAGGTAACTAAGAGGTCAGTTTTACCTACTGTCTGTTTTCTGCTGGGACTCTGAGAGGCTAGTTTGGTCAACGACAATGTTGTGCTTTTTTATTTCTAGGCACTCTTGCCTTTCTCCAACACGATTTTTTTCTGACCTTCACTTGTACATATATCACATCTTTTAAAGCTTTTGTTTTGGATTAACCAGTGTGTTTGTTGTACGAATTCTTACGTCATTCCTTGACATACCATACTTCATAGTGATGCACAACATGTGATAACACATCATTTCCCTGTTGTCCAAACAAAACCAAAATTTATGTGCACTTACAAAGGGCCTGATAAAAGAATGCATTATGGAACTACGGCATGCTTCTCCAACCACAAACTAAACTCAAAATTTCTGTTGGGTAGCTCTACAGATGATTGTGTGTCTATTCTTCAATGTAATAGAAGAGTAATTACAGATGAAAGTTACTAACATATCTGCCACATCAGAAACAACTCTTCATGTATGTCTGATCTGATAGTTCAGGATGTTAATATTTCAAGGTTTATCTTGTTAAGGGTAGAATCAATAAAACATACAATAATCTAGTTTTGCAGACGTTTATAATTTCATTTTCTGCAGTTTCCTCATGATCTTGATAAATCATTAGCAACTTAGTTGCTCACTTGGTTGTGATTTGAAAAGACTTAAGATTTTTCCCTTGAAGGTATGATTATATCTTCTAACTCTCATTCTTCTGTTCTTATCTATGAGACTTAAGTTGTTAGAGAAAAAGCATGTGCTTTCTATCTAAGAATCTTTAATTTATAAAGAATTTCTGGAAGATCATTCAAAATTTCTCTCAAATTCCTCATGAGAAAAAGGAAAGATAGGAGGAATTTCTGTGTCTGAACTTTCACACCAGCTTCCTTTGAGTTCATGATGGAAGGTGTAAATTTTATTATCACCAAAACTATTAATCAGTTTTTCTCTCTGTAGCCATGTCTTTAATTTGCCACATGATGGCCTTATTTGCTCAGCCAATAGCTAAGCTAAATCGCATTTTCTTTTAGATTGTCTTTTTCTTTTCTTCTTCACAAATGTTTTGTTCAACTCAATACCATCAGTGTTTGTATCGAACCCAAAGAACAATATTTTTATGAGCTTTTGCTTATTGTCTAGGATTCCCACTCTCTTTTCTGCCCAAAGGAATAGCATCAATTTATAGTCCCGGCAGCATTACTACCACATCTGCTAAAGTCAGTGTTCTTAAGACCTAGAGCAGTGTTAAACTAAGGCATTAAACTAGACATTTAACTGTTCTTCCTAGCTTGTAAGCAGTCCTACTGAAGGTAATCAATGGTAGATAATGTTTATCTGAACTATTATTAGAGGTGAAGACCTTTCATTTAATTCTTTCTAATTCAATCTTATTTGTCACAAAATATGCTAAAATAAAGAAGAAGGTTACAGAAAAGTCTTCCCATATATTAAAAATATTTCTGAGTATTACAGGAACAGAGAGGTTTTCTTCTATTTATTTATTTATTTATTGTAAAATGGTTAGTTAAGCTGCAATATCCTTTGCAATATTGGGCAAGTCTTTTAGGCCAGAATAACAAAGGCCTGTAAGACAATGTGCTTCTTTTGCTGACATAGTATGCACCTAAACGTGCTTACAGTATATGAATACCTTCAAGTATCAGACCTTAGCCTATTTCTGTCATTGTCCATCTACTACAAAAGTTGACTAAGAAATTTCAGATGAACAAAATGTGAATCTTGGCCTCTGATGAGGCCAAGGCAGTACCTTTAGCCTTGCTAATTTGATTTGAGATATA
Organism: Cygnus atratus; assembly: GCF_013377495.2. Classification (NCBI taxonomy): domain Eukaryota; kingdom Metazoa; phylum Chordata; class Aves; order Anseriformes; family Anatidae; genus Cygnus; species Cygnus atratus. The sequence goes on along the minus strand of NC_066363.1, from coordinate 22,711,158 downwards.
GAGTTTGAGTGCCATTTTTGAGTGAATTATTTCTTTATAATTCTACGTTGACTTTCAGGCAGACTATAATTTTTAAAGAAGAAGTATAGAAAGGTACAAAATAGTGTATATTAATAAAATGCTAAAGTTACATTAAAGGGAAAGTTTACACCTGTAAGATAATAGTCATTTATAGGCATTTTAATATGACAAAACACTTTTTTTTATTGTGAGGGAGGTTGAGCATTGGAAGAGATTACTCAGAAAGGCTGTAGATCATCCATTCCATCCATTCCATCCATTACTAAGCAGCCTGCTGTACCTGACTCTCCTTGCGCAAAGGTTTGGACTAGATGATCTCCAGAGGTACCTTCCAACCTCTGCCATTTTGTGAGTCTCTACAGGAAAAGTCACAGTCAACCATCCAACTAATTAAACTAATTAAACAAATCCATTCTATATGGTAGCTTCCAGTATATCAAAACAATTCAATGCATCACAAGAAGAAAATAGTCATTAAAATAATGCTTGAAAATCTTTTTCTAAACTTTTGTCCAAAAATATCCCAAACTTCAAATACAATTGGAATATGACAAAAGGATTATGGTAAAAATACTTTACTACCTCTTAGATTAACGTACTTGGAGCAGATCTAGTTTAACCACTGCTCTTCATTTAAGTTTATGTTAATTGATCCACTGAAAGTTATTACTCAATTTACCATAGTACTGTAATACAAAAGATACAAATATTTTATATCCTAACCATGCTTTAAAAATACACTTATTTCATATTTTAATAAAGGAATACAAATTGTTCACTGATTCAGAAAAATATTTGATTTTCTTCATATTTGTAGGACTAACAACTATTTACACCAAAAAAAAATTTACTGGTTCTCCACAAAAAAAAAAAAAAGTGAAATTACCCATGAAGTGGTATAAATTAGTGATTTAGGTAAAAAAGGTCCTTTCTGTTTATTTTCTTTTACCATTAGGCAATCCAGTACCAGAATGTAGAGGCTAACTTATAATTTCCTGCATTAGCAATTTGGTTTGAACTAGTAATGTGGTTGCGAAGTGAATTCTTTGGTCATCTCCATTTATTGTGTGTTGTTCCCATTCTGAAACCTTGTTCCATGTGTAAACTTGATTCCTTTCAAAGGAAACATCATCAGGGACTCTGCTTGATAATTGCTCCACGGTTAAATGGAGATAATAGGTTCCAGACCAGTGCGTGGTCTGTGCTACTGCAAGGTCCCACAGATATGCCAGTAAAAGTCTCTTAAACAGAATTCCCAAGAAACATTGCAGATGTTACTGTGCTGTACATAGAGCCAAGTGTTAAATGTGCCTTCCTACTTGCCATTCACAGCTAGTCATCACCTGACACCTTGCTGCTCTTTCTTCATTCCTTCAAATGTCTCCCAGTTTCAAATTTTCTTTACCTGCCCATCTTGTGTTGCCTTTTCTCCACCCACTGACTGCTTATTATTAGTAGTAGTAGTTTTATTTATTTATTATTTGGTGGGCTTTTTCCACTTTTTTTCTGCTTCATGTACCTACTTCCACCATGTTGACAGTTTCCCTTCCATTTCTCTAGAAGTTTAGAGAGAAGCAGACCAGAACCATTTGGAAATCACATTCCCAGTGAATTGGCACCATGAAAGGACCACGAGTTTCTCAAGTGGTGAGATAAACCACTGTCTGTATCTTGAGGTTGCACACATGCTGCTTCTATCAGATCATTAATGAGCAACGTCATGAAAAAATTAAGAAAGCAAAGAGGGTGTCATTGGAGACCAGGGATAGCAATGGCACTTGGAGGGAGGGGCAGCAACTGTATGCTACTACAAAGACCTCAGTGACCTTTTTGTGAAGTACTGCACCATTCCCCCAGCAAGTTTCTTAGATATCATTGGGTCCTGCCTTGGAGAACCTAGAAAGAAACACGGGCCTTCCAAAACTGCTCCAGAGCCTTGCCCCAAGATATTGCAGAAGACACCTGCAACAGCACATGAAGAGAGAGATGCTCCTTTCAGCTGCTACCTCCACAGGTGCCTTGGCAATCCCCACATGCATGTCATTTCAGCCCAGGTAAGCAAGCTGCTGAGGTGTGTCTCCACACGCCTGTACGGCGTGTGTCAGAGAGCACACGATGCTTCTGGTAGAATTATATCATTGGGTTCAGCGTTGTGGAGAGGTGATGGGCATCACCAGGCTGAGTGTGAGGTGTAAGAGAAATCTTTTGTGCAGCAGTTTCATGAACTCACCCACCCAGCCCTCAAGCAGTACAACTGCCTCAGGTCATGTGATGCACACGTACAACATGCCATGCAAACATTGGGCTTCTGCACTAGGGATCACTATGGGGCCATTTCCTTCCCCTGAATGTAATGGGCAATTGCACCCCATCGGCAATACCTGCATAGACAGTAATACTGTGGATGTTAACCCTGCCCCACAACAGAAATAAAAGCAATACAAGGTAATTAACAGCTACAGTAATGGGTAGTCACGGTGTATTGGGTTTGCAAGGCAAGGTTCTGGTAGTGGAGGTAGCTTCTGTGAGAACAGGCCGGGGCTGCCCCATGAAGGACACAGCTGAGTCCCTCAGCCACACTGGTGGTGCCTCTGGGAAAACATAGTTAAGAAAGAAGAAAAAGCTACATGGGCAGGATGGAGTGATTTTTTAAGCTCTTCTATCCGTTCTCAACTACCACTATCAAACTTTCAGAAGACAACACTGATTTTCTAGATATAAACATGATCTTCCATAAAACTTTGAGGCGAGCAAAATTGAGAGGTAAAATATAACCTAGTTTATATTATATTATAAAACTTTTGTGCATTATTTATTGCCTGTCATAAAAGAAGGACTGAAGACTCATATGAGCATTTTTCATTAAGGAAAGCATATGATTTTCTGCAAATTCCATCTTCTTGGCTCAGGATAGCAAGATATAACTGGTATCCTCAGAGTCCCATTCAGTTTGATCACAGATGGCTGAACAGTAATACCAAAAGCACCTCCCCTCGAAGTGTGTAAGGTAGGATTTGGTGCCCAATGTGAAGCCCAGTCTGCTCCAGGAAATGTGCTTCTCCACAGTCAGCCTGATTACTTGGGCACATTAGAAGAAATGATTAACACATTAACACAGAGACTTCTTTGGAAGGATTTAAGAGGAGACTTCCTGAGATGCTTTCAGGAGTGACAATGATACAACAGGCTTTTCGAAGTCATTCATTGTTGAGCACTCTATTTCTGGAGCCAGGTGTGCATGTATTCCCTTGCAGATTCCCAGGGTGCTGCGAAAGGCTGGCATGCACCAGTTATGGAAAGCTTTTCCTCACTACAATTTAACACGGAATGAGCAAAGTCCAACCTCAGTGCACAGTCCTAACCAAGCTAGTCCTATTGACTGCTGAATAACCTTCCAGAACAGGTGAAAACAGATTAAGATCTGCTCTCCTGGTAAGTCAGTGCATTTATTTTGTCTGAGACAGATTATCAATTTCCAATAGTGAATATTTAAAAAATTAGCAAAAAAATCCAGTGACATTTCACTCTACTTTAAAATGCATTTTACTGTTTATTGTATATTAATTATGGAAAACTGCAGAAACTTACATGCTTTGAAATGAGATACTCCCAAGGATTATGCAGAGGACATCACTGGGGTCCTGCCTAAAATCTGAAGACAGGCTAGTTTCAAACAGCACATTAGGATATAGGTTTTCAGTTTATTTGATTTACATTCTCCCTAATAAATATTACTGATAGTTTTTCCTGAGATGCTTTGTTTTTTATACAGATTTAAAATGGGTTCTGAAGACGAAACAAAGCCTTACATAAACAGAAGGGATGATAATATTGCTGTATCATATCAGGATTATGGATCTGAATGTAAATGGTAAGTATAGCAGTTGTTTTCAAAATATTCTACTAATGTTTTACCTTTACATGCATAGGCTTAAATTTTATTGATAAAGAACACAAGCATGATCACAGTTTTCCTTCTTTGGAAGTCTTTCATATCCATTGTTCTTTTTAGAGAATGTAGATAAACATAGACATAAAAATACATCAGTATCTATATCTAAATATAGGTAAATTGTTAACAGGTAAATCCAGCTGAATCCATGAGGTTATGAGAAGTCTGAGGAGTAGAAAGCTTTGCTTCTACATTGGTGTTATGAATAAGATTTTAAATTGGGGTTATTGAAAATTTGCCTGCTTCTTTTGCAAAAAAAAATAGTGGCAGCAGTATTTATTCTGTTTCATTGAAAGGCTGAGCCAAAATACAAATAGAACTGAAGTTAATTTAATTAAAGGACAGTTCAGTTGCATGCTTCTCCAAGCTCTCTGAAATTAGTGTAACTTTTTACTAGAATCTGGGTCCAAATTGGGTCAGATGTCCTGCATGCTCTCCCCTGTACCCCATTCATTCATTTCAAAAAAGACATGGGTCATGGTGGAAAATATATTCCATGATTTAAAGACCTGCATAGTAATTTACTGTTTCCCACGTTATGCAGTAAAAGACACTTAATTCCCATGTACCTTATAGGGGAAGGTTTAGGATGTTTTGCGTGGGACTTCCAGCCACCAGAAACAGACTTGTGAGTGTGGTAGAACTGGAAAGAGTGACTCATCCCAATTGGATTGTTAAGAGTTTATAAAACAGTTGACTGTCACGGTGCTTCATATCCTTTAAAATAACTTGCACCAATGACAGCAGAAGATAAACTAGTATTTGATCTGACATTGAACTTTGTAGAGTCAGGAAAATCCCCATTGCAAAACAAGGGAAAGAGTTTGACATTTTATCTACATCCTTAAAATAAGCTGTATGAGCTATGTTTTATTTGGAGAACACAGGCTGTTTGGAGGGGAAACTCAGTTTATTTAGATAAGAGCATTCTCATGCCTCCTTTCTAACAGTTTCTAGGTCAAAGACATTTTAAAGCTCATCATCAAGCTCATCAATAGACACTGTATTAGTACAATACCAAACCTGAAGTCTTCTTGAAAAGTGTTTTTGACAGCGTTCAGAGAAAAGTACTGAGAGAAGACTGAAATTTCTTTACATTCCTCTATCTCCCTCCATACTTCTGAGCACAATTAAGAGACAATGGTTATAGTAGTATTCACGAGGCTTGCTTTGATGTTTTCAGTGCTCTTCCTACTTAAAATACAATCACGATTTTTTAGCAGTGAGGACGAGAAGAAACCTGAGAAACTGAATATGGTCAGTCCGTTAACACTGGTAAGTTTCATGTTGTATGTTTACTTATCCCAGTCTACCATAATGTTTAAAATTTGTTATTTTTGTATGTGTGTTTCTACTTGTGTTGCAGAGCTATACTAAACAGCACACATCTTGAAGAAAAAGCATACACAGGAGATGGAGTAAGCTGGCTTAAATCCTCTCAATGCTGAAAATTTTTACTATCACACCTACAAGCAACAGATGCTGACACAGTGGTATTTGCAGATAAATGGGGAGGGGTTGTAACATAGACCTGAAATGTGATGAGTTGGAGACAGTGAGAAAAAAAAGGAAAGCTCCCAGCATAAGGGTGCACATGCCAGAAAAAATATCTCCAAAACTTCTGTAATAAACTGGCATAGCTGTTTAATTGAATACTTTTTTAAAGGAATTTTCAGAAACAAGGAAATCTTAGCTTCTATTTTCAAGTAATTCTTTTTGCAGTTGATTCTAACTTATCAGTATTATACTAATTACTAACAAGCCTTTTCTCAGCCACTTCCCCCCCTCCCTCCAAATCTACATTTATATTCAGCAAGCAACGGCAGATTTTATGATACAATTGCATTCATTTTTAAACAGGTGATTCAGAAGCATAGTTTTAATTTCTGTAATCTCTTCTTTTATATACAGGACACAGTGTTTTTGCATTTTATGTAGTTAGAACAATCATAGGCAAATTCAGTCTTGAAGGGACCTCAGGAAGTCATCTGGCCCAATGTCATTCTCCAAGACAGTCTTAACATCAAAGAGCAGGTTGATGAAGGTCTTGTCCAGGCAACTTTGGAAAATCTCCAGCAATTGCAATTCCACAGCCTCTCTAGACACCTGATCCAATCAGGTTCTCAGCTTGACCACAATCATTTGAAAAAGTTTTCATTACATACTATAAGAATTTCTATTATTACAGCTTTCCTTAGAAAATTATTACCTGCCCTCTTGAAAACTTCAAATGAAAATGCACATGAGCTGTTTGAATTAGCTTGGAAAGGAAGTGACAGGGCAACACCTGCAGTATTTCACTCTCACTGATAACAGCAATAAGATTTAACAGGCTAACTCAATTTCATTGTTAGCTTAACTATTAGTAGACTTAGGATTTATTCAGTATTAAGTGAGATTTGCATCTAGCAGAATCTGAGGTAGATTTAGGGAAGAAATCTTTCTTTTGTAAGTAGAATGATTTCCCAAGTCCCTCAAATGCCTGTGGAAAACTACTTCCTGAAGGATAATACCAGCATTTAAAGCAACATTTCTGTCTACAGAAGAAGCAAGAGAAAACTACATTTGTACGATACCGGAGTGATGACAATGAGCACCACACTCTCTGCATTCCCGGGGCTAGCAATGCATTCAGCAGGGATGCCATCTTTCCCCACATGTTCTGAAAACCTGCAGGAAACTATTGGTAACAATTCACGCATAGGAGAAAAACAAAACAAAACACATTGGTAATTCCTGCATCTCCTCAGAGAAGCACTAATCTGCTCTGTCTCACCTGAAGGACGAGGGCAGCTCAATTCAGTCAACCACTGCAGCAAAAACCTCCTTCAAAGAGCACCCAGCCAAAGGTGCACCCTGTGGACCTTGCGTATACACCAAAGAGCACTGCTTAAGTTAAGGGATTATTTCACAGCCATATCTTTTCAGACCATCACTACAGGTTGGGGGAGGAAAAAGCTTCGATCCTCTTCTTCTTCTTGGTTTGGGTACCACCGGGAATCACATCTGCTGCCTGGTCAGAGCACTCGTGCCTATTTTCTGGCAGCAGAGCCAGACATAACACAAGCAAGCATCTCCCAGCAGTATTCCAGCCTCTACCTATTATTAGCTGTGACGGCCTGCTCCTTGAAGGCAGTATGTAATCACAGACGGTAAATTCTACCCTTGTTGCACAAACAAGAACCCCACTATGTGGGATAAGAATTAGGAATTGTTGATTTAAAAAAAAAAAAAAAAAAAAAAAGGCTAAATTCTGGTACTGGAATCTAAACATAAATATGGCCATATTTGTTACGCAAAAAAGCTGGCAAAATCAAAGAAGTAACTTTCTCAACAATTGTCATTGAACAAATAATTCACAATGTAATATATTTTTATTTTCCATTTAATTTTTACCAATGATATTATGAAATAACCATAATTCATAGGGATTCTGGACCAGAATTAAATTCTCTTGTGTGTTGTCATAAATTACACATTCAAACAAATGCCAGAATACTGTTTTTTTCCTCCCAGTTTTGCTGCTTTTTGTAGCTTTTTTTATTATGCTGGCAATGATTAAGAACAACATTCAGCACTCATTCAGCTATTTATTAATTTACTAATATTTTTCAGTTTAAATATGATAATATTTTAATTGCAATCACAAATAAAACATCTTTGGCAATCATTTGTAACAAAGTACATAGGATAGCTTTCCTCTTTATTTTATTTTATTTTATTTTATTTTATTTTGTATGTGTGGAGCCTTATTTAGTTTTGATTACATAAATGGTATCTAGACACAAATTTCATTATTTTTCCTTAGAAATGCACACAGATTTTAAAACCAAACTAAAATTTCTCAAATAATATTAAACAAAGCAATTAAACGATAATAGCATACAAACAATTAAAATTCAGTAATGAAGTCAAATCCTGACTTCATTAAATGAAAGTGGATATCCCCAACAGTAACTTTTGTTTTTACTTTGCTTAAGCATCTTTAAAATCCCACTGTTAATTTTCATTCATTGTGGGAAGTGTTTTTAAGAGTAAATATGTCATTCTAAGCCTGTTTTTATTTTTTTTTTTTTTTTGTGGACTTTGAGGCATTAATTTTTAAATTAAAATCTGTGTGTTAATTCTTGAAAGTTGTATAATAAATAAGTAGAATATAAAAACTGAAATTTGATTCTGAAATAACTTAAAAAATATTCATTATACTGAAGAAAGAGAAATAGCAGGTAGTTGTAAGAACCTTCCGTGTTGTTTTGAATGCACATATAAGGAACTGAATTATAAGCTATCTCTAGGAGTCCTGTTTGGAGTAGAATTAATTCAGCTGTAAATCTCCTTTTTGTTTCCTTTCAGATATGCATATTATTATTCTGGAATAGGAGCTTGTGTTCTTTTCGCTGCCTACATTCAAGTTTCATTTTGGACACTAGCTGCTGGCAGGCAAATAAAAAGAATCAGACACGAATTTTTTCATGCCGTAATGAGACAGGAGATTGGATGGTTTGATGTAAATGATGTGGGCGAACTGAACTCTAGAATTGTGGAGTAAGTATTAAATAACAGTTAGTTGCTAACTGAGTGTTTGTTCTAACTATCACAAATCAGTTGTAATACTTTCATCAAAACAATGTTATTTCATCTTACTAAACTTCTCTGTAAACTATACTGTCATTTATATGGATCCTGGGATCATTTTAATGGATCCTGAGAAACAGAGATGTTGGAGAATACTGCTCCAAGTGCTCTGTGGCTGCAAACTTGAAGCTATGTTAAACTTCAGGTGTTAGAAACATAAAGAAATACTGACAAAGTGGGTGTATCTAAAGAATTCATGTCTGTGGTTTCCACGCTTTCTTACTCATTTGGATGTCATTTGTTTTTTCAGTGACATCTCCAAGATTAATGAAGGAATAGGGGAAAAAATAGGGATGTTCTTTCAGGCAGTGGCTACGTTTTTTGCTGGATTTATAGTTGGTTTTACAAAAGGCTGGAAATTAACACTTGTGATCCTGGCATTCAGTCCTGTTCTGGGCTTCTCTTCAGCTATCTGGGCAAAGGTAGGCAAAAAGTGTTATGTTTCAATAAACTGGTAGGCTATAATTTCCATAACTCCACTTGGTATTTGAAAACTTAAAAATGTAATCTGGCTGTTTGTGAACTTTGACCTTGCCTACATGCAGAAAGTTGTGTCTCATGGCATTGGTGTAGTTGAAGAAATACATTGCCTCCTCCATGGGTACTGCTATACTGCTGTAAACTTTATTTAAGCGTGCCCTCATATGAAAGGGTAAATAAGCAGTACCTTTGCCTTCTTCACTGGATCTTCATGACTACTACACCAAAATATCCAAGTACTGTCAGTAAAGATCAATAAATATACAAATGAGGTAAGATTGCACAGCTGAGGTCATCTCAGGTACGTTCTGGAATGAGCCTGCAGTAAGTCAGGTTTCCTGGGGTAACGGCTGTCTGCAGGCTCTGACCCCAAGGTGAGGAGGTCATTGCCTCTGGGGTTAGAATATGGGCACGGGCAGACGCCATCAGACAGCCAGCACACCATGACCTCTGCTCCAGATCTCCTTGCCACTTGCTCAACTTCCAATAACTGCCTGAAAACGGCACATGAGATGTAAATGCAGACCATTCTGAGAGAGAAATAGACTTCATCTGTAGAACTGTAATTGCCTTTGGCTAGGACCTTCAAAGGGGTATTAGGGTGTTAAGTACCACCTGGCTAGTGAATTACAGTGACACTGGGCAGCCTTGCCTTTAGACCTAAGATGAAAATCACAACTCTATTTAAAATGTGCAATCTTCTGTAAGTCTTTAAAAATATAATAAAGTAGATAGGAAATTCAGTTAAAAAAAAAAAAAAGTATTCAAATAAATCAGAACAGTGCTTGGGCTGGTTCTGTTTTTGTTTGAACAGGAAAGTTAAATCATTTTTCTTCCACACAGATAATTTCTGCATTCACTAACAAAGAACTAACTGCATATGCAAAAGCAGGAGCTGTTGCAGAGGAAGTTCTGGCAGCAATTCGAACTGTGGTAGCATTTGGAGGACAGAGGAAAGAAACTGAAAGGTGAGAAAAAAGTGTCCATTTGTTGGCTGTTTTTATAATAGTGTCTGAAGAGATTTTGATTTTTTGTCTTTGCTGCTGAATTTTACTTTTTCTTTTTTTATTAGTTTCAGAAAGCATCATCAGATATGCAGAGATGCATGCACTCTCTTTCCCAAAAAAGTATGTGGTATTTCAGGCTTCATATACCTAGTGAAAATTGAAAGCAAAAAAAAACAGGCATGTGGCAAGAAAAGACAAGTATAACACAAAGGTCACAAACCAAGGGCATGCACATGTATTTACTTATATTGTACCACAGAATATCATTCTTGCCATCTTTTTGATCTTTTATCTAAAGTTAATCATCATGACCACAAAAGCTGGCAGGAGTTTTCAGACTCAAAGTTCAGTAACATTTGTATCATTCAGAGAAAATATACACCACCCCTTGCTTCTGCCTTATGTTCCAGCCACCATTTCACAGTCAGGCAGCTAAAGGAAGCTCTTTGGGCATCTATGCCTTGCTTCCCAGTTCACCCCAGCATCTTTCTTTGGTTACCCAGTGCTGTTCATCACCCTTGTAGCTCTCATCTGCTCTTTTTCCTGCTCATCCTTGAAACACTGTTTGTCAGACACTTTCTGCTATGCATCCTGATATATATATCACTTTTTTTTTTTCCATCAGCGTAACAGTAGACTGGAGATTACAATGGTGACATGCTTAATGACTACAAAATATTCTACCCTATGACAGTGAGAAAGATCTTTATAAAGTGGAAATTAATTCTATCAGACTCACTCATCTTGTACTTGAGATTCTGCATCTCCTAAGCCCATCTCATCCTAGGCTGTTGGCTGCTAAAGCAAACAAGAAATCAATGAGAAAGGAATAAAGAGAATCAGAAAAAAATAACACATTGATGGTGCTCTATGTCCTCTCCTAGTGCTTCTACAACTTTGAGAGAGAGAGAAGGGTAGGCCTTTCCATGTTCTGGAAATCTTATACATAGCATACCAATGGTGAAAAAAAGCTCATTTCTAGTAACTATGGCATTTAGAAAAAACCTAAAATATATTGAGATACCCTGAATGTGATGTATGTCCTTCCAGAGTAAGAAGGACCTCCTAAGTTACAGAGACCAGGGTCTGCTTCTGTAGTAAACAAATGTATCACCTGTTCGCTCTGCTAATAAGCATAAAAGGTCCATCCTAAAAACAAGCAGTCTTCTTAACTCTGTTGCTGCAGTCAGGGAAACTATTCTACTACTTGACTGTTTGAAGGTTGGGCATCCCTTTCCGTCAAAGCATACACGGAATTCCGATCTATTAGTTTGTTTCTGTACCATCACTGCACTTTTGCTTTAGTAGCTCCTTCCCATGGGTTAACTTTCCTGTATTATTTATAGAAATAAATCATAAAGTCTCTCAGGTGTCATTTTACTAGGCCATCACAGTAAAGTTAATTTGATTTCCCTATACAATATAGGTTTTCCATTTCACTGATCATCTCTATTCTTTAAATTTGTTGTCTTTTACTTTATGGAAGTACAGTTCATCTGCTTCTCTTACCTTTATCCCCCAACATCATGTATCTAATTCTGTAAGATATTCTGATATTCCTTTGTCCTAGTCCTCTCACTTGTCCTCTGCACTGATCCTCTCATTTTTCTACCATCAGGAAATTTTATTTATTGTAAATACTCCTTATCTGTCAAAGCCACTAAAAGACTAGAAAAAATAAATCCCAAGACTGACTGAAGAACTCATGTTTTTAAATCCCTTGGGTATTACAACTTGCCACTGAACACTATATTCCTTCAAACAATTCCTTGCCGTACCATTCTTTTATTACATCTACTGTTTAAGTAATTTATCCTACGGCTTTAGGATAAATTGGCATTATATGGCATAAGTGAAGTCCCAATGGATTAGTTTACTGTGTTCTGCCTCTCTAGGAAAGACAGTCTTAAAGAAAATTAATTGGGTTAATCCTTTGCTTTCATAGTTTATGACAGATTTTATTTTTTATTTTGTTTCATTATACTTTCTTTTTCATTTATTTATTTATTCATTTATTTATTTTTTACAAGCTTTTTACACTGTTTTTTTCCAGGCATCAACTTGTAATTTCTCAGGTCACTGTTTGCATACCTCAGTCCTGTGGCTTTGTCCACAATTTCAACATTAAATCAATCACTAAAAGTCTTTGCTACTGGACCACTGTTAGGTTTGCCAGTTTATTCAGTACTTTGGAATAAAAAGTGCATCTCCATTCCTTTCTTACCATTTTCCTTTCCTGCTTTTGGCACCATACATATTTTTGTAGCTCCCCACAACCCCCTTTCTTTCTTACTGAAAGTTGAGACTGAACTACATTTTGGGAGCAATTTCTGGTGCAATTGCCACGTCAATACTTCTAAATTTCCAAGACCCATGAAATTAAACACCTTTGCTGCTGACATTTTTTGTGTGCGCTCAGTTGTAATTACTTTAACTGATTCAACCTACAATCCTTGATTTTTATCTATAACCAGCTTTATCTTAATAGCCTTAAACCAGGTTCAAAAAAAAAAAAAAGTCTTTTTATTTGTTCACTGATTATTTATAAAAGAAACCTGTCAGCTATCACTTCCCAGAGCACATGGGTCATGCAGCTACTACTAGCATTTGATTCTTTAGTCTATATTTACAATATTAGAGTCTCTCACAGTCACATGCCTGTGACTGACTTGTTCTCTCTGTCCAAGTCCAATGTAGAATATCAGATACAAGCACTATCCCGGTATCTCCTTTACATTCATTCCCCAAAGAGATTCTGACATAAATTGATCCTGTTTTCTCCAAATCACCAGTTCTCCTTTCTTTACAATATACTGCAACGCTTATGCAACAATATTCCTTTTAATATCAGAAATATTTTCTGGCTTTTGCAATATTCCAGAAATCACAGGTTTACAGCTGTTTAGCATTTTACCACAGCCTTTTACAGTCATCTAGGATGTGGTCTAGATTGAGCTGATCAGCTCAACCTGTTACGACATGAAGGACAGTCAATACATTTTCCTCCACTCACAGCAAGGTCTTTCTTAGGATTTGATTACTAAAATATTTTGCATAACTTTGACATGCACTTTGAAGAAATTATGAATATACATAGAAAAATAAAGAAGAGTAATTTCCTGTATGCTCTGGTTTTTATGCATTTTCTTTCAGATACCAAAAAGATTTAGCAGAAGCCAAACGCATCGGTATCAAAAAAGTTATTTCAGCCAATATTTCCATAGGTATTGCTTTCTTTTTGATATATGCATCATATGCATTGGCTTTCTGGTATGGAACCACTTTGATACTTTCTGATGACTATACAATCGGAAACGTCTTTACAGTAAGTATTCACCAGTAGCTGAACAAGGTTTATGAAGAGTATTGAAAATTTTTCAATACAAAGAGTATTGAACTGATTCTGTGTAATCTTTTTTACATTTTGAGTCAGGTTGAAGTTAGCTTTCCAAACTTCATTTTTCCACTTTCTCAGAGCTGTTAAAAAAATAAAATAAAAAATATAGCTTTGCATATCATGGATTATTTCTGTAAGTTGGGTAGCAACATAAATATCACTCACACGAAAGTCCCTTGTTAAAAGCCAGCTTGGATCAATAATAATTAGAAGTTGTTATTTTTGTATTCAGTCCCACTGGGTCTTTGCTAGGGGATTGAGGTTTGACTTCTAGGAGCCTGAGTCCATGCCAGGAGGTTGCAATCAGGAGAGAAAGACCAGGCTTCAGGTACAATTTATTTTATAACAAATTAAATGCTGTATTAGTCCCAGTTTGCTGACCTGAAGTCATTATCTTCACTGATATCAAGGTGGACCTTCTGTTGGAAAGCTTGTAATATGATAATGTGGTTGGAGTTGTAATCCCAGTCACAGCCTTCCTGCTAACAAGTTAACATCTGTGCTATGTCAGCATCTCTTGAAGCCATCCACTCCGTTACAGTCAGGTGCCATGTGCTAAAACCTAAGAGCTCATTTAATTGTTTTCATTTGTGACCAAGTGTGTAAGTCCATTTTGCCCACTTCAGGGCAAAGCCAGGCAGGTGAGTTTGTACTACCAACACCCTGTAGAAAACAGCTGGAAAAGAGCTTTGCTTTCATGCAAGCAGCACCTGACTGAAGAGCAGGGGTTGTTGCTGGTCCTTGCAGAAATCCATACTGACTGTCACTTCCTCTGGGTCACTAGCAACTTGCACTGTAATGCAAGCTTTGTTTAATACTTAGATCTGATTAAGATAAAATGCAAATGGGCATTTATTCCCAACATCTGAAATGAGTGGTACAGTTGCATGTGTTCACAGAAACAATAAGCACAAAAAATGTCAAACCCAAGGCTGAAAGATTAGAGTGGAAATTACAGTCTGTTTTTGATGTGGCAAACAATTTTAGTTTCACATGAAGAAGTCTCCAGTTTCCTCAAATATTTGGTTCTGTTCTTGCCGGTAGTACATTGGAGTGGAACATTATGTCTTTAACTTTTGGGTTAGATTACCCTTGTTTTTATGCCATATGAAGATAGAAAGATTATTTTTTTTCTGTGTTTAACCATAGAAGTAATTGCTGGCTAGTTTTTCCTCAGGTGGAATTGTAAATATCTTATTGTCACTCTCAGGAAGAACCCCAGCCATCAGAAACTCACAATAGTCTCTTTATGGGCCAGTTGTGAAATGGGGAAATTTTAGAGTGATCTTGAAAATTCCTTATTTCCTATAAATGTTTACTTTTTGTTTAAATGATTGCCACTTGTTTAATTGCAGCTTTGCTTTTAGAGTACTTCGTATTGCACAGTATGCATGAATCTACTTGAAGGAAGGATAGCAAATATTCTTAGATAAATGAAGCTATCTAAGTGAATTCCAGCTGTGTATTATTTTGGTTTTTTGTTTGCATGTTTTGTTTTGTTGTTAGGTCTTTTCTTCTATATTACTTGGAGCTTTTGGGGTTGGATCTAGTGCACCAAGCATGGAGGCATTTGCCAATGCAAGAGGAGCTGCCTATGCAATCTTCAGTATTATAGACAATGTGAGTATCTTTGCCATGGCTGTCATTTGAAAATATCAAACATCTGACTTCTTTTCTGAATAGAAAATTATCAAGCCCAAACAATTGTGGATGCAATATCTTAATGTTTAAAAATTCTACCTAACAGTTTTGGATGCAGGACAAGCATCTAAATACTGTGATGTGAGCCTTTAAATGAGCAAGATGTAAATTTCTGCCCGTTATTTTTTAACCTGGTAGTTCAGAAAAACAAGTTAAAGAAGAAAAAGAAATTATATCCATGCTAACTCAAGTAACTAAGTGAGATAACAGTGACAAGAGCACCCTGACTGAAAATGATTAATTTGAACTGTAAGAGTTAATTACCAGATGTCTGGTACATACTTTAGTGGCTGGCAGTGGCTACAGTCATTTTGATGTTAAAGTATCATAGTGACAGCAATGCTATTTTAAAATTAGTCCTGGGTTGTAATATAAATTGAATTTATGCCTTTGCATATTAGTGCAGACGTGCCTGATTCTGAACTGTTCTGTGCTGCAATAAAATTAAATGCATTAAAACCTAGTTCCCTATCCATGTTAATACTGCCACAGCTGCTAACCCCTAGAATCACGGAATATCCTGAGTTGGAAGGGCCCTACAAGGATCACTGAGTCCAACTCCTGGCTCCACACAGGACCACCCAAAACCCAAACCATACATCTGAGAGTGTTGTCCAAATGTTTCTTGTACTCCAGCAGGCATGGTGCTGTGACCATTGGGGAGCCTGTCCCAGAGCCCAACCACCCTCTGGGTGCAGAACCTTTTCCTAACACCCAGCCTGACCCTCCCCTGTCCCAGCTCCATGCCATTCCCTTGGGTCCTGTTGCTGTCCCCAGAGAGCAGAGCTCAGCGCCAGCCCCTCCGCTCCCCTCGTGAGGGAGCTGCAGGCCGCCATGAGGCCTCCCCTCAGCCTGCTCTGCTCTGGGCTGAACAAATCAAGGGACCTCAGCTGCTCCTCATACATCTTGCCCTCCAGACCCCTCACTATCTTTATAGCCATCCTTTGGAAACTCTCTAATAGTTTTATGTCCTCCTTATATTGTGGTTCCCAAAACTGTATGCTGTTCTCAAGGTGAGGCCACATGAGCACAGAGTAGAGCAGACAGACTTGCCTGCACTGGCAGCTTCTTGCGTTTGTTAAGTAGTTATTTTTGCTCTGCTGCTTTGTAATGAGTCTTGCTATGTATGCCTTGTTGTATGGTAGCATTGATGTCAAAGATTTCACAGCCCCGTATCGTGCTAAAATGTCATTAGAAATCTAAACAATGTTTTTGTTTTTTTTCCCTTTTCTTGCCATGTTATTCTGCACAGGAACCTCAGATTGACAGTTCATCCAATGCTGGCTATAAACCTGACCATGTTAAGGGGACTTTGGAATTCAAAAATGTTTACTTCAATTATCCTGCTAGGCCAGATATTCAGGTATTACACATGGAAGTGATTCAGATTCCACTTAAGATAACCTGATTGTCTCAGGGAAAACCAGTTGTTATAATTAAGACAATAAGACTCCTAGAAATAATGGAAACTTTTGTTTTTATCTAGAACCAATATCTGTTTTAGCCAGAATAGTTTAGTTAACTAAAGCACACTTTAAAAAAAAAAAAAAATGTATGGCTACATGAAACTTGCGCTAAAGCTTGGATGCCCTAATAATTCATAACTATAATAATAAATGTAATTCATAAATATAATGAAAAACACTCATCATACGAATGCTTAGTTTAACACAGTAAAAATGTAATCACGGTATACTGATCTTCCAGATTGTTCACACTGTAAGTCTGTTAAAAGTATCTATCTGAGAAATTGGCAGAAGATCTAACGCTTTGTTTCTTGCATTTACAATGCAAAAACTGCCCCACCAAAGGAACAGAGAGTTTTGTTTGAGAGCTTTTATTAAGGTATGTCTTGATGCAATTAACTGGGGATAGAAGAGGTCTGAACGATTTCTGAAAATACATTTATTAAGAATGTCTTGGAAAATAAGTCTATTCCAATGTGAAGGAAGTCTATTTTCACTAATCTCTAAAAAGGGATTTGTTCCCATCTTGTTGAGGTAGACTGTGAAGACAGAGAAGAACAGAGCTATTTTAGTCAGCTTTGAAAGAAAAAAAAATATTGCAGCTTGCCTGTTTCTGAAGAGATCAGTTGAAATCATTTGGTACTTATATTAGTTGCCATTAGAATCAATACAAAGACAGTGAAGATAAACATTTTGATACAGAATTCAGTGAGAATAGTAAACTAGTATTAGAGAAGGGCTGGGTTTTTTACTTCTTCATCTATTACAGAGGTCACATTTTTAGAACTTTAATCCTGGGGATGAAGGGTGAAGGACGTTGCACAACAAAGGAAAATGAGAATGATGAACAAACCAGAAGATGCAAGGAAACTTACTGCATTAGTGAAAATACTGTTGCATACAGCCTACTGACTGTAGTCTATGAGTGATTATACTGACTATGGTCTAAGAGTGTAGTGCCTAACAGACCTCACTCTGCATTCCTAAACTTGTGCAGATGCATGTGATATCAATGGGTAAGAATTTATCCCACTAGATAGCTGCAGGAACCCTTCGCCAAAAAGGGCTTCAAAACTTGCCCAAGACACTGGGCAGATCTTTGTGTGCAATGACATTGCCAGACTTCTTGTTGTCACAGCTACATTTTAGTTCAAAATTAACAGAATTTCAGCCCTCCCTCTTCTTTTAAATTAAGAACTTCCTCCTGAGGGCTTCCTACTGGATTACTTCTGAGTGAAATAATATGAAACACTATGCAAATATGTGAAAACAAAACTTTAAGTTGTTTTTCATTGGTAACTGAAAAAGAACTATCCAAGACAAAAGTTCCCTTTTGTCTCATTACACAGAGGTTTATAGATGTCTCTCTGCCTCTTGAAGTTTTAGAGAAAGCTACAAAGAAAAGCTCCCATAAGCCAACAGCAATGTAAGAGGGAAAGAAAAGCTCTTTTCCTCTACAGCTTCAGTGATTGCTGGCACTTTTGCCACCTCCCTGAGTGAGCACATCTGCATGGAAAGCAGACCATCACTTTTGCAATTGGTGTGAAATGCTGCATTTTGAAGAGAGGAGCAGAAGGAACAATCTCTTCATACTGCAGTGAAACTCCACAAACTCCAAGCCATTCCTTCCACAATTTCAAATGCAATTTTTCCCCTTTCTTATCTAGAGGTCTCTTACAAAATTTCCCAGAATTTCTGATAATCAATATTTTAACCCTATGGCATTATCTACTTCAGAGATCTTTTACAAAATTATTTAACTTCTCCAATACTAGTTCCAATCTCTTGATAATAGGAAAGTTAAGAATTCTGTTAGTGGGAGCTGTTGTCGTTTTAAACACCATAGGAACGTATTCAAAACTGAGAAATCACCACTTTGCAGCAAACGTTATGACTGCAGACATATAAGGGTTTTATCACCATTGCTGGCACTAATAGAACACCAATGTCGTGCCAAAATAAGAAAGAATTACAGCATTCTTAAATTATAATTATGGTGTTTGGCCATACCCATAGTAACAACATACATTGGGGTGATACCAAACCAGATACAATGCATCAATGGGCTGTTGTTTCATGTATGCAGATAGAGAAATTTTTATATTTTTTATTTTCTTGAAATGAGTTATAATACAGAAATTTCAGGTAAGATACCAAAACAAACAAAAAAAGAAAACAATACTGGATTCACACAAATGCCCTATATTGTACTTCTCCTCCTAGCTTTTATGATAAATGTTCTTGGAAGAGTAATGACTTGATAAATAAGGGTGCTACTAAGTACACAAAGATGTAACAAATATATTGACGTATCAGTGCAATAAAACCTGACTTACATTGAAAAACAGAGGAATATACCAGGCTATTCTGTAAACATGAAGGATATTTTACTGTAGTCTTTAGAGTTTCTGCAAATTTACATTGACATTTTTATATGCTGTTATGCTTTGGTCAAACTTTCTTATACACACAGATACTGAAAGGCTTGAATCTGAAGGTCAACTGTGGCCAGACAGTAGCCCTGGTTGGTGGCAGTGGCTGTGGGAAAAGTACAACTGTTCAGCTCATCCAGAGATTTTACGATCCCAAGGAAGGCACGGTAAGACACCTCAAGCCAGATGACTGCTCTGTGCGTCGCAGTTGTTCAAAGTCAGCTTCTGGTCTGGTTGCCCTTGATCAAATGACATGGTCAAATCTCCCGTCAAAAGCCATCTTCAAGATCTTCAAGAGAGGCTTCTATATGTTGGCTGCTGTCTAGACCTGGCTTCTATAATACCTAGAGAAATGAAAAAAAAAAAAAAAAAAAAAGCCAACCCTGTATTTCTTGTTGTCTGCTCTAAGCAACTGTGTGAACTGTTTACAAAATAGTTCCACCTATTCCTCAGGCTGAATCAACCACAATGTTTTTGTTTTTGCTTTTTTTTTTTTTAATTCCTTTTTTTCTTTCTCTCATTATGCATCTATGCTTATCATCCTCTGTATAAAGACAAATTACCATCATTGCATAAACATTTTCAGCATGGATCACAGTTTATCCATGGACAATATCTTCAGAAAGCATTTTATCTCCATATGCTCTTTACCCACTGTGCAGGGCTATGTCTGGGAGAGTCAGACACCAGAATCCACATTCTCATCTGCAGACATATTTTAGTCTGTTAATATTTACTTGGACACCTAACTGACGCTAGTTTCAGTGAGTTAGGCGCTCTGTCCGCTTATCCTCATTTCTGGTAACTCACTATACTCTGTGAAACGATGATACCTGGCGTGCTGTACAGGGTCTTACTGGGATGGAGTCACCTTTCCCTGCAGCAGCCCATACAGTCCTGTGCTCTGCACTTGTAGCTAGAACAGCACTGGTATGACACCAGTGTTGTGTTTATTGCTGAGCAGCACTGGCAGAGCACCAAGACTCCCTCCAACCCCCCAGGAGGCAGCAGGCTGGGGCTGGGAAAGAGATGAGGAGGGAGCACCGCCAGGGCAGCTGATCTAAACCGACCAAAGGGATATCCCATATCATATGGTGTCACACTCAGCAATAAAAGGTGGGAAAGGGGAAGGAGAGGGGGGGCGCTCTCGTTATGAAGATGTCTGTCCGCCCAAACAACCACTATGCATACTGAGGGCCTGCTTCCCAGGATGTGGCTGAACATCGTTAGTTGATGGGAAGCAGAGAACATTTTTTCCTTCTCTATGTGTTTCCATGTGGTCTTTGCTTGGTTTTGTTTGTTTTTTTTTTATTATTTTTTATTTTCCACTCTTCCTTTTCTCGTTATTTAAATTATCCTTACCTCAGCCTGTGAGCCGTTTTTTACTTTCCAGCATACTTTCTTCTCCACCGCTCTTCTTTTGAGGAGGGGGAGTGAGAGAGCAGTTGTGGTGGAGTTTGGCTGCCCAGCTGGGTAAAACCACCACACGTGCTCAGGGATCTTTCTGCCAGCCCATGGCCTATAAGTGAATCCCAGAGACAGGAGGGCAGAGAACTGCTGATCAGGATGACTGCTGCAATATAAAACTTATACAGCTAGTTTAAACAAGTTACTTAGCCTCCAACCTCTCCAACCTATCTTTAAAATATCATATGATGAGATGAATCTCCCTGTTGATGCATCTGGCAGAGCATAACAGAAAGACTTGCTCAGGCTAGACTAGCTCTGAGATTGCTGATGTTAAGCAAGACAAAGCTAAGCTGTTGTGTGCCCAGTATTCATTTGTCCTCCTTCTGTGTTCTTTTTCTCTCTCTGTGCTGGGCATATACTACTACAGAAGGTTTACATCAGATCTAGAGTAGACTGCTGTTCCCTACAGGCTTCACTAAGCTTCTGCTGAATCTGTTTACTGTTCTGTGGATGGAGCATTCTCCTTTTTATGATTAAGGCTATTAGCTTGATTTTCTTCCGCATTTTGATGTGTTTTTAACCATTTAAAATAATCACAAAAATAACAAAGCTTTTGGACTACCAAGAAAAGGTGTACCATTTCTTATAGGATAGTTTAAATGGTTGTAACTTCCAGGTCTTAAAATCATGTAACAATATTAAGATGTCAGATTTAGTTCGAAATGCTTTCAAGAATACTCCACACACAACAGTTTTCACCTTTATTTTTTAATTGTAAAATACTTATTAAACCAGTATCCCAGCAGAAGATTTTTAAACTAAATAATATAAAGCTTGGATTCACTTGTTGGGTCATTAGTTATTAATACCAATTTATCCCAGAGCAGACTGTTAAAATGTGCTTGGAAAAACATCTTTGTCATGTCAAATTAGATACCTGTGGGGTTTATTTTATTATTAGTGAATAGTTCAAAAGGTGTAAAAATGACATGGCAATAGAAGAAATCATATTCTTAAGTACAATTTTAGAGAAATATTTTCAATTAAGTCAAACAAGTAATTTAGAGCAAGCAAAATTACTGTGTAAGTGATAATTTTTTAATACTTGTGAAATGCCCTGAAACAGAATTGTCACTGACATGCTTAATGGTATGCTTAATGGAGTCTTTTTTTAGTAAAAGCTGGATACGTAACCTGAAAGCATATTGAATGGGCAGTTTAGAAAGAAGAAACTTCACATATTTGTGTTTATAAATTGACAGTCTGACATGCAAAGCCAGAGTACTTTAATTTATATTCTCAAATAAAATATGTTTTCCAGTATTTCGTTGAAATTACATTTTTGCTTTAGTTTATCTCAGAGGAACTGAAAAGTATTCTGAAATTCAGCATTTCTCAATTGAAAATTCTGATCTTTACTAGAATGCCATTTCCATGGCAATTTTTTTTCAGTTAAAATATTTTCTTGAACCCTAGTATGAAGAGGGGAAAAATTAAATGTACCTGACAACGCTAATGTGAAGCCATCATTATGCTTTCTGCAGATCAGGAAAGGACGCACTATACTTGTTATTGCTCACCGTTTGTCAACAGTTCGAAATGCAGATCGTATAGCTGCTTTCGAAAATGGTGTCATCACAGAACAAGGGACACATGAGGAATTAATGGAACAGAAGGGAGTTTACTACAAACTTGTTAATATGCAGGTAGGTTTTTCATTATTATTTTTGTTTCATAGCTTGCATCATATTGTGTGCTACTGACTTAACTGGATTGAATTGCTCCCAAAACCTTTGCGGTGTTTTCTCAGTGGAGAAAGTCTAGGGAAAAAAAAACCTTCTCTGAAGAGTATTAAACTTCAAAACAAGAAAAAGAAGCAAAAGTGAAACGTGTGATTTTAATTCAAACCTGTGAATTACAGAAATTCTGAACAAAATCTCTTTCTCTTTCTTTTTCAAGTGTGACATTGAAAATAAAGTATGTGAGAAGGTCAAAAGGAAGATTGTGGAAAAAATGATCTTCTGGGTCTGATAAATTCTCAGATTCCTTTTCCAAATCAGAGAATTATAAAATAATTCAGGTTAAGGGACATTGGTGGTTCATCTAGTCCAACTCCCTCTAAATGCAGAGAGGGCTCTGAAGTCTAAGCAGGTTGTCAGGGCCATTTTCTTTGGGTTTGGAATACCTCCAAGGATGGAGACTCCACACCCACCCCAAGCCACCTGCTCCAGTGGCTCGCCACCCTTATTGTGAAAATGTAAACTCTTACACAGGTACTTTTCCAAATCACTAGCATCTTAGTGACTCAGGCTCCTGAAGTTTTGTTATACAGACAGGGTCTACCTTGGATATTTTCATTATCTCTCAATCTGTCTTCTGCTTTTTCATATTTTTATATTTTAAAAAGGCATTTATATTTAAAAAAAAAATCAGTTATGCCTAATGTAACTCTCCTATATGTTGTCAGAACAGTTTAACATGACAACAAATGCAAAAAAATCTCTATGGCTGAAATTTTTCTCCTTGCAAGTGTTAACGTTCTTTTTTTCACTGAGTATAGAGAAGAATTAATGAAACTTCAGTACTTGCTTGTGGCTTTCTTTTTAATTAGTCAGTTCTTTTCAATATTCCATTTATTTACAAGAAATTGTTGTTGTTTTTATTTAGAACTGTTCATCATTAATGTGGCCAAAAATGATTTTTAGTGTCATGCTGTGTTTCATTTCAGACATCAGGAACTGAAGATCAGTTACAGGAAGAAGGTAATGCACACAGTGTCTCAGAAAAGACACTGAATGGATCAGTACTGACTGGACAGAAAAGACAGTCCACTCGGAACAGCATAAAACGGTTCAGAATACAGAATGATGAACTTGATGTAAAAGCTGTTCAGCTTGTGAGTCTCTCTGTATTATTATCTGCATATGTTTTCCATAACTAATGGGACAAGAAAGAAACACGATTCTGCTCAACGGGGAGTAACTTTTTATCATAATGTATGAAGAGAGCCTACATGTCTGGTTAAAGACTCATAAAATGACAAAATAACACAAAAAGGGTTCTATGGAAAATTCTTTTCTCTTGAAACCAAAACGCCTTTTGTTGTGGTACTCAAAACAGTTTAACTGAGTGATACTATGAAACAAAATTACTTGAGTATAGGAACAGCCTATGTGGCAAGTTAATTCATTTAATAATGTAACAAAACCAGAAACAGGTAATTAGTCATAAAACTTTAACACCCCAAATAGAGAATAATTATTAGTCTAAGTATCTTGATATGGATTGCCTAAAATATGTCTGTATTAGCGAATAAGTTACTGAAAATTAAGAGAGAGTTATCAATTTGGCTAATGAACTAAAAATGAAAGACATCATGTTTAATGATGAGTAAGGAGCAATTCATTCAACAAACATTTAACACCATCAAATGGAAAAAGTGGTCTAAATTCCCAATTTCTTTTTCTGCATAGTCTCACAAAAGGTAAGTGGAATTTGTGACTAATCCTCTCTGGGAAAGGCTCAATTTTTTGGAAGAAGTGAGAGAGCTTATATAGAATTCATTGATTTTTTTTTCTTCTTTTTTTATGATTAATATTGGGTACTGAGTAACAATAAGAATTTCAGCAGTTAGTTAATACATTTTTTGAAGATCAGATAGTTTGAGGTTTCCCATCATAGAATATGGGATAGGGAACAGATTACAAAGATTATACCTGTCCTACCTTTTCCTCCATTAATGTATTATATTTATCCTGATGGAATCCTTTTATTCTAGGATAAAAACATACCTCCAGTGCCATTTCTTAAAGTTATGGCGTTGAATAAAACTGAATGGCCTTACTTTGTTGTTGGAACTCTATGTGCAATTATCAATGGGGCCTTACAACCCATATTTTCAGTCATAATTGCAGATGTTATAGGGGTAAGTATAAAACAAAGAATTAAAAACCTTGCTTGTATGCTGTATCTTTTGTCACTGTTTATGGTTTTTATAAATGCTGACTTGTTTTATGATGAACCCATGAAATGCTACATTTTTTTTCAATTTGCCCTGCAAAGGTAAGAAATGGGTGAAAGTCCTTGCTATGGGGAATGCTGAATTTCTGCTCTAAGTCTCACAAAACAGTTATGCAAATTTCACATCTCTGTTTTTGAGCTGATCAGCTCGCCAGTGATGAAGTGAGGAGAGGTTCCCCTGTGACCTCTCTGAAATTGCTTCATCCTTATCCCCTTTTAAGGCGGCACTATAATTGACCCCATTCACATGAGCAGTGCAGGCATAGAAGGTGATCTTTGTGCTGTGCTCACCATAACATTTCAGAAGGTATAGTGTGAATCAAAGCAATGTAAAGCAACAAGATGAAATGGATGTAAGGTAGACGTTTCATTACAGAGAGATTTTCTGTAAACTTAAATTTATGATGTTAAAAAATAAAGTTATGTTGTCAAGCACAAGGCACTTGCACTGGCAGGAATTTTTAACATTTTCTGTTGGAACTGTTTTAGCTGCACTATATTGCACAAAGATATTGAAATGGCCTATCTTATTTTTTTTTGTACTTGTTTGTGAGGTGTTACATTCCAAAGAACTGTTTGGGAAAAGGGTATTATGCTGGTGTTATGCTTCAGTTTTTAATGCAAGTAGTAGCAGGAAACAGCCCTGAGGGAAGGGGAGCATTCTGTGCAGTTGTGATCTTTCAGTAATTGTCAGTAATGGACGCAACAAATAGCAGAAGATATATATATAGGGGAAAAAATAGAATTAAGGTCCTTTCTTTCCAAAACATTAATTTATTCTTAAAGCTTTTAAAAATATTTACAGGCATGATATTATTTATGACAAATCTGGATTAGAAAATCTAAGTAACTGAATTGTAGATTTTTTTTTTGCTATGGACCAAGGTATAAAAACATGATAAACTAGTGTCATTCTGAGCAAACAATAGATAACAACCCATAAATAACAAACCATAATGACAGTTACTCAACATCCAAAATATACAAATGCTATACAACAGCAAACAGTGTACAACATCCTCAAAGACCTATAGATTTTTTTTTGAGGCTATTTAAAGGACTTAGAAATGTTGGAGACCTCATACTTCTTTATAAAACAAATATGTTTTATCCAAGCTTGGGAGAATTATCTTTATTGCCCTGCAAACCTGGTGAAACCAGAACTGTACAATCCCCGTTCTCCATCAACTATGTGTTATCATATATAAAGGTATAAGGATTGCTTCAGCATACTACACCTTTAATATTCATTTACTCACTGTTGAGGTAAATAAGAGTATATAAGCTTTAGATGGAAAACTATTTCCCTAACTGAGCAAGGTCTCCATACAATGCATAATGTACTCCTATTTTTATTTTTTGTTAAAATATATAAAACAAACAATAGAAATCTGTTATCTGTGAGTCTTGGCCTAAAAAAAAAAATATTGATTTGGTAACATATAACACATCATTAAGAACAACTTCCATATTTCTTTCTCACTAACTAGTTGTTGACATGCAGTAACCTTCAGCCAGTGACTACAGAAATGCTCTTAAAACTTTAAAAGATGTGCTTCAGCCTTTTGCAGGTGCATATTCTGATAATAATTTACTGATGTGGGTTTGTTCACTGACATATGTTACTGTTTTATCATAACAAAATAAAAATTTAGCTTTCATTTGCAAGAACGTGTACAATCACTTCAGATCTATAATCTTCAAAGAAAAAAAAATCTTAGTTCATCAAGAAATTGACTTGTTTTCCCCTTAAACACACGTAATGCATAAAACAAGCATGTAAAGATAACGGGAAATTATTGAACCAGAACTTCAGTAAATAAAATTAATTTTCAAAATTTTCTTTCATAGATATTTGTAGAAAAAGGAAAGGCTGCTATCAGGGAGACAAATAGCATGTATGCACTACTCTTTTTAGGTTTTGGACTAATTTCTTTTGTCACGTTTTTTCTTCAGGTAAGTTTTTGTTACCATAATTGTTCATGGTATTTGAGACAATATATCTCAACTGTGTTAAACTCTCAGTGGCTGAGCGTCAAGCAGTACATGAGAAAAATGATGATGAACTTTCACTACCAGGTGTGTTCAAAATGTTGTAAGAGGTTTCAAATGTGTTCTGTAGCGTAGGCTGATCCCCATCTCCACAGCAAAGGAAAGTTTGGCTTTAAGGCCTACACTGTATCACAGCCTCTGTAGGAAGATAGACAGTACTGATAGCACAGACAGCAAATTCAACAGCACAGACCCAGATCAGGCTTTGGGCAGCACTTCTGTCTTGAGCAAATGGTTGCCTCAGCACCTACTCTGCGCTCCATGCAACAGGTCTGTCAGCATCTGAGCTGGTTGAACTGAAACAACCTCACCTGTATCTACAAGAACTGCACTCAACCCTGAGTTTTCTGAGAAAACATACCAAATGTAACGGGGAAAGACCACATCACATGCTTAACTTAAAGAGTACTCAAATCTCTATACCAAAAAAGTTAAATAATAATTCAAATTGCCTCTTTAGAAGTGCACTCATCTATTGGTACAGGATCAAATACTATTGGTACAGGATCAAATACTTTTGACTACATTTTCTGAAACAGTTTCTAAATACACATTTACACATAATTGTTCTCATGCATATGGGTGTTTGCCAATGCCTGGAATTGCATATATTGTGGGAAAACTGCCATGTTCAGGCCATTTGTTATGTGAACTGATGAACATCTCATTTACATGCACAAATCCCTTTAGTTGTTGCTCAGCTGCTTGGGCTAATCTTGCCTAATAATGTGCACAAGTCTGAACACCATCCTTCCACCTTCTGTCCTGATGCCCTTGACACAGTAGCACTTGCACTCCCTTCAGGCAAAATCAAACTCAAAATTCCCACCTTTATGACGCCCTGAAAAAACAAAAACTTGGTGGCGTAGCTGTTCCGGATACTAATGCACTAAAATGTGTCTGCCTGTGTCCCATCTCATTCCTGTGTGGTCTGATCCTGCATGGCCCCAGGAGTGACAGATTCACCAGCACAGCTCTGTGCACACCAAGTTGTGTGCCAACGTCAGTGAGTATCTACAGCTTCAGAGACCTCCCACAGAAAATAACCAGTAGAACTACAGCTTTGTGACTCTAAGAGGGAATTCCCTGGTGTCTGTGCAGTACCTAAAACAAGTGTAGGGTCTTACTGGTTATACTGCTGAGCCTGTTTACTGTGAAGTGGCCAGCTCCAGTTTGAGAACAGGTGTGATAAAAAATTCCTGCAATTAAATCATTGTTTGGTGGGGCCTGAAGACTATTATGCGATACATAGTTGTTTCTTAAAAAAAAAAAAAAAAAAAAAGACACTACAATGCCTCATTCTGTGCTCTACCATTATAGGTTCCAAATTTAGCTTTAAAATATTTTGATTTTAAAATTGTAGCTCACTTGTAGCTAGCATATTTTTTACTTAATGATATTCTTTTTAATATTATATGCAGATAGCCACATAACTTATTATCTTATAAAGACAAAAACTGTAATTAGGTTAAAAAATATGCTTTTTTTTTCCTCCCACACAGGGTTTCACATTTGGCAAAGCTGGAGAAATCCTTACAATGAGGCTCCGCTCCATGACATTTAAAGCAATTCTGAGACAGGTATAATTGTTCTATATTTAGCTTTCTAAAGCTTTAGAAATGCTTGTTTATTTACATGTCATAAATGTTTATTTAAGTAGTCATGCTATGATTTTATCCGTAAAGATTTCACAATGATTTCTTTAACTCAGTTTAGAAACTGACGGGATTAAATCTTTTTAACAGGTCCAAGTAGATATTTTAAAACCTTTTAATTGATGTAACTAATAAGGGCCGTCTTAAAACCAGACTAACAAAGCTTAAAGATGATGGTAGTGTTTATTTAGTGTATTTAATATAATCAAAACAACTTTGGACTGAGGCACAGAGAAAGTAGGCTGTACTCTAAGAGGTCAAATCTGAAACTCAGATCTGCCTTCAGATATGCTGCAAGCTAGGATCTGCAAATAATTACCAGTGAAGGCAGTAAGACCTGGATAGCTGACTAACTGCCCTCACTCAATTGGTGGCTTATCCTACCAAGCAGTTACAGAACCAAAGATGGGCATGGTAGTAGTCTAGGGTAAAAACAGGACTTTGTACCACTGAAAGTACATTCAGCAGCAGAATTAAACCCTTTAAAATAAACAGCCTGAAATCGCCCTTCCTGAGCTGATCCGGTGGGGGCTGCCCACAGGCAGTAGCTCTTCAAGAACTGCTCCCACATGGCTCCGTACCACGGGGTCCATCCCCCAGGAGCAAATTGCTCCAGCACGGGTCCCTCATGGGCAGCAGCTCCCCCCAGACCCCCTGCTCCTGCATGGGCTCCTCTCCACGGGCTGCAGCTCCGGCCTGGGGCCTGCTCCTGCAGGGGCTCTCCATGGGCCGCAGCCTCCTCCAGGCCACATCCACCTGCTCCACCGGGGGCTCCTCCACGGGCTGCAGCGTGGAGATCTGCTCCATGTGGGACCCATGGGCTGCAGGGGGACAGCCTGCTCCACCAGGGGCCTCTCCACAGGCTGCAGGGGAACTTCTGCTGCGTGCCTGGAGCACCTCCTGCCCTCCTGCTGCACTGACCTTTGGGGCTGCAGGGCTGGTTCTCACTCCTCACTCTCCCAGCTGCTGTTGTGTAGCAGTTTTTGTTTGTTTGTTTTGTTTTTCCCCTTTCTTAAATCTGTTTTCCCAGAGGCACAACCAACTCCACTTACTGGCTCAGTTTTGGACAGTGGCAGGTCCCTTTTGGAGATCTGGCTGTTATCTAACTTGGGACAGCTTCTGGGCTCTTCTCACAGAAGCCCCCTCACTCTCAAAACCTTGCCATGCAAGTCCAATACACAAGGACCCTAGCTGTGTACATAACCAGCCTTGTCACCAGCTTTTCATGGTTGGCATGAGCTGCTTCCTGGATCTAGTGCAGTGGCAAGCTGCCCAGTGAACATAGTCTGCTGCAGGGCCTTTAATGTACCAATAGAAACTGCATCACTTCCAGGTTGCAGTTCAGCACGTCCAGAACTAACTCAGTTATCTTTACCCCTCTTTTGCTGTCACTACTGTGCTTAACCAGTTGCTTTATGTCCTGAGTAATCTTGATAAATTCACCAAGTATTTTAAGGAAATGTTGGTACTTCTGATATTATCAATCCACAGTATAAATGTAAGCCTTCCCTGGATTTCTATTATGTTTTATTCCCAGCTGTAGGTGGGCATGTGACCCCTGAGGTAGTAGAAAGTAGAACATTATGAGCCTAGGCACATTACTCCTCTACCTTTCACTCACTACAGAAAGCAGCATATCCCAGCCATGCCAGGCTGCTACATCTGCAAGTCTGGAATCAAAGATGTTTCCAAACATGCAATCCCACTGCTTTCTTCAGCCTGTTCAGCTGACTGAGGTCTTTCCTGGTCTCCACAGAAAGTCATTACCTCCTTGAGAAGTTCCTGGAGCCAAACAGAGCAGCATCAGCTTTCGTTAGCACCTTTCACTGGGGGTGAAACCAGATGCCCCTACTTTCTCATTTATACAGGAAGGGATAATAGGCCACCTCCAAAGAGTGAGATATGTCATTGGAAATTAAGCCCCAGGAGATTTTTTTTTTTTGGACTAGCCCAATAGGAAAGGGCAGTCTGTAAGACTATGCTGAATCTGAACAGATCGCTGGAGGAAGGGTCTGAAGGACTAGAATAGTAACAGAGAGGTTTTCATGACGAGGAGTCAAGTAATCTTATTATGTTTATTGTCCTCACTCTGGTGTGAAAATAGTGTCCACCTGGCATCATTTTCAAATATCAGGCAGTAGAACAGTGGGACCTGGGAGGATTTTGTGTATTAGCACCGACACATGTGGCACATGCTCCATGTCATATAATGGCAAAGCAACCATCTGTCTATGTGAGCCTACAGCCAGACTGAATCTATTTATTTTACATCTTTTTTTTTCTTATTGTATTTAAGAACAGTGTTTACTTTACCATGCTTAAAGATAATACTTCTACCACAATAAAATCCCCAGGGAAAAAAAATGTAGCATGTTTGTTAATGTCTAATGGTTATGCATTTAAACACTACTAGCAGGAAATATGAAAGCTCTTACAGTAACCTTATGAACAGTTAGTGCACAAAAACACCCTACAGTTGCTAAGAATCATGTACATATAATGTAATACAAATACTGACATTGTTTCATTGTAATGCTTTTGGGGCTTGATGTTTGGCAAATCTAGAGGAATGTTAGAGTGAATATTTTATATTTGCTTTCTGGATTTAAATAAGATAAATGCTTTGTGTTCAAGTAAGAAATTTTAGTTTTCAAGTGCTTTAGAGTCACTGATCCCTCTGACCAATTAATCTTGATTGCTATTAAGATACAAAACTGTATGACTGACAAGATTTTTTCCCTGGAAATAGTTTCTTCCGGATTAGGAAGAGATAGTCTTGGGGTAGTCTAGATCTCCCAGCACTGCATATCATTTTACATAAGTCTTTTCAGACACCACAGAGATTTTCCAGCAGCACTCAGGCATTCAAAACACTTCATAGCAGACTTACAGATTTCACAGTGCTAATAACTGACAGAGAATTTAGATGTATTTTTACCTATCTAACAGGAATCTAACAGGAGAAATTATATTTTTTAATTAGTAGTCTTCATAGATGTCTGTTACACATCCAAGTAACTGTCCTCAAAATGGCACATTCCTTCATATTGCTGTTTAGTGAACATCCGATCATCAAAAATATGTTAAACTCACAAGCAAAGATATCTTGTAAACTGCGTTTAACATGAAATAATGTGGTGATGTTTATGTTATTGCAAAAAGCATATACAGATTGCTAACAGAGGCTAGCTTTGAGTTTTGTGATCCCATGACCTTACCAAGCCTATAGGTCTATTTTATTTATGGTTACACCTAAAGAACTAGAACACCCTATCGTGTGTCACCCAGTCATAATCCAAAGCGATTAAGTTCTCTTAAGTAGCCTAATGAGGTGAGTTAAGTTTTTAAGATCATAATAAGTGTATTTCATATTGTAGGAGATCAGCTGGTTTGATGAACCTAAAAATAGCACTGGAGAATTAATTACAAGACTTGCTAATGATGCCTCACAAGTGAAAGAAGTAAGTAATATGCACTGGCATTTTTCATGTCTGATTAATATGGAGTCAGTTACAGATGGTATTCAGTAGGTAGAAATCCTGCACACGGTCATGTGGAACTGTTATTCATTTAAAAGTGTTTTTTGTGTGTTCGGTGTCACACAAAAATTATCATAATAGTAGATAATATATATGTATGAAGTATAATCATGTAGTAAAGCTTTTAGTTCACATTAGTGTTCAGTGCTGGTATCACCAGTATAAATGAGTCATCCAAGGCATCCATTTATTTAAAGTCATTTATTCAGCCTTCTTAGATGTCTAGGCAGCATTGTGTTTTTATGATAAATGTTCTAGCTCAACGAAATGCATAAGAATATGCCTCAAAATGAAGGTTGCTCTCATTGCATCACTGTGTTTGTTCACATGTTTAAAGTTAAAAAAGATAAAATATGGTCATAGTTCTATGTGTGTGTATATATATTTATATAAGAAACTTATGAAATATAATTGTTTTTTCTTGAGCAAAACCTGAAAACAAGGAGATAGAGTAGGGTAGATACAAAAGGCTTGTGGGAATGATCTGTAGAGTGGAGCAGTTTTTCAAGAGACAGGATAAAACATTCAATTTTGCAGAATATTTAGACCAAATTAAGTACTTTCAGATGGTGAATAAATCATAAATATTTATGTGACAAATATTTTGCCTAGTTTTCAAATAAATCCATGTATTACGATGGTTTCATTCTTTTCCAGGCTACAGGTTCCAGACTGGCATTAATTGCTCAAAATGTAGCGAATCTTGGGACTGGGATCATTTTGTCATTGACCTATGGCTGGCAGCTGACTCTTCTGCTTTTAGCCATTGTGCCAGTTATTGCTGTAACAGGAATGATTCAAATGAAGATGCTTACTGGACATGCAAAAAAAGATAAAAAGGAACTGGAAACTGCAGGAAAGGTGGGTTCAGTGGCATTTTAGTCTATTTTTATGTTGTACTACACAGTGCTGCTTAATAGGGATATTGGTGTTGGGTCAAGAATATACCCCTCAAACTCAGTCTGCATTGTTATTCTGATGAAAAAGTGATACAGAAAATATGAAGCTGAAAACTGAAAACGTGAGTTTAATGTTAAATGCAACCTGAACTTAATAAATGAGGTGTCTCACAACACTCCTTTGAATCCAGTGCAATCATTTTATGATCTGAAAAGAGATATAGAATGTCAATAGCAATTTTAAGAATCAGTTAGCTGTATGTTCCAGTTTCCTAACTTTTCTCTAGTTCACGATGTGATTATATGCACAGCTAAAAAGCAGGCTGGTAATTATTTTGTATTGTGATTATAATCAAAAGAATTTTTTTGAAAAGTTCTTTAAAAATAATATTGATTTTGAGAGCATATAAATACGTATTCCAGTTGAACTTGTACTACAAATTACAGTAGTTGGGAACATGAAGACAGGGTAATGCAGAAGCTGAAAGTAAAACTTGGAAACCCCTGTGAGCTGATAAAGAAATAAGGAAACAGTCCAGCACCATATGTTTTTGCTTTGAAGAAAAGCAAGTTCAATATAGGTTCTAGTGAGAAAACAATAAAGCTTCTCAGCCTTAAAGCATATTTAAATTGGCTGAGCAAAATTTCATTTTACCTATCTATGAAACTACTATTATTATACAGACATAAAGAAAAGATGGTGTTAGCCTTTGTAAGGGAGACAGTTACTATTTACATGTAGACGTGTTAGGTATTTCCATGTAATTTAGTTATTTCAATCTTATCACTCATGTAACTTAACCTGTTGTGTTTCTGACTTACAGATTGTCTATTCACTTTATTATTATTATTATTATTATTATTATTATTATTATTATTATTATGTAGAAGTAATGATGTAGAAGGAAGGGTCTGCTAAGTGTATAATTATGATTAAGTTGGAGTTTAGCTCTTGTGTAAAGAACTGCTTTTCCTTTTTCTTCCTGAGTTGAAGATTGAAAGCCATGTTTTCTTCCAAGCTATTATTTACCTTTACAGTAAAGGCTGATGATTCACAAGCTTGGAGGTATTCTGCTACACTTTAAAATAAGAAGCTAAAAGAGGTTTATTTTTAAAAGAATATATGCACTGGGAAAAAAAAAAAAAAGCCTTCTTTATGTGATAGGATAATCAAGAAGAAATTCAGAATGGTGTCACTGATTATGAATAAAGTTTTGCCAAACAAGTAACATTACACATTCTTATGCACTGGAATATTTTAAAGTTATCTCATAGTCAAGTTGCTTTCAGCTGCTTATCTCACGCCAACTGCCTTGGAGATTATTTGTAAGAAGAGTTAGATGATTGTTATGTGATGACCTGAAAATCTGTTTTTGGCAGACTATATTAGTTTAAATAGTTTTTTCTTTTCCAGCTCTACAGTTTCTGGAAAAAATTAAAACACATGTATTTCCATAGCAATTCAGCAAAATGTTTCACTCACAATATATTAACATGAAGGAAAACAGGTCACAGGCATCTTTTTTAGCTTTAGGTTGACGATCTACCTTGCTCTTTAGAAAAGGGTCTCTTCCTGGCAAAGAGCCAATGAGGAAATGCCATCTTCACACAAGAGGCAGATATAAACTACTCTTATTGGTAGAGAAACAATATTCATTCATTCCTTCCTCAGCAGCAGCAGAGTTATTCGGGTACATATAATGTAGCCAGTTAGCTCCATTTATAGAAACCAAGAGCACACAGCTTGGAGTGGCCAGATGTTATTGAAAGTTATTCTGTAAAGGCAATTGGATTTGACAGTGTACAAATCTTACATTGGTGATAATACATAAAAAAAAAATGAGATTAAGTTCCAGGTCCTAAATAAATTTCTAGACAGGAGGAATGGTTTTGGTTTTATGTTTGTTTCTTTGTTTTTTGGTTTGGTTTGCTTTTTTGTGCCCTGTGAAATCAGTACATCAGAACTAAATTATGAGCTGGAATAAGTATAGTGCTCTATGAATGTACTTTATAAAACCTCTTTCCAAGATGGTTTACCTTCTGAGTTTTGGTTTGCTAGATTGGTGACCAAGCCTAAATCAGTTGTTGGTATGAGAAAATTCTGATGATATTAATTGTCTACAAGTGAATGCCCTTAATACTAGGGGAACATTAAGAAAATCAAGGCCTAACCTTCCTCTAGTTTTCAAGCAAGATTGGGTACCCAGCGTCATTAATCATTTTGGAAAACTTCTACCCACTTTTTTTTCCTTTTTTTTTCTTTTTTTTTTTACTGTGGCAAAATGGAAAGATTTTCAAAGATATAAAATTAGTAAGAATTAGATCCTAAGCTGCCATATGGACCAGAAAAAAAAAAAAATCTTTCTACATTTTTATGAAAGTGCAGTAGTTTTGATTTTCTCCTTTAGGAGTTTTGAAAGTCATCTGATAGTCAAAAAATGCAGAGAATGCACCCTGGGAAAGATTATTCCTTTCAGGGTAAGCCCAAAATTTGTTGCTTTTGAAAAGGTGGCGATATGTTCAGGCTGCAGCCCCAAACACGTTTTTAGGTGAGGTAGGCTTGTTCAGTTTAGCCTGACTGGGCACCAACAGCAATGATAGCTGCATGGCATCATCCTTGTGACAGGTTGAACAAGCTCACTGGAAAAAAAAACTACCATTGCTGGCCTGTGCTAAAATGTACACTGACTCAACTTTACTGTTATAATCCATGCTAATTGGATTATATTTAACAGCAGTGTATCTACATACGTTGCAACCACACTTTCAACAGTATTGTAGACATAGTCTGTCACTTCTATTGCAGTCATTCCGAGTTCTGTTTATCAGATTATGTTTAAAAATTTCCATATAATCTTGTTTTTCTGCCAATGAACATGTACTCTCCAATACAGATTGCTTCTGAAGCCATAGAAAATATTCGAACTGTTGTTGCTTTGACTCAGGAAAGAAAATTTGAGTTTATGTATGGGCAAAATTTGCAAGTGCCATACAGGTAATAAAATGCTTCTTAAAAAGAGGTAATTAAAATATGTCTTTTTTTAAATTAACACCAATAAACTGAAAAACAATTTATCTTCTTTCAGTACATCATCAAATCTTTAACTCCAACCTCAGCTTTGACATAGAAAATACAAATTATCTTTCTGTTCAAGCTAATGGTCTTTGATTAAATGATAATTTTCTTTCAAAACCTACTTTCTTTCAAAACTATCATTATTAGCTGCTATAATTCTTGAGATGGAAATCTTTATTAATTCTTACAGTCATGAGGCCTTCCTTCTGAGGAAATATATATATTTTTTTAACAAACCAAAAGTCAGGTTTTGTCTTTATACTTAGGTAAGATTCCTGTTAAAATCAATGAGATTTTCCCAAGGAGGGAATCAGAATGGAAGAGGGAACTTTCACATCAGTTTACCTTTCTGTTCACTCTGTTATTTTATCAAAGTACCATTGCAGATCAAGTGAAGCCTCATGAATGCAATAACTGACTTAAAGATTTGTTTTGGTTCAATGAAGGATAAAACACAAAGATTTGTTCTGTTGAACTAGTTTCTGCTCTGTAGAAATTCTAAAGTTCTTGGTGATTTTCCTCATTTTTTATTTATTTGAATCTTTAAATTGCACCTGTATTATAATTTTTAAAATAATTTTAATGAGTGCGTGAAGTGAAAACAATACAAATTATACGTGCTCAAAATATTTAGAGTTAGAGCAATTTCTTCTTCTGTCCCAATATTCTTACATGTGTTTTTGCAGACAGACAGAAAACTGAAGCATACAGGAATTATAACGTTTTAGGTTAGGATCTTACAAAGTGCTGGAGATTATTTTACTATAAACTAGTAAAGAGACTTGAGGATTCCTCTGATTTATAGGATACTTTTACTATTGGATACTTACATTCTTGGTTACAACTGCATGTACAATAAGATTGTGATAATATTTTTTCTGTTACAGAAGTTCTGTAAAGAAGGCACATATCTTTGGATTTACTTTTGCGTTTTCACAAGCTATTATGTACTTTATTTATGCTGGATGTTTTAGGTTTGCTGCATATCTAGTAAAAAATGGACATATGCTGTTTAAAGATGTGCTTTTGTAAGTATATCCTTTTTAGTTTCTTTTAGGTTCCATATGGAAAAATGTGTTTTATTTTGCTATCTTGAAATCATCGCATATGGAATGGAAGAAAACAACCAAGTACTTTCATTGTTATACTACCCCTCCTTCCTCATGTTGCTACAAATCCAAAATGTGATAATTTCAGACTACATTTAGCTACCTACATACAATTTTTCTTGCAATCAGGGTAAAAAGAAGACAACATGAAGTTAGGCAAAGCAAAACTGTCCCTTGTTTTCATGACCAATAAGGTTTCTTTAACAGCAGAATCACATGGCTTAGCTGTAGGGAGTGTGGGTAGACAAGATTAGAAGGTAAATGGAGCAAGTAACGAGTGAAATGAAAGTGAGGAAATTATGAGCCCTGGGGCAAGAAAGGTGGAGAGCAGGAGAAAGATCAGCAACCACCCATTCTGGTAAATGCCCAGGTAGAGCTGGAAAAGTTCCTTCAAGTGTTAACAGTGAATTGATGTTATTGTTCCTATCAACTGGCACCTTTCCAGCCTTCCTTTTGCTCCCTCCTTGTCTCCAGCATCTAACCAAGTCTTCTGCTTGTCTCCCTGCAGCTGAAATCCCTGTCCATATTTGTCAATAGTCACCTCCCATGCTTTGGTTTAGCAATTACCACACTCTTGCCTGGCAAAAATTACAGCTGAAGCTAAACCTTCATCTTACCCTGATTACACCAACACTTTCTCAAGTACTAGCATTAGCTTCCCTTTCCCTATGCGCTTATGTGAATGCCTTGTTGTGTACCTGCTCTTGTATTGAACTTTGCTTACCCCAAATTTCATGCCTGCATCCTTTGCTCCCTCTTTCTTACCTTCCATTTGCTCCTGAACTCAAGGATTTGATTGTGACCCTTGAAGGAACTGTTGAACAACAAATTTCTCCATAGACCTCAGACTGTTCCACAACTAATAACTTCAATTTTATAGATGAGGAAACTGAGGCGCAAGGAACTACACATCCTACCATATCTCATGCACTGAGAACAGAAATATCAATCAAAACATTCATTTCTAATAAATCCAGTTGAGTGGTCAAGGAGGGAAAGCTTAGTGTTACTCTCCTCTCTGCAAAACAAACAAACAAACAAAAAACAAAACAACAAAAAAAAAGGATTTTCTCAGTGAGGGAAAAAAGTCACAGTTTGCAGTAGACAGTTTTTACCCTCCCTCAACTTTATTAATGAGTAGTTATTTATCTGAGGCCCCTTCTCTGGCCGTACAAGCTTTCTGTGTGTGTGCTATAACAGTATCAACATAGTTTTCTCCTTTTGATTTTTGTGGAGTTTTTTCAGCTATTGTATTTGGTGCAATGGCATTAGGACAAAGCACTTCTTTGACTCCAAACTATGCCAAAGCCAAGATGTCAGCTGCTCACTTGTTTGTGCTGTTTGAAAGAGTACCCTCCATAGACAGTTACAGTGAGGAAGGGGAGAAGCCTGTAAGTAACCATGGTGTCACCCACAGTGTATCATGCACCACTGATTTATTTCAAGCCTGTTTTTTCTTTTTTTTTCCCTTTCTTTCTTTTTTTTTTTTTTTTAATCACTCATATCATAGCTACTGAGAGCAAGTACAGTCTGAGCCCATTCACATCTGACTCATCCAACCAAATTGGTATTTGCTGTAAGTTTTGCCATGTCTTCTCCCGCCATCCTCTCAGCCCCACCTGCCTCTTGGTGAAACAAGACCCAGTGAAAATAGAATTAATGCAACAGAGACAGTTTTTCAAGCTTTTCTTGTGTGAAGCTACCTGAGAATGGATCTTGAACATATAACTAGGTCTCTAATATTTAACCAGAAATTTTTGAGGCCTAACTTATTTGCAAGTTGTCCATAATAGATTGTCACATACTTTGGTAACCAACAATGTATATGAACATATGGGGGTGTGTGGCCTTTCATATGACAAAGAGGACAGAAAGTTCTAGACAACTATCATGTATATATATATATAAACACAAGGTAATGCATATACATATATATATGCTTATATATGTACATGTATAAAAGAAATCTAGCTATGTAGTCTTAAGAAATATCATAAATTTGAGCTGCAACATTGATTGGTCATTTGCGTCTGTCGATATATATGCTTATACATAAGAACTATATTTCTTCTTGTGTAGGTTATGTCCATATTACAAATATTCATTTTATAGTAAATTAGTTAGAAAAACTCTGAGTGGAAGAATTGATTCTGTCTGCAGATCAAAAATTATAGATAATTTTCAGTATTTTTAAAGATGAAAACAAAACAAAAAAATCAGCAAAGAATATGAAAAGAATGTGAATGAGGTCCCTACAAAGCAGATAGAAGTTAGTCACCCAGAGTTATTACTGCTTTTGAAAATGTAATCTTTTTTAACAGATTGTTTAAGAGAAGCTGTCAGAATTTGTGTTTATGGAATAGAATTTTAATTGGAATACGCTTGCAGCATAGAATATTCAGGAGGAAATTTGTGTTTTCACAATAGCGTCTCACTGTATATTAATTACCATGAAAAAAAAAAGAAGTCTGTTCCATTGGAAAAACTCCCGCTGTTCTCTTTTACTTAGTCTTTTTCTTAGTCTTATATGTTCTGTTACATTATCCTAACAATTTGATCCAATTCTACCATTTCAATCAGAAAATATTTGGTGGAAACATAACATTCAAAGATGTGGCATTTAACTACCCAACCCGACCAGAGGTCAAAGTGCTCCAAGGCTTGAACATTGAAGTAGAAAAAGGACAAACTCTGGCTCTTGTTGGTAGCAGTGGTTGTGGTAAGAGCACTGTTGTTCAGCTGCTTGAGAGATTTTATGATCCACTCAGTGGAGAAATGGTAAGCGTTCCATATAAAAGTGTAAGCTGCATTTCCATGATACATGCATAATTAATTTTACTGATATATTTTGAGACTTTTTCTTCTAAACGAGCTCATTAAGTATTTGCTAGTATAACTACTCTCTTTTGCCAGCATTTTTAATGTGATTTTTGATATATATATATATATTTTTAGTTAAAGGCAGAAACACATGGGTTTTCAATATTGTCTATACAACCATGGTGAAAGTAGAAGGAAATTACATTTTCTAAATTTCCCATGCTGTTTCAAGTTATTAGAACAAAGTCCAATGGTTACAAATGCACATTTGTATCAGTGTAGGCCTATTATATGTGTAAAGTGCATAAGCAGGCTCTCTCA
This sequence comes from Cygnus atratus, assembly GCF_013377495.2. Classification (NCBI taxonomy): domain Eukaryota; kingdom Metazoa; phylum Chordata; class Aves; order Anseriformes; family Anatidae; genus Cygnus; species Cygnus atratus. The sequence continues at coordinate 22,671,166 of NC_066363.1, read as the reverse complement.
CGTCATTTCTGGTCATTTCTATGATGTATCAATGCTATCAACGGGATTTGGAACTTTAAATCTAAAGATTTACACTCTATATTGTGAAACCTATGTCACATTGTTGCTTATGACATTCATACTTGAAAGTTCATCCCAAAGCCTCTCTGCACAGAGGACACGAGGAAAGCTAGGGCTGTTCACTGAAGATCAGAGTGGAAATGCATACATGTAGCAAACCTCTTGACAGCTGGAGCTATCCCGAAAGTAGCGCTGCTGGTGAAATGCAGTTCAATCTGCTACTGGCAGTTTGCTTTCAAGGTTCACAAAACCATCTCAAAAGCTCACATTGGGTCATTTATTTATCTGTCTCCCCCCATCCCTTCATTCCCAACCTTAGAGTGAGGCTGTGCTGATGCACGTGGCATCTGCTGCAGCTGGAAAGAACAGATCCTTAAGCTTTCCTAACTCTTACAGCCCAGCAATTAAGATAAAAAAATAATTAAGACATTTTATCAGGACTTTAGCTGCACACGCAGGTATTGAAACCAGAAATCCTTAACAATTTTCTAATTGTTCTTATATCTACACAGTAATTATGCTCCCATCTATCTAATGCTGTTAATAGCACATAAACTACCTCAATGCACCATGACTTCTTGTAGTTCAAGAAGTTGTGGCTGCAAAGTTACTCACCAAAAGACCATACCTTCTTCACTGGCATAAATGCTTCCTGGCCTCTAGAAGTCAGAGAAAAATGGTACTGTCAAACTCAGACTTCTCGGACCCAGATATGTCCTGACCATAGTCCTGACTCTGCATGGAAGGTGAAACTGTCATTTGTCACTCAACTGGAATTGCAGCCTGAAGTACAGATAGTCTCTTTGACAGACAAAAATGCTGGAGTGACCTTTCAGCTTCTTCTCTGTGGAGTTGCCCCATCCCTGGAGGTGTTCAAGGCCAGGCTGGATGGGGCTTTGAGCAACCTGTTCTGGTGGGAGGTGTCCCTGCCCACGGCAGGGCGTTGGAACTGGGTGATCTTTATAGTCCCTTCCAACCCAAACCATTCTGTGATTCTATGGTTTTATAATTCTATGAGCTTGTGTTTGGTTCCCGATACTCGTCAATGAGAGAACAGCTGCAGACTTTTGAGATATTTTTTCTGAGACTGGAAAAAATATTCATTGAGTGTGTGATAGTGTAACAGCTTTTGTTACATTCTGAGAGCAATAGGACAGATTCATCTCATCAACCCGCACAGAGAAAAACTGGCAAGTCAAATTTTTTTGTTACAAGGAGGTCCCTAGTGTCATGTACACCCAAATACAAATCTTACTGTAAAGAGGGAAACACTTAACCTTCTGGTTTTTGATGACTGTTCCACTGAGGAATCCAAGCCCCACGTTAGGGCTCTCTGGAATGCCAGTTGCTGTACAAAACAGAATGACAAGACAGTCCAGCCTCAAAGAGATCAACATCCCTATGCACAGGTGGTGATTTACTACACAGCCTATTTGTTCTGCTTTAGATAGAAATCAAAAGGATAAAGCAGAAATATGGATTGATGTTTTAGACAAAATAAGTCACACATAACAGAGACAGTTAAATTTAGGATTGTAGATAGTAATGTACAGATAAGGTACAGTGGAAGAAGAGAAATTCCAGTATGGACATATCAAGTTTTACACATATACCTCATCTTACATGAGCAAGCAATGGTAGAGGACTTTTTCTCCTGGAAGTACAAAGATAATATAGAGTTATGGGATTAGGGATTACTGTCCATTAATTTTCCCCATTACAGTCATTTGGGAAGCAAGAACATCTGATTTCTGGACTAGCAAAGCAGAGATGAGATAAAGCTGTTAATAAAGGGAGTAGAAACACTCCGTGGTATAGATTTTCCACTGGTTTCTGAAACAGAGATTTCTGCCACCAGCATAATACCAAATGTCTCTAGTAGTGATAGCAACATGGCAGAAGATCTGTATCAGCTTTTCTATTTAGGGTGATAAACAAGTGAAGTGCAGTAAAATAGGTTCACACCTGGAGTTTTTCTAGGTTTATAAAGACTTCGGATGATATTTTAGTGATTGCACCTGTAAATAGGTTTAACACCTATCTGCTCATCTCTGCTGCCATCTGTAAATGCATAAGTTAACAGACAGAGCATGAAATGTCCTCACTGCCCTGACTGCTAAAGGCCTCGATGTTGCTAGATTAAAAATAAATAAATAAATAAATAAATTGTAGTCACAGTACTTTATCTTATTCCTGACTTTTTAGCTCCTGGATGGCCAAAATGCAAAGAAGCTAAATATCCAGTGGCTGAGAGCTCAGATCGGTATCGTCTCCCAAGAGCCAATCCTGTTTGACTGCACTATTGCTGAAAACATCGCATATGGAGATAACAGCCAGGAGGTGTCACATGAGGAAATCGTTAGAGCAGCAAAAGAAGCCAATATTCATTCTTTCATTGAATCACTACCAAAGGTAATTAGGCCTTCATTTCCAACCTTCAAATGGGAGGAAAAAAAAAATAACATAGTGCCTATTCATGTTTTTCTAAGGAAACACACAGTAAAAGTATGTAGTTTTTCCGTGACTTACTGAATTTGACATTCAAATTATTATCAATATTTTTATCCTTAGAAGACCTGAGGAACAAATGGAGAACTAGGCAGTGCCAGTGGCTGCAGGCATTTACTCAATTCCAGTGCCACTGATGCATGAAATGGAGGGAGGGGTCTTCATCTCTTTGGGAGTAGTCTCTGTTAAAATAATAACCTAGTTGGTATTGGTACTGAAGCACATAGTTCTGGAGCAAAACACATGCAGACAGTACTCAAAGGAGGATGGGTGCTTTCCTACAGCTAAGTGAAAGCAACAGGAAAACACTCAGGCAGGCTGCAGAGCTCTGTTCCCGCCCTCCTTTTTTCAACAATCATCTCGTTTGCCAGGTGCATGAAGTTACACATGCAGTTGGTTTGCAGAAACAGACAGAAAGACACTATCTTGTTACTACTTTCTTCTCTTGCCTCCCCTATTTATATGTACCTTTACCCCATTCTTGCACCTGATCTGGGTCTCTAGTACAGTGGGTATTTTTGCCATAAAATAGGCAGCATCTTTGAGGAAAAAACAGTTTCAGGGTGGGTGCAGGCAAAGGAGCTCCTTAGCTGCTCTTCGAATAGATTAGCTGAAGCTAACACCAGTTTGTCAGCTTACTCTTGTGGAAAACACAGGCTGAGGCTAATATTTCTGAGATAATAAACTTCCACAGACTTAGGAGATGTGTGAGTTTTTCATGCAAAGTCTCATCCCTCAGACACAAGATGTATGTTAGTTTACATAGCAGGCAGTCAAGAAGCCTAACAAATAGGGGAATGCAGAGTCGGAATCAAATTTCTCGAGTGAATTTCTGTTAGCTTTAAGGGTGTGAGGCAGGTGGGATTTTGAATTTGACTAGTTCAAATTAGTTCCTTGAAAACTTAGAACTTGGATTTGGCTCATCTTAAATCACTGACAGTGTCTCTCAGGCTGTTTTCTTCTTACTGAGAACAGGGGTGGTGAAAGAGGAGCTGACTGCCCAGGCTGTCGGGTGCTGAGCTGAGGCCGTTGGGTTTGCAATGTCACAGCCTTGGCTGTCTCACCCCATGCCTGCCACCCCGCTTCTCTGCACCGCAGTTCCTCACCCAAAACCAAAAGACTCTTGCTCAGCATCACGGGGTTTGCTCTGCAGCTAAATACGCTGGGAAATGTGCTTCGCAGCTCAGCTACTGCAGGCAGCCCTGGGCATTGTGTTCTAGGGGATCATGCCCTAGCAGGGTTGGACCAGGTGATCTCCAGAGGTCCCTTCCAACCTCAACCCTTCTGTGATTCTCTGTAGGGTTCTCACCCGCTTGGAAAGTCACTTGTGAGTCATTTGTGCTGCCCCAGAATTATACCTAGGTGGAAACGCAGCTGAAATGTCACGCTTCCCAGAATCAGATCCAAATCTAGGTTTACGCTTACACTGCCTTTCTTTATGTAGAAATACAGTACACGTGTGGGAGACAAGGGAACCCAGCTCTCCGGCGGTCAGAAGCAACGCATTGCTATTGCCCGAGCTCTTGTACGGCAGCCCCAAATCCTGCTGTTAGATGAGGCTACCTCTGCTCTGGATACGGAAAGTAAAAAGGTACCTTGGCTGTGCAAATGGGAGCTGGGATTGCAATGGCTGGTCGTGCATTGGCTGGGACATCTTCACCCACACGTTAAAACCGCAAATGGGAAATAGAAGACTTATGAAAATAAGTATTTGCATTTCTTCGTTATTTTCATAACAAGATAAAATGTTTCTTACGGAGTAACAGAGGCTTTTTGGCTGGCTGTAACGAGCCTCCTTTGGGAAGTGACGCGGAGGCTGTGTCCCTGCAGTTGGAGGACTTCCAGGATGCCAGGAAATAGAGGGCCTCAGGGCAGGGCAGCAGAAGCTCTCCCCACACAGCCTGCCCTGCCTTTCCACTTGCAGCTTTTAGCAGGATGTCAGGATGCCAGCTGCATTTCAAGCACAAACCAATTGCACAAAGAACAGAAACATGGAACTATGATACAAGGCAGGCTGCAGGGAAAAACTGAAAAGAAATTTGAAAATGTGTCACTTCTAAAGGTTATGTGCATTGTCAACCTTGAGCAAAAATATTTAAGTTTCTTACGTGAAAATATACGGTCTGTGTCCTGACCCCCACCCTACATGTACAAACAGGGGGACTGAACAGTCATCAGGTGTAAGTTTTTCACTGCAGGATAAATTCAAACTTGGAAGGTCAGAAGTTGCTTCAACTTTTGGTGCATTGTCTTGTGTTTGCTTGTTCATTGCGCAGATTGTCCAGGAAGTGCTGGATAAAGCCAGGGAAGGTCGCACCTGCATCGTGATAGCTCACCGCCTGTCCACCATCCAGAACGCTGACAAGATTGCCGTGATCCAGAACGGCAAGGTCGTAGAGCAAGGGACTCATCAGCAGCTCCTGGCTGAAAAAGGCGTCTACTACTCTCTGGTCAATGTTCAAAGTAGGCCATGAGTTGTATGATAAAGGGCAGCAGCTCTTGCTGAGTGCAGCTGTACAGCTGGTTCAATACTTTGTCTGAGCCTTTTAAGGGTATTTCAGTACTTCTGGTTTTGGTAAAATTCTGTACATAGCTTCCTTAAATCCCACAACTATTAAAGCAAATGTACCTCCGTTATTTAAGAACCTAATGCTCTTTGAATGTTCTGCCACCAGCACAAAAAAATTATAGGTACTCAAATTAAAAAGTATGTGGCCATTATGAAAAAGCCTGACTGCCTTCCCAAACTGCACAGCAAAGGACTCGAAGCAGATTCCATCTCAGGGCACAGACAGGAGCACCACTGCAGTACCCAGCCCTGGATAGAGCTGGGGGGCACACGGCAAATGGAAGCGTGTACAAAAGCAGGGAGAGGGTTTCATAGAATCACAGAAATCAGTCTGTTCACCTAGAATCACAGAATCATTAGGGTTGGAAAAGACCTCCAAGATCATCTGGCCCAACCACCCCCCTACCACCACTATCACCCGCTAAACCATGTCCCTAAGCACCATGTCCAACCTTTCCTGACTCCACCACCTCCCTGGGCAACCCGTCCCAGTGCCTGACTGCTCTTTCTGAGAAGAAATGTCTCCTCATTTCCAACCTGAACCTCCCCTGGCGCAACTTGAGGCCATTCCCTCTAGTCCTATCACTAGTTACCTGTGAGAAAAGGCCAAACCCTTCAGGTTTCAGGGCAGAGGCACTGAACTGTGCATTGTTTTTGTGGGGAGGGAAAAGCACAGTGTCTGGCCCACTGGCAGGAGGCTATTAAATATGTGCTAGTGAAAAAGGGATGAGAAAATGATTCTGTTCAGATTTCAGGCACTGTCTTTACACGATCATTGTAACTATGTGTTCTAACTTTGCATTCTTTCTAAACTCAAGTGACAACTATGGCAGTGAGACATATGACAACAGGTGCCCAAAAACTTTTCAGAAAAGCAGACTCTGTAAAGAAAAGAATAGCCCTTCATCATGCAAAATCACGCTGGCACTCACAGGCATAAGGTAGCAATGTATTCCTTAACAGAGATGTGGCCCAAAGTGCTGTACCAGGTACGATTGTTTCTGAATAAATGCACGTGCAAACCACAGCAGTGGAAAAAGGAAGGGTGTTGGGAGTGGCAGCTGACTCTGTCCCATCGGTGCTGGAACTTGGCTCCTGTTCCCAGCTCTCCACTGTGCTCCTTCCCCATCGGTATGTTTTCCCAAATTCACACATACTTAAAAAAACAAACAACTGTTTTCACTTCAGGGACCATGTGGGTCTAAAGCATGGAGCATGAACTTAGTAGGGCAACCTTCAAATCAAAGATGCTTTATTCCTTACAACAAATAAATAAAAATTGAGACTGTTCTTGCTACTACGGAAAAAAAAAATATGCTACAGAGCTCCTGGAGGGCAAGGGGACTGTCAATGTCAGCTGAGGATTAGTTGTTGCAGTAAAACAAATTATCCTTGATCTCTCCCAAAACTCCAAAAAACGGAGAAGAGAGCAAACAACGCGTACTTTAGAATCTCCATTTCAAGTTCAGCATCTGTTCCCCAAGATCATCTATTTCACAAAGTCTAGTCAACACAGATCAAGTATCAACTTAAAAATAAATCAAATTAAAAAAAATGATTTTTAGAAGAATTTTATTTAAAGAGAGGAAAATACAAAGCTGCTCAAAGACAGGAATCAAAAGTCTTAAAATCCTGAGAGTTTCATCAAACTGCATTCAGTGCTTACTGTTACTGTGTATTACTAGTATAAAGCAGCAGAGAAATTCACAGCTCACTAGAAGATGTAAACTCTGAGGAATTTGGAATTAATATACTACTGTCTTTATTACTGAAGGCTTTTTCAAAATACTTCAGATTGCAGTGCTCTTATATTATAAATGCAGTGGGAATATCCCCATACGTGGATACAACCTTTATTTGATATAATCCAGGTAGCAAAAGTGAAAGATACCTTACAAAACAGCACAGCCTGATGGAGGCAGCCCTTCTATTTCATAAACCACTACGAACAGGCAGCACAGTCACCTAACAGGAGCGTGTGGTTACTCTGAAGTACACAGGTAAGTGCTCCACTGGCATGAACAGTATCATTAGACTACAAAGTATTCTACGTGTTACTACTAAGATCATAAATACAAATCTCCCATAAATTCTCCATTTCCAACACCATATCTCCCAAGTATGTTTGCATTGTTGAGGCATATTTTAATATTGCATAGTTTGACATAGATCAAATACTACTACTTGCATTGCTGTTGCAAATGGCTACATTACTTTTAAATGGGTACTGCTACCACAGTAAATCCCATGAACACAGGTAGATTTCACACAGATCATTACAAGTCTTAGCTTGAATACAACAGTTCTCTTGAGTAGTGTTTCATTTACAAGTTATGCATATAACCTGCCAGCTTGTACAGGCTCTTTCATATCATTATCAACCTTATAACTGAGTTGTAATCGTTAACTGCAGTATGTCCTGAAAACACCGGAATACGGTTCTGCACAGCACTTCTGCGTTGGTCTCTGGGCATGATTTCCAGGAAGAACAGTTAACGATAATCCTGTCAATATAGAAAACGATGAAGTTATCCCTCTTAATTATCACGGTCTAAAATAAGTCATATAAATTGGCCTCAAACATCAAATTATCAACAAGTTCTGAAGCAAAAATTAGCAAATAAACACACCATCTCAACATACAGAAGATGTAAGGATTCAAACCCCCACGGCCTTCAGTAAAAATGACAATGTTTACAGATCTTGAAACTAGGTACTTTGATTTAAATACCCATTTTTACATACACTCTGACATAACTTTTCTGCTTACATTTGAAAATGCAGAGAAGAAATACAATTCACAGAAACGAGTTTAAAGTACTTTCTGTCTATTTACCTAATCTTTATGCTAACAGAGCTACAGGAGAAAGTATAATTGGTTTGTATTTTCAAACTGAATCCAACCTACAGTAAAGTTTTTATTTAGTTTTAGAAACTAGTCATCAAACTACACCTGAATCACAAAATAGCAGGTTATCTCAGCACACTATAATCAAAGTAATTTACTTGATTTGGTGAACAAGTGGTAATTTTTGTCTGTGAGACTAATAAACCAAAGCTAGATCTTTCCAAATGCTACCATTTTATGAGAAGTGAAGCCAAATACTTTAGCTGCTTCTTTGTTGAATCAAGAGGTGTGTGCATCACTGTCAAAAAATGATGGACAGTGTGCTCACCTGTGCTCCATCTGTCTGTCGGTCAATAGCTACTTTTTAAAAACACCTTTGCATGTGTTACGTTTAATGATCTCTAAGGAGAAAGCTTATTTTAAATCTTATTTTAAAGGTTAACTTCTGTTGTTCCCCCTTTCACCTTCCCAACTCTTTCCTTTCTGCTCACTGTCAGCATCTAGGTGCTCATGTCACCTCCGCCATTTGTCCTTCCTCCCACACGTGCTTTCCCAGAACGTTAATGCCTCTATTCTCCTCTACCTCACTTCTCAACCTTTTCTGACATGTTCAACCACGTTTCATCTTTTCCTTCCTTCCCTTCTAGTTGTTAGCTATCTTTCCTTTTGTGGTACAGAGAAAGAATGAAGTCCCAAAATGAAATGACATCCTCACCTGTCATCTCGGATTGCATAGAAAAAGCCATAGCCATGGTCTACCATAGGCAGTGCACATCCACTGAATCTAGTGTAGCCAGTCAGGCTAGTTGAAAGAACGAAATTCCCACCTCCTCCACTGTAAAACACCACAAAACAAAAGCAGCATTTTTAAAGTTAATTTCAAAGTGCATTTTACAAAAAAGTTATTTTGTCCTAGAGATCAGAAAATCATCAGGCCTGAGGTCAATGTAACAAAGTCAGTCCTCAGTTACCAAGGGACACCGCTTCCCCGCAGGACAAGACCCCCGGTTACCTGGCTGTGAAGGCAGGATCCACGTAAAGTTCTGGCACTGGCAGTCCTTGCTCCTGGGCTATGAGCAGGAGACCCAGGAGATGACGGTCAAATCCTGTCAAAGAAACGCACAAACTGCATCATTAACGGCACCTTTTCCTGCTTTTCTGCTTTTTCTTTTCTGGATAGCTGAAGCTCAAATAGCAGCTGAAGGACAGAAAATGACACAGTCTAGAGAAAAAAAAAAAAAAAAAAAAAACAAGATCCACACTGTGGCACACAAAACCACTTCCCAAATATTCGGTAATGTTTGGGTATATTTTGGTAATTATATTTGGTAAGAGGCCTTCAACACTTTCAGTCTGCTACACTGAGCCCAAATGCAAATAAGCTAAGTAATACAAACCCAGCGCATATCCTGCAGAAAACAAAATCCAAGAAAAACTTCTATTTCAGCAAGGAGGAGGAGTTCGACACACTGAAATTGGCCCACCAGCAGAAAAACTGAATTAACATTTAAAGGGAAAATGTATTTAGGGTGCAAGGAAGGGTACAAGGAGTTGGTTTTAGTTCCTCTTCCCAAAATTACTTACATATAAAATGTTAAGGGGGTAGTTTTACGGAGAACAAGAAGACAGAAGATATATTAGCATACAGAAATGTTCCCCTTCCACCCACAAGGAAAGAAATAACTTTGGATCCAAGAGTACCTCTTCCATTCTCACATTCTTTCCTCAGCTTATTGTGCTTTGCAAACGCTGCATGCATCAGCTGTAGGCGTTCATAAGTCTGTTTAAAATAAAGGGAACAGGTTAAAAAAAAAAAACAAAAAAACCACAAGTAACACATTACAAAGCACTGATCAGCAAGTTTTTCCCTTTCACAACTTCTAGCAATTTTAGATAGAAGAAAATGGAGGAATTGAAAGGTACATTAGAACCTTGTGACTCACCCATATTCTTTTAAACTTCTCAAACTCTTTCTCCCAAATCCAAATTCCTTTTTCATGAGAACTTGCTCATTTGTTCCCTGTATCTGCGTTCTGTTATTCAGGTCACTTTTGCACTGACTAATATTCTAAGCCTCATGCTCTTTTCCAAACAAGCTGAAAGAATGCAAGGTAGCCACTGTAAACTAGAGAAATTAAAACCAAAAGTCTTCTACCACTTACTCAGAAAGCCCATGAGCTTTTAGCAGGTCTGGCTGCATTTATATGAGCATCATTTTCCATGACCAAAAAAAAAAAAAAAAAGAAAGAAAAAAATTGTGAAGAGAAAGCAGAAAAAAGTGCATCTTGCCTCTTTACTCTAACTAAAACATACACATCTTGGCTTGTACTTACGTCCTGCTAGCTCTTTAACTACTCAAGGAGCACCTTCTATCTTTGTACTCGGTATGTGAGAGGCTGCAGCACGGAATGCGAACCACTGCCAGTAGCCACTCTATTTGGATAAAAACCAAGCTGCTAAGCTCACGAGGGGAAAAAGAAAATGTAATACAAACGGATTTTCTTCCAAAGTGCCTAACTTCAGGTAGTTTCAAGTACCTTAAGAGTAGCCTTCTAAGCATGTTTATTTCAATGCCATTGAGCAGATTAAATGCTGTTAAAGCCCCCTAAGAGATTATCATAAAGAAACAGCACTAGGAGGACATTTGGAGATAATGACAAAAAGAAAGAGAAGGCTACTGTTAGGGCTGGAAGTAACAAACCTCTCTGTCTATTGTCCATAAAAGCCTGATAATTGGTTAGAAGATAACTGAATAGCAGGGAAACAACAGGAGCCCATACTTGCAATAGGAAAGCTGTAACTAACGGCACAAAAGCTGAGTTTTAAAGCTGCAACATACGCCACAAGAAGACAGTGAAGACCAGGAAAATCCGCTCTTTAGGACTAATCATCCATCACACATACTTCCTGACAGCTATACTCCTGTGTTTCTCAGAGACATTAACAATCTATAACCTCTGAACTTCCTTAGAGATGCGTAGCCCTGTGTTCCAAATCTTCTCCTTCCTTCATTTCTCACGCTCTGAGCAATGTGCAGTGAGGACAACAGAAGGAGCTTTTGTACAGCTTTCACTTGGCAAGAAAGGCATGAAATCCCTCGCCAGCCATGCCCTACAGGGTAGTTGCTGGGAAAAGGAAAGGTCACTGGCTGAGCTATTCAGAGGCAAGCTCTGGAATACATCCCTGTTGCCACTAGGACACAAGCAGATTTCAACCTCGCTCTTGGACTCAATGATTAGATTAACATTTCCCTATTTCACTTTAAAACTAAAACAACAGAACCACTCCATGGCAGAATACATTGGTACCCAGCCGGTTACTTTCTGAGGCATGAAAATCAGTGTGAATATAACTCAAGACAGACTTGAAAACCAAGTGTAAATAGAAGAAAAATCGAACCAAGCCCACGCACGACGGCTCACCTCGGTCCCAGCAACCGCAGCCAGACCTCAAGCAACCCAACATTTGCAATTTGTCTTACTGGAAACAAGCCAACTCCCATTAATGAGACAGTAGGAAAGTGAATTTTAAGCAGTTCAAATGACACGCCTTCTAAACACCTTACGATTAAAGTAGGATTTCTGTATTTACACTGGCAGAAGGATCCAGCATGGATTTGCACCACTCCACTGCTTCCATAGTGCACGGTCTCATGGTCTCTGTGCGGCCGTGATAGAAGCGCCTGGTCATTGCAGTCTCATAGCAGCAGCCTGGACTGAGAAGAAAAATGAGGGAAGAATATCTCAACAACTTCACAAAACTATTTGCTCTCTCCAAGAAAAACACGTTCTGTGAAGTATGCTACGCATCCAGCCCAGTTACAGCCATCCATAAGCCCCTAATTTGTGTGTGTGCATGTGTATCTGAAAAGGAGCCACAAAGGAGCTCTGCAAGCTTTTACGAGACAGACGACTGAAAAAGCGCCAATGCTGTAATCACTTCTTGAAAGGCTGGCTTGTCACGGCTACTTTCTGCTGATTAAAGATGTACTGTACTAGTTTAACTATGCTGAATTTATGCAGCATTCAGTTTCACTATGTATTTCCATCAAAGAAACCATCTAACACCACACAAAAGCTCCAAACTTAAGAGACACACCTGACGTAAGCAGCGTTTTCCAACGCTCAATGTTTATAAGGGAAAGGCTCAAATCTCTTGCATACTGACACTCACCTAGAGAGAGTCACACACTCTCTGGAGAGTCCCCAGCTCTATCATATTCTACCATTTATACCATTGAAATGCAACGTAATAGTGTGTTTAAAACAGACTTAACAGGCTATTTTAGTCAGACAATTTATTCCAATGTTTAGCAAACCAAGATCTAGCCTGTCTGATAGGACAAGCACCTCCAGTGACTAAACATCATACTCGCATGATGAAACCCTCTTTTTTTCCGAAGCAAGCAATACTTGCTAGGTCAGTAATGACTCATCCAAGCCATAATCATGGCTAGCTAGCAAAGAGAAATTTGGGAACACCAGTACCAGGAAGAACAGTGTCTTTTACCAAGAATCCAAAGTAAAATGACACACACAAAACTGCTGAGCCACGCTTCTGGAGGGTCCCTGTCTCTATTACTACACCCAAACTTCCGTATCTAATGGTGCTGAAGGAAAGTGAGACACTGAAGTCTAATAGTCCTTTTACAGCTTTGGAAGCCTAACGATTTTACTGATGGCTGTCAGCTGCTACAAATAAAGATTTCTACTCCATCTGATCAACTGTTTGGCATTAAGGAATCCTGACCCATTGCAAGTTTGGCATCTGCCCCGTTATTTACTTTGTACGGTCCAAACTCATGTTGTTACGGACTTTCGTCTGCCCTCCAATCCATAGTATGTATGCACATGATCCCTGTGAGGGGAACAAGGACAATTCTTCTGAAGCCAGGAGCAGAAGCCCCTTGAATTTCAGTGGTGCAAAACAAGGCCTTATTTGATCTTCAAAGCAAACAAAACAAAGCAAAACCTTGCTTCTCCATTCTTTTATCCCTATAGCAAGTTACACAGTGGCACTGCAAGGCCAGTGCGTTACATCTCCAGACCCACGCCTCTATTCAATGCTCTGTTTTTTCATTCATAATCTGGGTAATGAGCTTTTCTTACCGCCCGTGACATTTGTAATAAGCCAGCTGAAGGGCGAGCTGCACAAACGTATCAGGATGAAGTTTCTTCTTCCTAATCAATGCTTTGCCAAAGGATGTGAAGGCATAACTCACTAGTTCCAGTTCAGATACCTGTTAAGCCACAGGAGGAAAAAAACAAACAAACAAACAAAAAAACCCACAGAAGTCAAGTCATTTCAAATATCACAACTTGGTTCACTTCAAATGAAACATATTCAACACAAAACAAAAATGGTACAAATTTAACCATGGTTTTAAATCCCCCGATTCATCAATTCCTAACATATTTACCTCGGTTCTCTGGCAGAAAGAACAACTAAAACCACACAAATGCAATGAAAAAAATCAATGACAATTAGGAGAAGCAGCAAGAAATTTCACCTTTTTGTAATATATTTCTTTAGTACGTCCAATTTCATTAATAACCTTTTGGTCCACCATGAATACAAGTTCCTCTGGCCATGGAAGATCCCTCACTTTATCTGATCCCTGGGAGCAGGCAGACAGAAAAAAAAAGGGAGAAAACAGAAAATGTTACTCGTAAAAGAAAAATTGACACTAACTAATACATTTGAAAGATTAAAGTATACATACCTTCCATTTTCCCTCATTCTCAATAATCTTGCGATCGGTATACACTAACATGGTAATTAAAGCCATGGCATCAAAAGGAGAATGCTGGAATCGTACAGGACAAGATATCGCATTATTTGCATGACTGCAAGAGGATCATATTGTTTTGGTTTTTTTCCCCTACCCCACTACTTTTCCCCACAGACTAACAGCTTTACAACAGCTTTACGTTGGACTTGTTTTTCTAGTTCTTCTACAATACTTATAGAACTACTGTAAGTCCACCTGCTGTTTTGACTGCTCTGCATCTAGACAGGCACAGCACAGCACAGCTGTAGAGAAGCAGATTGCAGGCAGGTTGTAGACCTTTATGGCCACTTAAGAACTGTCATTTAAGAATAAACACAATCTGAGTTTAAGAACACACTTGTTCAACATAAAGAATTCATTTTTAGCCTTCTCATGCAATTTACTTCCGAAACTAACGAGGGAGTGTTAAAGACAGAAATAAGATTAGGATTTCAGAGCTCATGTTCTTAAATCAGGTATGGTGTAACATCAATCACTGTAAAAGCAGACTGCTTTTGGAAACTTGCCAGACAAGCTGCCCAGAAAACCAGGCTAAACTAAAAAGGAACATGTTAAACATTTAATACTCTGAAAGGGAAAACTTACTAAGTAAATACTTGAAAGGTTTATAAGGGGAATTGTGTTGGTGTTGGTTTTTTTTTTTCAACTTACATCACAGAATGCACTGCTGGTTCCATTGGAAAAGAAAATGCAATTGTAGGATTTATCTCCCCAGCGCGCAGTTGGATCACCCGCTATCCCCAGCCTCGTAACCTAAAGCAAAAATTATACACTGTGGGTTTTCAGAAATACGAAGTACGCCGCCAACCTCTGTCAGCCAAAACTAACCTACATTAAGATGGTGAGGCCTGCCCAATAGAGAAGACATTTTCATGCAACTAAAGACGAAACAATTACGAGCGGTAACTAGTTGATGACTATATTTCTAAGGACCCTGAAGCACGGAGAGCAAAAAGACTACAAAGGTCTATTTCCTCTATTCTCACTTACAATGTCCTAACAATTCAAACTATTTAATTGTTCCTGTGGATCAACAAGAAACATTATCTGCACGTTGATCTGCTTCATTTTCTCAGTTATAAAGAAGCAAGGTGCTACTTTACCACAGACAGAACACGTACATATGCAGAGAAAAAAAACTATATAAAGGGCAGATAAGAACTATCAAAAATCTTTAGCTACCTCGGTGTAGTTCTCAGGAGTTGCATGGGGACTAGAATCATCCAGGCAGACGGTGAACAAACTTTTCTGAATCTTTTCAAGATGGGCTAGGTTCTTTGGATCAAGACCAATTAAATATTCACGTATCTAGAAAGCAGGAAATGGCAGAGCTAAGTGAAATGAAATATTTCCAGTGGTCACAAATTTTTTTTATGAGGAAAAAACTGTCGAAGGATTCCAACCTCTGCCCATTTTGTCCTTTCATTGCTTGTCAAGACTGCCAACCCTGGTCCAGCTGGTTCACTATGGCATCTTTTCTGGATATATGTAAGTTGCCTGTAAGAAGATTTCAAAAAACTAAAGTTAACAAGGAACATACAAAGATGTATCAAAAACATCCTTTTTATCTTTTTTTCTTTTTCCTGTCGAGCTGTAACTTTTGTTCCACATTCACAAGCTAATATGAATTTTAAGGAGGGTCTGAGGGAGCTGATTTGTGTGAAGGGCAGCTGAAAATCTGCTTTGTTTTCAGTCACTAACAGACAGTTCCAATTGCAGTTGCCAGCACAGTACAGATTTACATGTAAACTACCATGACCCTAAAGTGCTAAGCAGGCACTTAGATCAATTTAAAACTGGATTTAAGTCTTCAACGGGGAAGATCAGACTTTCCTGAGCAACAAGTCAGCACTACTGCAGGTCTCCAGCTTTTATAGCAGCTAATGAGACACAATGGAAAAACTTTCACTCAAGAAAAAAAATAGAATTTACAGAACAGTAACTGCAGTACATCCTAAATGGAGAGACTCAGCTACACAAGAATACTTCTTCCTACTGGTTCCTTACGCTGCCCCTTTGAAGAGCTATTAACAGAGAGCTACTTTGCCAACAGAAAGTTTTAGGGTTTTTGTCCGTATTCTAGTTGTTCACTTCCTTGTTGCTTGCTTGATCTAACTTGTACAACTATGTAAGTCAGAAATACAGATGTTGAATCCTAAAGTACCAAACTTTCAAAAAAAAAAAAAGTGATTTTTGAGCTTCTCTATTTTTTGCCTTGCCTAAGGAAATGGGTCACCCATCTTTTGCCAATTTTAACTGGCAAAAAAAGCCTTCTGCTGTGCTCTATAACCAGCACTTGCACAAATGCCATAAATTCTTCCTAGATCATAGAATCACTTAAGTTGGAGAAGACCTCGATGAAATGTACAATCCCTCTCTAGCAAGGAGATGCATAGAGATCCGAAATTGATCAGCAGGGGCTTATGCTGAAACTACCTCTGTATGTGACATTAGAGCTGAGAGAGCAGAAAAGCCTGTGGACGTAACTACTGCCAGTTTGAAAAGCTGTCACTTCTGCATGCTACTGGGAGAGTGGAGATGCAGCATGGAAAAGCTTGAAACATAACGAAATTTATTATTTAAAGAACCAAATTATTTCTCTCTGTTCCTTTGCAGCAGTTCAGGAGTATGAAAAGAACCACAAACGTGGTCAGTTAACCCTGGTCTTGCACAAACACATCGAAAGCAAATGAAATGCTGCTGCACTGCTCTGTAACTAGCAGAAAATCAACTTATACTTGGATTTTTGATGGCTGCACTCACCAACAGGAATTCCAGCCCCTCTACTCTTTTCAAAATTAACCACAGATGGATTAGGTTTGAAACATTATCAAAAGGATAGTGGTGCTTCATCCTTGATAAATTTGGGCCCCTCGCTACAGGAAGGACATGGAGGTGCTCGAGCGAGTCCAGAGAAGGGCGACCAAGCTGGTGAGGGGTCTGGAGAACAAGTCTTACGAGGAGCGGCTGAGGGAGCTGGGCTTGTTCAGCCTGGAGAAGAGGAGGCTCAGGGGCGACCTTATCGCTCTCTACAGGTACCTTAAAGGAGGCTGTAGCGAGGCGGGGGTTGGTCTGTTCTCCCACGTGCCTGGTGACAGGACGAGGGGGAATGGGCTAAAGTTGCGCCAGGGGAGGTTTAGGTTGGATGTTAGGAAGAACTTTACTGAAAGGGTTGTTAGGCATTGGAATGGGCTGCCCAGGGAAGTGGTTGAGTCACCATCCCTGGAGGTCTTTAAAAGATGTTTAGATGTAGTCCTTAGTGATATGGTTTAGTGGAGGACTTGTTAGTGTTAGGTCAGAGGTTGGACTCGGTGATCTTGGAGGTCTCTTCCAACCTAGATGATTCCGTGATTCTGTAATGATGAAGTAGCACTAAGACAATTATCAGTGCAAATTGGTCCTGAAAGGAATGGTGTTACTTATAGTCCTGATAATTCCACATCAAAAAACATCACACATACATCATGTTTCCTACTGAAACACCTTCATTCAGCCCTTTTGCATGATGTTGATGGGTGTACTACAAACGAACAAGACTATGACTCATGGTAAGAAGATGCCATCTACTAATCCAAAATTCACTAGAATCTGAATGTTTGCAGCTGCAGGAAAAGTTGTAGTCTCTCACCCCTAGCTCTTTGGAGTGAGAGGGACAGAAAAAGAACTATCTTTGGTGTGCAGGTCAAATAAGGCAGCTCATTTGAAACAAGGTAGTTTGAAAACCTGGAAATCTCTGGAGGAGTCAGCATGTTTCCTTCATGTATAGCATCAAATGTAAACACTCGGCCTCGACACTGGACCATTAAGTGGGACGGGCATTCACCTTCAGCCGCTGAAACAAAGCAAAACACAAAATGTGAAAATCCAGCACCAGGGATAGAGTCAGTGACAGATAAAGGAAAATTATTCAGCAAGTCCT
This sequence comes from Cygnus atratus, assembly GCF_013377495.2. Taxonomy (NCBI): domain Eukaryota; kingdom Metazoa; phylum Chordata; class Aves; order Anseriformes; family Anatidae; genus Cygnus; species Cygnus atratus. The sequence continues at coordinate 22,653,471 of NC_066363.1, read as the reverse complement.
ACAGACCCATTTTTCTTCAAAATGAGGCAGACTTCCTACAGTTAAAAAGAGGATCACATTAAAAAGAATAATTTTCAAAGACCAACTTCATGATCTTACTGCAGTGTTGAAGTTTTAAGAGGTCTCAGAGAAAATCTATACAAGTACATAACTTGTATACATGCACCATTATTAACGACTTCAACTCATTGTCGTTACCTAGTAGTAAACATCATTTATTCGTGTACCTTGTAGGCAGGAACACCCTCTGCCAAAACAAGAGTAATTACTGACATTTCTTTCGTTTAAAAAAAAAAAAAAAAAAAAAGGGAAGGGGGGTGCAAAGGGGAGGGGCAGGAAACATAATGCAGTAAGCAAGTTGCTAAGACGCTTTCCACTTGATTCGATTCCTGAACTGAGTCTCTCACTTCTCAGGGTGTTTATTTGACAAGTTTCAGATACGCATCTCAAGAACAGAGATGCGCACGGAAGTCAATTAGACCTGATTAGCATGTGCTAGTCTGTAAAAATGGCACTAACACACAAATTCGGACATTTTATACAGAAACACAGGTGGTACTGGCCCACAGTAGCTCAAGTACGTTTGCACAGCACTGTCGTATCATAACCATCTACCTGGCATTAATACTAAAAAAACGTTGGAAAAGTTTGTGATAAAAACAGATGATAAATCTGGTTTTGGCTACATTTTTCTGAAACTGAGCCACTGTGCTACAGCTCTCGTAATATAAAACTTTGCCCAAGGACAAAGAAGAAACGTATGCTTCTTTATCCACAACTATTTAACTCAACACAAGCCCACAAAAGCCTTTATCTTAACAATTAGATTCTTATGCAGCTATCTTTATGGCTCTACTTTCTAAATTAGTTAATGCAATTCAATACAATCTGATCAAGGATGTGGAATTTCTCATTTCATGCAAACCACATTCTCATGGATCATGAGACTAAGATCTAACATAACCAAAACTAGAAGGGATGACAACAAATTAGGGCATTTTATGAAGCATCCTCCTAAACTTAGCCGTCTAAAGCAAGGGGAAGAATTAAGTTCGGAAGTTAAGATACCTACAACTCTGTGTCTGATCTCTGACTGCAGCTGGGGGAGATCTACTCAATACACTTACTGAAATCTAGTGAGCTCTTCATCTGTCCTCAGTAAGGTGTCTGCTGCAGGGCGAACCAAACAGCTCTCCAGGCTCCACTGATCAAGGTCTTTTGCCTTCATCTTAGTCTGGTCTTTGACTCCAAGCTGACATTACCTGTCAAATTTTAGGTGTCCTACTCTGCAATCTGAATCTTACGTCAAGTGTTTAGACAATGTCAGTTCCCTCTGTAGCCAAAGGAGAGAAACAGATCCCTCTCCAGACAGCAATTCCTTCCGTCTTATATACCTGCATATCTGGATGACCCAAATCCTTCCCTAGAGGTATTCATATTTCTCCATGAATCACACAGACGACTAATTGAACTAAGTATTTCACCTGGAGACAGACAATCTACATCGAAATGGATTTCACATGTTGTGTATGACATTAAAAATAACATAAGCAAGATTGTTTAAAGATCTTACAATATTTTAAGGTAAAAAAGAGATGTGAATGACTTGCGTATCCACAAGATCACAGCTTTGCTTATTAAGTGTGATCATAACACTGAATTTCCACCATTCGGACTTGGTATTTAAATTGATTCTTCAATTGTAACCCTAAGATAACACCCCTGAAATGCACCTTCAGCTTTGTGTTTTTCTCTTCACTTCCCGTGGCATGGAAATTTCCTTATATAATTTCTGTGGGGCAAGGCAATACATCTTTCCTCTAGAACTCCTGAGTCTTTCAGGAATTCACATCTCACACGATTAACTAGAGCAATGCTCCTGAACACCTCCAGACGCATCCAAATGTGTGTGTGGGAGAGGGGTGTTATGTTTTCAGTTAGCTGGTTGCTAATACTACAATATACATTAGTGGAGGACATTACACTTCAGCTCTTGACCAAGCACTCCAGAAAACTGTTAGGAACTTAAGAGAATGTCTTCAAGAATCTCTACAGAGTATTTTCAAGACTGAAAATAAAAGAAGTTGGCTAAGCCAAGAGCCAGCACAGCGACAGAAAGTATGTAAGAATTATCCCAGCAGAATGTACGGGAGCACACTCCAGAAAAGCATTCCAGAGAAAAGGACACAATTACAAACAATGCTGCAATTCTGTCCAAAAAATACATGTGATACACCCACATTTATAACGCATGCAATTTGTCGTTTTAATTCTTAATCCTAGCACTGTAATTCTTAGAGGCATCAGGCTGGTAACCCACAATTTGTAGCAGAGCTTTCTTTTAACCTTGAATAAGGTTAAATAAGGAAGGACTAAACATCGTACCAAAAAGTCATTAGCGGATCTGATTTCTTATTTGCTTCTTTATGTAAGCACTCAACAACCAGTATCTGATTTAGTTTTTGAAGAAGCAAGTAGTTGATGGTTAAAATGACTGCTCCATTAGCCTCCAACATAAAATCATTTGCTTGTATTAACCCACAATCTGTATTTGTTTACCAGTCTTAAAATAGTTGCAGACTGAGTCTCTGGTAATTCCAGGAACCTTGCAAGTGTTGAACAGCATTCGAAATTGGTTCATGTCCAGAACATCATCCCTAGATCTCTCTATAGGCACCTTCTCTCTGCAGTAAACAAATATACCAAAATTAAGCATGAGAGGTGATAATTATGGAAGTAAGTCAAGGTAAGACAAGCCCATCTTCTACCGTAAAGACTTTGTGCCAGTGAACATAAACATATTTTCACTACTAACGTGTACACAGACCAGTAAGAAGAAATAATTGATTCTAAATATTGTCTTACTCTCGTAACAGCTCCCAGAATTTCAGGGTGTGCCATATATTGATACACGCTCTCTCTATCTGAGTGCCTTCTCTGGATGGCCAGCAGTGTTCAATATAGGGAGCAGGGCCGCCCATATTGCAGTGGATTTGCGTTGCTATGCGAAGATCAAGATAAGCCACATTCAGCCACCAGTCCTCCAGCTGAAAATGAAAAATGTTTAGCATCAGAATAACTTTCAGACATTAATTCTCTAATAATCACTGCCTGATCTGCATGGGTTTTGTTTGGTTTGTTTTTCAATATTTTGAATAGTAGTTCCTATATAATAGAAGGCAGGAGAGTGGTTCAAAAGCTCATTGTTGAGGGTAATGTTACATCTAGCTCTTCTCTTATTTGCAAGCTGTTGAAATAATATTCAATACTACTTCAGGCTATTAAACTGTAAAATTATGTAGAACTATGAAAAGTTCTTCCCTGATATTCATCACCATCTTAAACTCTTGCATGTGCCAGGTGTGGCTGCTGTGAGTATCAGCCGTTACAGCACGAAGAAGGGAAGGAAAGAGAATTTGTGCGAGTGAGGATCTGCGATGGACAGTTCACAACGCAGTTTTCTATCACCTGAAAATCCCCACTCCGGCACGTGTCACGTTAAGACTTACAAAGTTCTCATGAATGGCCCCCACTGAATCCCTTCCTCTTCAAGAAAGAGAGGGACCAAACTCTTAAGTTACCTCCCTCCCCTACATGGTAGGGTAAAGCAGGTAACAGAAGAAAAGACTGACAGACAGACAGAGCATTCAAAAGCTGATAACTTCGCATTTTAGTTAGGGAACTCTCTCAGCTGCCCAACTGAAAAAAAAAATCACACATATACAAGCAAGTGTGCTCATATCCACAGGCCAAGTGGCAGATCCTAAGAAGAAGAAAAAAAATCACAGCTAAGTGCCTCTCAAAACCATATGCTGAACAACCAGCTTATCACTTGTTCTCCAGAGAGGTGCTGATATCTTCTCTGTGAGCAAAGCAGCGGCAGTAACACGCATACACAACCGAGGAGTAAGCTGAATTACAATTTCTTACATATCTAAATACCTACCCAATTCCTTCTTGTTTTAGCTCTTTCCAGTAATTTCTGATGCAACTCTTTGCCAATCCCATTTTCAAATTTTTTCACTATATCCTCAGTTCTTTGATATTCTTCTTCATTTAGAAATGGCTTCACTGTAAAAAAGGAAATGTTTTTAAAGAGAACTGTATGCTGAGATTTATTCCAAGACAAAGATGTCCACAGGGGAGTGGATGAAAGTATCCCAAATTTATTTTTCGTAAACATCCATTTTTTGGGGGGAAAAACACCTTTTAAAAGCTGTAATTAAATCAGTGTGTTCTAATAAAGACATAAGAACATACTTTTAAACAAATACGATGTCAGATTTCAACAGTTGCTGAAAGCCTGAAATATGTAACAGGTAAATGAATCCAATCTATTTTAAACTATAACTGGAAATACCATGGAGTCCTGTGTCTTCGTCAGCTGCCAAAGAACTCAACGAATAACTAAGTTTACAGGAACTCTGTAACTTAATACATTGAGCCATACATGTCTGTCACCTTACTGCACCAACTATAAGCTACTTGCCTTTATTTTCAAGCCCATCCACGGCCTACAAGCACCGTACCCATCAAATCTCAACTGTCCCTACGTTATCCCTACTTGAATGACGCTGATGACCGTTAATACTGTCCAATTTTTATATTTTAAAATACTTCTGGATTTTTCTCGGATTATACACCATACAGACCAAAGTTCTCCGTAAATATTTGCAGAACTCATTATTTTCATCAAAAAGCCTCCTTAAAACCTTTTTACGGTGTAATTTATGGTTATTAGCAAGCACTGCTGACGTGGGTTTGTATAGGGGTATATCTCATATGCCGTATCATGTACTAACACTGCGTACAATGTATTTTTCTGTTATCTTTATACTTAGACTGGCAAGTCACTGGCAAACAGACCTGTGGGGGGGGCTGCTCATTCAAGGCTGACACAATGAAGTCTAACTCGCATTTGAGGTTGCTGGACACTGTCAGGTATTTTCTTGTCTGTCTTGCTACAGCTAATCCTGTGACCGACTCACAAACGTTAAGAAATGAGGAAGGATACACAATTACTGAAAATTAAACAAGTATCTGTATCATCTCTAATCTAGCTTCGGGGAGAAACAATGGCTTCAAGTACTTGTCTACCCTCATGGAATTAAAATCGTACTTCCTCACAACTACGTCTTGCTGGAATTACGACTGCTTGCCTTCAACCACTTTTTTCTTCTCCGCGGAATCGTGGAGCTGAAGTTGGAAGGGACCTTGGGAGAACATCCAGTCCAACCCCTCAACTCAGCAGGGTCAGCTAGAGCAGGTTGCTCAGGACCACACCAGGCTTTGAGTATCTGCAAAGATGCAGACTCTACAACCTCCCCGACAGCAACCTATTCCAGTGCTTGACCACCCTCACAGTAAAGTAAGTTTTCTTATTTTTAAATGGAACGTCTTGAATTCCTGTTTGTGACTGTCGCTTCTTGTTCTGTCACTGCATACTACTGTGAAGAGTTTGGATCTGCCTTCTTCACCCACCTCCACCAGGTACTTATACACATGACAGAATCCTCCCAAGCCTCCTTGTAATGGAGCTTTGAATACTGCCGAACTTTCTTGCTGCAAGGCTCCATTATTGGCTCATGGTCGACTTCATGTCCACCAGGAGCCCAGGGGCTTTCCTGCAAAGCTGCTTTCCAGCCCCAGCCCCACCTGTACTGGTGTGTGTGTGGGGGGGTTATTCCTCCCCAGGTACAGGACTTGACATTTCCCTTTGTTGGCTGAACTCCACGAGGCGCCCGTTGGCTCACTTCTCCAGGTTGTCGAGGTCCCTCTGATGGCTCTGCAACCACCCGGTGCATCAGCCACTCCTTCCAGCTCTGTATCAGCTGCAAACCTTATTCTAGGTCAGGTTCCCAAAGCCTCATCCAACATGGCTGTGAATGTCCACCCTTAGAAGTGTTCAAAATCTCATTGGGTCAACCGTTCCAGTGCCTAATTACCAGTGGGGTGTAAAAATAATAATAAAAAAATCTTTGCAATATCTATGCTAAATCTAGCCTCTTTCAATCTGAAACCATAACCCCTTGTCCTGTCACTACAGGCCTTGGTGATAATTCTTTCATTGCCTTTCCTTTAAGCCCCCTTTAAGAACTGCAAAGCCACAGTGGGGTCTTTCCATAGACATTTCTTCTCTAGGCTGAACAAAGCCAGCTCTCTCAGCCACTCTTCACACGAGAGGTGCTCCAGACCTCGAATCATGTTGGTCATTAATGAAGATGTTAAACAACAGCGAACCCCGGGGTATACCACCATAAACTTGCCTATATCTGGAATATGTGCTACTGATCACAAACCTTTGAGCCCAACAGCTGAGAGGGTTTTCAGGCCACCTGACTGTCCACTATCTAGGCCACACTTTACCAGTTCATCTCTAAGGACGTAAAAGGAAGCTTCTGACGTGCCAAAAGCCTTGTTAAAATCAGTATTAACAGTATATATTGCTCTGCCCTCATCCACTGAGATAGTGTTACGGAAATTATGCGAGTCAAACACCAGAAGAGGGCTTGACTCCAGGTTTCCACAATGTTAATAAGCCAAGAAAACAAAGAAAGAAAGAAAGAAAGAAAGAAAAACAAACAAACAAACAAAAAAAACTTCTGAGAGAGCTTGAGCTGGGTGTTTCTGAGGAGGGACCCCAAACAAAGGGGGCCCCCAGGCAATTACACTCTTACGCTCCACACTCTTACGCTCCGGTCTGCTTTGGATGGGCTCCTTTTGTCACATCTAGGCGAGCTGCTTTTCTCCCATCTTCGGATGTAGAACCTGCCAGTGGGCGCAGAGGCTGTCTACGCGGTCTTGGTCACCCCTCAAATAGCACCCATGCTTTCTGTGTTTATCCAGGGAAATGTGAAAAACACTAAGACTTCTATTATACTCTTGTGGAGTAGCGTAAGGAGGCCAGGATGTATCTGAAAATGGATCTTAGCTTTTCTCCTTTAGATAAGTAATGCAAAATACCGGAATTTCTTTCGTTATTAGGATAAAAATAAAGTTATTTTGAAAAGGAGCGAGGAAGACCTAACCTCGGTGGAAGAGGGTTAGCGGAGGGAACACTTGAAGAAATTGGACGTGAGTAACTCTGAGGGACTTGATGAGGTGCCCATGAGTGCTGAGGGAGTTGGCCTTTGTCACTGAGAGGCCACGTCTGATAACTGTGCACTGCAGATTCTGCTTTAAGTGATTTGTACAAGGGAGGATCATTGGCAACACAGCAAATACTGGATTAACTTTTCCTCCAACTTCCACTGAGACTAAAGATTAACAACAACGATCAAAATTATGAAATGGCTTATGTACAAGGAACAGGAAGTAGGAGATAACTAGGTTAACACACCTCTCCTCAACTGGATTTTTTTTCATGCTATTTATGAAAATACAGATCAGAAGCAGAAAAGCAAGAGTTCACTGTCAGGTATCATCACTCCAGGAGAGAGTTATTTATTAACTTAGAGAGCCAGATGGATTTACAAAACTAAGCTCGGAAGGGCAATTCTGTTTCTGTATGTTCGCTACTATTACAGCACAAATTAAGTTAATCAACAGCATGGAGCTGAGACAGGGGAGGGTCAGGCTAGATGTTAGGAAAAAGTTCTTCACTGAGAGGGTGGTCGGGCACTGGGACAGGCTCCCCAGGGCAGTGGTCATGGCACTGGGCCTGCTGGAGTTCAAGGAGTTTAGCCCCCATCATTTGGACAACGCTCTCAGATATACGGTCTGATTTTTCAGTGGCCCTTTGTGAACCCAGAAGTTGGACTCAATGATCCTTGTGGGGCCCTTCCAACTCAAGATATTCTATGATTCTGTGCATTACAATAAAGCAAAAGAATTTTGTTGAGACACACACGCACCCCTCTGAAAACACTTCCTTCCCCTCCCTGCTCTAAAACCACCATTTCAACACTCTCTATCAAAAAGCGATGACATGACAAACAACAAAGAAAACCTATCACTATTGCAACATGATATGGGACCATTTCCAATACACACAGGATAAAAGGGAACTCAGTGAATTTCAGGATTTGTCTTCTGGGAAAGGGAAATTACAGTGAAACATATTTCTGCTAAGGACAGAACTTCAGGTTTTTTTCCTGTTACCATTCCTGTGTTACAGGTAGGACGGTAAGACACAAAGCAGACATTCGAGAGAGAAGCTCAATGTCTCTGAGCTCCGAAACTGGTTAAAGAAGCACAGGAAAAAAACCTCACGATACTGGGTAATGTATCTTTGTCCTCCATGATGTATCAAAGTCTGGTATGATAACAAAAACCTTACCAGTCAGCTCTGCCTAGGGGCCTTTAGCCTAGCCCTAAACAGAGCTAGACACATTTGCACTTTTGTTTTCACAACTTCTCTTACACAATTGTCTTTAGACAGCTCACGTTTCAAGCAAGAAACCTGCCCAAGGTAAACTACCTAAAAAATGCACACCTCTGGCTTTTCCTACTGCTATATAATTAATAATGTTAATGAGAAAAGAAAAAAAAAAAGATGTTTGAAATCACTTTTTTTCCACAAAAGTCCTGGGTAAACACAGTTATGGACAAGCAAAGTAGTCATTATGCAAAACACACTTGTAGAGGGAGGAACAACCTTTATTAGACCAACTGATACAGCTAAAAAACAAAAATAAAAAAAAAAAAAGAAAGCCCTCGGGCGGAAAAAAAACTAAGAAATTAACCTTCTCATATATCTGATTTCCTTTCATGCTCAAAAAAGACAAGTGGTGTAAGGCATGAAGTTTTACTCAGGTTGCTCTGGGCATTTAGCTTCCTGTTTTGAAACTGAAAAAAGAGCTTTTGTGCCCTAACCTTGGCTGAATTCCTCAGCTCTCGAGACTGATATAGGCTGTCTGTACGAGCACTACTTCCAAGCAGTCTCAGATCAGCCTGGTTACGAGAGCACACGCCGCACTGCTGTTAAATTAGCCAAAGCCCTTACCTGACTCGAGGTATTTACTCAAAGATTCGTCCAGAGGAGGCACCGGCAGCGAAGGCAGCGAATTTTGGTACTGAAATGTCCGCTCCTCGGTGGATTCCTGCACTTGTTTCTCCATGTTGCAGGCCTGCAGCACAACGCCAGGGCTCTTGATGAAGTTGAAGGCAGATGATTTACTTACCTACCCCGCTCCCTCCCCCCAAAATCCCTTCCGCAGGGAAATATCACGGACGCCAGAGAGGAGGACCTGGGGGCCCGTCACCCAAAAGCCATGCTCACAGCGCGCCAACACCCACCAAGGGGCTACCGACCGCTTCTCCCCGGGTTAAGCGCACAAAACCAGGCCGCGCCCGGCAGGGCCCGGAGCCACCGGCGGCCCTACCCGAGCCGCCCGGTAACAGCCGGGCCGGGCAGCGCTCACCTCGCCCGGCTCGCCCCCGTCGCCGTCCCTGTCCCTGTCCCTGTCGCTGTCGCTGTCGCCGCCCGGCCGCTCGGCGCCCAGACAGCGTTACCTCTGCCCTACTTCCCAGCGGGCCCGGGAGGCGGAGCGGGGCGGCCGGGTGGGGTCGGGGCGGAGGCGGAGGGGAGGGAGAAGGGAAGGGAGCCGGAGGGCTGGGGGCCCGCGGAGGGGGTGGGATGGAGTCAAAGGACAAAGGGGGAACGTGTCGCTGCTGGGCTGGGGGTGGGTCTGGGCGCCTTGTCTGCGTGCCGCAGGGCACCCGCTGAGGGGCCCTTCCCAGCTGGTGTCCCCCCCCGCAAGCCCCTTGCCTTGGGGTTTCCACTGGGGAAGGGCTGGGGATCAAAGAAGGGTGTTTCTGTAACGCAGAGCGGAGCAGGGTCACGGGTTTGTGTGCAGGCTGTTAGCAGGGCGTGTGGTTGGGAGGCCCGTAGGGTAGAGTGTTGGTGAGCAGCCACACCACGGGAGTGGAGGTGAACACGAGGGTAAGAGCAGGGTTTAGAGCAGTCCTTGCTTCTGGGGTAAGTGCTTTGCCACACTTGGGCTGGGCAAGCAACACAAGGCTTACCCAGTCTGACTTGCCACGGTTAACCAGGTTTCTGCATTTAGAGACACCCGGCACACTGGAAGGGTTGCTGCCACCCACACGCGTAGGTGGGTGGTGTGCAACCGGGAGCTATGGCTCAACCCAAAGACATCCTCCTCTCCCCCTGTCCTTTCGGGGACCTAGTTGCTTGGAAGAGCTTCCAAGACCCTCAGGCCTTAAGGATGACCTTTCAGCCAGTGATAAAAAGCTGTCGGACATGACTTAGCCATCATGGGCAGGATAGGGTGGTGCATGTCAGGCTGTCCGCATTGTGCAAGATGTAGGAGGTATAATCTGATTTTAAAATAAATAAATAAACAAACACTGTTTAACAAGGGATTTGTAGTGTGCAATAGTTATTTTTAAGTAGGCTTACAGGTTTAATTCAGGTTTCAGTTCACAGCTATAAATCTAGTTTTGTACAAGCAAAAAAGGACAGAAAACACTGCAAATTATTTTTGCACTCCTTGGTAATTATACCATATCTTGATCATTCTTCCCACTGAAGCTTTAGTAATTGTGAATTGAAGAAGACCACACTGTTTCATAAACGGAATCACAAATGGCAAACTTTTGAAATACTGCCTAGAAATCTTTGGTTTTAGAAATGGAAATTACTATGATGTTATGTGAATTGGGACCTAGCCAAAAATTTTCCATCCACATGTTTTAAATAACACCAAGACATGCTAATGCCCTATTCAGACTGTAAAGGTGGAAGCAGGAGGATTTTTTTTTTTTTTTGCATTTTTCTTCAATATTGTACTTGCATAGGAGCACACCTAGCAGATGCAGTGAAAGCAAAGTAGGGATAATAAATTGTTCATCTGCTGAATTGCTGCTTAATCCTGCTCTTCTGTTGTTGCTCAAAAGAAGGATTATTGTCTAAATCTGTACATTTCTAGAGCTAGAAGATTAAGGACAGAAAATGACATAATGGGGATCACATCTTTTTTTGCCTTTTTTTTTTTCTCCCGTGGCCTTAGCATTAATTTTAAAACCTACCACACTCAGAGTGAAATTTCAGCACTGCTATATGTTATCTATGTTATCACTCACAGCTAATCTGAACAGACCTTTGTTCCTTGACTTCTTTCCTTCTATGCATCATACTTCCAATTACAGCAGTGGCACATTCTGGCCACTTCCCTGTTGCTATATGCCTTTGCTGCCAGTATGGCTTCCATGTTGCTAATCTCGCTATCCTTCCTCTGAGTCACTTTGTTCAGTCACCTTTTGCTTTGTGCAGATACCTGTAAAGCAGATACTTGTTGTTTAACGCACACAAAAATAGCTAAGATTAATGACCTACTAAAGTAGCGTTGGTATGCTAAACATCCCCGGAAAGTCATCTGTAGTGTCTTTGTAAGTCAGATGGAAGAGTCAGCTTTTATTGCCCCTTGTGACAAGTGCTCGCTGTTGCAATCTTCCACTTCCTTTTTTTCATTTTAGATTTTATCTTTCTGTCTTAATGTCTTTCCTCTTGAATCCTTGAGCCACTGCCTGTCCCATCTTAGCAGCCTTGCCTTTATCTACAATTTCACCTTTCTTATATGTCGTGGCTCTACTCTGTGGAATTCCTCACCACTCTCTCTCTCAACAATTTCCTCAAAAATTTGAACAAAGGTTGTGCAGCTGTGCCATATCAGAACTGACAGCTGGAAATGTAGGGAAGGTTGTATTACTCCTTTTTGTGTTCATCTTTGAAGCATGCACATGGGTTTTCATTTTACGACAAGGTCACCCATCTAGTTGACCAAAGGAAGCTAGTCGATGTAATCTTTCTGGATTTAAGTAAGGCTTTTGATACTGTTTCTCACAGTATCCTTCAGGACAAAATGACCAGAATAGAGTTAGATAAAAGCTAAAAAGTTAGATAATAAGATGGGTGAACAGTTGTCTAGCAGGCCAGGCCCAGAGGGCTCTTGTAAATGGGGTTACATCAGGATGGCGACCTGTCACTAGTGGGATTCCTCAAGACTCCATTTTAGAGACAGTCCTCTTTTCATAAATGATTTGCATGTAGGACTTCAAGGTTTTTTGAGCAAGTTTGCAGATGATACTAAATTGGGTGGAGCTGTTGACTCCATCAAGGATGGTGAGGCCTTGCAAAGAGATCTGGACAGGTTGGAGAGCTGGGCAATCATGGACAGTATGAAGTTTAACAAGAGCAAATGCTGGATTCCGCGCCTGCGAGGGGGCAACCCTGGCTTTATGTACAGACTGGGGGACGAGAAGCTGTAGAGCAGCCCCGCAGAAAGGGAGCTGGGAATTTTGGTCAACAGCAAGCTGAACATAACCAGCAGTGTGCCTTGGCAGCCACAAGGGCCAGCTGTATCCTGGGGTGCATCAGGCACAACACTGCAGCCAGTTGAGGGAAGGGATTGTCCTGCTCTGCTCTGCGCTGGTGCAGCTGCACCTTGAGCACTGTGTGCAGTTCTGAGCACCACAGTAGAAGAAAAATATAAAACTGTTAGAGTGTGTCCAAAGGAGGGCACGAAGATGGTGAAGGATCTAGAGAGGAAGACATATGAGGAGTGGCTGAATTCACTTGGTTTGTTCAGCCCAGAGCAGAGGAGGCTGAGGGGAGGCCTCATGGCGGCCTGCAGCTCCCTCACAAGGGGAGCAGAGGGGCAGGCGCTGAGCTCTGCTCTCTGGGGACAGCGACAGGACCTGAGGGAACGGCATGGAGCTGGGACAGGGGAGGGTCAGGCTGGGTGTTAGGGAAAGGTTTTTCACTGGGGGATGGTCAGGCACTGGGACAGGCTCCCCAGGGTCATGGCACTGAGCCTACTGGAGTTCAAGAAGCGTTTGGACAACACTTTCAGACACATGGTCTAATTTTTTGCGTGGTCCTGTTGTTGCCAGGAGTTGGACTCGATGATCCTTGTGGGTCCCTTCCAACTCGGGATATTCTGTGATTCTATGATTATATTTGCAGTTTAGATACCCTGGTAGGTTCAGATAGTAAAACTGGGAATGCATACTGTGTGACTTTACAATTTACTTCAATCATTTTGCATTAGTTATGCTGTGAGCACATCAGCTCCAAGTCTTCCACAAGAAAATTTATATTTTCCTACATTTTTTCGAGTCTTAGTAAAGGGATGGGTAGATAGCTTTCTGGAGAACAGAGGTATATATGTATTTTTTGTCATCTGCCTTTGGATGTTAGCAACTACATTAACCTTCTATTTGGAATATAATCTGCTAAAAGTGTGGCTCAGAGTGATAATTTGCCAGGAAAAATATGACCGATGTAGCAAAAAAGTTGAGTATACTGCACAGTTTTCTCCATTAGTTCATAGTGTTTAGATATAATGATGAAAGATTACCATGGTGTTAATTTTTCAGGAAGAAAGACCAGCAGTTTCCTGAGCTCAGGAGCTACTGAGAAGTGGTTTCCTACAGAATTTTGTCTTGGAGTTTATTCATTTTGCTACTCCCTAAGTGCAAGATCACACCATTGGTTTTATCTGAATAGGAA